>NC_141694.1:1333545711-1334196545 GCF_964263255.1 Lissotriton vulgaris
GACCAGGTACAACACCATCATCGTGAATTTGACTGATAAAGTTTTGACTAGTGAACAAGAGAGCATCCTAAACAAGGGGCTAGGATATGTCCTGACCCCTAACACCGATATTTTTAAGACAAAATGTGAACTGGCAGAGTTATGTCAAAAATTAAAGCTAAAAGACTTCTTTAAAGATCAACCAACTAATACTACTGAGGGCGACACATCCTTGAGAAACAAATCCACTTTTTGCCTGTTGAATTCCCAGATCCCAATTGAAATCGTTACCTTCGAGCAAGCCATCATGAAAGAAGTGGATGAACTCGCTCTGAACCCACATAGACCATTCCACAATGTGACAAGGGCTGAACAGACAGCACTAAATGAATTAAAAAATGATGGCCAAATCGTCATAAAGCCAGCCGATAAAGGCGGAGGTGTGGTTCTACTCTCAGCAGCTGGTTATGACAAACAATGTCTGGACCTATTGTCTGATGAAAAATTCTATAAAGTACTAACAACAGATCCCACAACCAGGTTACAAACAACCATACGGATGATGATTGAAGAAGCAGAAGTTAACAACTGAATATCCATAAAAGAGGCAGAATTCTTGGAAACCAGAGCCTCAAGGATTCCCTATTTCTACTCTTTACCTAAGATGCATAAAGCGCGAATGCCACCCCCAGGACGACCGATAGTTTCTGGAATTGGATCAGTCCTGGAGCCTCTCTCCCAATTCGCCGATCACTATCTGAAACCATTGGTACAGCGAACACCAACGTACTTAAAAGACACTAGTGACCTTTTGAACTTGCTAAAGGACGTGGAGTATTCACCAGACACCAGGCTGCTTGTGGGGCTTGATGTGGAAAGCCTTTACACAAGCTTACCCCAGCAAAAAAATGTGGATACCCTGGAGACCATTGTCTTCAACACAGACTGGCCACATAAGACACCCAGACATTTCCTATTGGAATGCTGCCATCTCGCCCTTACCGAAAATTACTTTCAGTACAAGGAGACTCTGTACTTACAATGCCACGGAACATCGATGGGTAGTACCTGTGCCCCAAGTGTGGCAGGGCTATATGTGAGTACTTTTGAAGAGGCACACATCCACACTGAAGCCAACCCCTACTTTTGTCATATACTGCTTTCGAAGCGGTATATAGACGATATTCTGTTAATTTGGAGTGGGAATGAAGAAAGCCTAAAGGACTTCCATACTTGGATTAATACAAGGGACGATTGCCTGAAATTTACCTACAGTGCTGACAAACATAGTTTGGATTTCTTGGATATTACCATCTATGCAGAGACAGGATCCCTTCATGCACGCACTTTTTTCAAAGAAGCAGCCAAAAACAGTCTGTTATCTCTTAAAAGCTTTCACCGCCGCCCTTTAAGGGAGAATCTCCGTTATAGCCAGTTCCTTAGGCTACGAAGGAACTGTAGCAAGAACACTGAATACAAAGCACAAGCTGAAGACCTTTGCCAAAAGCTGGAAGACTCTGATTACCCCAGGCGAGTGATCAATAAGTGTAAAAAACGAGCTTGTAACCAGAACAGAAAGGGCCTCTTGGAGACATCTGATAAGACAGAACCAGAAGGATTGACGACTTGTGTCACAACTTACAGCCCAGTAACTGATAAAGTCAAGAAGATCGTCAATAAAAATTTGAGGATCCTTACGTCAGGGACACTCACATGGCCAAAGCCCAGGTTCGCTAACAAACGAAGCTGCAATCTAAAGGACATTCTTGTCCACACAAGACCACCACCTTTGATACAGCGAGAAAGAACAAACCTATGGGGAAACGCCCCAGTCACGGGCCACTATCCATGTGGTTCATGTTCGGTCTGCTGTCTGACCCAGCCAACAAAAGAGCTACAACTTCTCCCAAACTTCAAATGGAAGATATTGAAACCTACAAACTGCAACACTAGTCATGTGGTGTACATGATAACCTACCCCTGTCAGATGAGATACATCGGAATGACATGCAGAAAAGTAAAGCAAAGGATTGGAGAGCACCGAAGCAACCTAAAATGCAAGAGAAGCACCATGAAGATGGCCAATCATTATCTGGAGAAAGGCCACACAGTGGAAGAACTCAACTGGGTTGTTTTGGAAACTTTAGAGAACAATGACAGAAATGCGGAAAAAAATCCTTTTTGAAAAGGAACAATGCTGGATCCATCGACTGGGCACTGATTCTAGAGGCCTGAACGATAACATTCCTTGGCTGAGCCTGTTAAAATAAAAATCTCCACCGTTTCAACGGTGTCAATACAACCATATGCACAACAGAGCTCTAGACCATCAACTCAGGCATCTGTATTATCTCAATCAATCAGCATTGCTTGGGCATCTGGTTTACCTTATAGCTGACATCAGAGCCCATTCAAAAATGACTATTATGGTCTTATCATCACCAACAGATGAGAGACAGTGTAAAACGCTGGTCACTATCACAAAGAGGATCTTCCAACAACCTGATTGACCGCATATAATGGATATGTCTCTATATGAGACCCTACCGCTTATTACAAAGCAGGCTATTGAACATTTTTTGTAACACGCTTGGTGCATTACACCAAATTAAACTACTTGGTAATGCTTATCAACTCACCACTCGAATTATGTTGCCCACAAGACACCTTTCAATGCATGATGAAATCGGGGTTCAGAAAAAAAGACTCCCGTAATTTGACCGAGTCTGTTTAACACTATTTTTCTAGTGTTCACAAGTTGTGCGCATATACCAGAATACTGAACTCTACTATTAGAATTCTCTTTATTAAAGCCTTTTAATACTACCAATTCTGCCCGCAAACTAGCGCATAGCACGAGAGCCTTTTTTTCACTTTCCATCACAACAGAGTTGCAAATGGAATCCCGGGAGCACTTGTCATCTACTTCCCGTAATTTGACCGAGTTTGTTTATCACTAATTTCTAGTGTTCACAAATTATGCACATACATCAGAATACTGAACTCTACTATGAGAATTCTTCTTATTAAAGCCTTTTAAATATTACCAATCTTGCCTGCAGACTACAGCATAGCACAATAGTCTTTTTTCACTTTCCATCGCAACAGAGTTGCAAAAGAAAAACCCGGTAGCGCTTCTCAGTAACTTCCGGGTTACAATCGGCAGCCTCAGTGTAACGTGAAGCCCTGAGGAATGGAGCATAAGGTATACAGGGGAGATCTTGACTGCATGACTAAAACCGCAAGTATTTCAAAACCGAGAACTAAAGCCTTTAACTCTTCCCTGGGTCTAGCCCCCTCGATGCCGTTGAATTACCCGAAGGAGGTGTGATTTTTACGCACTCCAGGTATGTGCAGATCCGAATACCTAATAGTGTGACTTGTAACCCACACCCTCAGTAGCAACGTATGATCTATGAGCACGCATGCTGAAGTTGGCGTTTTTAAGGTTGTAAGCGCATAAGCACATATTTCAAGAGCGCGTTATAGTGAACACAGATTTGGTAACACGATGACCTTGCATGATCAGTAATTAGTCTACCAATACCGCAATTATCATGGTTTGGACACTTTTTGCATGCAACACGTTTGTGGAGAAAGAGAGAGTTGACACTGCCATTTACTAAGGGGCCTGTAAAGTATTGCCATTTTTTAAGTTGCCACAAAATCGATTTTGAAATAGTAGTCAAGTACTACTTTATGTGTCTCCCCTTACCCTAACCCATGTACCTCTTTCTGTCAATGTCTGTATTATTTGTTGCAGGTACATTGAGACCTGAAAGAGAAGAAAGAGGTTGATAATATCCCTTTTTGTCACACTTGTTCGCAATAATATTGTAGACTTGCACCACTCTCACATATCACAATTGGTCCTGAAGAAAGCCCATAAGTCCGAATACCGGCAGATGGGGCTGAAACATGTCGGCCATTTTATATTTTCACTAATTCCTAGCGCTTTCTGAATTCTTAACATTTTCAAAGAACGCACTTCTTTAGCATTCCCCAAAAGGGGCTACCCGAATCCAGACCTAATAAAGTCAAGCATCTGGCTGTACGGGTATTTTAAACTGAACACTGTCCACGTCACTGGGTCACTACTGTTTTTAACCATGGGTAAGATCCTCCTGGTGGAGGCTGCATACCGAAAATTAACCCTATGATTATGCACACATGTGTATGAAGAGCGCAGAATCAAGATATACCGCTACCACGACTTCCCAACGCGTGCAAGAGGGTTTTTTATTGGAGACACTTCGCTTACTTCTTGCATACCCTGGTTCATGCAGGACAAGTGATCCTTCCCCATTGATTAGTTGCATTGAGTATAGGAAACTGAAGGATCAGTATTTCCTCCTCCCTCCTTTGATTAGTAGATGTCCAATATGGTTAGCTAGCTACCACTGACTCTTCCCCTCTGTTCTCTGTTGTCCATGTGCATGGTCCTGTCCCCTCCCTATTGCTTTCTATGGATTGTTGTGCTGCACTCCCGTCCCGCATTTCCTGTGTGGTATATTGTGCTGCTGCAAACCTTGATGCCTGTAGGGTCTGTTTGGTGCACCTCTCCATGTCCCTCCTGTCCTCTATTATACGAGTCCATGTTCCTACCTTAAATCCTCCTGCCTTCCATTATCCAATGTACCATACTTGCTAACATTTTGAACTTGGTAAGAGGGAGACTTTGATCAAAACTGGCGTATTGATTTTCCCCTTTGACTTACACTGAAAAAGAGGAGATTGTAGACAGGAGACAGATCAAATAAAGCCCATTTGGGCTTAAACACATTGGACGTTTCCTGGCTGAATCGGGTCTGTTGGCATGTATGGTTGTACTTCCACTGCCTCTTCCTTCTGCCCACAATGGAATATTACATTGCCACGGCCTCTGTTTCCAGTCCTGTATTGTTGGTTTGTTGCCCCTGCCCTCCTTTCCACTGCCCTCCATAGTCTGTTGTGCTGCCATTGCCCATCCTGCATGCCCAGTGTGGTCAAATTGTTGCATCTGCACCCTCCTACCTGCCTTCAATTTTCAGAGTCCGTGCCCCTGGCCTCTGCCTCTCAACAGTATTCTAATGAACAACTAGATTGCTAACATTCTATATTTATTACAAAAGTGTGGAACGCCTGACGCCATCTTGATGTAATCAAAACTGTAATACCTAGAGCATTTCCTTTAGAAATTACATATATGAGAGGGTCTTATTTGCATGCAAATTATGGTTAGTGCTCTAAAAAACTAAAATGAGGACATATTTTCTGAGTTTTCAAATAGCGACAAAGCACTTTTAAATTATTTGTTATCTTTATGTTTTTTATCCAGTTGACCATTTGATTAAATGTTGCACTTAGGGGAGATCATATGGTGTTATTTCCAGAGCTGCAGACTTTGCAACTGGGGAACCAGGTTGGAGTTTCTGCTTCAGCTCGACATTCTGTGATTCTGGTCAAATCACGTAATCTCCCCATGTCTACAACCAAAATGAATTTGTTCTTGTGGGATGTAACCAATGCTCATGTAAAGCACTCCAATACCTGACAAGTCTGCACTATCTAAAACTGCAAAAACACAAAAAATAAAAAGTGTTTTGCTCATTTCTGTCATTGGGCTACATGTGGGCTATATCTGGGTGATATGTGTGATACATTTAGGCTTGTTTGTCTCTCGTGGCCATCTTGGGAGATTTATTTGTTATGAAGTTTCCTAATTTCCTCATTTACTGCAGTCTCCTCAGTAGGAAATGCTTTCAGTTTTTTACTTTGATTCCATCAAGAAGGTATTCAGATATGTCACACATTTGCCATGAATTCCGAATGTTAGCACTCTAGTTGCTCATTAGATCACTGTAGTAAAGCTACTGCTCACCACGGAAGTCTGCTTCTGGTATTCAAAGTGCATGTTTCAGCCTGCATGTCAGAATTTTTTATGAAATAGAAGATGATTTGAGAAGTCACTCAAAATGTGTCCTAATTTTTCTTTCTTCAGCACTAATCATAATTTCTATGGCAAAATGAACCCCCTCATTGTGTTTCTTTGCAAATTAAATTTTCAAGTGTTACCAGTTTATTCCAATCAAGATGGCTTCAGGTGTGCCATACTTTTGTCATAAGTAAGACTGTTAGCACTCTAGTTGTTCTTTAGAACACTCTGGGACATTCTGTCGTTAGGCTATACTTGGGTAACATCTGGTTGATATTTGAGCTACATTTGGGCTCATTTGTCTCTTGTGGCCATCGTGGGGGACTTATTTGTTATGAATTTTCCTAATTTCCTCATTTACTACAGTCTCCTCAGTAGGAAATACTTTCAGTTTTTGTACTTGTATTCCATCAGGAAGGCATTCAGATGTGTCACACATTTGCCACAAATTCAGAATGTTAGCACTCTAGTTGCTTATTAGATCACTGTAGTAAAGCTACTGCTCACCAGAGAAGTCTGCTGCTGGTATTGAAAGTGCATGTTTCAGTCTGCATGTCAGAATTTTTTAATGAAATAGAAGAGGATTTGAGAAGTCACTTAAAATGGTCCCTAATTTTTCTTTCTGCAGCACTAATCATACTTTCTATGGCAAAATGAACCCGCTCATTTTGTTCCTTTTTAAATTAAATGTTTTAAGAGTTACCACTTTATTCCAATCAAGATAGCTTCAGGTGTGCAATACGTTTTTCATAAGTTGGACTGTTAGCACTCTAGTTGTTCTTTAGAACACTCTGGGAAGCTGCAGTAGAACACAAAGGCATCAACTGACAGTCTGTGCTCAGTCTGTGCTCTTGTTGGATGTACATGTTTTACTGAGAATGTCAGACTTCATTCTCACATGACTGAGAAAGATAATGTGAATTTACAGAAAATATGCTCTCAGTTTAGCTTATAGATCACCCTCCAAACCTCTGTGGGAAAAGCATGAGAACATAGTTTTCTATCAAATATGATCAATAATATCCCAGCAGAATGCTTTTTCACATGGTAAAATCACTTTAGAACACACCACAATTCCTAAAATGAGTATGGTACCATCAACAAATGATTTATAATGTAACTAAAGTCTTTTCAATGAGGTGCTATCATGTATATTGGTCCCAAGATGGCTGCCAACACTTATTGGATGAAGTGCTGACAGCCAATCAGATCTCAATAGGAGATGTGTGGTTAGGCTCCGCCCAGATATATACATTTCTTTTGCCATTAATATTTTAAAAACTATTGAACATATTTACACCATTTAACAAAAAGGGCTCTTTCTGAACTAAGGGCTACCTTTTTGCCAAATTTGGTGTAATTCTGTTCAGCAGTTCGGGCTGTAGCCGTGTCTAAAGTTTCCTATGGAAAATTGCATAGGGAAAACACGTTTTGGGATCCCCCCGTTTGCTTGCCCCCCTCTTGACGAATTACCCTGAAACTTTCAAGATATGAGATGACCAGAGTGGGCCATACGTTTTGAAAATTTCATGAAGATTCGTCAATCGGCGCCAAAGTTATTGGGAATAGAATATTGCGATTTTCCTACGGTAGCTAGGTCTTAACTATAACTACCTACTGGCGGCCGCCAGTAGGTTTTATATATATATATATATATATATATATATATATATATATATATATATATATATATATATATATATATATAGCTCCAGGCGCGACACGCGATGTGCGCATGGAAAGCTGATTGGCTCTCGGGTGTCTGTAAACATTCGAAACAGTCCGCAGCGGCCGCCATCTTGTACCTCGGTAGGATTGAGGTGGTAAAAATCAAAGGGGGAAATGAGCAAAAGGGGGCAGGGTACACCCCCCCTGACCCCCTAGGTTTGATGTGGGGGTCATAAAAAAGCCGTACAGGGCCCCCCAAAATTTTTTTTAAAATTTGCGCCGAGGGAGCGCCTGGTACGCGCACCGGTGAGCGTACGATTGAGAAAAAGAATGGCACTTTTTTTTAAAAAAAAAATAGCATTTTTTTATAAATTGGAGGTAGTTCTGAAAAGAACTTTTTTTTTGTTTTTGTTATTTTATATTTTTTTTATACTTTTTGAAACGATTTTATATTTTTTTTGGTTTTTTTTCAGGGGAAAAACAAAAACAGGGATTCAGAAAATGCTCAACAGGAGCAAAAAAAATGAGAAAATTTAGGGACGGGGAGAGCATTGGTGTTCCTGTTTCTTTATTGCAATGAGTTCAACGCTCTGCTCCCCGTAACAGAGTAGTTCGTCACAGTTTGTGCATAAACATTTTATTCCTGCAAATACCGGCTGGATGTTAGGGACCATTCTTGCACGTGCTGAACCTGAAGGTGTTGCTCCACCAGTGGAGGTGCTGCTGCCATCTCTTCGTGCCTTCTCTGCCAGCTCCCTGACACTCTCCCTGGAGTAATTGTTGGGGTGTCTTCTTTTGACATGCCTAATTAAATTGGCATTTCCAAAGCTGTATTTTTTTAGAGGATTGCCTCTGGATAAAATACTTCCACATATTTTACAAGTTACTTTACTTGCATTAACTTTTTTTTGTCCTTCAGGGATGTCATAAAATTTCCAGATGAAGTGGTTCTTTGTTTTCTGGTGAGGAGGGTCCTCTTGCACAAATCCATCTGAATCACTGCTGGAGGACTCCCTTGCAGCCATTGCTGTAGATCAGGAAAATTAATGAGTAGAGAATTCACAAAACACCTCTTGCTCTCTCCAAGTGAAAATCAATAGTGAGAGAAATGGGTGGGTTTCTCTAAATTTAGAAAAAAATAATTATTGAACCAATGAAAAGTGTTATATACAGGTCACATGACCATGGGCTTCATCATTATGAAACCAAAACTGTTATGAACCAATGAAAAGTGTTATTTTCTGGTCACATGACCCGACGCGCTTACGCGACGCGCCGCGGGGCGCGGCCAGAGGCGCGCCGCGTAAGCGTGTCAGACGCCTACGTTGCACGATCGTATTCGCGCGAGTACTTCCGGGTGCGCTTACGCCGTGCGTATCACGCGGTCGCGGCTACGCGAACGTCACAATCATGTTTTCGTTTGCGATATTGGCGCTCACGAGACGCTCCTCGGAGCGCGCCCGGGGGCGCTTTTCAGAAATACGCTTTTCGGGGCGCACTCCGGGGCGCGCTCTGGGAGCGCTCCCCCCAAAAATTAAAAAAAAAAAATGGGAAAATTGTAGGGACAGGTTGTCCTATTCTGAAGTGGTTTGTAAAAAAATTAACTTTATAAAAATATGTATTGTGCTACATTGGGCTTAATATATGTTAGAGCCAAAATGTAGCCCAAATGTAGCCCAAAGTAGCCCAATGTAGCCCAAAGATGGCCACCAGAGATCAAAAATTGTAAATGTAGCCCAAAATTCAACTAGATGTAGCCCAACTGTAGCCCAATGACAGAATGTACCAGAGTGTTAAAAAGAACAACTAGAGTGCTAACAGTCTTATTTATAAAGTGAAACTTATAGTTAGGAATTAGCATTAAAAAAACCTTTGAAATTCACTGAAAAAAACCATAGGTTTCACACCAGTTATAGTTAGGAATTAGCATTTAAAAAACCTATTAAATTCACTGAAAAAACCATAGGTTTCACACCAGTTATAGTTAGCTGGAAATTTTACTGATATAAAACCATTGAAATTCCCACGTTATAGTTAGTCGGACTCACTATAACTTGCGCGTGCAATGCACTGCTGATGACATCACATATTACATCACTCATGACATGGTCAGTGACATCACTCATGACATCACTGATGACACCATCCAGTGAATATGTGTCTTTCTGAAAATAAATATTAGTGAGTTATGTTTAAAAATTTAAATACATATATTAGTGTTTCACTTTGTGTATAAGTGGCTACATGTGTTGATAAGTAGCAACATGCGTATGTATATGGGTTATTTGATATTATTATTAGTATCAGTATGAGTGTCTATATGGTTTGGTGGGGGTATTACTTAGCACATAGATGCATGAGTGACTGACTCTTTGTTTGTATGTGTTTTGAAGACAGCATATGTACAGGACTGTATGGGTGGATGAGTGTCTATATGTGTTTGTTAGTGAGTGAATGACTGTCTCACTAGTGTCTTTATCAGTAACTACATATGTTTTAATCTAGTATATATGAATATTGATGTATATAAGTGAGTATATGTGAGAGTAAGAGATTGTAAGATTTCCTTTTTAAATAAGTATGTGTTTCTATAAGTGATTGTTTAAGAGAATAAATATGTGTAATTTTCAATAGAAGTAAGGTGGAAGTGTGTGTATAACTCTATATTCAAATAAATGGATGTCCAATAGTTTATTTGCACGTGTGAATATGTGTGTGAGTAACTTTTGGATGAATGTCGGTGTGTAACAGGATGTATAGGTGTATCACTTCATATGATGAGTGAGTATATGTATGAGTGACTATATAGAACTGTTGGTGAATGAGTGGATGTGTATATAGATAGTGGAATTACTGAATTGCTTGTTGTAACTGATATAGGTATCTCCATTTTTTTAAAAATTTCAGTTTCTATTTTTGAATATGTGTCTCAAGGGTTACATTATAGTGAAAGGAGGTCTGTCACTA
Organism: Lissotriton vulgaris; assembly: GCF_964263255.1. Lineage (NCBI taxonomy): Eukaryota > Metazoa > Chordata > Amphibia > Caudata > Salamandridae > Lissotriton > Lissotriton vulgaris. The sequence continues at coordinate 1,333,556,240 of NC_141694.1, forward strand.
TGTCACAAGGATGGTGTCATGAGTGATGTCACTGACCATGTCATGAGTGATGTAATATGTGATGTCATCAGCAGTGCATTGCACGCGCAAGTTATAGTGAGTCCGACTAACTATAACGTGGGAATTTCAATGGTTTTATATCAGTAAAATTTCCAGCTAACTATAACTGGTGTGAAACCTATGGTTTTTTCAGTGAATTTAATAGGTTTTTTAAATGCTAATTCCTAACTATAACTGGTGTGAAACCTATGGTTTTTTTCAGTGAATATATATATATATATATATATATATATATATATATATATATATATATATATATATATATATATATATATATAGGTAGTGAACAAGGCGGGAGCTAACCGCCGAAATGCGTTGTAGCAGCTACTGAAAATAAATTTCTTTGGATTATCCTTCACGGAGTCAGTGCCTTTCTTGGATGTTTGAAGTTTGAATTGGTTTCCAATACATATATATATAGGCCTGAAACCTATGGTTTTTTAAGTGAATATATATATATATATATATTCACTTAAAAAACCATAGGTTTCAGGCCTTATATAGTTAGGAATTAGCATTTAAAAATCCATTGAAATTTCTCCTATATAGTTAGTTGTACTAACTATATTTCGCACACCCACAATCCACTGCTGATGATGTCACATATTACATCATTTATGACATGGTCAGTGACATCACTGATGACATCTCAAATGACATCACTGATGATATCTCATTTGACATCACTTATGACATCACTGATGACATCATCCAGTGACTATGTGTTTCTGTAAAGTTTAAATATGTTTTACATATTGAAGAATGAGTGGATGTATAAGTGTCTGGATGAAGGATTTAGTAGGTGCGTGACTGACTGTATGAGTGAGTGAATAAATGTGTCTTACTAAATGCATGCGTTAGTGACTAAACTGTCTGAATGTGTGCATCAGTATGTCTGTTGTTGTGTAAGCTGCTGCATGTGTTGATCAGTAGCTATATGAGTGGCTATATGGGCTATTGATTGGTTGCCCAAGTATTTGAATGGGAGAGTGTGTGTGTGGGTGGCTGGGAGGTGTGTGACTCTGTGCATAGATGTGTGAGCAGTTGATTCACTAGGTGTATGAGTTCAAGAGTGCATGTTGAAACAGCTATATGGGCGGTTGACTGTGTGCATGGGTGTGTTGGTGAGTGAATGGATATCTCAGTGCTACATGTCCAAGTAAGTACATATGTAAAACACATTGCATGTGAGAGTTGGCATATATAAATGACTATACATGAGAGCCAGTGAATGTGCGAGTGGCTGTATGGATCATTGTGTACTTGTATCAGTGATTGTATAATTGAGTAAGTATGTGTTAGTATATGTTTAAATAAGTAAGGTGTTGTGTGCATAACTGTATAGTTGAGAAAATGGAAGTGTGATTGATTCTTTGCATGACTGACTAGGTGTGTGAGTAACTCCATGGATGAGTGGCAGTGTGTGAGTGTCTGTATAGGTGTATGAGTGCATATGATAGTGTTGTATTGATGAGTGACTGTATGTATGAGCGATTCTATGGGTGAATGAGTTAATGTGTGTGTAGACCTAGGAATCAGTGAGTGCGTATGTAGTAACTGGTATTGGTGTGTCAATGGTTTCAAGAATAGTAGTCTGTATTTAACAGTGGGTGTATCAAAGGTTATATTAGAGTGTGAGGAGGTGCATCGTATTATCACATGAATGATATCATCAGTGATGCGATCAGTGATGTCAAATGAGATGTCATCAGTGATGTCATCAGTGATGTCACTGACCATGTCATGAATGATGTAACATGTGACATCATCAGCAGTGGATTGCGGGTGCGCGAAATATAGTTAGTACAACTATATAGGAGCAATTTCAATGGTTTTTTAAATGCTAATTCCTAACTATATAAGGCCTGAAACCTATGGTTTTTTAAGTGAATATATATTCACCTCATATACGGCGCCCCGTACACGTACTCCACATAAGATTCTAATTATTCAAAAACATGTATTTATGTATTTAATGTATATATTAAGAGAAGACATTATCTGGGATAATCATAAAAATTGTTTTTTAAAAACTAAAAAAGCGTATATTACTTTTAAAATCAATTACGGAAATATCGCACGCAAGAGTAAAGATAGTTTAAAAAACAATATAGCACTGCACACTAAAGAAGAAAAGTCAACACAATTATTGACCCCTCTCCCAACATTTAAAAGCCCCTGGGAGAGGTGATAAATTAATCGAGACTGAATACGTTAGTACAGCCTACTGTGCTTACGCTACCATAAAAACACAACAACATTACAAAGCCCAGATTTCCATTGTAGTGATTTATTAATTGCATGTCTAGTTGTCAGATGAACACACACTCTCTCATGGCTGGTATACACCCACACCACACCTATCCAGCACATCCGTCACTACACACGTGACCCTATGTATAAAAAAAGACAGGGCGCACGTGTTCTACGCCATTTTAGAGTTGTTCCCAAAGCACCGAACAAGGGGCCCACTACCACATGCGTGGCCTCTTTGGTCACTGAGTTAGTGGTGCCCGAAGCACTGAGCGGGTGAAGAACCTGCGATGATGATGATGGGAGCACGAGTATGTCGATAGCCATAGAGATATCAAGACTTTGCACCATATATGAGACTTCTTTGTTGGAGATCGGAACTACCTCAGGAAGAAGGTGTCTTTTCCAGCAAACAAGCTTGTTTCTGAAACAACAACAAGCTATCTGTCTAAGGAGAGAAGATGTAGTATGCAGCAGGCGTAAAAAAACATTGGGTTAACGGGGCTTCAGCAAGGATGGGATAGCTTCCTAGGCCCACACACACTCGCACCCGCGTACGTGACAGGTCTTTTAAAGACATTTTGCTTGTTAATGAGGCTTTGATAATCCCCCCGCTTACAACCCCTGCAGCTCCACTCTTATTTTTGCTTGAACTAAAGCCCCCACCCCAAATTATTTCTAGCCCCCCCGTTATTTTTTACTGGTTGCGCCTCTGGCTTCACGTACCCATCCCCTGTCGTGTGTGTCTCTCCCACATTTTAATATCCTTTTTTCCCTTTCTCTTTCTTACTCTCTCACATCATTTTTCTTTCTTTTTTAAAGATTTGGACGCTGCTATCTCCACTCTGCTGTATACAACTTTATCTGAATTGAAATGATTAACTCTCTTGATTACAGTGAAGGCTTCTTCCACACGTAGCGCACCATGTTTCAATCACGCCAATAGCACTAGGTGACAAACAATTTTGTTTCCGAAACAACAACAAATTATCTGTGAAAGGAGTGAGTGGGTAGTGTGCACCAGCTTCACTGTCTAAAAGGTTAAATTACCTCCGAACACTGCCAACAGATAGGTTACAACAGTCTGACAAACAGATCTACAAGCTTATTACTCCACGTTTGTGTCATTTTTAACATGCGAAAAGTGACGCAAGCAGCTTGTAAATAAGTATGGGCCAAAAATTCGTTCCGTTCACGGAATTTGCGTATTTTCCGCAATTTCGCAAGCGGGACGAATTTTGTTCAGGAAGCACTTACAGGGTTACAGCAGGAGCCCAAGTTGAAGCTAATTTCTTTGTAACCATTTAAAAATGGTTACAAAGAAATTAACTTCAACTTGGGCACCTGCTGTAACCCTGTAAGTGCTTCCTGAGCGGCGCCTCGTTGCCTACTTGCAACTATTCTCTGACCCTGCTCTGACCCTCGAAGCAGGGTCAGAGAATAGTTACAAGTAGACAACGAGGCTCCTGTCACAAAAATTAAACATGAACAGGTAGCACTCACAGATATAGGTAAAGCAGGAGCCCGAGTTGAAGGTCAAATTCAGTAACTCCTTAATCAGCCCCAAAAAATTGTGCGCTTTGTCGAGGCTGGGCAGGTGTGCTTTCTCCCCATATCTACAGTCGACTTTCACGGGCGCAATCTCCGTGCAGTTCCTGTGACCAGGAGCTTCTTTCTACTCATCTGCTGCTCTGATCAGTGCCTGACCTTTTATACACACAAGAGGCATGTGAACTCGCAAAGAAGCCCCCTCCGTTTGCCCCCCATACACTTGCGGTATGCACCGTCTTCCCGCCCTTTACCCACTATGATGGACAGCTCATTGAGGGACCCCAGCGACCTTTGGCGCGATGGCAAAGTTACACACACATGGTCACTGGAGGGCAACTCTTCTGGCCCTATGCAGCTGTAGTGCAGGAAAAGCACTATACATTTACCCAACGAGGTAGCACTTACTGATAAGCCAGTACAAACTACTCCATTTAAGTATGGTGCAAATTGCAAAAACATCCGCGATTTCGCGGGGAAATTGCGAATTCGTGGATTTTTTTGCATTTTCACGCGAATTCGGGGACCACTGATTCGCAAAATTCACCCATACTTACTTGTAAATCTACGTCTGACTTTTCAAGAAAAAATCTCAACTCCAGACTTATAGAAAATGCTGTCTGCTTTCACATGTAAAAGCAAAGAAGTCTTCAAGTTTTGAATTCCACTGGCCGCAGTCTTTATACCACGGTAAGCACAGAGGCCTAGATTTACAATGTCTTCATTGCAATGCATTAGAAATACAATCCCGTTGTGCCACTTTTGTGTCACTGACGCAGTAGGCACTTCCATATAGACACCACTTGAACGCAACACTATAACAGAAGTAAAATATACCAGGCACACTGCACACGTAAAATTGTACTGTTACCTTGACTTGTAATGCTTCATCTCATTCACTCACACCTACATAATTCTAAACTCTAATTTCTTTTTTATTTTGCAGATTACAAATCCAACGTCCTTTGGAGTCCACTTCACAATTTGTTTATAATATTGTTTATTTAAAGTTATTTTTCTAGTTCTTTATAACATAGTTATTTTTAAGTTTTGTTTACAGTTATTCTTTTAATAAAAGTTAATTAAAAAAAACTACATACTCCTTTTTTTTGTGGGAGGGTTGACGGTCCACAACAAAAATAATATTTATAATGTTGAAGTACTATAGTAAGATGTTCAAGAGTAAGGTTGAAAAGTACTGACTTATATTTTCTCTGGGTACACTACAACATGGTAAAGAAATCAAACTAATATGGAACAATGTGTACCACATTTACAAACCTCTTGCAACATTTTCCCATGCAAACCTACCACCCTTCAAAAATTAAGTGTGGGCCTCAATGACGCCCCTCAAACCACGGAAACAATCACCCCACAAAGATTTCTATATTGTATGAGAGGGGTTCGTGCCCTCCCCCTGGTGCCCTGGAGTCCACCACGCCTAGACCCAGTTGCTGCAGTGTCCTCGGGGGAAACAGCCATTACAACGCGGTCATAACCACGCGTGATTGTCACCACAAAGCCATTAGCACGCATATGGCTTTACCATGCATGCCTTTACCACGCATGCTTTTACAACTAGTAAACATTTACCACGCATGATAAACGCATAATCTTAATAATTTCTTTGTGTTGACGAACACGTCTTGTAATGGCTCTGGCTTACGTCCTTCAAATCAGTTTTTAGGTATACGTGTGACCAAGTCATAAGATCGGAGGCCAAGGACAAACATCGTGGTGTCTGTGCCAGGAAATCTCATGGATCTTAGAGAAGATAAGCAGAGAGTAAAATGAAAGTAACAGGTATAATAAAAATAATGGAGAAAAACTACTGAAATGGCGGTGGACGGAGTATGTAATCAACTTTTGGCGCCTCAACACTACATTCCAAATAAACATAGATACAATATGTTTATTAATATATTACAAAAGTATAGCAGCGAATGACACACACGGCTCGGGAAAAGAAAGCGGCAAATTTAATACCTGAAATGAGGAGAGGTTTGCTTGGCGAACTTAAAGAAAAAGAAAAAAACGTGGGCTTGGAAACGAGGCTGCGCATGCGTAGAGAGTACAACTGGTGCACAAAAAAAGCCCGGAAAGTTTTACATACTATCATAGAAATATAGCTCTTTTTTTGACCAGTAAAGTTAGTTCTTAAAAAGAACTTTTTTTTTTTAGCCCCAATGCCACCATGATCGCAGACCGCTCCCCGCGTCCTTCCTGAGCTCGCATTGCTTTATCAGAGACATCACCTTATATGCTACTCTCTCTTTCGAAAAACAATCTGCTTACTTGAAAGAGAGAACAGATTAAAGATTAACTTGCTCTCTTTTTCAAATAGGAAAGCGGTTTCCTGTGGTAAAGTGTAAGCGGCGACGGTACCGCCCTACCATACCAAACAGCAGTGTCCCGGAAGTACGCACCCCGAGACACTGCAAGAACCGACCCCGGGAGATGGTGGACCCCAGGGCCACCAAGGGTTCCAGGAGGGGGGCGAGCCGACCCCCTCCCAACATTAAAAAACCCAGAGGAGTGCATGTACCCGGGGATGGAAGGTCATTTTACATATTACTGCCCCAGGAAGGTGGCAGTCCCCGCGACGTGTACAGGGAGAGAGAGAGGGAGAGCTGAAAACACACTTAAAAAAAAACATATAAAAAAAAGCCTCGTCGGGGTGACGGTCCCCGAGACTGAGGGGTAGAGGATTGTAACCCCCGCATACTTCAAAATAAAACCAGAGAGGGGTGGCGTTCCCCAATGCTTGGGGCACCTTACAAGCCCCCCACTATCAAAAAAATTGCCCCCGAAATTTGCCCCCCCGGGACATAATGAATAAAAAGGACTTCTATTTTTTATTTCCCTTTTCCACCGTGTACGTATACCATACGCGTACCCCCCAATTTTTTATTTTAAAAAAAATTTCAATTGAGCCTAAAGATCCATGTACGACCCCCTGAGCAAGCCTAAAGGGTCAAGATGTTTCTACCCTGCCACTTTCCTATTTCTCAACTTTGTTTTACTGTTTTCTTGTGAGTCACTTCTAGCGACGAACAAGATGTCTGCCAGCACTTCCTGGTTTGGAGTGTTCACGCACAGTTGACAGCCAATCAGCATGGAGCTCGTGCTCGTAATTGTACGGATTTCCGTACGCGTGCTGCACTCCGTCTCTAGATATCGCTATGATTTTACTTGTAATTTTCTAAGGAACTACTGAACAGATTTACACCATTCAACAAAAAGCACAATCTGCGAACCGAACTCTACCTCTCTGCCAAATTTGGTGTAATTCCGTTCAGCCGTTCGGGCTGTAGCCCTGGCTAAAGGTCCCTATGGAAAATTGCATTGGGAAAACACGTTTTGGGACCCCCCTTTTTTTCTCGGCCCCCACTTGACGAAACACCCCCAAACTTTCGGGAGCGGAACCAAGCAGGCCATTTTCTTGGGGAAATTCGCGAAGATTCATCCACTGACGCCAGAGTTATTCCAAATAGAATGTTGTGGAGTTCCTATGGAAAGTAGGTCCTAACTATAACTACCTACTGGCGACCGCCAGTAGGTTATATATATATATATATATATATATATATATATATATATATATATATATATATATATATATATATATATATATATATATATCCTTGCAGCTTCTGCAAACGATGTTTTTGGACCACAGAATGACGGACTACCAAGCAGCAGGTAAGTATTCAGGAAGATTTATTATCTCTTCACACAGTACTTTCTGGCATGACGCCTTTCGGTTAGCAAGTAACCTTGATCACATAGCGACAATGCAGTATACTTCCACATTAAATACTCGTTTTTTTCAACCATTCTCACCAAGTGATGCTAAAAAATGAAGACATACTATTCATGACAATGTGTCCTTCCACTTGAATATGCAGTATAACTTATACATCAGGTTATTGTGCATTCTTTATCGGTTTCACTATTCGGCAGTCCTCATTTATTTCCGCATTAATGCATTATTTATAGCTGTGCAACATTATGCCATAAATAGTAGATAAATAATAAATATATGTAAAATCATTTCATTTACATCATTTTATAAACGATTAAAAACTCTAAAGTTCATCATATTCTAGAATTTATATATACCAGCATAAATGCTTTAACTCCTTCCACGCTCATGACGAGCCCAGCTCGTCATGCAGTAGCCTGCTGCTACACTCATGACGAGCTGAGCTCGGCATGAACTAATGGAAATGAGACCAAGCCAGCGCAGCAGGGGAATTCCCATAGCATTGAAGGTGCTAAAATCAAACCGCATTTGTGCAACATTACGCATTGGTTGTGCAAAACTCCTAAAGAAATGAAACTTTAGAGTTAAAACAGATATCGGCATAAATGCCTATAAAACCAATTTTGTGCAAAATTACGCAATAGCAGTGCAAAAAAAAGGGGATCCTTGCTGCATATGTGCAAATCTAGCAATAAGTGACTGTCCTTTAAAACCGATAATTTGATGTATTTTACAACACTTGCATCTTGTAAGTTTTACTAGGTTCTATGGTTAAGAGTCCGAGCCCGGGCAAAAAACCAACCTAGCTCATTAGATATAATATCATCATTGTCAGAAAAAGTGCTCAGTGCATAAAAAATATGAAAAAAATAAGTGATATTTAAAAACAGGAATAAGAGATTTTTTCAGCTGTTGCATTATTACTTGATTTGTCTTTCACTGTGGTTTATTTTAGACTTGGGAAATGTTTTACAAGAATGTGTGCATGTCCTCTGTGTTATTCAATCCATTGGGAGACTTACTGTTAAGATTTAATATGTATTTTGTCTCCAACTGCCTTAACAACTTTTCTCTGTCACCACCTCTTTTAGGTGCCGGTACCGAGTCAATGACATAATAAGATAGACAATTAATATTTTTTCCATGTATAGCCTTATAATGTCTGGCTACCGGATAGGAGGAATCACTGTTAATAATCGCTCTTATATGTTGTAAAATCCTCACGTGCACTGGTTTTATAGTGCTTCCCACGTACCTGAGTCCACAGGTGCACGTGAGTATGTATACAGCGAATTCTGTGCGACAGAATTGCCCTTAATCTTTTGTTCACACTTACTAAAGGGTGTGTTATATTTAGTTGTGTTTATGCCAAAATTACATGCCCGGCAGGTTGTGCATTTGTAAAAACCCTGTTTGACTGGCAACCACATAGACGCAGGAGCCCCTGCTACTAGTGGTTGTGATACATAGGCGGCCATGTTCTTGCATTTTCTAAAAGTTACCTGGGGTTTATCAGGAAGGTCCTCTTTTAAAATGCTGTCAGTTAAAACAATTGGCCAATTCCTATTTAGTATAGCTCTTATTTTACGCTCCTGCCTGCTGAACGTGGTGATCAACCTTGGTGCCTCTTCATTATTTACAATTTCGTTTTTTGCCTCAGTGTCTATTGGTAATAGTTCTACTCTGGGTCTCTCACTGGCTTTGGCCGGGGCCCTGGTAAGTATATCCTCTGTGTAACCCCTAGCTCGCATCCTTTCTAGACTTTCATTCTTGCATCTTTCATATTCTTCAGGGGTGCTACATATACGCTTAAGCTGCAATACTTCCCCGTAGGGTATACTGGCTATTCGGTGTTTGGGATGGGCGCTTGATGCATGGAGGGTTGCATTCCCTGCTGTAGGTTTCCTGTACGCAGTGGTAGTTAATTTGTTATTTGTTACCTGTATCTGAACATCTAAAAACTCGATTGAGCTCGTGCTACATTGAGAAGTAAAATACAGGTTGTAGTTGTTTGTGTTGATTTTTTCAACAAATTCCTTCGCACTCTGACTATCGCCCCTCCAAACAATAAGTACATTGTCTATGAAGCGCAGCCATAGACAGATTCCTTGTTTGTATTGGTATTGTCCCATGAGGACCTGCTTCTCCCAGAACCCAACGTGCAAGCACGCATAGCTCGGGGAAAAGCAGGCCCCGATAGCCACCCCTCGCTTCTGTCTAAATAACTCCTTACCAAAGGCAAAATAATTATTGTTAAGACACCAAGTAATCAACGACATAAGCATCTTATTGTGCAGTACATACTCTGCTGGTCGAGTGTTTAGAAAGTGTTCCCACCCCGCAGCCCTTGTTTATGGTTAATGCTGGTGTATAATGACTCTATATCAAGAGTCAGAAGCATTAAGTCATCAGTCCAAGATATATTGTCAATCCGTTTCAAAAAATCGCCGGTGTCCTTTATGTATGACGGCATGCCTTTGACGAGATCATGCAAATAAAAGTCAATATATTGGCCCACTTGCTCCGTCATACTGTTGATGGCCGATATTATTGGACGACCTGGTATGGGAACTTTTCCTTTATGTAGCTTGGGCAGCAGGTACAGGAAGGGCATTACCGGGTGAGCCTTATACATGAAATTAAATTCTTCACTGGTTATTAGCCCCTCACTCTTCCACCTCTGCAATTCTTTTTTAATATTGTCCTTGGCTTTATTGTACGCTTTCAATGATGTTTATTCATAGCAGTCTACATTGTCCAACTGCCGCTTTGCTTCTGCATCATAGTCAACTTTACGCCATAGAACAATATTTCCACCCTTATCGGATTTCTTCACAACTACATCTGGGTTCCTTTTTATCTTTTCCATCAGATTGGTGAACTGTATTTGGTGCTGGCTAGGTCTGCATTTATTATGATTTGTTTGGCAGTTTCACTTTTTCATTTCCTCTGTAATACGGTCGTGAAACACGTCTATAGCGTCCTTCGGCATTAGAGGGATAAATGTTGATTTGGGCTTAAAAGGGCTTTCTCCTGCGCCCTTTTGTAGTAAATTCATTTCTCGCAGTTTTGTTTGAGTTGACAGCTGTGAGTTATCTATATATATATATTGCCGCTTTGCTCTCTTTAATGTCCAGGACTTCCATCCCATAAAGAAGAAAAAGCACTCGCGGGGGACTTTCGAGTCTTTTATTGACTGCAAACTCGCACAACAGCAACAACAGACGCGTTTTGGTAGACACCTTCTTCCACCTTTTTCTTCTTTATGGGATGGAAGTCCTAGAAAAAACAAATGAAGGAGTACCACCAGTGAGAATTCACAAGTCGCTGTAGGGGTGGATGGTTTCTTCGAAGTGGGGGAAATCTCCTTTTATTAGAAACCCCTCACTCATCACCTAGTGATGACATGCTTCATCATCGGGGTCCACCCTAATGACCTAGCGTCATCAGGGTGTGCTTCAACACCTGATTGCAGTAGAGCAGGTTGTGAGTGATGGTGCGTGAAAAAAGAAAAGGTAAGTGTGTTAAAAATTGTCCTGGTTTGAACTTGAGAAAATAAAGAATTTTTATTGGCAAGCAACTGGACAATGTTAAAATTGTGGCGAGATAAAGTGAGGGCAGTGATGAGCCCGTGTATCTCTTTATGTGTTTGGTCTACATGTTTCAACCTTAACGGTTATGTTGAACCAGGTTTTCGTCAGGACCTTAAAACCAAGATGGTGGATGGTCTGCGTCCCCTAAAAGACGCACCCAATCCTACCACATGGGACCACTGGATGGCAAAAATGTGCCCGTGGTGTATGCTCGCTCCACAGTGGGTGAGCTCTAAAAATCAAAACACTCTCAGTGGAGTGTTCGAGGACTTCATAGGGCAGGGGAGGTTACCCTCGTGAATAAACGTATTAGTTTTTCGCCGAGGACTGCAACTTGCAACCTACTGCCTGCACCGCCCCGAGGTCCTAGACATTAAAGAGAGCGAAGCGGCAGTCGATATGCGGGTGCACCCCCGTATTTGAAGCACCCGTCTGAGAGTGTTGTTAGAGCTGCTATATATATATATATATATATATATATATATATATATATATATATTCACTGAAAAAAACATAGGTTTCAGAGACGTTATAGTTAGGAATTAGCATTTAAAAAACCTTAGAAATTCACTGAAAAAACCATAGGTTTCAGGGGTGTTATAGTTAGCTGGACATTTCACTCGTACAAAACCATAGAAATTCCTCCTTTATAGTTAGTTCTGCTAACTATAACTCGCGTGCCCGCAATGCACGGTTGATGAATTCACATATTACATCATTCATGACATGGTCAGTGACATCACTGATGACATCTCAAATGACATCACTGATGACATCACTGATGACATCATCCAGTGAATGTGGTTTAGTTTGAAATTTTATATATGTAATATATATATATATATATACCAATCTGTATTGAAGATTGAGTGGATATATTGACTGTCTGTTTAAGTGAGTAATTAAAAGTGTCTCACTAAATACATGGGTTAGTAACTAAACTATGTGAATGTGTGCATCACTGTCTCTGTTGTTGTATAACATGCAGCATCAGTTGGTCACTAACTACATGAGTGTCTATCTTATTGATTAGTTGGCTGAGTATTTGTATGGGAGACTGAGTGTGAGTGTGTGTGTGTGGTTGGGTGGGGTGTGTGTAACTCTATGCATAGATGTGTGAGTGGTTGATTGTCTAGGTGTATAGGTTTAAGAGTACATGAGGAAACAGTTGTTTGGGTGACTGAGTGTGTTTATTTGTGTCATGGTGAGCGAATATATGTTTTAGTTGTACATCTCCAACAAAGTACAAAAATAAAAAGGCATTGTATGTGAGAGTTGGTGTATATAAATCAGTATATGTAAGAGTTAGTGATTGTGAGAGTAACTATATGAATGAGTGTATAATTGTAATGGTGATTGTTTATCATAGTAACTATGAGTTACTATATGTATGAATAAATGAGGTGTTGTGTGTATAACTGTGTAGGTGAGTAAATATAAGTGTGATTGATTTTTTTCATGAGTGAGTAGGATAACAGCATAACTGTTGAGGATGACTGCAGATGTGTCAATGTCTATATAGTTGATCAGTGACTGCATGTAGAAGTGATTCTGTGGGTGAATGGGTAGTTGTGTGTATAGACTCAGGAATCAGTGAGTGGGTATATAGTAACTGGTATTGGTGTGTCAATGGTTTCAAATATGGTACTCTGTATTTTACAGTGAGTGATGAAAGGTTATACTAGTGTATGATGAGGTGTATCAGTTTGTCATGTTGATGATGTCATCAGTGATGTCATCAGTGATGTCATTTGAGATGTCATCAGTGATGTCATCAGTGATGTCACTGACCATGTCATGAATGATGTAATATGTGACATCATCAGCAGTGCATTACGGGCACGCAAGTTAGTTCGCAGAACTAACTATAAAGGAGAAATTTCTATCGTTTTGTAAAAGTGAAATGTCCAGCTAATTATAACACTCCTGAAACCTATGTTTTTTTTCAGTGAATTTCTAAGGTTTTTTTAAATGCTAATTTCTAACTATAACGTCCCTGAAGCCCATGTTTTTTTCAGTAAATTTCAAAGGTTTTTTAAATGCTCATTTTTAACTATAACGTCTCTGAAACCTATGTTTTTTTCAGTAAATTTCAAAGGTTTTTTAAATGGTAATTTCTAACTATTACGTCTCTGAAAACTATGGTTTTTTCAGTGAATTTCAAAGGTTTTTTAAATGCTAATTTTTAAGTGTAATAGTAGTTATACCTACTTTTTTGTACTGAATTTCTACAGTTTTTTAACTGTTTATTTATAAATATTTTACTTATTAAACAACATTATATATTTATCCGAAAATAGCAATTTTTTTTAAAAAATATTTTAAAAAATGAAATATTTTAAATTATCTTTTATTTTTGTATTTTAATATATTTATATAATTTTCTTTTTCAAAATTTTTGGGGAGTTGCGCACCCAAAGCCTACCTACCGCAGCGGGTTGACGTATTCTAGGCACCATTTTGGAAAAGTCGTGAAGGATCCGCGTTTTGTGAGCGACGAGTGAGTGTTTTTTTCAGTTTCATCATATACGTACAATGTTACGTGGTGTGCGTGACTGGTCTGCGGCTCCTGCTCCCGTGCATTTGCGACAAATGCGCATTACGGTACGCGACGCTTGCGCAGTGGCGGGCCCCACTTGACGTCATATCCATACTGGGATGCACTGGGTGTGCGACTCCCGTGAAATTTTTTATGTTCTAAAATGTATGTGTCTTTAACCCCTTCACTGCTAGGCCTTCCCCCCCCTGTGCTAAGCCTATTTTTGGCTATTTGGAGTAGTGCGCGCTTAGGCCCCTGTAAATTGTTGACCATATAAGGTATCCACGCCAAATTTTTGTCCTTTTCTTCCAACATCATGGGGATTCTAAAGTTACCCAGGGTTTGTGGATTCCCCTGGAGGGGTCCAGAAATTAACCAAAATTTAGTTTTTGGGGGGAAAAATAAGCTGCAAATGGAAGCGCCTGGGTTTTTCCCTGCAAATGTTATCAAAAAAGGGTTTGTGGGGCTGAAATCACAATTTTCCCAGCTTTTAGGGAATGACAGACTTTTGTCAGAAAACCAACATTTTGTTCACAGTTTTGGCATTTTTCTGGGACATAGCCTTTTTGTGCTATTTTTTTGTGCTTTCAACCTCCTCCCAGTTAATGGTTGAAATGGGTGTGAAAGCAATAATGAATCCTAGAAAGCTATACATTTTAGAAAAGTAGGCCAAATTCTGAATTCAGCAAGGGGTCATTTGTGTGGATCCATCAAGGTTGTTTTATAGAAACTAACAGTTAAATATAGGAGAAATTGAAAATTAGTTAAAAAAAACAGCCTTTTGTCTCAACGTTTTCACCTGTAACTTCTTATAATTAAGACAGCTCTTTAAAAGAAATATATTGTTACATCCGCTGTACTTTCCTGGTTGTGGGGATATAGGACTTGTAGGTTCACCAAGAACCTGACAAACCCAGAGTCAAAAACTGAGCAGCAATTTGCCATGGCTTTTTATTATGTACCAGGTATATAGCAATTATTGTGGGAAAATGTATACATGGAAAAATCGGTATGAAAGACACCTATGTATTTCTGAAATAGGAACAAATTATAGAGTTTAGAAATAGTACATATTTGCACATTTTTCATTTTCGAAATTGGAAATACTCATACTAGCATGAGAATTATTGGTCATTTTTTTAAATGACTTCTTTTAACACAATGTCTTTCATTTGGAAGGCATAAATGCATCAAAAATCAATAGGTATTAACAGCTGCTTTATAAATCTGAATTACCCTAAGTCTCCTGATAAAAATGGTACCTCACTTGTGTGGGTAGGCTTAGTGCCCATGACAGGAAATGGCTCAAAACCCAACGTGAACACAGCACATTTTCACAATGAAAATGTACCCTTTTTTGGGTAGTGTCTAGCCGGGGAAAACTGTGGCCAAATGGCCAGGAAAGGACAAAATCCCTTCTAGTAATGGCAACGGGAATAAGGGGGGCCTACCTCCCAGATAATAATGGGTGGTGGTCCCACGAGGGATGCCCCTAGTATCGGGAACGGGACTAATTCTGTTGTGGCAGTGGAAAACATCCTTACACAGTGCCGTGTTCTCCCAGAGCAAGCACAAACAAAACCCCATATAACTAAACTGCTGACTAGGATCCCCCCAGTACAGCTCACCCCGGACTCCCACCCATACGTGGCCATACTTACGAATGTTCCACCGTTAATGGAGGGCCAAAGAGAAACTTATGACACGCTAAAAAATAAGGCCATGCATTGGCTTCGTGTCAATAGACCCCTGCCAGGGGGAGTGGATGGCCTGATAATTGGGGCAAGAAGGGTCAACTGGATAGGGAATACCCTAAAAAAGCAGGGGGGTGAGTGTATTATAATTAACTTCCAGGATCCAAGGGTTGTGGGGCTGATAACGGGACCTGGTTGGAATATTAGCATTGGTGGGATTGGGGTTGTGGACCTCACCTTTTTTTATCCCAGACCGGTCATCTACCCAGGGGGCTGTAGGGAGCTATCGAGATCCAGTCTCTATACCGGGGTAGAGGCTGGCCCCACTGCTGCTCCCATATCAAGAACAAATAATTGCTATATACCGGCATTTATCCCCCAGAATGGGCAGGGGCAGATGAGGTGGGGATGTTGACATAGATCAGTTGAGCAATTACATCTGGAAGGGGAAAAGGTTGGGGGAAGTAACCCTGTTGAAACAATGATACACAATGAAGTTGAAATGAGCCCAACATCTGAAGTAGTGAATGTGAGTGATGGGAGCATCATTGCAAGTCCGGCAGGTTGTGCGGGTGAACTAGCCATTCCAACCACTATTTGCATCAAGGAGGGAATAGATGCAAACTGTATAAATATTGTTCTAGGAAAGGATTGTGATTGTGGGAAGCTGGACGATTTCTTGCCCATGGCATCTAACGAAAAGGGGACTTGTATAGAAAATACCCTGGAGAGACTTTTGTCATGGAATATAGCGGGGCTGGGGGTCAGATTGTTGTCACAGCATTGGATTGATTTTGTAAGTGGGTTTGAAATGTGCCTATTCCAAGAGACGTGGGCTTGCGATCCAATATATTTCCCAGGATATCTAAATTTTTGTATACCAGCTACGAGAGGCCCCAGGGGTAGACCTATGGGAGGCCTCGCAATTTGGATCAAGCAAAACTCTAATGTCAAAGTAAAAATTATTGATCTAGGTTGCAAGGATATACAATTATTGAGATTATCTGCAGGAAAGGGTGGCTTGATAGACATCTATGGATTTACAAAAGGGGGTGGTGATGAACAGAGTGTCTGAATTGAGCAGACCACTCTTACCCAGTCCAAAGATCAGGGCTTGATCCATCACCGTTATTTATCTCACTGCCCCATCCCAGCTCAGAACCTGGCTATATGCAAATCAGTCTGTCCCTGGCCCAGTGCATCATGGGAACAGGGCAGACTAAACTACCAAGCCAATTCTTTACCAGAAAGGAGACAAGCTACCGGGGACCGGTTTCTGGCATTTCAGCCTCTTCGGCCCGGCTTGCTTGAATCCTGATGGAGCAGTGAGAAAGGGACTCATGTCTGAGTATACCCTGCCACACCTATAGTGGCCAAAATCGATTTACAAAAGGGGGTGGTGATGAACAGAGTGTCTGAATTGAGCAGACCACTCTTACCCAGTCCAAAGATCAGGGCTTGATCCATCACCGTTATTTATCTCACTGCCCCATCCCAGCTCAGAACCTGGCTATATGCAAATCAGTCTGTCCCTGGCCCAGTGCATCATGGGAACAGGGCAGACTAAACTACCAAGCCAATTCTTTACCAGAAAGGAGACAAGCTACCGGGGACCGGTTTCTGGCATTTCAGCCTCTTCGGCCCGGCTTGCTTGAATCCTGATGGAGCAGTGAGAAAGGGACTCATGTCTGAGTATACCCTGCCACACCTATAGTGGCCAAAATCGATTTACAAAAGGGGGTGGTGATGAACAGAGTGTCTGAATTGAGCAGACCACTCTTACCCAGTCCAAAGATCAGGGCTTGATCCATCACCGTTATTTATCTCACTGCCCCATCCCAGCTCAGAACCTGGCTATATGCAAATCAGTCTGTCCCTGGCCCAGTGCATCATGGGAACAGGGCAGACTAAACTACCAAGCCAATTCTTTACCAGAAAGGAGACAAGCTACCGGGGACCGGTTTCTGGCATTTCAGCCTCTTCGGCCCGGCTTGCTTGAATCCTGATGGAGCAGTGAGAAAGGGACTCATGTCTGAGTATACCCTGCCACACCTATAGTGGCCAAAATCGATTTACAAAAGGGGGTGGTGATAAACAGAGTGTCTGAATTGAGCAGACCACTCTTACCCAGTCCAAAGATCAGGGCTTGATCCATCACCGTTATTTATCTCACTGCCCCATCCCAGCTCAGAACCTGGCTATATGCAAATCAGTCTGTCCCTGGCCCAGTGCATCATGGGAACAGGGCAGACTAAACTACCAAGCCAATTCTTTACCAGAAAGGAGACAAGCTACCGGGGACCGGTTTCTGGCATTTCAGCCTCTTCGGCCCGGCTTGCTTGAATCCTGATGGAGCAGTGAGAAAGGGACTCATGTCTGAGTATACCCTGCCACACCTATAGTGGCCAAAATCGATTTACAAAAGGGGGTGGTGATGAACAGAGTGTCTGAATTGAGCAGACCACTCTTACCCAGTCCAAAGATCAGGGCTTGATCCATCACCATTATTTATCTCACTGCCCCATCCAAGCTCAGAACCTGGCTATATGCAAATCAGTCTGTCCCTGGCCCAGTGCATCATGGGAACAGGGCAGACTAAACTACCAAGCCAATTCTTTACCAGAAAGGAGACAAGCTACCGGGGACCGGTTTCTGGCATTTCAGCCTCTTCGGCCCGGCTTGCTTGAATCCTGATGGAGCAGTGAGAAAGGGACTCATGTCTGAGTATACCCTGCCACACCTATAGTGGCCAAAATCGATTTACAAAAGGGGGTGGTGATGAACAGAGTGTCTGAATTGAGCAGACCACTCTTACCCAGTCCAAAGATCAGGGCTTGATCCATCACCGTTATTTATCTCACTGCCCCATCCCAGCTCAGAACCTGGCTATATGCAAATCAGTCTGTCCCTGGCCCAGTGCATCATGGGAACAGGGCAGACTAAACTACCAAGCCAATTCTTTACCAGAAAGGAGACAAGCTACCGGGGACCGGTTTCTGGCATTTCAGCCTCTAGCCCTGATCTCTTGACTGGGTGAGAGCTTTCTGTTTAATTCAGAGACTCTGTCCCTCACCACCCCTTGTTGTAAATATTTTTGTCCACCCTAAGCGTGGAAGGGTATTCTCAGATGTGAGACCCTTGCTCATTGCACCATCAGGATTCAAGCAAACCGGGCCGAAGACGGCTGTAATGCCAGAAACCGGTCCCCGGGAGCTTGTTTCCTTCCCAGTGTAAGAATTGGCTTTTGTAGTTTGGTTTGCCCTGTTCCCATCATGCACTGGGACAGGAACAGACTAATTTGCATACAGCCAGGTTCTGAAACTGGGATGGTGCAGTGAGCTAAAAAACGGTGTTGGATCTAGCCCTGATCTCTTGACTGGGTGAGAGCTTTCTGTTTAATTCAGAGACTCTGTCCCTCACCACCCCTTGTTGTAAATATTTTTGTCCACCCTAAGCGTGGAAGGGTATTCTCAGATGTGAGACCCTTGCTCATTGCACCATCAGGATTCAAGCAAACCGGGTCGAAGACGGCTGTAATGCCAGAAACCGGTCCCCGGGAGCTTGTTTCCTTCCCAGTGTAAGAATTGGCTTTTGTAGTTTGGTTTGCCCTGTTCCCATCATGCACTGGGACAGGAACAGACTAATTTGCATACAGCCAGGTTCTGAAACTGGGATGGTGCAGTGAGCTAAAAACGGTGTTGGATCTAGCCCTGATCTCTTGACTGGGTGAGAGCTTTCTGTTTAATTCAGAGACTCTGTCCCTCACCACCCCTTGTTGTAAATATTTTTGTCCACCCTAAGCGTGGAAGGGTATTCTCAGATGTGAGACCCTTGCTCATTGCACCATCAGGATACAAGCAAACCGGGCCGAAGACGGCTGTAATGCCAGAAACCGGTCCCCGGGAGCTTGTTTCCTTCCCAGTGTAAGAATTGGCTTTTGTAGTTTGGTTTGCCCTGTTCCCATCATGCACTGGGACAGGAACAGACTAATTTGCATACAGCCAGGTTCTGAAACTGGGATGGTGCAGTGAGCTAAAAAACGGTGTTGGATCTAGCCCTGATCTCTTGACTGGGTGAGAGCTTTCTGTTTAATTCAGAGACTCTGTCCCTCACCACCCCTTGTTGTAAATATTGATAGACATCTATAACATATATGCTAGGGGCAAGAGTCTTGGGAACTCTGCTACCCTAGAGGTCTTATCCGCCTCCCTCGAATCCCGGTCACTTGGAAACAGAGTAATCTTGGCTGGTGATTTGAATAGGACATTTGAGCCTTTAGAAAATACTGCATACCCAATAGGAATTGAGGAAGATGCCCTTTGGGGCATCCCAAATCTAAACCTCATACCTGTGAAGCGGTGGACAAAAGATATTCTGTTGTTGAATGCGTTATGTCTGGAGTATGGTTTGAGGGCCCTTAATGGCAGGACAAAAAGCGACCAAGGTGGCAATTGTACATTCGACAATGGACATAAT
This sequence comes from Lissotriton vulgaris, assembly GCF_964263255.1. NCBI lineage: Eukaryota > Metazoa > Chordata > Amphibia > Caudata > Salamandridae > Lissotriton > Lissotriton vulgaris. The sequence goes on from NC_141694.1 coordinate 1,333,576,169, forward strand.
AAAAGTAGGATTGACTATGTCATCTGTAGTCTTGAGTTATGGTGTGGCGTGGGTGACATGGAAATTGTGGGGAGAGTAGAAAGTGACCATAACCCCCTCTGTGTCTCCCACTCATGGTGGAAGGCCGCACGAACCAACTTAGTGTCAGGTAGTGGGAGTGTACCTGTTATGGCTAATGACTCAAGACGGGTGAGATGGCCATATGTCCTGGCCAATTTGTCCACTATGGAGTCCATTAATATGGAGACAGTCAATGCTATTGATGCCATGGCAAAAGTAGACCCGGTAACACCAGACTCTGTCCAATTAACTGATATACATGACACATTCTTCTCTTTGATAAAACCGCACTTTACCAAGCCTTCAAAGACTATCAGAAAAGTACCAAGCACAATGGCGACCTGGTTCAACAAACAGTGCAGGGTAGCCAGACTGGAGTTGGGCAGAGCACTCAAAAGCAGGGACAAGGCCTCGATTAGCGCCACTAGGAAATATTATAATGACAGTATCCGCAAGGCCAAGAAGCTGTGGGACGAGGAGTACTGGGAGGAGCTACTCGAGGCTTCAGGGCAAAAGGATTCCAGACTTTTCTGGAAAATTGTGAAATGGGGAAGAGGGGGCGCCCCCAACAATCCCGACAACAATGTCGATGAGGCGTTGTGGGTCGAATATTTTAAACCCCAGTATGCTGAGAGCAGGGATATAATGGCCATTGAACCAATCCCTATGGTATTTTGCAAGGGTGATTTATTTTCAACTAAGGACGCGGAACACGTAATAGCAAGTTTGCAGGGGGGGAAAGCCCCTGGGCTAGATGGAATCCCTTCAGACATTTTTAAACATGACAAGGTCCAGTGGGCAAAATACGCGACCTTGTTGGGAAACGGCCTAGCGAAAGGGGCAAAAATCCCAAATATATGGAAGGGGGCAATAATAATACCGATCTTTAAGAAAGGCGATCGGTCACTCCCGGCAAATTATAGACCAATAAGTTTGCTGGCCACCATGCAAAAAGTAGTGGGGAAGATGCTGGTCGACAAACTCATGGCCTGGGTAGATGACAATAATGCTTTATCCCCCTTCCAGGCAGGATTCAGACGTGCAACTAGTACGGTCGATCAAATTTTTCGTTTCACCATGCTGCGGTGGGGGACTGTACTCCTGGGCAAAGGCAGCCTCTATGTAGCATTTGTAGATCTAAGGGCTGCCTTTGATCTGGTGCCCAGGTGCACGCTGTGGGAGGTTCTGTCCAAAATAGGGGTCCCACCTGATTTGCTTACGCTGATAATGCGTCTGCATGAAAGCAACTATGCAAAGGTCCAGTGGGGGAGGAATGGGGAATCCACCACCAACTTCCCAGTCGAGCGGGGGGTCCGGCAGGGATGTGCAATGGCACCCCTGCTGTTCTCCCTGTTCATTAATGGCATTGTAGACAGGATGATGGACGCAATGGTTGACGCACCTTCGTTAGCGGGCATCAGAGTTCCAATTCTGATGTTCGCTGACGACACTTTGATCGTGTCCAAAACCCCGTCGGGTCTCCAGCGAGCCTTGAACATTTTTGACTCATTCTGTAAAGAACGGGGTCTCGAGGTTAATGTAAATAAAACCAAGTTGATGGCCTTTGGGCAAAAGCGTCAATCTCGACCCAATGTATTTTTGAACAATATCAAATTAGAGTTGGTAAATGTTTTTACATACCTTGGGGTCGAGATCTCAAGTAAACTTGGTTGGTCAAGACACATAGAGAAGGCGGTGTTGAAACACCAGCAGATTTCAGGAGCCCTCAGGGTCGAGCAAGTAAAATCCAAAACCAGGCCTATAAAACCTGTTCTCATGGTTTACGACGCAAAAGCCTTGGGCGCAACCCTTTACGGGGCTGAAGTCTGGGGCTTTGAGAGTCTTACCACCCTTCAAAGATCTGAGAACAGGTTTGTGAGAGGGATAACTAGCCTCCCCCAAAGTACCCCACTGATACCGCTTGGTTTGGATCTAGGTAGAAGATCGCTTAGTGACCGTGCCCGACTGAGGCCTATCCTCTATTGGAGACGGCTATGGACAATCCTGGAAATAAGACACTATGCTGAGGGGTTCTTAGCATTAGCCAAATTAGATGTTTTTCGCAAAATCACATGGTTAAAAATGCTAAGGGATATCCTTGCTGAGCTTGGGCTCTCCAAATTATGGGAAAACCCCCTTGGGGAAGTATTCCCTAGTAAATCCAGTATTAAAGAACTATATTGGAACCACATCGATCAGAAACTTTGGAGGAGCGTAACCTCGGAATCCATGGGGGGTAGATTCATGGAAATTAAACAAAGACCTTCCCTAGAAAAGTATTGGGACAGCATAACTGTTCCATTAGACAGGAAATTATTTTTCCAGTTAAGGGCAGGTTCTCTCCCCTTGAGGTGTATGACGTCCAGATGGAGAACAAATAGTGGCTCGTGTTGTCCGTCATGTGGGGCCCCTAATGAAAGCATCGCACACTTTCTTTTTTTATGCGATGCTTATGTAAATCCAAGAAAATCTTGGTTGGCTCCAGTTTGTAGGAACCTCGGTGTCCAAAGTGGTGTTGAGGGGTTGAGAATTATTTGTTCCTCCACTGAAATGTCAATCGTAGTTGGAACTGCTAAATATCTGGGGTGGGCTTGGTCCATAAGGAGGAGGGCTCTATCCTCTAATGTGTTCTGAATTTTACATTTTCCTATGTATGATTTATCCTTGCAGACAACAACTGGGAGATATATATGAATTTTAACTTTAAAATGCGGCTAATATGTACGGTATGAGTTTTTATTGTATAAACTCGGGAATGGTCCGTAACGCGGAGGTTTCTATATTGTAACATGCATTTAGTTTCCGCATATCATGAAAAAGCTATTTTAATTCTAATTGATAACAATTTTTATGCTATGTATTATGTATTTTTAATTATAAATTTATTGTTATAGAATGTTTGAAGTTTTTTAGAAATGTATGTATTTACATGTGTGTGCTTTTATGAGTGTATAACTCGAATAAAGCTTTTTCTACCTACCAGTAAAATGTGTTTTTTGGAGACATTTTTAGGTTTGCAAGGGATTCTGGGTAACAGAACCTGGTGAGAGCCAGTCAAGTCACCCCATCCCTGGCATTTAGTGGGTTTTTTGCCTACCTGGGGGGGCAGATTGGGGGCTACTGTCCCATCTGCCCCCCAGGGGCGGGCAGGAAGGCTGTAATTTCTGCGGGGGAGGAAGTGGGGGCATGGGCATGCACATTTTGGGCAGCCCCCACCCTAATTCAAATTTGCCCCCGAAAAATCCCTGGCGACTAGTGGGCTTTTTGCCCCACGGGGATGCAGATTGCGGCTAATGCCAAACAAATCCAACACAGGAGTTTTCCCCATTTTGAAGAGCCAACATCAGGTAGGTATTGTGAATTTCGTTTTTATTGCAGGAAAACAGCGTGGCAAGAGGAGAACAAAGTCCATTCAAATCACCAGCCTGACGCGTTTCCATGCTCTCCCGAGCATTTCCTCAGAGGCTTCTGAAAACTCTGTAAGGAGCCTGGTGTATTTCAATTGTTGGCACCTGCTCCAGTGGGCGTTGGCGCCCCCAGAGCCTGCTGGTGCTTGTAGTTTAATGAATCACGCTTAAAATAAGCTGCTCCCAGAGTAAAATAGTTTGTAAAAAATATTAACACCTCTTGCCACGCTGTTTTCCTGCAATAAAAACGAAATTCACAATACCTACCTGATGTTGGCTCTTCAAAATGGGGAAAACTCATGTGTTGGATTTGTTTACCGGCCGTCCCCGGTCGGAGAAGTGCCCTTACCACATGGAAGTGGTCCAAGCTGCAGTCACCTGGCTAAAAGCATGAATTGGCAGGCAAGGTCGTGTTGCATGATGTTATTCACAGCGCAGAGTAAAGTGAACAATTTCCAAACCCATTGGGGTGTTAATATTTTTTACGAACTAATTTACTCTGGGAGCAGCTTATTTTAAGCGTGATTCATTAAACTACAAGCACCAGCAGGCCCCGGGGGCGCTAACGCCCACTGGAGCAGGTGCCAACAATTGAAATACTCCAGGCTCCTTACAGAGTTTTCAGAAGCCTCTGAGGAAATGCTCGGGAGAGCATGGAAACGCGTCAGGCTGGTGATTTGAATGGACTTTGTTCTCCTCTTGCCACGCTGTTTTCCTGCAATAAAAACGAAATTCACAATACCTACCTGATGTTGGCTCTTCAAAATGGGGAAAACTCATGTGTTGGATTTGTTTACCGGCCGTCCCCGGTCGGAGAAGTGCCCTTACCACATGGAAGTGGTCCAAGCTGCAGTCACCTGGCTAAAAGCATGAATTGGCAGGCAAGGTCGTGTTGCATGATGTTATTCACAGCGCAGAGTAAAGTGAACAATTTCCAAACCCATTGGGGTGTTAATATTTTTTACGAACTAATTTACTCTGGGAGCAGCTTATTTTAAGCGTGATTCATTAAACTACAAGCACCAGCAGGCCCCGGGGGCGCTAACGCCCACTGGAGCAGGTGCCAACAATTGAAATACTCCAGGCTCCTTACAGAGTTTTCAGAAGCCTCTGAGGAAATGCTCGGGAGAGCATGGAAACGCGTCAGGCTGGTGATTTGAATGGACTTTGTTCTCCTCTTGCCACGCTGTTTTCCTGCAATAAAAACGAAATTCACAATACCTACCTGATGTTGGCTCTTCAAAATGGGGAAAACTCATGTGTTGGATATATATATATATATATTCACTGAAAAAACCATAGGTTATAGACCATATATAGTTAGGAATTAGCATTTACAAAACCTTGAAAATTCACTGAAAAAACCATAGGTTATAGACCATATATAGTTAGGAATTAGCATTTACAAAACCTTATTTTACTCACACAAAACCATTGAAATTCCATATATAGTTAGTTGCACTAACTATATATCGCGCACCCGCAATCCACTGCTGATGATGTCACATATTACATCATTCATGACATGGTCAGTGACATCACTGATGACATCACTGATGACATCTCAAATGACATCACTGATGACATCACTGATGACAACATCCAGTGACTGTATGTTTCTGTAAAGTTAAAATATGTCTTACATATTGAAGAATGAGTGGATGTATAAGTGTCTGGATGAAGGATTTAGTAGGTGCATGACTGACTGTATGAGTGAGTGATTAAATGTGCCTCACTGAGTGCATGGGTTAGTGACTAAACTGTCTTAATTTGTGCATCATTATGTCTGTTGTTCTGTAAACTGTTGCATGTGTTGATAAGTAGCTATATGATTAACTATATGGGTTATTGATTGGTTGCCCAAGTATTTGTATGGGAGACTGAGTGTGTGTGTGGGTGGCTGAGAGGTGTATGACTCTGTGCATAGATGTGTGAGCAGTTGATTCACTAGATGTATGGTTTCAAAAGTGCATGTGGAAACAGCTGTATGGGCGGTTGACTGTGTGCATGAGTGTATTGGTGAGTGAATGGATATCTCAGTGCTACATGTCAAAGTAAGTACATATGTAAAACACAGTACATGTGAGAGTTGACATATATAAATAACTGTGCATAAGAGCCAGTGAATGTGTGAGTGGCTGTATGGATCATTGTGAACTTGTATCAGGGATTGTATAAGAGAGTAAATATGTGTTAGTATATGTTTGAATAAGTAAAGTTTGTATAACTGTATAGTTGAGGAAATGGAGGTGTGATTGATTCTTTGCATGACTGACTAGGTGTGTGAGTAACTCCATGGATGAGTGACAGTCTGTGAGTGTCTGTTTACACTGATTGTATCTAAGGTGATATTAGAGTCTGAAGAGGTTCATCGTATTATCACATGAATGATATCATCAGTGATGTGATCAGTAATGTCAAATGAGATGTCATCAGTGATGTCATCAGTGATGTCATTTGAGATGTCATCAGTGATGTCATTTGAGATGTCATCAGTGATGTCATCAGTGATGTCACTGACCATGTCATGAATGATGTAATATGTGACATCATCAGCAGTGGATTGCGGGTGCGCGATATATAGTTAGTGCAACTAACTATATATGGAATTTCAATGGTTTTGTGTAAGTAAAATAAGGTTTTGTAAATGCTAATTCCTAACTATATATGGTCTATAACCTATGGTTTTTTCAGTGAATTTCAATGGTTTTTTAATAGCAAATATCTGTAGCTGTAAAATGTATTCTTCTTTAAATCTTAAAATATATTTTACATGTTTTTTATACAATTTTTTTTTTTTTTAAATGTTTGTTTCGCTCCCAGTCCGCGAACCGGTCAGCTTCCCGTTAGCTCAATTTAAAGCCGCGACTCGGTCCGCGAACCGGTAAACGTTCCTTTAGCGTAACTGTTACGTTAGCATGACGTTTAGCATTGTCGAGTAATACGTCATTTGACGCGCCAAGTTAGCGGACCCGGAAGCGGACCGGAAAGCGGAGCAAAGCGCGAAACGTAAACACAGCAGGTCATGTGACTCGGTAATAACACTTTTCATTGGTTAATTTCACTTTTGGTTTCCTAATGATGTAATACTAGGTCATGTGATCTAAAATTAACACTTTTCATTGGTTTAGAACTTTTACTTTTCCCAAATGATGAAAACCCCTCCTTCTTTCCTCACTCTGACTTTCATCTTGGTGAGAGAAAGACCCTTTGTGAACATTGTGATATGGCTTCATTAGTAGCTTCAGCTGGTTCTAACCCACCACCTCCACCAGATCCAAGGAAGAGAGGACCACCTGCTGAAGTAATTATACAACAAGAAGAGGAAGAACAGGAAGAGGAGGAAGAGCAGGAAGAGTTTTTGCCAGAGGAGCCCAGGAGGTATAATCGAAAAGAGAACTACATTTGGCAATTTTTTAAATTTCCTGAGGGGCAAAAAAAAGTGAATGCACGCTACGTGTTTTGCCGTATATGCGATGATAGACTGTCAAGGGGGACCGATAAAAAATACAGTTACGGCAATTACACTATGCATCGGCATATGAGTAGGTGGCATCCAAACAACTATAGTGCTGCCCAGCTACGTGATGAGCAACAAAATCCCCCTGCGATGGCAAGAAGATCGGTTGTTCAAGAAGTGTCGGGACCAGAGGCGAGGGAGATGGTCCCAAACATTCAAATGAAGTTTGGGGAAGTGAAGCAAGTGTGCGTGCGCTGTAATCAACTCATTTGCTACAGAGAAAGTAGCATTACTCTAATAATGAAAGCTATTGAATATCATGTTTGCCCGAAACGCCCCAAACAATAAATTCTTCTTTTTTTCGTTGCTCCTGTTGAGCCCTTTTCAATGAATCATTTTTGTTTCCCCCCTCCCCCCAAAAAAACAAAAAAATATCAAAATGTTCAGAAAATACAAAAAAAGTGAAAAAAAATGTTCTGAAAAATAATAAAAAAATTTTAAAACAACAAAAACAAACAAAAAAAGTTCTTTTCAGAACTACCTCCCCATTATAAAAAAATTGGTAGAATTCTTGAAACTCTGCCAACCTCTATTTCTTTTAGTTCGCTTCCTGGTCCGCACTCCGGTACGCGAACCGGGAGCGACCCAAAATTTTTTTTTTAAAAAAAGAACAGTAAGTATAAGGGAAGGAAACAGACAGTTATGTTAAAAGAAAGACAGCTATAGAGAGTAAACAAAAGATACTGTTACCCGCAATCCACTGCTGATCATGTCACATATTACATCATTCTTGACATGGTCAATGACATCATCAGCAGTGGATTGCGAGTAACATTATCTTTTGTTTACTTCCTATAGCTGTCTTTCTTGTAACATAACTGTCTGTTTCCTTCCCTTATACTTACTGTTCTTGTTTTAAAAAATTTTTTGTGATCAATCAGAAACAATGACATTAATAGAGACAGAATGAGTGAATAAAAATGAAGAAGTATGAGAAGAGAGGGACTGAGAAAAATAGTGGAAGGAGTAGAATAATTAAGTAATAGAGAAAGGAATGAGGGAAGTAGCAAACGCAGGAAAGTAAGGATTAAAGAAATGAAGCAGTAGAACTAATAGATGTTAAATGTGATAGATTAAATGATTGATTCAGGATGACAATAAGGTGTGGCCTCTCCAAAAGTTTGTTTAAGGTGAGGCCTACTCAGGGTTGCATTTCAAATGTATGCTTGTTGAAGAATACAGAGGAGATAATACATGTGAAGGCCTACCATTGAAGTAAAACATGTCCACTTCACTCTTAAACAACGGCCAGACCTCTTCTGTGTCCATAGACAGACCTAAACTTCATCTGCACAATGTCATTCGTAAACTTAGAAAACAGAAGTAATGTAATTGAAAAACGTGGAGTTTCTTCTGCTCATTTCACAATCACATCACCTGTGTTGCCATTGCTTAGGTATCTCATAGTGCAGATGTAGTCCAGCATATGAAACAGTACCCAGAAGTGCAGCAGTGTATGCATTAACTTTGATATTCACAGAAGCCTCAGTTTTTCCATGTCTACCTCACATTTCTAAATGTATATCATAAGTACAAAAAGTAGAACATTAATTATACATGTTAAATGGTTTATTTTTGCTGTTCTCAGAATGTATCAAATTTCACTTAAATCAGTGACTTGAAGGTATTCATCATGTAACAGCGGGGAAAAAAAAACACAATCAAAATGATTGTGTTTAAATAACCCATACAACATAAGAAATCTGAATTCAAAACTCCTTAAAATTTACTTACTTTCCATAACGTCGAAGGATGTCCTATGAACAGCATACACTCTGTTGTGCTATTAATATTTTCAGCCCGCCACTTTCTGAAAGAAAACCTCCATCGTTTTGAAAAATATGTTACATACGATAAAAGACTTCTCACATTCTACCACATGTTTCCACTTGGCCAAATCATGTTGCAGCGATTTACAACTCTTGTAATTCTTGTAATCAAATCCCGTCATTTTCTATTTTCGCAACTTTCAAAAAGAAAACATTTAAGATTACTTTCACAATCCTGGACTACTAATATCTTACCCTTCTTGCTCACTCATGTTCTACTTTTCCTATGACACTGATTCTGCTTACTATGAGGAAGACTTACTTGCATCAGGTTTATATAGTTGGATTTTTAAAATGACATTATAATTAAAAGTTTTGGACCAATAATCTAGACAGCATTGCAGACTTACATTCCCTCTACTTCATGAACCTTTTGCAATTCCTCAGAGATAATCCCGAGATTCTTTCCTTAAAATTTTGGTTTTAAAAACACCAGGTAAGAATTTTTAAGGTCAAACGGCAATTTTTTTGTGAAAGTTACAACAGAATCGTTGCAGAATGACCAGCCGTTTCTAGACTTTAAATAAGCTGTGTAATGTCCTGATGTTGTTGAAGGACCATCGTGATAGATAATTGCTGCAGTTACAAAAGTCCTTCCTGATATTGACAGCTGCGAAGCAACAACATTTTTTATTAAAGTTGTCAATTTTGATCCATCAGGCCTACATCGTTGGATCATTAAAATGACATACTGGCCATATCTTCGTATAAATAATGTTGACATCATTTCAGATTTACATTGGCTACACTCCATGTTGTGATCAGCTGCATTTACTAGCTTATTAAAGGAGACTGATTTACTGTCTGGCAAAGTTAAATATATAAATCTTTCTGAGTCTACACTAGTAGTACTTGATAATGTACAGTTCTCGCAGTCATGCTGCCATTGATAAGAAAGCCCAAACAGGTGATCTACATCTACACCCTCATCTTGCAATACATCAAGCATATACATTAAAAACTCCTGACAATCCTGCTGATTATTTTCAGAGAAGTCTGTTTGACCTGAACATTCATCTAACAGATAACGAACTTCAGACACACTTTCTACTTTTGTTCGATCAGTGCTACATTTCTCTAACACAGAATTCAACAAACAGCATAAACTTTGTTCCGAATTGAACACAATCTGTTCTTTTAAAGTTTCTAGTGAAAAGAGAACATTAACCACTACATTTGCATAGCAGTTGACACCAGAACTGTTTTCAAATTGAAAACCGACAACATCTTCAACAGAATCCGTTTTCTTTCTGCTTACAATTTTCGGTTCATCGACTTTTGGGCTTTTTGCTACAACCTCCCTACTATTACTGATATTTCTTTGTTTACGGCCTACCACACGTTTCTCAAACAAAGGATATTGAGGCAAATGTGGCGCATACTCTCTTCTTAACCTATTGTATTCCTTAACACAATCTAGATCCGCACAAATGTTTGTGACATCACAATCAATCAAGTACAATCCCGATAAAGTTCTAACTCGTGACAATGCCACATATGCCATACCCTCTTTGAACATTGAACTGCCAATATTCACCAATGCACTATCTACACTTAAACCTTGCGATTTATGGATTGTCACCGCATATGCCAAGCAAACAGGAAACTGTTTACGGCGAACATATAAGTCTTTAACAAGCAAAAACCTAGCAGAACAACGACCAATTAGCTGTACTTCCTCAATGCCATCAAATTTAATTTTTAGAAATTCAATACCATCTCTACTTCTGTATTTCTCAAAATCAACAACATTACCCATTGATCCATTTACCAGACCTCTTTCAACATGTAAATTCCTTCTCAAAATGATTCGGCAATTTAAACACACATTCAAAGTCTTTTCAAAACCCGCTGTTTTAGATATAGTCTTCTCTAATGAATCCAATTTTGATTTCAAATTCTCAGACAAAATAATTGTTGATCCCATATGCTCTATTCTGTCAATAGCTTCAAGTTTCACAATCTCTTGCTTTTCTAAATTCAAAATTTTGTTGTTGAAGATGGCACATTCTGCAAGAGTTGGCATCAAACATATTCCGGATTTCGTCTCAGTAATTTTCTGAAAAATATTCTCAGGCACAACGTCTTGACCTGGATATAAATTTGACAGTAATCGTGCATTTAAAGCTTCTTTCCCATGCTCGGTCACTTTTCCAATTCTAATATCTTGTAGAATATTCTTGTAATCTTCATCCTTTGCCTGACGCATATTTTCATGCAGTTCAGCATAATTGAAGTTTAACCATATATTGACGTTGCCAATGCTCCCTAGGCACTTCCTGGTATCTTCATGCGTGAGTATTTTGAACACAGGTTGTCCTTTTACTGGTGTCAGCTGCAGAAGATCTCCGAAAACAATGATGTGTTTGCCACCAAATAACACATCATACTCAGTTTTAAGAACTTCTTGCATTCTCAAATGCACAAAGGCAAGCATGACATTGGAAACCATGCTTACTTCGTCAATGATAAGAAGTTTCATTTTCCTCAAGACTCTTGAAACTTCACAACAAGCATCCCCAGATAACTTGTGGTATTGTAATTTGTTGTCATGCTCCACTGGCAGCATCAGTAGACGATGCAAAGTAATACCTTCAATGTTATGTGCTGCCAGTCCAGTAGGAGCGGTAACAACACAAGACAGCGCTGACTCAGTCCTTTCCTGCAAATAACAAGAAATTGCTTTAATAAGGAAACTTTTTCCAGTTCCCGCTTCTCCACTCACGTACAGTCGGACAGGCTTCAACGACGTACATGAGCACTCTTTCTTCTCATGACTTAATCCATGATCAATTTGCTTGGTAACTTCATCATTATGGCTGAGATACCCGCCACCCCCTCTCAACACAATCCCCAAGGATGGGAAACCGGAAACGGTTCTGAACTTTTGGAAGGCGGGAGGGAGTGACCCTCCCGGCCGTATTTATTAAAATATGAAACAAAATCAAAACATTAAAATAACAGTTTCATATTATGTACAATTTCATTTCCACATTACGATGTTTGGCTAACCTTAACAGATCTCTAATACAAAGGTTCTCCTAGCCGAAATAACATCCTACAAAACATTTGACTTGAAATTGTACATCCTAACGTTAAGGGCCAACGGCAAGGTCGTAACCGGTGTCAGATCCCTAAACCAGAAATACCCCCCTCACTTGTGAGGGGAGCGACCGCACAGAGGCGTACCTCAAGTGCATCTACCAATTTCCCTTTGACTTGACGGGGGCCCCAATGAACTCGACGCCATTTAACGGTCGTCCGAGGACTCGTGTGAGGTGTCTAAAAGGTAGCGTAAACCCCCTCCCAAACCCCACACAACTTACCCCATCTGCCGTCGCAGATGTCCTGGCCCCGGGAAATTCCCCAGGAGGGCCCGTAGCCCCTCCTATCCAGGAAGGGGCCTTGACCGCCTTTCCTTTCCTTCCGGCGGCCCATCCTTAGAAGGGACCGCCTCCCCGTTGAGGGGCCAATGGCCACCTCCCCCGAGCGCTCCCATCCGTAATGGGTGACGCCCCCCCATAGGGATCTTCCAATTACTGCTCACCGATCATGACCTTACCGCCACAGGCCGGATAGTTGACCGGCTATCCGGACCCCCCACAACAAATCCCGCCTAAAGGTCATGGTTTAAACTCTTTAGCCAAGCTATGAGGTCACCTATGAGTAACTCATTGCCCACCCGGGACAAATGAACCCCATCCCCCAAATACATACTGTCCCCCTTGATACAACCATGCGGAACAGAATGCAGTGTACTTGAACGAAACAATCTACTCAATTTGTTATTTACTTTCTTTACTGAATGATTCAGAGCAGAAACCGAAATAGCCCCCCGCCACACTTTCCATGGAATCATATGGGACCATGCAATTGTGCACCCTGGAACTCTTCTTGGCAACCAACTTACTGTGGAGAGCACTGCCTCGAGAAGAAGTCGTCTACCAGTGGCCACCAAATCGTTGCCCCCAAGATGGACTATGATTATAGACGGCGGTGACCTTGTCCGCCCTAACAAACCCTCGAAAAAGGATTGAAACTGGTCAATACAGAGCCCGCCCCTTCCGTAGAAGGTCACCCTGTACCCGTATTCCCCAGCCATGTGAATCATGTCACCTGCTTTGAATACGTCCGCGGCCCGCATCACGTATGAGTGGCCCACGACCCACACCTCCTTTTTCGCAGCCGGTGATGTCTGACCGCTGGTCCCCAGGTGTCGGGTCGACTGCACAGTCCGCCCCGCCTCGTAAGCTTGCGCAACTGAAAACCAAACAAAAACAGGAAGCGTGAGTACATCATTACAGCTTCACAACATGTGCAACCGCACATACCTTTTGTAACAGTTCGAGGACCAACGCCCCAAACGTTTTACTTTCTCAACACTCAGACCCCTGGCTGCAGCCTCAGTAGCAGCCCCTATCCGAAAGGAATGGGTCCCGAACTCGCTGGGGTTCAAGCCCGTGGCCGAAATTGACATCGCAAGCACCCGCTGGAACTGAAACCTCGTCAGTGGGGTGGCGTCAGCGTGTCTCAACAAGGTCCCCCCCCATGATGCCACCCTCTGCGCTAAATATTCTTCTACGCAAACAACAGGGCACATGGAAGACCCGGGAATCCTCTGAATGATTATGCAGTCCCCAACCGCGCCCTGATCGGTTTTGGACCTGACAAACGAGACAGTCATCGTCTCCACCTTGACCTGAACGTGCTCCCGGCACAGTCCCCCCATCGTATCCTGCTTGTTCTTCGCCACTAGTTCGCTTATCCGCATAGCCCCATGGAATGCCAGCGCAAATGCGGCTCGGAATAACACTGTTTCATACTGGGATGAACACGTTGCAGGGAGTACGGACAATAACAGGGCCAGCCTATCCAAACCTATCGGGTGCCTCTCATCTACTCTGCGACCCTTAAGGCGTTGCCACCCACGTAGCGCTTTCTGCACCACGAAAGACGCTGTCGGGTCCTGGATCCCATGAACCTTTGCCATAAAGGAAATGGCGGCCCGATGCCTCTGGGCCGTAGCTACTGATTTGCCTGCCTGATGTAAAGACAGCAAACATTTTACGACAGGCTCTTCCTGTCCCCAAAGCTCCCCCCCAGCAGAACCCAAAAAGGACCAATAGGAACGGAACGCCCCTTCATATGCCTTCCTTGTCCTGGGTGCTAAACTCTCTCCCATGAGGTTTTGTAGTTCGGGGCACCGAGAGACCAGAGAGCTTCGGGAAAGGGTGCCGCCACCGGGTCCGCTGTGGGCAGAAAACCCCAGAAGGCCTGCATACGGAAACGAGAAAGCGCATCAGCCGCCTGGTTCAGTACCCCCGGGACATGTCTTGCCCTAAAGAGCACATTCAACTGCATACACAATAACACAATTTCTTTGAGCAGTCTCAGAATCCATTTGCAACGTGCTGCCTGACTATTGATACACTCAACCACAGTCATGTTATCAGACCAGAACACCACAGAGTGATCCCGAAACCCCTCCGGCCATGTTTTCAAGGCCACCAAAATAGGGAAGAGTTCAAGAAAAGCAATGTTACTCGTCAGCCCGCACTCGTGCCACCATGACGGCCACTTTTGAGCCGACCATTGTGTACCAAATATGGCACCAAAACCTATACTCCCCGCCGAATCTGTCCAAAGCCCCAGCTCCTCGGAGGACACCGCCGGTTTGTTCCAGACAATTCGACCATTGAAATCCGCCAGAAATGCCAACCAAATGCGCATGTCCTGGCGAACCTCTGCCGAGAGCCTCGTGCGGTGATGTCCTTCCTTCAGGCCGACCATGGCTTGTGCAATCGAGCGGGAAAAGGGGCGGGCCATTGGCATTACTCTCAGGGCAAAATTCAACTGGCCCACCACTTGTTGCAATTGATGTAAATTTACTTTCGTCGCACGAATACATGTTTCAAGGGATGTCCTGAATTTTAACACTTTTTCCCTGGGTAATCTAAAACAACCTTCTTCCGAGTCGAGCTCGATCCCGAGAAACTCGAGCAAAGTTGAGGGACCCACAGTCTTACCTGGCGCCAATGGCACACCAAAATGGTTCATTAAGACACAGAATTCATGTAAGGCCTGTCCACATTCAGGATCCCCGGCTGCCCCCAAGAACAGAAAGTCATCGAGATAATGCATAACATGCTGAAAACCCGTCTTCCTTGTGAATACCCATTGCAGAAAACAACTGAATTTTTCAAAATAGGCACAGGATATAGAGCACCCCATCGGCATACATCTATCCATGTAATAGCGACCCTGAAACATAAAACCAAGGAGACGCTGATCGTCTGGGTGCACCGGGAGCAACCGGAACGCTGACTCGATGTCTGATTTTGCCATCAGCGCCCCGGGCCCCAGGCGATTCAGCATGGCGACGGCCTCATCGAAAGATGCGTACCGCACCGAACACACTTCCGGGTCTATCGCATCATTCACGGAAAGACCACGTGGGGCTGACAAGTTATGTATTAGCCTAAACTCACCCGGGTCCTTCTTGGGGACCACCCCTAGAGGGGAACAAACAAAGTTAGCAACCGGTGGCAAATCAAATGGACCGGCGACACGACCCCGAGTCACCTCTTTCCCAATCTTTACCTGTACCACCGCCGTATGCTGCAAGACCGACAGTTGGTTGTTACAGTGTGCTACACCCTGAAAATCCCCCACTGGGATGCGGAAACCATATGAAAACCCGTCCCGCAACACCCCAGCGGAAGCATGATCCGGGTATTCGTTGAGCCAAGGAATCATTGCCATGGTATCAATCGGGGTAGGTAGAGGCGCCCCTCGGACTATTTCAGACCTGTTTGGCGCTTCCCCTACCACCGTTATCACCCGTCTTGGCTCTGCACATGGACTCAGGATGGGAAGACTGCCCACACCCTCCACATTCATGTCTGAACTTGCATGACCCCTGGGGCCTCGTACATTTTCCCCTGTTAAAATTCGAACAAATCCCCTTTTTACCTGCGTTGCCACTCGACTTCGAGTGGTGCTCGTTACCTGCACCCGTCCGAAAGGGTGTCCCAGAGGATTGGCGGGACGATTCGCCCCCGTTACTCCCTGACAAAGGCACTTTTAACATTCCTGAACTCTCCATTTTTTGCCACGAGATGGAGTCGAAACAATCCCATGTTAGAGCTGGGTCATGCTCTTTAGCTTTTCTAAAAATATTGTCATAACAGAACCACTGATTGCCCTCCTACGCCAGAGAATACTCCATGATACGTGACTGGTAAATAGGCAACTCGGTCAACAATTCGGGCCTGTGCTCACCCATGATGGAGGTAAAAATGCCCCACGCTCTGCCCCAAGTACCTATGCTTTCGTCAACCTTAAAGGCGGCCATTTTTGCGCGCCAAACACTCGGATGCATGAGCTCCTTTTGGCTCTTCACATGCTCCATCTCGTAATGGTCGGTAAGCAAAGAAAATATGTTCACATACTTATTCGCCCAAATCTTTTCCTTAATTTCCAGTGGAACATGCTGGGCCACATTCTCCCTTCGTGAAGGTACAGACCCCTCCCCCGCAATCGGCAATGGCCGCTTACCTGAACTAGATGCTGCATTTGCTGCCGAGCTTGGGCCTGCTGCATCTTCAGCCGCCGGAACCTGCGGGGGAACAGAAGATGGTGCCTTCACAGCCTCTCTAGATTCCCGCAGTTGTCTCAATACTGCCCGGGCGTCGTCAGCCGTGGTGCCCTCACTATCGTTTCCCAACCACGCTGCTAATTGCGCCGCCAACTCGGGAGGCATATCTTCCCCGTTCACGGGGGTGACCACCACGGGGATCGGATGCCCCTCCTTCGGAACCGAGGTTGTCTCCTCAAGTGGAGTATCGGGAACCGGGGTTTTCCCCCCAAGTGCCCCCCTTTTGGACCTCTTGCCTCTCCCGCCAGGGACTACTCCTGGCAAAGCTGGTCCGATGACTCGCTTCGGTCCTCCTTCCCCATTCTTAGCCGCCATCTGCTTCTTCAAATCGGCTACCTCCTTTATGAGCATGCGGAGCATCTGATCGGTCCCGACCCGCTTTCCGACCTTCTTGCCCCGCATTCTCAAGCGAAGATATCTGTAAAACAAAGAGAAAGATTACAACGCTCAAAATTGGCTCTTCGTTCCGTCTCGAGCTCACGTGCAGCGGGGAGGTGCAGCTTCAGAGCACAGGAACAAGAGGATGCTTTCTTGGCTTGTTGCTCCTTTTATCCGTCTTCGGGCGGGCGTAAACCCGCCCCGCCTGCCTCCGAGGGCGTGGCCGGCCGCGTCAGTGTCTAGGACAACCCACTCCAGAGCGGGAAAAGGCGCGCCCCGGCTACGCCGCTTCGGGTATACCAGCCGAGACTCGCCTCCCGCCCAAGATGGCTTCCCGGGGGGATCGGGGTACTCCACCATACGTTCGGGGGGACCGAATGGTCGCCCCTTTCCAATATTTTCCTCTGCTCAACGTTGAGTTGTTTTTCCAAGTCTTCTAAGTTAACCGCATCCTCCTGAGCATGTGCCATGGCTCTTTCCACTTCATTCATAGCAGTGGCAGCTTCATTTTCGATAATAGGTCCTCCTAGTGGATCCTGACTCAATGAAACAGAACTCTGACTGTCCTGAGAACTGTCTCTGGCAATCTCGGCTGCAATTGTTGCTTCCTGCTCAATTTCCAAAGTCAACATTTCTTGATATTTGGGAAAAGCAGGACATTCTATGGTCTCCTTAGCGGCAGTGAAAGAGTCTTCATAACAGAGGAAATCTCCAAGCAGTTCCTCTTCTGCACGCCAAGGCTTGAAAAGTTGCAAAAGTGCTAAATAGAAAAACTCCTTTTTTTCTGGAGATTCGCCACTCAATTTTCGATGGTTTACTAATTGGCATTTTCTTTGCTTGACCAGACATCCCTCACTTCCAATTACAGCATACACTCCTTTCTCAATATCTTCTTTGATGTTCCTCTTGAATATGTAATTTTGTAGAACCTCATATAGACAAACATTCTCAAGGTGACTGCTTCGATTTGGATAATATGTATCCAACATGTTGGTCTTCAAAATGTCGGTACTGTTTGGCTCCTTTTCCGCCAAATACTCAATTTCCCGGACAGGTTTTAGAACTCGATTTCGCGTTGCAGCAAGACCAAGACTCGCCCAAACGATACTCCTGGATTTGGCATAGAGACTTGCTGAAGACAACCGGTCAGAACATTCGTAAGCTCCGATTTCTCGATGCGTCAACATCTTCAGACTGAAACTGTACAACTTCTTGCTGAGGCTCTTTTCATGGGAAATGTCCTCCCACATATCCTTCAATTCTGTCTTTTCTTTTTTGGTGATGTAAGATGTCACATACCGAGCCACAGCCATACAGTTGTCAGCCACAAACTGTATATCCATGTTAGCATTCCACATGGACAAAATCACTGGGTTGTAGTCGTTGATGTACTTGAACTCTTCGTTCCTTTTCAAATTGTATGTATTTTTGGGTGATTTCCTCGTCACATTATGTCGCAGCGAAGACATCAAACTGTTCACTCTTCCTTTAGAAATCACCGGTCGTGGAAAGTTGAAACGACATTTGGTGTAGAACTTGTCCTTGTTTCTGAATTTACGACAACAGTACTTTCCACAACGATGGCTTTGGAAACGTAGAACTTGTTCTCTTAGGCTTTTCTTCTCCATTGCGTTTGGAACAGCACACGTAGAATACTGTTCTATGAAATTCATCACTAAGTCATCCGGATCTGTTCCAAATTTAGGTGCATCCTTGATCCACAGCAACATATGTATATGAGGAGCACCTCTTGCTTGGTACTCCTTTCTCCAGAAGAAATCCAACACCTCTCCAAGAGGTGGATTCTTCTTATTTGTGATGAAAGACATCATAGCTTCAAATCTATGATTGAAGTACCTGCATACATTCACTGGATCCAAAGAACACAGTTCTCCAGGTGTCTTGAATTCAATGTTTTCAATATTTCCATTTGCCTCTCGTAGAAATTCAAGTAAGTCTTCCCAGCCATACTCAGCACAGCTCAGAGTGAGGAACCATGTTGGAGTTCCTAAGTTCCTCAGCATACATTTTAAATCACCATGACGACGGTACCAGTACTCATTAATACCACGCTGACACGCCATGAGATTAATTAGGTGAGAATCCAAAATACTGTCTTGGACATTGACTTTATGCATAAAGTCACTTGCCGAGATGTTTCGCATCTGTATACCACTTTTTAAGATGTGGTTCCCTGCATATGACAGTCCAGACAGATCGCTTTCAAACAGGAGATGAAACAAATAGGGAATGCATTGACGAAACCTAGGATCTTCTGCATACAATCGTAAAGTCCGGTATTCAGACGCAGGAATTTGATGAGGTCGCTCATCATATCTTCCTCCTTGACCTGTTGGAAATAGCTGTGGGAAACACCGAGCTTCCAAACTTTCCTCCCACACACTAATGGGACTCCCTTTGGCTTGTTTCATTTGAAACAACTCAATTGCATTCCCCATGACTTCCTTGGAATGCAAAGGATGAACACTATAATGTTCATATATTTCTTCACTTTTAGAGGCCTCTACTTTCTCAATTTGGCCAGCACACAAATCGCTATCCTCTTCATCACTTACTTCCTCTTCTGCAACATATACATTCTTATAGTACTTATTATTTTTCTTCAAATACAATGTTGCCTTTTTGACTTTCCTAACATCCACTAAATCTTGCCATATTTTCTTATTCTTTGTCGGAACCCCATTAACCAAGATAACCAGAGGTTCCTCTTCCACTTTTTCTACTCCAATTGTGTTAATGTTTTTGTTCAAATCTAGAGGCAAATAAACAACTCTTCCCTTTAATCCTCTCTGTAAATCTGATGGAGGCAACTTCCCTGTCTTTGGCTCCATTCTTACAATAGCCTGAAAGGGATGGATACTTTGAATCAAAATAGATTCATAAGTATTTAAATCCTTCAATTCAGAAGGAACCTCAACCAATTCCAGATTATTATGAACCGCCCTAGCAGGCATCTGGTTTTGGTTTAATTTGTTACAACAATAAGTACACACACGTTGATCCGATCCCAAATCAAAATAATTTTCTACCATCAAGTATGTGGCAAAATCCTTCCATTCACTATTATTTTCCCTTTCACTTTTTGCATATAAATCCACTAACTTAGTCTGATTCTTATAATAAGTGCGTCGACAACACACACAAGTGAAATTAGGCCTCTCACTTGATTTCATCTGAAACGTGGCAATTTCCTTCTGAAATTTATCATCTGTACTAGAAACCTGTACATTATCTTCAACATTACCCTCTACTTCTGGGTCAATTTGAACATTCTCATCTTTACTTCCAAAGTAACAAAACTCAATTTCTTCACAAATATTCTTGACATCTATTTCAGAACCATGCAAAAGAGCAGCACATAATTGTTTAAGCATAATTGCTGGACTCTTAGCATGATACAACATTCTCACTAATTTTCTCACTTTATTATGATGCACTGCTAGCATCCTGAAATGATGAAAAACACTCTGGCATACTCTCCTGGAAAGACAAGCCAGTGAATGACCACGCAAACATGTCATTTGTCTCACTCTGCAAGGATCTAATTCTTGCAACAACTTCATTTTCTGCTTCAAACTTTTCTTATTAAATGTCCGTACAAAATCACAAAGCAAATTGATGGAATCCTGCGCACACTGCAAATAGAACTACACTTCCAAATGTACACAGGACCCTTAGGACGTCTTCCTAAAACCTCATTACCTAACACCTCGTCTGTCTCTGTTGTCACAAGTTTTTCTTTTTAAACTGGACAACCATCCTTCACTTCATAAGCTCGACCACTGGTGTCAACTGCAAACACCAAATCATTATCCTGAAAATAACTCTCCTCATTAAAAAATGCCTCACAACTTGAACTATGCATCCATTCTCCGGAAAAAACTTCACAAAAGTTACTACGATTTACTACTCTCTTCCATCTATTATTTGATTTGAAATCAGAAATTACCTTGTTTAGTTTCCTAATTCTATTGATTACCAAAATAAATTACTTTCGCTTAATTTCGAAAGCATGATCAATAATTTTCTCTACATTTTTCTTCTTCTTATAAAATGCCACTTTCTGTTGGCCTTTCTTAATATTTTTTAATAAATTAACTATTATCCTGTTGCGGAACATTCGTTTTCGAATGTCCCTAAACTGTTGTTTCCTTCTACTATCATGCACAGAGTTATCTCTTGCTCTAGCAGTAACATTTTTGATTGGTCTTTCCTTTCCATTTAAATTGCTTTTCTTTTTCTGGACTGAAACATTTTTTGTTGAAATACTTTTTTTACTACAAATATTTCTTATGAATGATTTCGTGCTCTTACCCGGAGCTTTCTTGGTGATTTCACAAGTTTTTTGGGGAGAGGACTGCTGCAATAATAGATGATCTTGCTGTCTTTGACGTTTTCTAGCCTTTCTAATTCGATTCTTAGTTGGCATTTTTCAAATTTTGAAATGATCTGCAGTTGAATCTGTGGAAAAATATAATAAAAAATGTTATTAACCACTATTACCAAACAGTAAATGAATTGTTGCGTGCTTATCTAGGTTCCTGATCGATACTGTGACCTTATGCCCCTATTCGGCTATAAATCCATTTATTCCCTATATTAGCATAACCGTTCAAGTGCGATTTTCTGAAAAGTCATCTCTGGCCTCACACGAACAGAGCCACATTCCAGCATGACTCTCTGCTACTTCCTTTGCGACCAATTAGTGCAATGACAGAGCAGCAGTCACTATCTGATATTCCTAGATAACACTCCGAGTTCTTCAACAAGATAAAAACTCAGCAAACCTGGAAATCCCCGCTTGCTATGTTTTGATTAGTAATGGAACTCTAATGAGCAACTGATAACTGTCACTTCCTAGTGACATCTTTAATTGACGTCTTATGTCCAGCAAACTTGCGTCAAACCCGGCACCTGTCAGGTATAAATATTACCAACGTTGCCTTAAGCAATGAGAGAGATACGAGCTGTGAGTTCGTTGCCTGTTGCTGATGCCAGCTGCCTGCATGACCCTGTGTTGGTAAAAACTAGCACTCTGTCGCTGCAGCCTGCTATCCTGTGGTGGTGAAGCTGCTGATTACCATTATCGCCGCTACAGCGCGACCTATGGTGCAGTACGCTTGAGAAGCCATGCAGCCGTCCTCTGCGAAGACATCCAGCCCAGCTGCCCGCGGACGCTGTCACCCCTCCTTCCTCGACGCGCTGAAGAGAGAAGCCGCTGCCTTTCTCGTGCAGAGAAATCCAGTCCCGGCGCTTCCGGTTTACCCTCGCGGGTGACTGGGATATCGAGAGAGACCCCTGAAGGAGATACCAATCCTCCATCATTCTATTCAGAGGTATGGTGTTGACTAAACCCTTAGACGAGAATTCTTGAAACAAACCTTGGCAAAACCAACTTAACTTAAGCTACTTACTTACTCCCCCTTTCACGTGTTAGGCTTAGGTCAGGCACACTGGGGTAGGCTTAGTTAGAAGCACCAGTTGAGTATGTTAGCCTAATGTATATATGACTGTATATATGTTTTATTACTTTTAAACCATTGTATGGCTAAGAAACCATATCAATGCTTTTACAGTTCTATTTCGCAATACTTATCTTACTGTACGTACTTTTTATAATAACAGTTATTGCAATTGTGGCAATACATTTCTCTTGTACGAGAAGAAAGACTGTTCAATAAATGTTAACCCTTTATTGATAAACGCCCGTCTCTCTATTCTCTACATCTGTGAAAGTAAACTGCACTAGACTGACTGAGTGAAATCTATGTCTATTGTTTCACACGACCCTAGAGATCGACTCTTGATCTGAGGAGCAAAGTTGTCATGTTGCACGGTTGTTGGAAAACTGAATCCCTTCTTGTCTGTGCCAAGGAAGCTGATCACTTCCTATGCAGAGAAGAAAGTTTCCAGTGACCTCTGAGCTAGTTGGTAACACAACCCAATTAAGTTTAGCATAGTCAGTGGAGGCCTGGAATATAAGCAGTTCCACGTCGATACTACTGTTTATGTTATTCCAATGCGCAGGGCCTAGTGGGAAACTAGGAACTACACTACATGGCGCCCTAACGTTTGGTAAGGCGATAAACTAACGCAAGACTTATAGAGTAACTCAGTCGTGCATATTTCACATCCCTTTCTCCCGTAAATACTCCAATAGACGTCTGGAGTGGGTGAAAGGTTAAAATCCGCCCGACCTTAGTAGGAAGAGATTCCTATGTAAAGCTCTGGTTTATTCAACGTTGAAGGATACAGTGTTCCAAAATATTGTGCATCTAATCTTTGTCTCCTTGGAGACCTACTCTGCAAAACTGGCATTTTTACAATGCCAGAAAACAGAGCCCCTGGGGCCGCAGTAGATGCGACTCAGCAAGGTCCCGAATACACAGACCCGGGTGCTATTATCATCCCGGTCCAGTTAAGGAGATCTATAACTTTAAAACTTATAGAAAACGGACTGCCACCTCAAGGTGGTACAGTAATTTTCATGATAGAGGCTCACGAGTATCGGCAGACAGAGGTATTCTATTCATGGATAAACTTTCCAGCGGTAAACGCTATAACACAAGAGTTTCACTATTACAAAATAGAGGAACCTCCGGGAGAGTACGCTCCTTTCGAGGAGGTTGAAATTCCACTTAAATTTCAAGAGCACCTGCTCTGGTTTAATGGCGCCCTAAAACACAATGATCACATAACTAGGCTCGGTCCACTAGGTAGACCAGGAGCCACGTGGCCGGTTCTAGCCAGCTACACACCACATCCTGACATTGCAAAAATGTCTAAAGAAGAGCTGTTAGCACAGCTCAACACATTAATAAAAATACATAAGCAATTAGTCCAATATGTAATGCGGACTGCAACAGTCCAGCCAGCTGTTAATACACCACAGCTGACCCCTCATCAGGGGAACACAAATAAAATTACACCACAGAACATACAGTCATGTCTTGGTAAAACACCCGTAAAACGGGAACAAATTCCTTTCTGGTTAGCCCAGAAAATCACTCAAATAGAGGCAGTATTTCCTGATACTACCCCTATTGAGAAACACAGAATCTTGACCATCTGCCTTCCTATGGGAATCGCACCACACGTGGAGGACTGTGACACTTGGGGTACAGTCTTTGCTTCCATTTACACAAAAACACACGGTGTTCCGTCTATGGCGGTAATACCAGAAGTGCTAAAACAGATTCAAAATGAATTCGGTCCAGAGCCCGCTTTAAATCTAGGTATGAAATTACTGAAAGACTTCAAGCAGGTCACGGCTATATTATTAGCCAACATAAAGGGAGAAGCAGCATCTGTGGCGATTCGCCAGAAGTTGAGGGAAACAGATATAAAAGATCCTGTTGAGCTTGCAAAAATCATAGAAAAATGCTATGAAGAATTAGGTAGAGACAGCTTGGGTGGAAAACCAGTAAAGCCCCAACTGCTCGAAAATACTGAAAAATTATTTATTAAAAATAATTTAAACACTCCTAAAAAGAGCTGGGATGGAAATAAACAATCCACTCCCAAGGAAAAAGTTTTCCAGTCCAGAGGAAGGTCTCCTCGACGGAGGGAAAGAACTCCGACTCGAGAACGCCAGTCTCCCCAACGGGAGCCCTCTGAGAAAAGATATAACCTCAGAAATAGGGATAATCTGAAAAAACCTGATAGATATCAAAGTATTGATACACGTCCCTCTCGATCTTTTCCACAGAATTCGGAAAGAAGAGGACGGTCAGACCCAGGAGAGCACACCAAGTCCAAAGACAAGGAACCTGCTCAAAATAAGAAATCTCAATTTCAGAAAAAGAAGGTAGCCAGTATTAGAGTAATCAACCATGCCGAGAATACTGAGGACACAGTTGAAAAACGGGGAGTGGGCATTGACAATGTTGGACAGTGCAGCAGAAATCAGTATAGCGCGCAAGATCTTGATGAATCATCTGGAGACAGTGGACACGAATGAATACATTCAGGTTGAAACTGCCGACACCAGACTTAGCGAGCCCCATAAAATATACGAAATAACATTGCGTATAGAGGGTGATAAGACTAGGAAAATTAAGGGTCTATTTTGGGATAAGCTCTCAAAAGGCTATGATATTCTGTTAGCTGAAAAAGATTGGCCCCCGGAGTTTGTCAGGGAGTGCCCTCGTGGCGAAGAAGTGATTATGCCTGCCTTCTCGAATCACATTCCGATTCACAAAAAATACACATATGCAAGGAAATGGGCAGTAGCCCAGGCACCTGCATTGTATAAAAATCACGTAGGATGGGATGAGGATTCACCACCTCACAAAATCCAATTAAAAAGTGAACCAACTGCCCAACGGCAGTATCCCATAAAGCAAGAAGCTAAAAAACAAGTCAGGGAGATCTTAGATCAACTTGAGTACCAGGGGGTGATTGAAACATGCACCTCTCAAATGAACAATCCTTTGTTTCCTGTCTCCAAGCCAGACAATTCATATTGTCTAGTTTTGGACTACAGACACCTTAATACATGTTGCAAAACTTTTGCAGTACAAAACTCGCATAGTGCAGCCCTAATGAATAACATAGTTAGGAAAAAATATAAAACGACTTTAGACATTTCTAATGGTTTCTTTTGTCAAAACATTGCACCAGAAAGCAGATACTTGACCGCTTTCTCCGCATTTGGGTCACAGAAAAAATTCTGTCGACTCCCACAGGGGTTCAAGAACAGCCCAGGACTATTCTCAGCCAGGGTAACAGAGTTACTACAAATCTATGATGATGAAGCATTGTCTTACGTAGATGATATTTATCTCACAGACGACGACTTGGATACTCACTTGAAAAGAGTGAACACCATTATACTTGGGTTCGCAGCAGAGGGTTACAAATTCAACTTTAAAAAGTCCCGAATTGCCCATCTAACAGTACTGTTCTTAGGGTACGAATTATCAAGTGAAGGGAAAAGCCTAGCGGACAACTTCTTAGAGAAGTGCGCTGTACTCCAAGCTCCAAAAACGCTGAAGAATTTAGAATCCATTCTAGGTTTTCTGAATTTCGGAAGAACTTACATTCTAAATTACGCAGAGAGGGTTAAACCTCTCTATGAACTAATTAAACCTGATTTAAAACAAATCAATTGGACTCAAAAACACACAGAAATTTTGAGATCACTGCAAACAGACATGTTAGCAAAAACAAAATTAGATACGCGTGACAACACGATCGATCTTGTAATCCGTGTCATCCCAGGAAGATGCGGATTCACGTACCTAACCTCTAATGAGGGAGAAAAGGTACCTATTTCAATTAAATCTCACTTGTACACACAAGCAGAAAAAACATTCAGACACACAGAAAGAACTGTGAACGCAGTGCAAATCGCATTAGCAAATGAACGAGAACTAGCACACGGCAAAAGGATTAATATCCTCACAGCGGAATCCGCCTTCGAGGCGCTATTCAGCCCAGTAAACCTGCCTACAGTGTCACTGGATCCGAAATGGATACAGTGCATAGATTCTCTAGGAGCGGAAGACGTGAAATACTATTTCGTCCCGCAATTTGAAGAACTGAATGATTTAGAGTATGAAGAAGAATATCCTCTGCCAATCGAAATCCTGCCTCTCCCACAATACGTCTGTATAATCTATACAGATAGCTTTGTACAGCACTTTAACGTAGAGAGAAAATCCTACGATGCAGCATGTGCGATCATTAAAGGTCGTTGGCTGTGCGGTAAATTCAGACCGAAAGTAACAAAAACTGAATCTGTAAGAAACTGTTCGGTTCAGAGAACTGAAATCAGATCTTTAAAGATGGCGCTCGAAAATGCAGAACGTGAATTCCCGACACTTATAGTGTGCGATTCTCATTTTTGCGTCAACTCTTACAATAATAAACTGCAGAGTTGGATCGAAAACGACTACAAAGATGACACAGGTGCCACAATAAAGCATAAATTGCTTTGGGAACAGGTAGCTCTTTTACACAAAGAACTACAAAAGACTCACGTGATTCACGCACAGAGTCTTCAACGTGATGGCGTTCACGTTGCAGGGAATTCATTGGCTAATACAGCCACCACGGAAGCAACTAAACCGGCTTCCGTAGCCACAGAAAAGCGTACAGATAAGTACATAGACGGGGAAACCATGCTGGCAGTAAAAACGACCGTAAAAGGCGACTGTGCAGCACTACCCGTGAACTATCCACTCAATTATGCATACATAATCGATGCAAACTCCGTTCCTTTTGCTCGAATCCCTGGAGTGGGGGACAGAGTAATTCCAAACAGGAGCAGGAGGGGCTTCCTCTTACTGGAAGCACACATGGGGTTGGGTCTGAGACACCAAACAATCAAAGAAGAGAAGCGCGTCCCAGTGTACACAGTTTAGACGAAAAGCACTTAAAAAATGAGGCCCCCAGCGCTCGGCTGACGCTAGAACGGTTATAAAAGATTTGCGAGTCTATATCGGCATATACGCAATTACCACGTTCCAGTCTGACCAGGGTCCTGCTTTCAGCTCTCGAGCTTATAGGGAGGCCATGGCTAGCATGGGAATTGGGTTGCGGTATTCTTGTCCGTCGCACAAGTGTGGTAGAAAGAAAAAGCCGGGGCATAAAGCAATCTATAACTGCGAAGGTATTAGGTTCAGGCGCTGGGTGGGTCAAACATTTAATAAGTGTCCAGACTAGTCTTAACAACATGCCAAGAAATTCTCTAAAAGGTTTCAGCCCATACGAACTATTGTTCGGAATTAGAATGAACGTTCAGGACCTCGATAGTCAGATGTCAGTGGTACAAGAAGAAAAAACGCACTTTGATGTAAAAGACCGTTTGGCTGTTTTACAGGAACTGAATGAAACAAGAAAATCATTAAGCAACATAAAGTTAAAGCAACAGCCAAGTACCACTGACGAGGCACCACCAGCAACAGCCCCAGCAAGGCCTGTCTGGATTCCAAAGATTGGGGATCTAGTCAGAGAAAAGATCGCGGTTAAGAAGGAATTTGGGCCTTCTTACAGAAAAGCAGTACCTGTCTTAGCAGTCACCGGAACAAGATCAGTTGTGCTACCGCCCCTTGCTGGTAAAAAGGAGAACAGAGTCGTGTCCATCGACCTGGTAAAACCACAAGCATGTGGCCTATAATCAACAGTAGGCCCAGTGGACTCCCAAGAAACAACAGAATGCCCAAACTTGCAACAATACAAGAGGTTCAAACTGAAAGACTAATCACATTCGATCAGCCTGCAGTGCACAATGAAGGACTATGCAATAATGCCATGGAACTCGTGCCTCTTGAAACACAGATTGAAACAGTTCGTCAAGAAACAACACCAGTCTACAATGATGTGGCATCAGAAAGTGCTACCGAGAGACAGATTGAAAGAACAATCCCAACAATTGACAGAACTGCCTCTGGTTATTTCATCAACTTCGACAACTTCTCTGAAGATTTAAACGACCCCGAAGTGATGCCAGAAACAAAAAAGACTTTTAAAGAAAAAGCAACGGAACTCTTTCATCAACTGAAGGAAATCTACCTAATTTCCCCTTGGCTAGAGTTCTGGTTCGGTCTAGGTGTATTTTTCCTCCTGCTTTGGCTCATCATGGTACTGTGTTTGGGAAAATTCATTGAAGGAAAATATATTACAGTGGACACAGCAAGTCAGAACATCAACCTAGTCCTGAAACCACACAGATCATCCCACGTGAAGAAAAGAGAACTGTCAACAGTAAATGTCACAGCAATTCCAATACCTGGTGGGGTAGTATGGGAGAAAACAGACTATGAGATCTATGGTCCGGTCGAAATCCTGAAGTATCCTCATCAACTAAAGGTTTCCTTAAGTGACTTTGTGACACCAAGTACATTCTCTGATGATTGGGACTTTAACAGTATTAATGACATGATGTCTGATTTAGTAATGTCAGCTAGATTCACAGATCATGATTATTTACAAGGTTCATCTAGTTATGAGCAGTTATTCTGTTACACCCACTATGGGGATCATTACTTGCATAAATCTGCACAGCCTAGAAATGTTTTTATGTATAATCAATGGGAACATTGTTCTACACCACCTAAAAGCAGTTCTAAAGCATTTTTTGAGAAATTCAAATACTTCTCAGGGTTTAACACAAGTGATGCAGAAACGTTTTATTACAAACTGTTAGATAAAACAGGTATGAAAACAATGCTGACAAATTCTAAATTGATATATTCAGAAGCATTTTATGACAAAATGATGACATTTGGTTTTGATTATTGGAAAAATAATATTGAAACGAAAACAATTTGGGGTACAAAAGATTGGCAGGTGCAAGGCATAGAAGCACTGTTTAGAACCTGCATGATACCAGAACAAATGTTATTTTTAAATGAAACTGTACACCAAACATCTTGTCTTGGCCTAGCTAAGATCAAAGAAATGAAAACACCGTCTATTCCAAAGCCAATACCTGAAAATACAACAGCTGATATTGAGTTAGACGTGTCACACATTTTACATTTCAACAGAACACATCCTGATTAGAAAAAGTGGTTAATCTGGCCTACAGACACAAATAGCTGTCAAGATAGGTTCCTGAATAAAACACAGGGTTTAAAAATGACCAGATTAGACCCTAGATACTCCCAGAGACAACATCCAGGGATTATAACAACATACAGTGTAGGGAAACTCTGCCTAGAATGGCTAACTACATCCACACTGGCTGAAATTAAGCAACACTTGTCTTTGCTGAAAGATGGTGCTGATTTGCGCGATTTCATTCTTGGACCACGCAAACAGCGTCAAAAGCGTTTCATAGCGACCAGTATCTATGCTGCTTACAACGAGGCTTGGAAAGTAAAGCAAATTGAAACTGCTGAAAAATACGAGAAATTGATCGTATTAATTTGGAGAAATCACTTTCTGTGGTAGACAATGGGTTAATGACTCTGTCTTCCAGAATATATTCTTTGGACAATATTGTATCCTCTGCCTTTGATGTGATAGACAGAGATTTGCTAATGTTACAACATAGCCAGTCTCAATTACGCTCTATTATAGATTACTGATAAACAGATCAGTTTGGCACAGAAAGGAGCAGACTATACAATCTTGAGCATCGAGAAACTCGAGAGATTACCATTGACAATGTCAGAGAGCCCTGTCATTGAATGGATAATACACGGAATTATCACAATTCCGATAACAACTTTCCGATTTCATAAATGCCTTGAGTACATACCTGCTGGCCAATATGAACAATTGGGTAAGGGATATGTAAAATCCGAATGGAAATTACCATACACTCATTCTTGCTATAGTGACAGCGACAAACATGTATTTCTTAGTGGTGACAACTGTAAACACTCACTAAGCGGTATACTTTTGTGTCAGGGTATTAATTTACACGGAGCATGTGATGGAAATTCAAACAACCTCTCAAGCCACCAGCTAGTCACACCTGCAACTCAGATAGAGCCCTTCTTTATGCAACTCGCGAACGGGAGTTACATTCTTAGAACGGATCACAGGTGCTGTGGCCTCGCGCCAGGGAAAAGTTATCTAGTACAAGTAACGTCCATGGTCAAATGTTGTATGCAAGCATTGTTTCCGAGCGGGTCTCCAGACATAGTGACTCCTCTCTGGCCTCGTCTGAATCTCTATTCTATACGAATTTATACATTAAGCAAAATGAAATCTGTGCTTTTACAGACAACAGTGCCTATAACGTCATCTAAAGAGACGTATGATCTTCTAGTCGCAAGGACGGCTACTGAAGTCCATGACCTTTTATCAACAAATTGCCCCGTGCATTTCGTAGAAATGTTCAGCCAACTCCTTAACATGTCTAGTGCAACAAGCATCCCAGGCATATTTAAGACAGTCTTTACGGGACTGCTGACACCCTTCCAGGCAATTTTGGGAATCTTTCCTAATTTTGTGCACTCCATCTTTGGCGGCATACCACTATTTTTGGGACTCATTGCAGGGATTCTATTTTTGACTATCCTGCTACGATATGGCAAGCCTCGGCTCAGACATAGCTCCCATGGGAATGGAAGAGACAATCCTAGCAATGCGCTACAGGGACAGGATCACTAACGTCCTCGGATTGGCCAGGTTGAGAGATCTAAACATGACCTGGTTCCTTTCATTCAGACCGATATGGCAAAATTGCATTTTACCTGTGCTACGGTGTATGCTTTGCGGCGAGGAATGCGTGTTGGACATCTGTCTTTCACTTCCATCAGCAGTACCAATGGACGTCGATACTTTGCTCAGTCCAATAACGGCTCACGCATTGTGTTGTCCCCAGCGGCTACCAATCCTGATGACGGCATTCGTGGAGACTCCTGTACTACAGCCAAGTGGTAACAGTGGAGCGAGTGACCAAAGCAACATCATCCAGGTACAACGTTCTGTGAGCATTGCTGGTCCTGCCTTCGATGACAGCAATCATTCTCACACCTGCCAAGTTACAGCGCTATCTAATTTGGTTGAACTATCACCTGATTTTGTAGACCAATTCTTTGCGAGCCTGTCTGATACGATGTTCTCACCCATAGAGAAACAATAACTTTTGAAAAGCTTTCCGACACACAGCGTTCCCATGAACTCTGAATTCGGCCTTCAGTTTTGATCAACAAAAACTGCCAAGTGCTTTGGAAATCTATTTTCTTTGAATTGGACAATTTTTTTAAAATATTGACCCTCTCTTTTTGGCACGAATAATTCTTTGCTTAACGTAAAAACTATTCTTAGAGAACAGAAGCTTCACACTTCTATTTCTAAACACATCTAGAGACATAACAGCATAACACCAGCCTCTAGCACACATGTTATTACAATACATTTTTATGTGATGATTTATCTCGCATTTCTTCTGTCAGAGATACTTCATGTGTAATTCCTTTTGCATAATCGTTCATTGACTTCATATGCAATAATTTTTTGAATGATTACTATGCTTTAAAAAACGTACAGTACCTAAAATTCCATGTATTACAAGTACGCCTATTTCGAATGCATTTATGTATTTTGGGGTGGGCAATGTTACACATACATCTAATTGCTTAGTTTTAGTAATTTTGATGGACATGAAAACGTGGAGTGGGTGTTGCGTGCTTATCTAGGTTCCTGATCGATACTGTGACCTTATGCCCCTATTCAGCTATAAATCCATTTATTCCCTATATTGGCATAACCGTTCAAGTGCGATTTTCTGAAAAGTCATCTCTGGCCTCACACGAACAGAGCCACATTCCAGCATGACTCTCTGCTACTTCCTTTGCGACCAATTAGTGCAATGACAGAGCAGCAGTCACTATCTGATATTCCTAGATAACACTCCGAGTTCTTCAACAAGATAAAAACTCAGCAAACCTGGAAATCCCCGCTTGCTATGTTTTGATTAGTAATGGAACTCTAATGAGCAACTGATAACTGTCACTTCCTAGTGACATCTTTAATTGACGTCTTATGTCCAGCAAACTTGCGTCAAACCCGGCACCTGTCAGGTATAAATATTACCAACGTTGCCTTAAGCAATGAGAGAGATACGAGCTGTGAGTTCGTTGCCTGTTGCTGATGCCAGCTGCCTGCATGACCCTGTGTTGGTAAAAACTAGCACTCTGTCGCTGCAGCCTGCTATCCTGTGGTGGTGAAGCTGCTGATTACCATTATCGCCGCTACAGCGCGACCTATGGTGCAGTACGCTTGAGGAGCCGTGCAGCCGTCCTCTGCGAAGACATCCAGCCCAGCTGCCCGCGGACGCTGTCACCCCTCCTTCCTCGACGCGCTGAAGAGAGAAGCCGCTGCCTTTCTCGTGCAGAGAAATCCAGTCCCGGCGCTTCCGGTTTACCCTCGCGGGTGACTGGGATATCGAGAGAGACCCCTGAAGGAGATACCAATCCTCCATCATTCTATTCAGAGGTATGGTGTTGACTAAACCCTTAGACGAGAATTCTTGAAACAAACCTTGGCAAAACCAACTTAACTTAAGCTACTTACTTACTCCCCCTTTCACGTGTTAGGCTTAGGTCAGGCACACTGGGGTAGGCTTAGTTAGAAGCACCAGTTGAGTATGTTAGCCTAATGTATATATGACTGTATATATGTTTTATTACTTTTAAACCATTGTATGGCTAAGAAACCATATCAATGCTTTTACAGTTCTATTTCGCAATACTTATCTTACTGTACGTACTTTTTATAATAACAGTTATTGCAATTGTGGCAATACATTTCTCTTGTACGAGAAGAAAGACTGTTCAATAAATGTTAACCCTTTATTGATAAACGCCCGTCTCTCTATTCTCTACATCTGTGAAAGTAAACTGCACTAGACTGACTGAGTGAAATCTATGTCTATTGTTTCACACGACCCTAGAGATCGACTCTTGATCTGAGGAGCAAAGTTGTCATGTTGCACGGTTGTTGGAAAACTGAATCCCTTCTTGTCTGTGCCAAGGAAGCTGATCACTTCCTATGCAGAGAAGAAAGTTTCCAGTGACCTCTGAGCTAGTTGGTAACACAACCCAATTAAGTTTAGCATAGTCAGTGGAGGCCTGGAATATAAGCAGTTCCACGTCGATACTACTGTTTATGTTATTCCAATGCGCAGGGCCTAGTGGGAAACTAGGAACTACACTACAGAATAACAGTCATCAAAAACTTAACACCCTACTTATTATTTAACATAGCAAATCTTTTGCACCACCACTGCGTCACAAAAGTGACACACAGTGGTACAAAACAGGCATACACCTATCATAAATCTCTCCCTAACATTTTAAATGATTGATTCAGGATGACGATAAGGTGTGGCCTATCTAGAGGTTTGTTTGGGCCCAGATCTTTGGACTGGGGTGAATGTGTGTCATTGATCCACATTCGGTCCATCACCTGTTTTGTTTGTTTGAGGTGAGGCCAACACATGGTTGCAGATGAGATTTTCGCTTGTTGAAGAAAACAAAGGAGATAATACATGTGAAGGCCTACCAATGAAGTAAGTCATGTCCACTTCACTCTTGAACAAAGGGCAGACCTCTTTTGAATCTGTGGTCACACCTAAACTTCATCTGCACAATGTCATTCATAAACTTAGGAAACACTAGTGATGTAATTGAAAAATGTGGAGTTTCTTTTCCTCATTTCAGAATTACATCACCTGTGTTTCCTCATTGACTTAAAATGTCCTTAATACACATGAAAGCGTTTTTTTGATTGCCCTTGCACCATTTTTGGGTCATTTTTAACATGGCTATGTTACTCCCATAATCAAAATCTAAATTTGCCAAGCACAGGTGGGAGCGTATTTAAAAGAAACTTGCCCCATGAAGAACGCTTTCCATTTAAAAAGGGAAAAATAACATCATAGACACTCAAATGCCTTATAAATATGGCCCAAACAACCTATGAAGCTCTAGCAGTACATATCCAGAAATGTAATTGATTTCAAAAATCGTTTCTAAACACAACATATAAATCAATTGTATACCTACATTCAGTTGGAAATGACTGAAAATGTCCTTGAGACACATGAAAGCGTTTTTTTGAATGCCCTTGCACCATTTTTGGGACATTTCTAACATGGCTATGTAACTCCCATAATCAAAATCTAAATTTGCCAAGCACAGGTGGGAGAGTATTTACAAGAAACTTGCCCCATGAAGAACGCTTTCCATTTAAAAAGGGAAAAATAACATCATAGACACTCAAATGCCTTATAAATATGACCCAAACAACCTATGAAGCTCTAGCAGTACATATCCAGAAATGTAATTGATTTCAAAAAATCGTTTTTAAACACAGCATATAAATCAATTGTATACCTACATTCAAGAGGAAATGACTGAAAATGTCCTTGAGACACATGAAAGCGTTTGAATGCCCTTGCACCATTTTACATTTTTAACATGGCTATGTAACTTCCATAATCAAAATCTAAATTTGCCAAGCACAGGTGGGAGCGTATTTACAAGAAACTTGCCCCATGAAGAAGCTTTCCATTTAAAAAGGGAAAAATAACATCATAGACACTCAAATGCCTTATAAATATGACCCAAACAACCTATGAAGCTCTAGCAGTACATATCCAGAAATGTAATTGTTTTCAAAAATCGTTTTTAAACACAACATATCTGTTTCAGCTTACATGAGAGACCATGGAATGGGCTCCATGTACAACAATAACTTGTGTTACTGCATGCCAGAATGCTACACCGAATATGCAATTACAATTTCTCAAAGAAACAAAATCTATTTGTATATCACTTGAGACAAAGCCACATTTTAAAAACACAGCTTTCTTCATAATTTTCTCCTTAAATCATACTATTCTCTATCTAAATTAAATAAATCTTTTCTCACCTTAGCAAATACTTTTTGAGTTTCAAAACAGTCTCAGAAATACTCCAAATTGTCTTCAGCAGAACAAAGAGGATGCACTCCAGAGGCTGCAGCTATAGAAAGCACAGAAATGCTGATATTCATTACACATATCTCTCATATTAGCCAATCATAACTCTTCCCTCACTTTTTTCAAATCAAAACCCTTCCCCCTCTGCCCTCTCTGCCTTTTTTGCTTAGCAATCACCTCCTGAAAGACCTCTCATGTTTGCAAGTTCACACAACAATGTTTCAATTGAACTCTGAACTCTCAGTGCACCTGCGTATCCAGTGCAATCTTTCATGAAATGTTTTTTCCTTGACCATTCAAATTACATCTTTCAAAGAACACATCCATGCACCCTAACTTTCTGTTTTCAGAAATGGAAATGCACCAATCACTGCTAATGAATCATTAGCACTGGAAATCCACAGTTTTTTTTGTTTACAAACTCCTACTGTTTCAACTGCCCTTTCATTACCACACTTCATCTGACTGCAGCCCAACCTTCTCTCACCATGTTTAATGTCTGGATTGTTGGACATAGTTACATCTACTGGGCTCAAAGGTATGCTGAGAACAGAAATTTACCTAACCTCAATTTACAAGATGTGGAAATTAAGTGGTTGGGCCAAAGAGGATTAAAATGTCACCAATTGATACCATTGGTGAAAACCTTTATGCATTTGCCAAAACCGGACCTGTTAATTGTGCACTGTGGAGGTAATGATTTGGGCACTTTGACTGGGGTAGGTCTGGAAATGCTTTTAAAGGACACCTTTGAGCAATTAATGGCACTTTTTCCTCAAACTGCCTTGGTATATTCCAATATATGCCAAAGACAGAAATGGAGGTGGTCCAACCAATTTTGTCCACAAATTGAGAAGTCGAGGAAGCATGTAAACAAATCTGTTTCAGCTTACATGAGAGACCATGGAATGGGCAACAATAACTTGCGTTACTACATGCAAGATATCTACAGAGGAGATGGAGTTCACTTCTCAGATGAGGGCAACAGAATTTTCATTTTGAATTTAAGACTGTGCATTGGTACCTACTTATAAGTACCAAAATGTACCATAAACCCAAAAGCTCTACTCAGAGCTACCCTACATCTGATCACTCACAATTATTATTTTTCTCTAACTTTTGTCTCTAATTTTCAACAAACTACGCTCAAAGAGCGCTACCCGGTACGTGAACTGGAAGCTAACCGCGCAAAATTAAAAAAAAAAAAAAATTTTCCCGCACATATGGTCCTCCTCAGCCACCCTCAGAAAACCTAGGGGGTCAAGATACATCTACCGTGCCCCCTTCTACCCATTCTGAACATTATTTGCCCTCCATCTTGTATCTTGATTCGACCGAAACACAAAATGGTGGACTCCTGTAACGCTGCTGGTTCGCGGACCGGGACGCATACCGGGTAGCGGTCCAATAAAAAAGGTGGGAAAGTAATTTACAGAAAAACGACTGGAGACACTCTCACCAAATATACATTAGCTCATACTACATAACAATCCCTTTCATTTTCACAAAGTTGATTGAAATTCCATTTAGCCATTAAGCCTGTAGACCTCTCTAAATACCGTGAGGTAAATTACTTCACAAAACACATCTGAAGTGTTGGAATTGACAACCAATGAAAATGTTACTTTCATTTTCTACTTTTATTACCTGACATTTGATTGGTTATATACCTGAATATATATAAAGGAAGAGAAGAAAACACAGCCATTTTGACTGCTACTTCTTGTTGTACATTACATTTGAATAGTTACTAAACACTTCAACTTGTTTGTGAAGGTAAGTTGTTATTTTTAAAACTGAAGTATATTGTGCACTATAACTTAATATGGTAGACTTTTTCTGATAGTTATATACTATCCCTCTGTAGTAGTTATAGATTTAGATAGACTTCTCTGTTATAGTTATGGATGGAGTTAGGTTTCTCTTGGTTTAATCACATACACTTTTTTATAGTCCTACTTCCACTCTGATACTATACACTGCCAAAAGATAAATTCACTGATAAAACTGCCTATCTAAAATTAATCCCAACAGTGCCCTATCTCTACTAATATATATTTTTTTAATCCAAATTTCAGGCAAAATGGAAGGCGGGCAGCAAGTTCAATTTAAAATTGTACTGCAAGAGAGCAGCCAAGGAAACATTGATGAAAATCAAAATGAATTTATGGATGAAAGTAGGGACCAGGAACTACTACAATGTGTGGAAGCAGTGGATAACCTGCTTAAAAATGAGGACATTTTACACCCTCATAGACTACAAAATATATTCAATGACAATTTTGAAATTTCTGACAATGAAATGTTAGAAAGTTTAATGAATTATGAAACACAATCAAAATAAAAAAAATGCTTTAAAAATAAAGAAAACAAAAAAAAATCAACAAAAACAACAAACAATTAACATACAGTATTTGAAAATTCTATCATTCTTTTATCCTTATAGTACGCTGCCCAGAACGCTTTCCGGTTCGCGGACTATGCGCTCACCACGCAAAAAAAAAAAAAAAAATTTTTTTTTTGCCCTGCTGGGCCCTTTTAAAACCTCCACATAAAACCTAGGGGGTCAACGAGGATCTACTATGCCCCCTTATGGTAATTTCCCCCTTTGTTTTGGCTTCCTCTTGTCTCTCGATCCTACCGAGAGGCAAGATGGCGGCCGCTCCGGACTGTTTAGAATGTTGACAGACACCAGAGAGCCAATCAGCTTCGCATCGCAAAGTTCCGTTACGCGAAAAGTACGTGAACCGGAGCGCTACCCGGAGCGCTGTTACAGATATATATCTTTTTTTGAACGTTAATTCCTCAAAATCCACTGGAGCACATATATTGAGACCTAGCAAAGGCACATCGGGCTAACAGTCCCTACAATTTTGCCAAGTTTTGTGCAAATCCATTCAGCCGTTCGGGCTAAAAGTGAGGCCAACCGCCCTATGGAAATTAACATGGGAAAAACGCGTTTTGGGACCCCCCTTTTTTCTCGGCCCCCCCTTGCCTAACCCCCGCCAAATTTTCAGGGGCTGCTCAGAAACAAAATGTGCCATTTTCCTGAAAATTTCAGCCAATTCCGTCCACAAACGCCAAAGTTATTAGACATAGAATTTTCAGAAATCCCATAGGGAAAAAATCCTAACTATATATACCTACTGGCGACCGCCAGTAGGTAATATATATATATATATATATATATATATATACAGGTGTGTCATTGTGATGTCATTTGAGATGTCATCAGTGATGTCATCAGTGATGTCACTGACCATGTCATGAATGATGTAATATGTGACATCATCAGCAGTGCATTACGGGCACGCAAGTTAGTTAGCAGAACTAACTATAAAGGAGAAATTTCTATCGTTTTGTACAAGTGAAATGTCCAGCTAATTATAACACTCCTGAAACCTATGTTTTTTTTCAGTGAATTTCTAAGGTTTTTTCAAATGCTAATTTCTAACCATAACGTCACTGAAGCCTATGTTTTTTTCAGTAAATTTCAAAGGTTTTTTAAATGCTCATTTTTAACTATAACGTCTCTGAAACCTATGTTTTTTTCAGTAAATTTCAAAGGTTTTTTAAATGGTAATTTCTAACTATTACGTCTCTGAAAACTATGGTTTTTTCAGTGAATTTCAAAGGTTTTTTAAATGCTATTTTTTAAGTGTAATAGTAGTTATACCTACTTTTTTGTACTGAATTTCTACAGTTTTTTAACTGTTTATTTATAAATATTTTACTTATTAAACAACATTATATATTTATCCGAAAATAGCAAAAACATTTTTTAAATATTTTAAAAAATGAAATATTTTAAATTTTCTTTTATTTTTGTATTTTAATATATTTATATAATTTTCTTTTTCAAAATTTTTGGGGAGTCGCACACCCAAAGCGTACCTACCGCAGCGGGTCGACGTATTCTAGGCACCATTTTGGAAAAGTCGTGAAGGATCAGCGTTTTGTGAGCGACGAGTGAGTGTTTTTTTCAGTTTCATCATATACGTACAATGTTACGTGGTGTGCGTGACCGGTCTGCGACTCCTGCTCCCGTGCATTTGCGACAAATGCGCATTACGGTACGCGACGCTTGCGCAGTGGCGGGCCCCACTTGACGTCATATCCATACTGGGATGCACTGGGTGTGCGACTCCCGTGAAATTTTTTATGTTCTAAAATGTATGTGTCTTTAACCCCTTCACTGCTAGGCCTTTCCCCCCTGTGCTAAGCCTATTTTTGGCTATTTGGAGTAGTGCACGCTTAGGCCCCTGTAAATTGTTGACCATATAAGGTATCCACGCCAAATTTTTGTCCTTTTCTTCCAACATCATGGGGATTCTAAAGTTACCCAGGGTTTGTGGATTCCCCTGGAGGGGTCCAGAAATTAGCCAAAATTTAGTTTTTTGGGGGGAAAATAAGCTGCAAATGGAAGCGTCTGGGTTTTTCCCTGCAAATGTTATCAAAAAAGGGTTTGTGAGGCTGAAATCACAATTTTCCCAGCTTTTAGGGAATGACAGACTTTTGTCAGAAAACCAACATTTTGTTCACAGTTTTCGCATTTTTCTGGGACATAGCCTTTTTGTGCTATTTTTTTGTGCTTTCAACCTCCTCCCAGTTAATGGTTGAAATGGGTGTGAAAGCAATAATGAATCCTAGAAAGCTATACATTTTAGAAAAGTAGACCAAATTCTGAATTCAGCAAGGGGTCATTTGTGTGGATCCATCAAGGTTGTTTTATAGAAACTAACAGTTAAATATAGGAAAAATTGAAAATTAGTTAAAAAAACAGCCTTTTGTGTCAACGTTTTCACCTGTAACTTCTTATAATTAAGACAGCTCTTTAAAAGAAATATATTGTTACATCCGCTGTACTTTCCTGGTTGTGGGGATATAGGACTTGTAGGTTCACCAAGAACCTGACAAACCCAGAGTCAAAAACTGAGCAGCAATTTGCAATGGCTTTTTATTATGTACCAGGTATATAGCAATTATTGTGGGAAAATGTATACATGGAAAAATCGGTATGAAAGACACCTATGTATTTCTGAAATGGGAACAAATTATAGAGTTTAGAAATAGTACATATTTGCACATTTTTCATTTTCGAAATTGGAAATACTCATACTAGCATGAGAATTATTGGTCATTTTTTTAAATGACTTCTTTTTACACAATGTCTTTCATTTGGAAGGCATAAATGCATCAAAAATCAATAGGTAATAACAGCTGCTTTATAAATCTGAATTACCCTAAGTCTCCTGATAAAAATGGTACCTCACTTGTGTGGGTAGGCTTAGTGCCCATGACAGGAAATGGCTCAAAACCCAACGTGAACACAGCACATTATCACAATGAAAACGTACCCTTTTTTTGGGTAGTGTCCAGCTGTAGTTTTTGAACACTAGATCTGCCGGCACCTAGGTAAACCTAGCAAACCTATACATTTTTTAAAACTAGACACCAAGGGGAATCCAGGATGGGGTGAATTGAATGCCTCCCACCTGGTTCTGTTACCCAGAATCCCTTGCAGACCTGAACAATTGGCAAAAAAACACATTTTCCCCACATTTCTGTGGTGGAAAGTTCGGGAATCTGTGTGGATCCACACATTTCCAACCACCCCAAGTTCCCCAAAGTCTTCCAAGAAAAGTGGTGCTTCACTTGTGTGGGTCGGCCTAGTGCCCGTAACAGGAAACGGCGCAAAACGCAACGTGGTCACACCTCAATTTCGCAGTGAAAAATGACCCTTTTTGGGCAAAGTGCCTAGCTGTAGTTTGTGAACCCTAGCTCTGCCGGCACCTAGGGAGACCTACCAAACCCTTACATTTCTGAAAAGAAGAAACCCGGGAGGCTTACAGGGAGATATGGTTTGCTTGGATCCCCCAATGTTTCCTTACCCAGTATTCCCTGCAAACCTCAATTTTAGCTGAAAAAATCACTTCTTTTAGACATTCTTGTGTGGGAAAGTGTGGCATCACAGGGCTCACACAAATTTCCTACCACCCAGAATTCCCCCAGGTCTACAA
This sequence comes from Lissotriton vulgaris, assembly GCF_964263255.1. Lineage (NCBI taxonomy): Eukaryota > Metazoa > Chordata > Amphibia > Caudata > Salamandridae > Lissotriton > Lissotriton vulgaris. The sequence continues at coordinate 1,333,617,449 of NC_141694.1, forward strand.
ATTAAAATGGTGCCTCACTTGTGTGGGAGGCCCAAGTACCCGCGACAAGCAAGGGCCCAAAACGTAGTGAGGCGACATCAAAATTGCCCACGACAGGGAAGGGGCCAAACCTTTTTTTGATAGGCAATGTTGATGTTGCCTCAAAACATGTTGTGTCCTTGCCTGTTGTTGGTAATTGGGCCTCCCCCACAAGTGAGGCACCATTTTTTTCGGGAGACCTGGGGGAACGCTGGAAATTTGTGTGAGCCCAGTGATGCCACACTTTCCCACACACAAATGTGTGAAAAAAGTGATTTATTTTAGCTAAAATTGAGGTTTGCAAGGGATTCTGGGTAAGGAAACGTTGGGGGATCCATGCAAGACATACCTCTCTGGAAGCCCCCGGGTGCTAGTTTTCAGAAATGTGTGGGTTTGATAGGTTTCCCTAGATGGCCGCCGAGCATGGGGCCAAAAACCCAGGTGACCCCCCCTTGCAAAACTAGGCTGTTTGGTGACAGGCAATTTTGATGTCGCCTCAATACGTTTTGGGCCCCTACCTGTTGCGGGTACTTGGGCCTCCCACACGAGTGAGGCACCATTTTTATCGAGAGACCCGGGGGAACGCTGGGTGGTAGGAAATTTGTGTCAGTCCAGTGATGCCACAACTTTCCCACACAAAAATGTGTGAAAAAAGTGACTTTTTCAACCAAATTTGAGGTATGCAGGGGATTCTGGATAAGGAAACATTGGGGGATCCACGCAAGCCATACCTCTCTGGAAGCCCCCGGGTGTATAGTTTTCAGAAATGTGTGGGGTTGGTAGGTTTCCCTAGATGGCTGGTTACAAAACCAAGTTGTTTAGTGCTAGGCAATTTTGATGTCACCTCAATACGCTTTGGGCCCCTGCCTGTTGCGGGTACTTGGGCCTCCCACAGGAGTGAGGCACCATTTTTATCAGGAGACCTGGGGAAACTCTGGGTGGTAGGAATTTTTTTAAAACATAGTTTATTGGATTTTATATCGACATATAATATATGACAATGACAACAGCATCAATATCCGGTAAACACGTCCCCCAATTTAACATTAATTCCCCCCTAAACCCCCTCCCCCTTATGCTCGGTGGTGAGGGCATATCCAGAAGTCTGTATCGTAACATAGTACCAGTTGCACATAAAGCGTTACATATCAGTTTCACAGTTTGATGATCACATGTACGATTAACATTCAGTCGTCTTCCTCCACTATCTGGGCATCCCGCAAGGCCTGAGTCAGGGCCTCCCAAGCTCTCGCCATCTCCAGAGCCTTATCATTATCAACGCGTCTAGCCTGCCGAAGCCGGACCACACTCTCACACTTTGCCCATTTGCAGAACTCCATACGCCAGCGCTTGCTCGAGGGTCCCGCCCTTGACTTCCAGTGCCAGGTTATCTCTCGTTTGGCCAACAATAAGCCTAAATCAATACATTTGCTGGTTATTTTCGTTTTTGCCGTGTGCGGAAACCAGTGTAACAAGCATCTAGCCATGTCGTAGTCTAGGTGTCGATCAGTTATGGCGTCTAGCAGGTCCCCCACATCTGCCCAATATTCCCCAATAGACGGGCAAAGCCACAGCATATGTTCTATTTCCACCTCTCGTTCCAAACATCTGGGGCATGCCGCATCGTGGACCTGGAAGTATTTCCTAATCTTGCCCGGGGTCAGGTAAGCGCGATGTAGAATGAAAAACTGTATCTACTGGAACCGGGCATTTCTGCACCCCTTCCATGCCCTATTTAGAATGTGTCCCCATGCCGTGTCCGGGATCTGGTGTCCTATGCTCGCTTCCCATTTTGCCTTCAGTACCCCCAGTCGCTGTAAACCGTCCTGCAACATCCAAGATTGGAGGCACTTGACCGCCTTAACAGTCCCTGCTGTCAACATACCCAGAGGGATTTCTGGCGCATACGGGCGAGTTACCCCTGCCCTGCGCTGTGTTCTATTCCAGCAGAGCCTCAAGGTTCGTTCCTTCCCTGTCAAATCCCGCATAACCAGTTTCAGCTGCAGGACAATGTAAGAGAGGACATGTCGCTGTATTCCTTGCCCGTGTGTGTGTCTGGTCCTCTGAATTGCAGCGCTATATATTGTGTCAGTACTTGCAGCTGTGCCGCCAGATAATAGAGCTCGAAGTCAGGTACAGCCAGTCCGCCATCCGGCTTAGGCCTCATCAGGGTCGTCAGCGCTATTCTTCTCCTACCTTTGCCCCATAGGAAGTCTATGGTCAACGACCGCAAGTCTTTAAGTATGCGGCAACGTACGAAAATAGTAGAGCAATCTGGGGAGCGCTACCATCTAGAGCAGAGCTATCCGTCCTACCACCGACAGAGGGAGCGTCGACCAGAACGCCACACACCCCTTCAGAGCTTTAATACAGCATCCCACATTCCCTTCCAGCAAATCCATGGTGTCATGATAGACCCGAACCGCCAAATAGGTAAGGCACGACGGTTCCCAGGTAATCGCACCAACTGACATCGGTGGCGGCAAACCCTGTCGGACCGGAAAAAGACTTGTTTTTGCTCCAGTTTGCCTGAAGTCCCGATACTGCCCCATACTGCGATAGCAATGAGTCAGTCCAGTATTTTCACAACTTTCCCCCACAGAAATGTGTGAAAAAAGTGATTTTTTTCAGCTAAAATTGAGGTTTGCAGGGGATTCTAGGAAATGTTGGGGGATCCACACAACTCATACCTCCCTGGAATTCCCTGAGTGTCTAGTTTTTAGAAAGGTGTGGGTTTGGTAGGTTTCCCTAGATGGCCGAGGAGCATGGGGCCAAAAACCCAGGTGACCCCCCTAGCGAAACCAGGTTTTGGTGACAGGCAATTTGATGTCTCAGCAATACGTTTTGGGCCCCTGCCTGTCACAGGTACTTGGGCCTCCCACACGAGTGAGGCATCATTTTTATCGGAAGGCTTTGGGGAACATGGGGTGGGTGGAATTCTGTGGATCCATGCAGATTCTAGACTTTTCCACAACAGAAATGTGAGTAAAATGTGTTTTTTGGACACATTTTTAGGTTTGCAAGGGATTCTGGGTAACAGAACCTGGTGAGAGCCAGTCAAGTCACCCCATCCCTGGCATCTAGTGGGTTTTTTGCCTACCCAGGGGGGGGGCAGATTGGGGGCTACTGTCCCATCTGCCCCCCAGGGGCGGGCAGGAAGGCTGTAATTTCTGCGGGGGAGGAAGTGGGGGCATGGGCATGCACATTTTGGGCAGCCCCCACCCTAATTCAAATTTGCCCCCAAAAAATCCCTGGCGACTAGTGGGCTTTTTGCCCCACGGGGATGCAGATTGCGGCAAATGCCCTCATCTGCCCCCCAGGGGGGGCAGAAAGCCTACTAGACACCAGGGATTTTTTTGAGAAAATTTTAATTAGGGTGGGGTTGCCAAAAACGGGCATGCCAATTCCCCTACCCTAATAAATATTTTCCCCAAAAAATCCCTGGCGTCTAGTGGGTTTTTTGCCCCCGGGGGGGCAGATTGGAGGCTACTGTCCCATCTGCCCCCCGGTGGGGCAGGAAGGTTGTACATTTTGTGGGGGTTGATGGCATGGGAGGAGCAGAAAGCCTACTAGAAGCCAGGGAGTTTTTTTGGGCAAATTTTACTTAGGGTGTGGCCTGCACAAAACGGGCATGCCAATGCCCCAACCCTTGTTAAAATTTGCCCAAAAAATCCCTGGCGTCTACTGGTCATTTTTGCCCCCGAGGGGGCAGATTGGGGGCTCCTGACCCATCTGCACCCCAGGGGGGGCAGGAAGGCTGTAATTGTTGTTGGGGAGGCAGTGGGAGCATGGGCATGGCCAATTTGGGCAGCGCCCCCCCTAATTCAATTTTGCCCCAAATTACCTCTGGCGTCTGGTAGGCTTTTTACCTCCCCCAGGGGTGCAGATTGGGGCTGCCCCACCCTAATAGAATTGCGCCGAAAAAAATCCCTGCCGTAAAGTGGCGTAAAGTGGGCTTCCTGACCCCGGGGGGCAGATTGGGGGCTACTGCCGCCATCTGTCCCTCAAGGGGGCAGAAAGGCTGTAATTGTGGTGGGGGTGGGGGCATTGGCGTGCCTGTTTCGGGCAGCCCCACCCTAAAAGAAAAATGGTGCAAAAACAAAATCCCTGGCGTTTAGTGGGCTTTTTACGCACCCAGGGGTGCAGATTGGGGCTGCCCCACCCAAATAAAAATTGCGCCAAAAAAATGCCTGGCATCAAGTGGGCTTTCTGAGCCACCGGGGGGCAGATTGGGGGCTACTGCCCCTTCTGCCCCCCGGGGGGTTATAAAGACTGTAATTTTGAGGCCAGGGTGGGGGCTTCGGCATGCCCGTTTTGGGCATCCCCCACCCCTAATAAATATTCCATAAAAAATCCCTGGTGTCTAGTGGGCTTTCTAACCCCCGGGTGGGCAGAAAGACTAATTATGCCAAAATGTTTATGGGGGAGCAAAGGCACTGGCCCAAGGGGCTGCTCCCCCCTCCCTGGTGCATAGTGGGAGGATCCCTGCTTGGGGATCGCCCTCCTGGGGCAATCCCCAAGCAGGGATCCACTAGTGGTAGCATTGGAAAGGGGAGCTTCTCCCCTTTCCAACAATACCTCTCCTGAGTTTCCACGTGCTCAGGGTGCTGGGATAGGATAAAAAAGTATTCATGCGGCAGTGCCAACATGTATAAGCACCTCCGGACAATCCATCTCTAAATCTTGCTCGGGAGAAGATGTGGAGAGCTGCTTTAAATCCATCAGCAGCTGGAGCAAGTACTTCAGGAGCATCTACATCTCAAGTTCCAATCGATATAAGGGCTGAATTTGCCATTTTGGAGCAGCACTGCATCAAGTGCAAAAAAATAGTTTGCTATGGAGAGCAGTTGGTGGATGCTATTTTTTTGTTGTTTTTGGAATCATCTTTAATTCCAAAAGTTACCTGTTTATTTTTTTTGTTTTATTGTTCAGTGTTTAGAAAAACACCCAAAAAATACAAAATTGTTGAAAAAATACAAAACAAATACAAAACTAAGAAAGAAGAAAAAAAAGGTCTTATTAGAACTACCTTATCTGGTTAAAAAAAGAACTATTATTGCATGGTAATATCTGAAAGTTTGATTGAATATATGTGTTGGGCATGATTACCTGAAAGAATGCATTAGTAGTATATGGTGAATATATAATTGCAGATCTATAAGGAAGTGCTGCAGCGTGACACTGCAAGCTCTTTAGCTGCACCGCGCTGCGGCACTTCAGAAGCACAGGGATGTGACATATTTACATTAATATGTCGCAACTCTGTGCTTCTCCCTGCACTGGCGCACAAGCAACTGCCAAGTGCCGGCGCAGGCACCCTTGCATCATGGTGCAAGGATGTCTGTGTCATGGGGAGACAGTTTTTGTGCAGGAAGGGACACCTTCCTGCACAAAAATAATTACTAAAGGCATTTTCCTCCTTCAATGTGTGTTGTGGAATGCAGCACGCATTGAAAGAGGAAAAAACGAGGAAAAAAAAATTCTCCTCATTGCGCCTCGCTACACCACCTCAAGGGTGACGCAGCATTCACATGTATCTCCAGATTTACGATTTCTCGTAAATCTTGAGATGTGTCTTCTTCCATGGGTGTTGTGGGAACATACACAGCAATACTCATGGAACGCCCCTTCAACGCAAAGCGTTGCATTTGAATGAGCCTTATTTTCATGGAGAGGAAAAGCCACGCAAGGTGGCTCTTCCTCTCCTTGTAAATATGGAAGAGTCCCCGGCTCCATCACTACGTCACAGAAAGTGATTTACTGGTGGCGCTGGGGGCTTGTAAATCTGCCCCAAAAGTGCTCTGGTATTGGCTGAGTGAAACACTAAGGACATAGTGCTGGATGTGTGATTAACGAAGTGCATGATACTGACAGGAGGTATCCTAGGCTACATGGGTACTACTTCAGTATTTAGTGGAGTGTACCAATAGTATGTATGTGCTTAGATGTCTGTAAGGATTGTGCACAGAATATTGTACATGTACTTCTGTTGGTGGCTAGGCCACTCCATAAGTACACCGCTAGTAATTCGAATGATGACAGTGCTGCAAACAGAGTGCACAGTTAATATGTAGGAGCTTAGTTATTGGCAAAGTAATAGGATAAGTAGATAGTGGTTATATAAGTGATTAAAGAAGTGTATGGGACAGACTGGATGATTCCTACACTGCATAAATACTAACTGGGTATTTAGAAGAGTGTATCAATAGCATGTAGCTGGTTAGAGGTCTACATGCATACTGTACAAAATATTGTACCTGCACTTGTGTTAGTGACTAGGTCATTGCTTAAGTATATGATTAATAACTGGAGTAATTCCAGTGCTGCAAAGAGAGTGCATGTTGAATATATAAGTGCTTAGGAATTGGCGGAGTTATAGAATACGTATATAGTGCTGGATGGGTGAATGGAGAAGTGCATGGGACAGACAGAAGAATTCCTAGACTGCATAGGTACTAACTGAGTATTTAAAAGACTGTATCAATGCTATGTAGCTGATTAGAGGTCTGAATGCATAGTGCACAGAATATTGTAGCTATACTAGTTTTACTGGCTAGGCCATTCCTTAGGTACATGACTACTAACTAGAATAATTTCAGTGCTGCAAAGAGAGTACATGCTGAATTTATAAGTGCTTAGGTATTGGCGGAGTGATTTTATACGTAGATAGTGCTGGACGGGTGATTGGAGAAATACATGTGACAGACAGGAGGATTCCTACACTGCATAGGTATTAACTGGGTATTTAGAAGAGCGCATCGATAGTATGTAGCTGGTTAGAGGTCAGCATGCATAGTGTACAAAATATTGTACCTGCACTTGTGTTAGTGGCTAGGCCATTCCTTAAGTATATGATTAATAACTGGAGTAATTTCAGTTCTGCAAAGAGAGTGCATGTTGAATATATAATTGCTTAGGTATTGGCGGAGTGATAGGATACGTAGATAGTGCTGGATGGGTGAATGGAGACATGCATGGGACAGACAGAAGGATTCCTAGACTGCATAGGTACTAACTGAGTATTTAAAAGATTGTATCAATGCTAAGTAGCTGATTAGAGGTCTGCATGCATAGTGCACAGAATATTGTAGGTGTACTAGTTTTACTGGGTAGGCCATTCCTTAGGTACATGACTAGTAGCTAGAATAATTTCAGTGTGGCAAAGAAAGTGCGTGCTGACTTTATAAGTGCTTAGGTATTGGCGGAGTGATAGAATACGTAGATAGTGCTAGAGGGGTGATTGGAGAAATACATGGGACAGACAGGAGGATTCCTACCCTGCATAGGTATTAGCTGCGTATTTAGAAGAGCGTATCAATAGTATGTAGCTGGTTAGAGGTCTACATGCATAGTGTACAACATATTGTACCTGCACTTGTGTTAGTGGCTAGGCCATTCCTTAAGTATATGACTAGTAACTGTAGCATGGGATATACAGGAGGATTCCTAGACTGCATAGGTACCAACTCGGTATTGTACGTGTACTTATGTTGGTGGCTAGGCCACTCCATAAGTACACCACTAGTAATTGGAATGATGGCAGTGCTGCAAACAGAGTGCACAGTTAATTTATAAGAGCTTAGTTATTGGAAGAGTAATAGGAGTGGTATATAAGTGAATAAAGAAGTGTATGGGACAGACTGGACGATTCCTACACTGCATGAGTACTAACTGGGTATTTACAAGAGAGTATCAATACTATGTACCTGGTTAGAGGTGTGCATGCATAGTGCACAGAATATTGTAGCTGTACTTGTGTTAGTGGCTATGCCATTCCATAAGTACATGACTAGTAGCTGGAATAATTACAGAGCTGTAAACAGAGTGCATGCTGAATTTATAAGTGCTTAGGTATTGACGGAGTAATAGGATAAGTTGATAGTGCTGGATGGGTGATTGGACAAGTGCAAGGGACAGACAGGAGGATTCCTAGGCTGCATGGGTAGTATTTTACTAAGTAGCTGGTTAGAGGTTTATATATACAGAGTACAGTTGAATGTAGAGGTGCATTGATAGTGTTTGGATTACTTAATCTTACCTTGACAGTAGTAGATATCAAAAAATTGCAAACTTTTTTTCAGTTGTTTTTTATAATTTACATTTCTCAAAATTTCGTACTTTAGAATTAGGATATGTGAAATAGAAGAAAAAATACAGTTATAATTTATAATATTATATTTTTTACAACACAACATAATTTTAGCATTATATAAATTATTTTGTTTGCCTTTTTTGCTGTTCTCAGAATATATTGAATTTCACTATAGAAAGTGATTTCAATGTTACTCATCACATAACAGCGGGCAAAAAAAAAAACAATCAATAAGATTGTTTAAAAAAACCAAATCTGTGGCAAAAATATTTTCAATATAGTCAACTATCTTTGCACATTCCATAAAAACAATATCCTTTATAACATACCATATAATGCAAATCACACATATATAAAATGCTTCTTTCTAAGAGACTTTTGTTACTACAATATGAAAGAACTGAAACAACAATTCAATCAACAATTCTTTATAATTTCCATATACTCTAAGTGATGTTCTTTAAAATATATGCTGTCAGAAAATCCAAGAGAAAGTGCTTAATTTATATAAATATATTTCCTCTAGGCCAAATGGTATTCCTGAAATCCTTTATACTGAAATTGTCCAATAGTAATCATATTAATACATATTAACATATTCCCAATAGGTCGCATTATGTTCTTAGAACTTTGGCCTAAAAAATATTAGGTAGGACTTTGGTAATTCGTAAGGCAAATGATGTCTAAAAACCAAATGAGCATCATTACAATATGTCCATCCTTTATTGCATTTTAAATAGACAGTGTAATGTCCAGATGTCCAGATGTTGTAGAAGGACCATTTTGGAAAATAATTGCTACTGCTACACAAGTTCTTCCTGATATTGATAGTTGACTTGCTACAAAATGTTTAATTAAAGTTTCCAATTTTCTTCAATCAGCTGTACAATGTTGTATCATTAAAATTATATATTGTCCAAATCTTTGTATAAATAATGTTGATAACATTTCTGATTTGCAATGGCTACACTCCGTTTTGATTTGCTGCTTTAACTAGTTTGCTGATAGACACAGTTTTACAGTCTGGTATTGTCAAATATATGAATCTTTCAGTGTCTATGTTAGTGGTAGAAGTAAATGTACAATTTTCACATTCATGTTTCCATTAATAACTAAGTCCAAAAAGATTTTCAATTTCTATTCCTTCATTTTCCAATACTGCAAGCATATACATTAGTAATCCCTGAGCATCTTGTTGGACATTCTGTGTAAATTGTGTAGAACCAGAACATATATCCAGAATATTCCAAATATCAGAAACACTTTGCAGTTTACTTTTATTGGTTCTCAATTTTTCATAAATACAATGCAACAAGGAACAAAATCTTTTTACTCAATTCTCAATAATTTGATGTTGCAGACTTGCTAGGAAAAAAAACATTTATTACTACATTAGCATAGCAGTTGATACCTGAACTATTTTCTAACTGATACCCGACAATCTCTTCAATAGTGTCCTTTTTCTTTTTTGTTTGGAATCCCAACGTTATCTTGATTTCTTTCTTCGATTCAACTTCACTACAGATATTCTCATATCTTCTTTTTCGACCTACTACACGCTTTTCATATACAGGATATTCACCTAAATTGGGAGCATACAATCTTCTTAGCCGATTATACTCTCTTACACAATTTGCATCTGCACTAATCTTTCTCTAATCAAAATCAATCAAATGCAATCCGGATAAAGTTCTGACTCTGGACAAAGCAACATATGCCATACCCTCTTTAAGTACTTCCTATGTTTACCAAAGCACTGTCTACACTTAAACCTTGAGATTTATGAATAGTCACCGCATATTCCAGAGAAAGAGGAAACTGTTTCCTACGAACATACAAATCTTTAACAAGCAAAAAAACAAACCGAACAATGGCTAATTTGTTTTACTTCTTCAATTTGATCAAATTTGATTTTCAAAAATTCATTTCCATCTCTATTTTGATAATTAACAAAATCAACAACTTTACCCATTGCTCCATTTACTAAACCTTTTTCCACATCCAAATGATGCCGTAAAATTACTCGACAGTTTACACATAGATATAAATTCTTTTCTAAACCAGCAGTTTTAGAGATAGATTTTTCTAAAGATTCCAATTTTGTTTTTAATTTTTCCGTCAAAATAATAGTGATTCCTACATGCTCCATTTTATCAATGGCTTCCATTTTTACTATTTGTTCATTTTCCAGCTTTAAAAGTTATTCATTGAATGTAGAACACTCGCGCAGCGTTGCATTAAGCAAATTATAGATTTATTTTCTGCAATTTTTTTGTATATTTTTTCAGGAACTATATTTTAATTTGGAAACAAGTGTCTAAGTAGTCAACTTTGCAAAGCTTGTTTGCCATGTTTTGTCAGTACTCCAATTCTTATATCTTGAAGAATAGTTCCATAATCAACATCTTTTGCCTGTTGCATATTTTTAATGAGTTCTTTGTATTCAAAATATGACCAAATGTTAAAGTTTCCAACACTTCCCAAATACTTTTTGGTGTCTTCATGAGCAAGCGTTTTAACTACTGGTTGTCCTTTTACAGGAATGAGTTGCAGTAGATCTCCCAAAACTATCACATGTTTTCCTCCAAATAAAACACTGTGTTCGGTTTTTAAAATTTGCTGCATTCTTAAATGCACAAAGGCAAGTATTAAGTTTAAGACCATGCTCACTTCATCAATAATCAGAAGTTTCATTTTCTTTAGCACTCTTGAAACTTCATAACAAGCCTCTCCAGATAGCTTGTGATATTCAAATTTATTTTCATTCTTTACAGGTAGCATAAGCAAATGATGTAATGTAATTCCTTTAATGTTGTGTGCTGCCAATCCAGTTGGAGCAATTACGACACAAGACAAATGTGGGTCAGTTGTTTTCTGTAGATAACTGGTCAAAACTTTGATTAAGAAACTTTTTCCTGTACCAGCTTGACCACTGACATACATTTAAATAGAATGAAATAATGTGCATGTGCATTCTTTCTTTTCATGAAGAAAAACATGGTCGATCTGTTGTATTACTTGCTGATATATTTCTTTTTGTTCAACATTTAGTTGTTCTTCCAAGTTTCCTAAGTCCATAATATCTTCTTGAGCTTGATGCATTGCTGTTTCCACTTCATTCATGGCGATTGCCGCTTTATTTTCAAGAATTGGTCGTCCTAGTAGATCTTGACTCAGTGGAGCAGAACTTTGACTATCTTGAGAACTGTCTCCAGCAATCTCTTCTGCAATAGTAGCTTCTTGATCAATTTCATCATTCAACATTTTGAGATAATTTGCAAAAACTGTACATTCTATGCTATGTTTACAAGCATTGAAAGAATCTTCATTGCAATGAAAATCTCCAAGTAATTCCAATTTGTTTTGACAATATCTGTGCTTTCCGGTTCATTTTCTGCTAAATATATGATTTCTTGTATAGATTTAAGTGATCGATTTCGTGTTGCAGCAAGACCTCGAGTCACCCAAATGATTCTTCTAGACTTTGAGTATAAGCTTGCAGATGAAAACCAACCCGAGCATCTGTATGCTCCAATTTCTCGATGAGATAACATCTTCAAACTGAAAGTGTACAATTTCTTACTAAGACTCTTCTCGGGGAAATTTCTTCCCACATTTCTCTCACCTCCGTCTTTTCCGATTTTGTTATGTAAGATGTCACATACCGGGCAAAAGCAATGGAATTATCCGCAACATACTGGACATCCATATTAGCATTCCACAGTGAGACAATAACTGGATTAAAATCATTGATATACTTTGATTCGTCACTTTTTCTCAAATTGTACATATTTTTGGGAGATTTTCTAGTGAAGGTATGTCTCACAGCTGACATGAAACTGCTTACTCTTCCTTTGGATATTACTGGACGTGGAAATCCAAAACGACATTTGGTATACAACTTTTCCTTAGACTTGTACTTTCGTTGACAGTATTTACCACATCAATGACTTTGGAATCATAACACTTGTTGCCTTAAGGTGTTTTCTTCTGTTCTTTTTGGTATAGCACATGTGACATAGTCTTCAATAAAAGATAAAACACTTTCATCCGAATCAGTTCCAATTTTGGGTGCATCCTTGATCCATAACAGCATATGTATATGAGGAGCACCTCTAGCTTGATACTTCTTTCTCCAAAAGAAATCAACATCTTCTCCAAGAGGAGGATTCTTTTTATTGCAGATAAAAGACATCATAGCTTCAAACCTATGATTGAAATATCTGCATACATTTACAGGATCTAAAGAGCACAATTCTCCAGGTGTTATGTATTCAATATTTTTTATATTTGAATTTGCTTCTCGTAGAAAATCAAGTAAATCATTGCAAGCGTATTCAGCACAGCTTAGGGTAACAAACCATGTAGGAGTTCCTAAGTTCCTTAGCATGTATTTAAGTTCTCCATGACCACGATACCAATACTCATTAGTACCACGCTGACATGCCATCAAATTAATCAGTTGAGATTCTAAATGATAGTCTCTCTGATGTACATTATCCATAAATTCCTTTGCAGAAACATTTTGAAGATGTACTCCTGCTTTCAATATGTGGTTGACTGCATATGAAAGTCCAGACAAGTCACTCTCAACAACAGATGAAATATATATGGGATATATTGTCGAAATCTTGGATCTTCTGCATACAATTTGGTTGTCCGATATTCTGATGCAGAAATCTGCACTGATCATTCCTCATATCATCCACCTTTTCCAGTTGGGAACAGCTGTGGAAAACAACAAGCTTCCAAACTTTTTTCCCATACACTCATGGGAGTCCCATTTGCTTTCTTCATTTGGAATAATTCAATAGTATTCCCCATCACTTCTTTTGAATGAAGTGGATGTACACTATAATGCTCATAGATTTCTTCACATTTGGACATGTCCACTTTTTCAATTTGACCACTTGACATTTTACTATCATCTCCTAAAAGTATTTCTTCTTCTTCCACATACACATTTTTGTAGTAATCATTGTTTTTGATTAGATATCATGTTGCCTTTTGCACTTTCCTGACATCCACTAATTCCTGCCAGATTGTCTTACTCTTAGTAGGAACATCATTAACTAGAATAATTAGTGGTTCACTTTCTACATTCTCTAAACCAATAGTTTCAATATTTTTCTTTAAATCTAGAGGTAAATATACAACTCTTCCTTTTAATCCTCTCTGTAAATCTGTAGGAGGCAATTTACCTGTTTTAGGCTCCATACGAACAATAGCCTGAAATAGGTGCACAGATTGAATCAGAATAGACTCATACCTGTTTAAATCTATCAGTTCTGGAAGAATAGCTACCAACTCTAGATTATTATAGATAGCTCTAGTAGGCATGTTATTCTCGCCTAATTTGTTATAACAATATTTACAAATACGCTGATCAGAACCCAAATCAAAGCAATCCTCTACCAACAAATAAGTTGAAAATTCCTTCCATTTATCATTATTTTCTCTTTCACTTTTTAAATATAGATCAACAGTCCTACTCTGATTTTTATAGTGAATTCATCTGCATCAAATACAAGAATAATTTGGCCTTTCACATGAAATTGCCTTAAACTTTGTAATTTGTTCTTCAAAAGATTTTATAATAGTATGTTCCATATTCTCTTCAACATCTACTTCTATTAATGTCTCACTTTCTGCACTCTCTTTTTCAGGACCAAGGTAACAAAACTCTATTTCATCACAAACTTGTTTTACATCTGATACTGACCCACGCAAAAGAGCACTATTCAACTCATTTAAAATTATTGCTGGACTTTTTCCGTATTACAATCTTCTGACTAACTTCCGCATTTGAGAATGATGTACTGCTAACATTCTAAAATGATGACAAACACTTTGACATACTTTCCTAGAAAGACAAGCCAGAGAATGACCTTGCAAACCAGTATTTTTTCTCACTCTGCAAGGATACAGTCCTTGCAACATCTTAATCTTTTGTTTAAGACTTTTTTTACTATACTGTTGTAAAAAATTGCGTGAAATATCAATAAATAGCTGCCGTACACTACAAATCCTACTACAATCTCAAGTATACACTGGGGCTTTAGGACGTCTCCCTAGAACTGAATCAGCTATTAGTTCTTCTACATTTCTAGGAACCATCTTCTGTTTCTCAATAGGACAACCGTTTCTAACCTCATGAGCTTGACCACTGGTATCAACTGCAAGCAATAAAGTATCTTCTGAAAATAACGCTCTTCATTAATAACAGGCTCTGAACTTGAACTGTGTTACCATTCACCCAAAAAAATCACAAAAGTTAGTTCTGTTAATTACTCTTTTCTTCTTACCTTTGGTCTTCATAAGATGTATTGGCTTATCTAGCGATTGAATTATGTTTAAAACTAAAATGAACAATTTCCTTTTTAATTCAAAGGCCTTCTCAACAATAGTTTCAATTTCTTTCTTCTTTTTATAAAATGCTGCTCTTCTTTGGTATTTCTTCACATCCTTCAACAAATTAAAGACAACTCTATTGTGAAACATATTCTTTCTTATTTCTTTATACTGACTCTGCCTTCTTTTACCATACATTGTGTCTTTTGAATGTGATTTACCATTTTTTATGTTTCTTTTCTTCTTATTCTTTTTTGTTTTTGAGGCATTCTTTGTACTTTCCACAATCTGCACACTGTTTCCAGGCTTTGAAAGTTTTTTTATAAATTATTTTGTTCTCTTACCCCGAGACTTTTTCTTTTTCCCCACAAATTGTTCTTCATCTAATACTTGCTGTTGAATTGTCTTCAAATAAGAGACCTTTTTCTGTTGTTTCCTCTTTTCTGTTTTTCTAGCCATGATAAGTTTCTTTTAATGATGATGAACAATATCTGTTAAAAAAAAATATTATTTAAATACATGTATAAAATATACTGTTCTATTACTAAACAAATACATTCTACATAAAAACCATTTAAACACTTCCTTTTGAAATCACAATTAATTTACTGAAGTACACAGGTACTAATTGAATAATTATTGGAATTAATAAGTGTTATACAAATGCATAGACAGTGAATAAGTACCTAGAGTGCTAGTAGTTCACAGCAAGGAGACTTTATAAGTACTTATGTTTCAGCAGAGTGTTTTGATAAGGACATACTTCTGTCAAGATGATTGTAGGAGTGGACACAGACTCACAGTGTGATTGCAGTCAACCATCACTATTACCTGTATTTTTGCTGGAGTGACTCAGTAGTCTGCAAGGGGTTAGGGGACCACATATATTGTGCACATTTGACTGTACAACTGCTTGTCTAAATGCCTGAGTCATTCTGCAAGTGCATAGACAGTGACTGGGTTCCTAGAGTGATAGTAGTTGACAGCAGGATAGGATTATAACCGTTTCAGCAGAGTGATTAAATAAGGACATGCTTTTGTCAGGATGATTGTAAGAGTGGATAAAGACTCACAGTGTGATTCCAGACAAGCATGACTATTACCTGGCCGCTTGCAGGACGGACTTAGTACTCTGCAAGGGCTTAGGAGACTGCATACATTTTACACATTTGACTGTATCACTGCTTGTCTCAATGCCTGAGTCAAGCTCAGGCATTCCAACAAATCCACTGGAATGGTCTGCAATCGGGAATTTTTCATCTCCCATGTGGAGTCCCTCAGGGCTCGGCCTAGTCTCTGACATTATTTAATCTATATGTCAGTCCTCTGGCTCGGGTAATCATAGAACATGGGATAATGTTGGTGTCGTACCCTGACGACATTCAACTAGTGGTCTCTGTGATACGAAATGTGGGGCTTACAGCTGAGAGATTTCGGAATTGCCTCACAGATGTAATGACCTGGATGAATGTAAACTTTTTAAAGATAAATACAGAAAAAAGTGAGGTCCTTGAGTTTGGGCAACTACCCTCGGTATGGAGCCAAGCCTGTTGGCCGCCTGAAGCAGGCACCTGTCCAGTCCCCGTGCCTAAGGTTAGGAACTTAGGATTTGTGTTTGACAAGGACCTTAAACTTGCCTCACAAATAAATCAAGTTTCCTCATCATGCTTTTTCACCTTAAAAATGTTACGGAAAATTCTGCCCTTTATTCCACTGTCATTTCGAAAAACAGTAGTCAGAGCCCTGGTTCTGTCGGGAATCGATTATTGTAACGCCCTATACTTAGGAGTTGGTAAGGGATAGACCAAAACACTTCAGTCGCTCCAGAATGCAGCAGCTCGGGTTTTACTTGGCCTACCCAAGAATCACCCAACATCTGCGGTGATTAAGGAGTTACACTGGCTTCCAGTCCATGAGAGAGTGAACTTTAAAGCTCTATGCTTATTGCGCAAGGCTATATATGGAGGAGGGGCTGGCGATATTCAAACTTTGTTTTCAATGTACCAGCCCCAACGCTCTCTTAGGTCAGCTAACACAGGATTGGTTTGTGTCCCAAGAACCAAAAGAGTTAGATGGGGAAGAATGGGTTTCTCCTATCAGGCGTCCATCCTATGGAACTCCCTCCCTGAGACAATCAGGTTAGAATCCAATAGGGCTGTTTTTAGAAAACTAATAAAGACTTGGCTCTTCTCAAGGCCTTAAGACCTGTTGCTGTCTGCACTATACTCACTCAGCGCCAAGACGCCGCAGCATAAGAGGACTTTATAAGTATCTCAGTCAGTCAGTCAATGCCTGAGTCATTCTGAAAGTGCATAGACAGTGACTGGGTTCCTAGAGTGCTAGAAGTTGACAGCAAGATAAGATTAGAACCGCTTATGTTTCAGCAGAGTGATTAAATAAAGACATGCTTCTGCCAGGATGATTGTAAGAGTGGTTACAGACTCACAGTATGATTCCAGACAAGCATGACTATTACCTGGAGTTTTGCAGGACTGAGTCAGTAGTCTGCAAGGGGTTAGGGGACTGCATTCAATGTGTACATGTGACTGTACCACTACTTGTCTCAATGCCTGAGTCATTCTGTAAGTGCATAGACAGTGACTGGGTTCCTAGAGTACTAGTAGTTGACAGCAGGATAAGAGTAGAAGCGCTTATGTTTCAGCAGAGTCATTACCTAAGGACATGCTTCTGTCAGGATGATTGTAAGAGTGGACACAAACTCACAGTGTGATTCCAGAAAAGCATGACTATTACCTGGACTTTTGTAGCACTGACTCAGTAGTCTGCAAAGGGTTAGGGACTGCCTACATTGTGCACATTTGATTGACCCACTGCTTTTCTCAATGCCTGAGTCATTCTGCAATTGCATAGACAGTGACTGAGTTCCTAGAGTGCTAGTAGTTGATAGCAGGATAAGTTTATAAGCGCTTATATTTCAGCAGAGTGATTAAATAAGGACATGCTTCTGTCAGAATGATTGAAGGAGTGGACACAGACTCACAGCGTGATCCCAGACAATCATGACTATTACCTGGACTTTTGCAGGACTGACTCAGGAGTCAGCAAGGGGTTAGGGGACTGCATACATTGTGCACATTTGACTATACCACTGCTTTCCTCAATGCCTGAGTCATTCTGCAAGTGCATAGACAGTGACTTGGTTCCTAGAGTGCTAGTAGTTGACAGTAGGATAAGTTTACAAGCACCTATGTTTCAGCAGAGTGATTAAATAAAGACATGCTTCTGTCAGGATGATTGTAGGAGTGGACACAGACGCACAGTGTGATTCCAGACATGCATGACTATTACCTGGACTTTTGCAGGACTGACTCAGTACTCTGTAATGGGTTAAAGGACTGCATACATTGTGCACATTTGACTGTACCATTGCTTGTCTCAATGCCTGAGTCATTCTGCAAGTGCATAGACAGTCACTGGGTTCCTAGAGGGCTATTAGTTGACAGTAGGATAAGTTTATATGCGCTTATGTTTTAGTAGAATGATTAAATAAGGACATGCTTCTGTCAGGATATTTGTAGGAGTGGACACAGACTCACAGTGTGATTCCAGACAAGCATGACTTTTACCTGGACTTTCAGCTGAACTAACTCAGTAGTCTGCAAGGGGTTAGGGGACCACATGCATTGTGCATATTTGACTGTACCACTGCTTGTCTCAATGCCTGAGTCATTCTGCAAGTGCATAGACAGTGACTGGGTTCCTAGGGTGCCTGTAGTTGACAGCAGGATAAGTCTATAAGCGCTTAAGTTTCAGCAGAGTCATTAGATAAGGACATGCTTATGTCAGGATGATTGTAAGAGTGGACACAGACTCACAGTGTGATTCCAGACAAGCATGACTATTACCTGGCCGCTTGCAGGACGGACTTAGTACTCTGCAAGGGCTTAGGAGACTGCATACATTTTACACATTTGACTGTATCTCTGCTTGTCTCAATGCCTGAGTCATTTTGCAAGTGCATAGACAGTGACTGGGTTCCTAGAGTGCTAGTAGTTGACAGCAGGATAAGTTTATAAGCGCTTAAGTTTCAGCGGTATACAACCCTTACAACAAATCTTTTACCACGCACTACCATTACAACGCAGTCATTACAACGCAAACCATTACAACGCATTGCGCTGGGGGGCGCTCTAGGATAGGGAATACGTTTAATTTACTATCCAACACCTTCCCTAGTGTCCACGGGGACTGGAGTTGGAATAGTAAATTAAACTATTCACTATCCAGCACCCCAAAGCGCTATGCGTTGTAATGGTATACGTGGTAAAAGTATGCGTTGTAACGTCATACATCCATTTCAGCAGAGTCATTAGATAAGGACATGCTTATGTCAGGATGATTGTATGATTGTAAGAGTGGACACAGACTCACAGTGTGATTCCATATAAGTATGACTATTACCTGGACTTTTGCAGCACTGACTCAGTAGTCTGCAGGGGGTTAGGGGGCCGCATATATTGTGCACATTTAACTGTACCAAACACATTGCATAGAGAATTTATAAATATTTAGGTATTACTGCACGGAGTATGGTGCTCAATGGGTGATTAGAGGAGTTTCTCAGTTCTAACAAGGCAATACCTGCTCAGCAAGCAAACTCTTTATAGAATAAACCTACTGCATGAATCTGCACTGCTACATTACCTTTCTACAACTACTTTTGATATTACACATAGCCAAATACAAAGCAGAAACCTTTTACATATCTCAACTATAAGTCTCACCTTTTCACTGAAAAACACAAATGAGTTTCTCTCTACAGAACACAATCTACACCACATAAATTCACAATACAAGCTTCAAACACCAAAAATGATGTTGCATATCATAACTATACCTCTGTAGACACTTTTAAAAACGATTCTTATCACTAATACCTTAACTGGACATATACATTTCCAATTTGAAATCAACACCTACAATTATGCACTATATTACTAATGTACATACCCATACATTAAAACAATCAGTCATTTTTTTTGTTGAAAATCTCTTTATTAACAGGATAATTTCATCATGATCGACAGTGCAGTATATTCACACTTTACATATAATGTACTCACATAGTATCGTCGTGACATTAGGATGCAAGCATTTTCATTTTGTTATTTAAGAACGTTCCAAACATAACGCCCCCCCTACCTCGCCCTCCCCCCATGGCACTGACCTACTTTACATTGTGTGCATTCATGGTTCCAAGCTCCTTTTAGTCATAGACATTGCTTATCATGACCCTGCTATAACTGTACTAAAGTTTTACAGAATTCTTCACTTTTACTTGACATATCTCGTGCACCCGGAATTACGTGCACCGGTCCTATCCTGGTCAGGCCAAGTCCAATGAGGAGCTTCGTAGTTCTTATGCATGTCATCACTCCTGTTGTACTATATCTATTGTGTGGTCTGACTCTATGTCGCTTCCTGTCTCAAATGACCCCAATAACGCATTCCAACCAGGGATATGGGGTTTTTCCTAAGCCCCCTACGTTCTTCGCGTTGCAATGCAGTGCTTTCAGCCTGCCCCCATCTCACCACCTCCGCCCTCCATACCTCGGGGTCTGGTGGCCTAGGCGACTTCCACTTCATGGTTATGGTACGTTTCGCTAGGATCAGGGCTAAGTCAGTGAATCGTGTGCCTACACTCTTTTTCCGTTCTACAGGGCCCAGCCCCAATATGGTGTATTCCAGTGTGGTGTATGGTTTAGCGGGGACCAGCCTAGCCAGGTCATCTTGTACTGTGGTCCAGAAATACCCTATTTTGGGGCAGGTCCATAACATGTGTACTATACGGGCAGCCTCCGCACCGCATCTGGGACATGTATCAGATGTGTGAGAGAACATTGTGTGCAGGCGGTGGGGTGTCAGGCAATCGGTAATCAGTAATCGATCGCTATTCGGAGCAGGGGGGGTTTGACCTCGGGACTTCCGCCCTCGGGAGCATCAGGGTGTGGACACCTCCCCTATTCCATTCCATTTCTGACATGCCAATTTCATGTAGGTTGCGTCCTGCCAGCCTGTGTAAGATCATGAGCTGTATGAATTTGAATTTCTGGTTTCTCGACACCTTCTTAGGGTATTTCAGAATCCGGTCCCATTCCTTGTCCCTGAGCGGCCTCCCAATATTATGTTCCCACTTATCTCGTAAGGGTTGCAAGGGGATAGCCCTGCCCTCCCTTATACTGTGTGTTATCCATCTGGTAAAGTGGCTTCCCGATCCCATCAGGCACTGCATTGTGAGTAGTGGGTTTGTGGGTGGCTCCAACCCGTCCGGAGTCCACACCTGGGTGATATAGCGTTTCACCCCTGCGTGTAGCAGGAATGATCCTCCGGGCGTGTGGTGTGTATTTTGGAAGTCTTCGAACGCCATGATCCTGCCCGCTGTAAATAGGTCCCCTACTGGTGTCATGCCCGAGTCATGCCACTCCGTAAGCATCAGAGTCGAAAGTGTTCTCAGTCCTACTGGGAGTCCTAGTAGCGGTATCGTAGGGGCATAAGTTGACGCGCTAGACGTATATTTCACCGCCCTTTTCCAGTAATCGATCGCTATTCGGAGCAGGGGGGGTTTGACCTCGGGACTTCTGCCCTCGGGAGCAGCAGGGTGTGGACACTTCCCCTATTCCATTCCATTTCCGACATGCCAATTTCATGTAGGTTGCGTCCTGCCAGCCAGTAAGCCAGCCATTGCAATTGGCAGGCAAAGTTATATGCCTGGAGGTCTGGTACCCCCATACCACCCGCTTCCGTGGAGAGTTGCAATTTAGATAAGCTAATACTTCGACACCTTCTTAGGGTATTTCAGAATCCGGTCCCATTCCTTGTCCCTGAGCGGCCTCCCAATATCATGTTCCCACTTATCTCGTAAGGGTTGCAAGGGGATAGCCCTGCCCTCCCTTATACTGTGTGTTATCCATCTGGTCAAGTGGCTTCCCGATCCCATCAGGCACTGCATTGTGAGTAGTGGGTTTGTGGGTGGCTCCAACCCGTCCGGAGTCCACACCTGGGTGATATAGCGTTTCACCCCTGCGTGTAGCAGGAATGATCCTCCGGGCGTGTGGTGTGTATTTTGGAAGTCTTCGAACGCCATGATCCTGCCCGCTGTAAATAGGTCCCCTACTTGTGTCATGCCCGAGTCATGCCACTCCGTAAGCATCGGAGTCGAAAGTGTTCTCAGTCCTACTGGGAGTCCTAGTAGCGGTATCGTAGGGGCATAAGTTGACGCGCTAGATGTATATTTCACCGCCCTTTTCCAGTAATCGATCGCTATTCGGAGCAGGGGGGTTTTGACCTCGGGACTTCCGCCCTCGGGAGCAGCAGGGTGTGGACACCTCCCCTATTCCATTCCATTTCCGACATGCCAATTTCATGTAGGTTGCGTCCTGCCAGCCAGTAAGCCAGCCATTGCAATTGGCAGGCAAAGTTATATGCCTGGAGGTCTGGGACCCCCATACCACCCGCTTCCGTGGAGAGTTGCAATTTAGTTAAGCTAATACGTAGCCTCCCGGGGCCCCAAATCAGTTCTGTCAACAACGTGTTAAGTGTCTTGAATATGGAGGCAGGGACCAACAATGGCAATCCAGTAAAGTAGTATAAAAGGCGGGGCAGACCACCATCTTGGAAATGGTCACCCTGCCCGCCACCGAAAGCGGCAGCGTAGTCCAGAATTGCACTTGTGACTTCAGCGCCGTTAGCGCCCTCCCCAGGTTGCCATCTAACAAATCCCTTGTCTCTCTGTAAATCTGTAGTCCCAGATAGCGGAAGGTGGTCTCCGCCACCTGAAAAGAGTGGGGCGCAAAAGGCAGATGGGTTTCCGCTCTAGCAGCAGAGAAGAAAAACCCGTACGATTTGGGTTCACTGATTGTAAGACCCGACATGGCGCTGAAGCTGTCAAATATGTTAGGTACAGGTCTCAAATCCGCCCCTAAGTCTCCAAAGTAGAGGATGATGTCATCCACATACGCTGACACCACATAGGTCACCCCGCCTCTCTGTATGTCCCTGTGCTGTGCGGACTCGCAAAGTTTGCATAGCAATGGCTCCAGCGCCAGTATAAATAATAGCGGGGATAATGGGCATCCCTACCTTGTACCCTTCGCTATGTCCAATTGCGTAGAGATGCATCTATTCGTGCGGACCCGTGCCGTTGGGCAGGTGTAAAGCAGCTGAACCCAGTCAATATACTCTGGCGGTATTCCAAAGTATTCGAGTGCCGCAAGCATGTAGTCCCATTTAATAGAGTCAAACGCCTGTTTTAGAAAAACAATCAGTCATAATCAGCAATTCCTATTCCAAAACATACATAATAGTGTCCAAAGTGTTTATTAAACAACATTTAAAATCATTACACAAAACTGCATTAAATAGTTTTCATTACAAAATTTGACTCACTTACAATTTTATGAATTATATTTTATGTTTAAAAACAAAATTAACACATAGTACACCTCACAAATTAATAACTCCCCTCTAAAGTTGATTTGTAGATTATGAAGTATCTGAATCACATACTAGATTTTCCTATGCACACAATAAACATAGTGCACTGCTCTTAGCAAAACCCAAAAATGACAAAGGTTTCCTCTCATTCTGCACACATATACATGTAAATATCGAATCACATTGCTTCCCAGATTAATTCAAATTCTAAGACACATTTCTATTGGTTACACATGTCTACCCTTGCCAACTGACCTCTAACTGAACCAAAATTGCTTCTGGAATTTTCTGTAGTCACGCCTGGTCCGTGCACCATAATCGATGGAACTGCGGATTCAGACGAGACTTCAAAAGTATATTACAAATACTTTCCCAATTTTCTTTTCATAACACATGACTTCTAACTATACCAGTGAGTTGGGAAATTTCTCTGCAATTACATTTTTCCTTAATATTTATAAGAAATACACATTTTAATACCACACATAACTTCAAACCCTACCCCCATCCTGCTTAATGTCTGTTTCCATAGTAACAGTTCATGGAACACTCAACTGAACACACAGGTCACAAGTTCAGCACACAATGTTGCAAATTCAAACAGCAAGTGTGCTTTACTTTCCAAAATATCAGCCTATCCTATCTAATGTACCTTTCAAACAGTTTTTACTAACCAATAAGAAACATGCTTTTTAAACACAAGAACATGCATCCTATTTTTTACACTATAATGTTCTCTTCTTTTTTTAAAACTGCATCTTGTCAACCATTTTCGAGACCTCTTATTTTTCCAACTCCCTATTTCACCTACAGACATCTTTTGAGTGCATCCAGACTTCCCTTCAAGATGCTTAGAGTGTGGATTGCGGGACACAGCTATATTTTCTGGTGCAAAAGATATGCTGAAATCAGAGGTATTGAGAAAGACCTAGCCTTGCAAAATGTAGACATTAAATGGATTGGACAGAGAGGATTCAAGTGGCACCAATTGATTCCATTGGTTAAATCCATTTTGCAACTCCAACACCCTGAACTCATAATTGTTCCCTGTGGTCGCAATGATCTAGGCACTTTGACTGGGGTAGGTTTGGAAATGCTAATGAAGGACACTTTTGCAGAATTTATGTTACTTTTCCCCCAAACTGCCTTTGTCTACTCTAACATATGCCAAAGACAGAAATGGAACTAGTCCAATCAATTTTGTCCACCGATTGAGAAAGGTAGGAAACATGTCAATGAAGCTGTTTCAGCTTATCTCAGGGATTATAGGATGGGGTCCATATACAACAATCTGCGTTTTAATATGGATGGAATCTACAGGCGAGTTGGTGTACATTTCACAGATGAGGCAAACAGAGTCTTTCTCAACAATTTTAGACTCTGCATAGACACTTACACTTACAGGTGGTCCCAGAAGGATAATAACATATATAAACGTTATCCGCTAATAGAATTAGCATTTACAAAACCTTTGAAATTTATTGAAAAAAAATATAGGTTTCACGCCTGATATAGTTAGGAATTAGCATTTAAAAAACCTTGCAAATTCACTGAAAAAAACATAGGTTTCAAGCCTTATATAATTAGGAATTAGCATTTTAAAAACCTTGCAAATTCACTTATAAAAACCCTAGGTTTCAGGACTTATATAGTTAGGAAGTAGCATTTAAAAAACCTTGCAAATTCATTTAAAAAAAAACATAGGTTTCAGGCCTTATATAGTTAGGAATTAGCATTTTAAAAACCTTGCAAATTCACTGAAAAAACCATAGGTTTCAGGCCTTATATAGTTAGGAATTAGCATTTAAAAAACCATTGAAATTGCTCCTATATAGTTAGTTGTATTAACTATATTTCGCGCACCCGCAATCCACTGCTGATGATGTCACATATTACATCATTCATGACATGGTTAGTGACATCACTGATGACATCACTGGTGACATCTCAAATGACATCACTGATGACATCTCATTTGACATCACTGATCACATCACTGATGATATCATTCATGTGATAATACGATGCACCTCCTCACACTCTAATATAACCTTTGATACACCCAGTGTTAAATACAGACTACCATTCTTGAAACCATTGACACACCAATACCAGTTACTACATACGCACTCACTGATTCCTAGGTCTACACACACATTCACTCATTCACCCATAGAATCACTCATACATACAGCCACTCATCAATACAAAACTATCATATGCACTCATACACCTATACAGACACTCACACACTGCCACTCATCCAAGGAGTTACTCACACACCTAGTCAGTCATGCAAAGAATCAATCACACTTCCATTTCCTCAACTATACAGTTATACACACAACACCTTACTTATTCAAACATATACTAACACATACTTACTCTCTTATACAATCACTGATACAAGTACACAATGATCCATATCGCCACTCGCACATTCACTGGCTCTCATGTATAGTCATTTATATATGCCAACTCTCACATGCACTGTGTTTTACATATATACCTACTTGCACATGTAGCACTGAGATTTCCCGGTATATGTGATCTTGTTGATCTATGGAGAGCAGTGTTAGGCAACAACAAAAAAGGGGAAGAGAAAAGGAAAAATCCCCTTACTAAGGGGAAAGATAAAAATGTTTTTACAATGCAATGATGTGAATAATATGGAGAAAAATTACACCTTTGTACCACCAGTCCATATTCATTAATGTAAGTTATTGGAAGGTGAGCTGCAATACATTTTACTGTAGCATATTCCACCAGGGCATATCATAAACCATTACTTTTCGTTTGCATAGATAATTTACAAATCCAACGTTGTTCCTTCTCAAAAAATGTTCTTTCCAGATTCCCTGTTTCCGCTATGAAATGTTCCAGAATGGCCCATTTGAGGTCTTTTACAGAGTGTCCAGCTGTGATGTAGTGTTTCACCATTTCAGTGTTATTGCTTCTACACCTGATGTTACTCCTGTGTTTGCAGATTCTTGTGCTTATTTTTCGACTTGTCATGCCTACATATCTAAGTTTGCATGGACGGGTAATCAGGTATATGACCTGTTTAGATATCATCAGTGATGTGATCAGTAATATCAAATGAGATGTCATCAGTGATGTCATTTGAGATGTCATCAGTGATGTCATTTGAGATGTCATCAGTGATGTCATCAGTGACGTCATTTGAGATGTCATCAGTGATGTCATCAGTGATGTCACTGACCATGTCATGAATGATGTAATATGTGACATCATCAGCAGTGGATTGCGGGTGCGCGATATATAGTTAGCGCAACTAACTATATATGAAATTTCAATGGTTTTATGCGAGTAAAATAAGGTTTTGTAAATGCTAATCCCTAACTATATATGGTCTATAACCTATGGTTTTTTCAGTGAATTTTCAAGGTTTTGTAAATGCAAATTCCTAACTATATATGGTCTATAACCTATGGTTTTTTCTGTGAATTTCATTGGTTTTTTAAAAGCTAACATCTGTAGCTGTAAAATGTATTCTTCTTTAAATCCCAAAATATATTTTAGATGTTTATTGATAATTTTTTTTTAAATATTTTTTTTCTTCGCTTCCGGTAAGCGAACCGGGAAGCTTTCCGTTAGCTCATCTTGATGCCGCGACCTAGTCCGCGAACCGGTAAACGTTTCGTTAGCGCAACTGTGACGCGTCGCGGAAGCGCGACGTATCACGTTGTCGCGTAATGCGTCTTATGACGCGCCGCGTTAGCGCTCCCGGAAGTGCTCCGGACCGCGAACCGGAAACGATCCGGGACGCGGCGCGCATCGCGTAACGTAAGCGGAACAGGTCATGTGACTTGTTTATCAAACTTTTCATTGGTTCATTTCACTTTTGGTTTCCAAATGATGTATGACTAGGTCATGTGACCTAAAAATAACACTTTTCATTGGTTCAGAACTTTTGCTTTTCCCAAATCATGTAAACCCCTCCTTCTTTCCTCACTCTGACTTTCATCTTGGTGAGAGAAAGACCATTTTCCTGTAGTTCAGCAATGGCTTCTATACTTGCTGCAGCTGGTGCACCCCCACCACCACCTCCACCTCCTCATGAGAAGAGAGGACCACCATCTCAATTCATCTCCAACAGAGAGGAAGAAGAGGATGACCTTGAGGAAGAGGAGACAGATGAACCACAGTTTATACAGGAGTTGCCCCGTGTTTCCCGACGGAAAACAAGTTTCATATGGCAATTTTTTTCAATCCCTCAAGGGGAGAAGAAGGTCAATGCGAAGTATGCCACCTGCCTCATTTGCAAATACAGATTATCTACAGGCACTGAAAAAAAGTATAGTATGGGCAACTATACTATGCATCGCCATACGGCCAGGTGGCATCCACTAAACTACAGCCGGGCAGAGTTGCGTGACCTCCAAGATAATCCCCCAACAACTCCTGTGGCCAGGTCAACGTCAAATATCTCTTTGACAGGACGAGAGGCACAGGAAACCGTGCCAAACATACAGCAAAACTTCAAACACATGAAGCTAACCTGCATATATTGTGGTGCTCTGCTCTCATGTGGGAACATGAGCGTGAAATTAATCAACATGGCGTACGAAAACCACAATTGCCCTAACCCACCCAAACAGTAATTTTTTTTTTGCTCCTGTTGAGCTCTTTTCAATGCCAGTTTTTTGTTGTTTCCCCTCCATGAAAAACACAAAAAAAACGTAAAACTGTTCTAAAAATACAAAAAAACAAAAAATGTTCAGAATAAATAAATAAATAAATAAAACAACAAAAACATAAAAAAAAGTTCTTTTCAGAACTACCTCCCCTTTCAAATAAAATTGCTAGAATGTTTAGCACTCTGGCAAGCTCTATTTCTTTTGGTTCGCTTTCCGGTTCGCTGCCCGGTTCGCGAACTTGAAGCGAACCAAAAAATATTTAAAAAAAAAAAAGAAGAGTTAGTATAAGGGAAGTAAACAGAGAGTAATGTTAAAAGAAAGACAGCTATAGGGAGTAAACCAGACATACTGTTTAATAGATCTATTTATTAATTCAGGATGACGATAAGGTGTGATCTCTCCTGAGGTTTGTTTAAGGTGAGACCTACTCAGGGTTACAGATCAATTTTACACTTGTTGAAGAATACAGAGCAGATAATGCATGTGAAGGCCTACCAATGAAGTAAGTCATGTCCTCTTATTACATCATTCATGACATGGTCAGTGACATCATCAGCAGTGCATTGCGGGTAAAAAGAGTAGAAAACATTTACCTTATAATTCTTGTTAACTTTTTAAAATATTTTTTCATACTTTCAATCTGTAAAAGAGAGAACAAACATTTCCAAAAATATTAAAACATGTATTTAAAAATTAGAAAAGAAAAGGGAAAAGGTTCAAGAAGAAACAGTTTTTCAACAACTTTGACATTTACAGAAGCCTCTGCTTCTCTACGTCCCTACACAATCCTAAAGATATATATTTTAAACAAACAGTATCTTCATGCTTCATAGGTGTGAGAATTGATTGTGGTCTAAAAGTTAAAACTGTGGGGGCGCAAAAATGCTGGACAATGGGCCCCCTCAGTGCCTGTGAATGGTCTCCTTGCAATTGAGGGAGCGTCTCCTTCTCCCTCCCCTATACCTCCTGACACCATCCATGGGGGGCCCAAGGAGGGGGCCCCCTGCAATAGACCTTAATTGCAGGCGACACCTTTCTTTGTGAAAAAAACACTATATAAATAACCAAACTGCCAATCTGTACTGAAACCCAACAATGACCTTTCTGTACTGATATATTTTTTAAAAATTCATTTTTCAGAATTGAAAATGGAAGAACAACAAAACAACATGAAAACTGAAACAGAAGAAAAAATTGAGACACAAGATGACATGGATTTCTACGACGACACAATAAATAATGAACTTATGCAATGCGTAGATGCAGTAGATTTTCTACTAAAAAATGAAGAAAAAATGATCACGATTTTTTAGATTTTCTTTTAAATTTTGAAAAACAAAATGAAAAATAAATTTTAATTTCTTAATTCAAAAATTGTTTGACACATTATTTATTTTTATATGTTTATTGAATGTTAAAAGTTTAATGAATTATGACACACAATCAAAATAAAAAAAATACTTTTAAAATAAAGAAAACAAAAAAAAACAACAAAAACAACAAACAATTAACATACAGTATTAGAAAAGTCTATCATTCTTTTATCCTTATAGTACGCTGCCCAGAACGCTTTCCGGTTCGCGAACCTGGCGCTCACCACGCAAAAAAAAAACAAAACATTTTTTTGACCCACCTGGGCCCTTTTAAAACCTCCACATAAAACCTAGGGGGTCAACGAGGATCTACTATGCCCCCTTATGGTAATTTCCCCCTTTTTTTTGGCCTCCTCTTGTCTCTCGATCCTACCGAGAGACAATATGGCGGCCGCTCCGGACTGTTTAGAATGTTGACAGACACCGGAGAGCCAATCAGCTTCGCTTCGCAAAGTTCCGATACGCGAAAAGTTCGCGAACCGGAGCGCAGCCCGGAGCGCTGTTACAGATATATATCTTGTTTTAAACGTTAATTTCTCAAAATCCACTGAAGCACATATATTGAGACCTAGCAAAGGCACATCGGGCTAACAGTCCCTACAATTTTGCCAAGTTTCGTGGAAATCCATTCAGCCGTTCGGGCTAAAAGTGAGGCCAACCGCCCTATGGAAATTAACATGGGAAAACGCGTTTTGGGACCCCCCTTTTATCTCAGCCCCCCCTTTGCCGAACACCCCCCAAATTTCCAGGAGCTGCTCAGAAACAAAATGTGCCATTTTCCAGAAAATTTCAGCCAATTCCGTCCACAAACGCCAAAGTTATTAGACATAGAATTTTCAGAAATCCCATAGGGAAAAAATCCTAACTATATATACCTACTGGCGACCGCCAGTAGGTAATATATATATATATATATATATATATATATATATATATATATATATATATATATATATATATATATATATATATATATATATATATATATATATATATATATGACATCATCAGCAGTGGATTGCGGGTGCGCGATATATAGTTAACGCATCTAACTATATATGCGAATTTCAATGGTTTTATGCGAGTAAAATAAGGTTTTGAAAATGCTAATCCCTAACTATATATGGGCTAAAACCTATGGTTTTTTCCTTGAATATATATATATATATTCAAGGAAAAAACCATAGGTTTTAGCCCATATATAGTTAGGGATTAGCATTTTCAAAACCTTATTTTACTCGCATAAAACCATTGAAATTCGCATATATAGTTAGATGCGTTAACTATATATCGCGCACCCGCAATCCACTGCTGATGATGTCACATATTACATCATTCATGACATGCTCAGTGACATCACTGATGACATCACTGATGACATCTCAAATGACATCACTGATGACATCACTGATGACATCTCAAATGACATCACTGATGACATCTCATTTGACATCTCATTTGACATTACAGAGCACATCACTAATGACATCATTCATGTGATAATACGATGAACCTCTTCAGACTCTAATATAACCTTAGATACACTCAGTGTAAATAGACACTCACAGACTGTCACTCATCCATGGAGTTACTCACACACCTAGTCAGTCATGCAAAGAATCAATCACACCTCCATTTCCTCTACTATACAGTTATACACACCTTACTTATTCAAACATATACTAACACATATTTACTCTCTTATACAATCCCTGATACAAGTTCACAATGATCCATACAGCCACTCACACATTCACTGGCTCTTATGCACAGTTATTTATATATGTCAACTCTCACATGTACTGTGTTTTACATATGTACTTACTTTGACATGTAGCACTGAGATATCCATTCACTCACCAATACACTCATGCACACAGTCAACCGCCCATACAGCTGTTTCCACATGCACTTTTGAACCCATACATCTAGTGAATCAACTGCTCACACATCTATGCACAGAGTCATATACCTCCCAGCCACCCACACACACTCAGTCTCCCATACAAATACTTGGGCAACCAATCAATAACCCATATAGTTACTCATATAGCTACTGATCAACACATGCAGCAGTTTACAGAACAACAGACATAATGATGCACAAATTAAGACAGTTTAGTCACTAACCCATTCACTCAGTGAGACACATTTAATCACTCACTCATACAGTCAGTCATGCACCTACTAAATCCTTCATCCAGACTCTTATACATCCACTCATTCTTCAATATGTAAGACATATTTTAACTTTACAGAAACATACAGTCACTGGATGTTGTCATCAGTGATGTCATCAGTGATGTCATTTGAGATGTCATCAGTGATGTCATCAGTGATGTCATTTGAGATGTCATCAGTGATGTCATCAGTGATGTCACTGAGCATGTCATGAATGATGTAATATGTGACATCATCAGCAGTGGATTGCGGGTGCGCGATATATAGTTAGCGCATCTAACTATATATGCGAATTTCAAAGGTTTTATGCGAGTAAAATAAGGTTTTGAAAATGCTAATCCCTAACTATATATGGGCTAAAACCTATGGTTTTTTCATTGAATTTCAATGGTTTTTTAATAACAAATATCAAAAGCTGTCAAATGTCAAGTACGTGATAGGTAAAAACATTTTCGTGTTTATGCACGCTGATGTGCTTTAAACGCTGCGCCCCCCCCTCTTTTCTCTTAGAAGTACTCTCTCTTTGCAGATAGTGAAGGGTAGTTAACGCAGGCCTTTGCCCCCGTTGTAATCCGTCGTGCCTGCTTGTCTCTCCATTTGATTGATTGTTATCCAAGCGTTTACTATTTTAGAATTTATTCTCTTTGGTTCATTCTCTATTTACTAACAAGCACAAAGCCGCAATACTCTGTTTAGTCTTTGCAGATAGTGAAAAATCGTGTTAAAAAAAAAAAAAAATCGAGCAAAATCAGTAGGCCACTAATGGGATCTCTTTTTGACCTCGCTAAAATAGAAACATTAGGAACAACCCTTCATGAGAAATACGAAACTAGTGAGATGAACTGAGCTCCACACCATAATGGCTGCAAGACAGCTCGGCTCCGCCACCCACCCCGCCCAAAATAACGATAAACTCTATGCAAATATTATAAATATATACAAGACACCAGCAAAGTAACAGGGTAAAACATTTTATTAAATAACTATTTACATAACTATTTTATACTTTTTGTTGCCTGATCCGGCTAGCTCAATCGATCGAGCATGAAACTCATGCATTCTGATAGCAAGCGTTGCTGCTGATGCTATGCAAACAAAAACTGGTTTTCAGTTTGTACATTCTTCAAGATTTTTCATCCAAGGCTGGTTGAGAGTTTGTAGAACGATGGCTTCAGATTTTCAACATACGGTGTGGTGGCGAGGACTGGGAGGGTGCGCTTGACTTCTGCCCCCTCCCCAAGTCGTGTTGCCCTGGCGTGGCCTAAGATCGCCCCCGACATAGGCGGCCGGCTCCCGGGTTCCGGCGGAACTTTTTGCCTTTTGATGACTCTTCCATTCTGGACCTTATCCCACAATCCGTTTGACCTGAAGACACGCTGTAGTGGGGCGCCCCTTTACCGTTTCAGTTGCCATTCCGCCCGCTTTTGCTACACTGTGCCTCTTCCGCCATTCAGCTGTTTACTGCCCGCTCTTGCGACTACAGCGTCTCGCTCACCATGTAGTTGAGTTTCTCCCGCTCTTGCGATGCAACTATAGGCGGCTGCCACAGGACTCTCAAAATGGCGGCCGCCTCTTCAGATTTGGGCGTGGTCCACTAAAATGGCCATGGGACACCTTGGAACTCGGACGCTTGTCTGCTAGGGCTTGGGCCCCATTCTCGAAAGCGTCCACTGAGCCTTGAAGATTCTACAAAAGTCTTGGGGGCCCCCGACTCCCGCAGGCTTCTGGTGGGGAGCGGCTGCCATGATTGCTCGTGGAATGGCCACGACTGAGATACGAGATGGTGGTGCTCTCATGCTAACGCCAGCTTCAGTCTGAAACATCCAGAAACACTGTAGACTACCAATTCGATCAGTTCCGGTAGCGCCCCAACGTGACCCGGTAGGGAATAACTGCCCTCCCCTCTTTGACTGATGGTTCTTGTTGCCTGTCCCTTCTGTTGTCATTTAACAGAACTTTTTAGACTGTTGAAAGGGGTTGTGTTCCGACCGCTGGTTGGTGGAGACATTTTGACTATATTCTGGACCTACGTTGTCGCGTAATGCGTTATATGACACGCCGCGTTAGCGCACCCGGAAGTACTCCAGTGCGCGAAGCGCAGCTTCCCGGAAGGGATCCGGGGCGCGGCGCGCAGCGCGTAACGTAAGCATAACAGGTCATGTGACTTGTTAATAAAACTTTTCATTGGTTCATTTTACTTTTGTTATACTAATGATGAGAGGCTTGGTCACATGACCTAAAAATTACGCTTTTTATTGCTTTCGAACATTATTTTTTCTTAAACATATATGTTATAATGTTCCAGGCTAATGTATTTTCCCGGAAAATTTACAACTGTCCTGCAAGTAAAATATATTCCTTTTTCTAGCAAAAGGGCGTTTCTTCGTCCCATGACGGAGCCGTTGAGCAAAAGATGCTCGGCCTGCTGTCTTAGTCGCCGATACGCCTGAATATCAGATTCTTATCGATCACTTTATGTTGCAGGAGTAAAAAACACAACAGCCCTTGACCATTTATCTTTACTGCGTTCCTGCGTATTATACCTTTTATCCGTCATGTAATTGGACTGCTTTATTTCACTTGCCTTTTACTGATTCGAAAACAGAAACTAAAATTAAAAACTTTACCAATGTAAATACTACTACCATGTTTTGTTTTAAAAACCTTTATTGTGAAAATGTCAGTATACAAATACGGGCCTATAACCACGTGGGCCGGCCACGGAGCAAACTGGAATCGTATATGATGAGGAGACATTTACACTGTAGAGGAACGCAACGAGCGGGCCATTAGGTTGCAAGAACTAAGGTGTCTAACAGTTGCGGAATCGGTGGACGTACATTTTGTAATTAAAATACGACAGGGCCACTTACAATAAAATTATCTAGATATACATTTGCGGGCAAGTACCATGGGTGACGTTAATTCGAACTTTCAATAGTACAGTAATCAATAACACATCAGAACTTAATATCAATAGGGATGTCGAAATATTCAATCAATTCTCATTCCCGCCCGCCATGTGCTTCAAAACTGCATACGTATCTCGTGATATCAAGGTTGTGCAACCAGTACACAACAAGAAGTTACGAGTCCCATTTATACCGGCGCCATTTTGGGCGAGGCCGGGCAGGTCCAGGATATAGTCAAAATATCTCCACCAACCAGCGGTCGGACCAGAACCCCTTTCGGCAGTCAAAAAAGGTTCAGTTAAATGACAACAGAAGAGATAGGCAACAAGACCAACAGTCAAAAGAGGGGAGGGCAAGATCTAAAGCCATTGTTCTACAAACTCTCAAGCAGACTTGGATGGAAAAATCCTGAAGAATGTACAAACTGAAAACCATTTTTTGTCTGTATAGCATCACCAGCAACGCTTGAGTCAGCTTTGTGTGAAGCCGCCATTTTGATTCAATCAATAGCGTCCCCCTGCACACATTCAGGGACCTGGTCGTGTCTAAAGGTTAAACGATTGTGGGACAAGATGCAGAAAGGAAAAGGAAAAAAATTCCGCCGGACCATGGGACTTTCGGCGCAGCATTGTAGGATTGCCACACCAGTGCGGCAACTTGCTAGACACCACCTCGGTGCCATCCAGATCTCGGCGCGTTGTGCTTCCTTCGGCCTACTGTAGCCGCAAGTGCGGACGCAACTCAGCTGGATAGCGAGTGAAACACCAAGGGGCGCCCCACTGCAGCCGAGGAGCCTCCATCTTGGGGGCGACGCACAGCATCACATTGCTTTCTCAAACAGCCCCCACTGACTGACGCGACCTCACAGGCCAACGGGGCGCCCCATGCCGAATTTCGGCGCAGCATTGTGGGATGGCCACACCAGTGCGGCAATTAGCTGGACACCACCTCGGTGCCATCCGGATCTTGGTGCGTTGTGCTGCCTTCGGCCTACTGTAGCAGCAAGTGCGGGCGCAACTCTGCTGGACGGCGAGTGAAAAGATAAGGGGCGCCGCACTGCACATCAGGTGCCTCCACCTGGGGAGGCGAGAGAGGCCAGTTTGCGCCACCTCCCCCCCCCCCAGGCACCCCACGCCGACTTTCGGCGCAGCATTGAAGGATGGCCACACCAGTGCAACTTGCTGGACACCACCTCGGTGCCATCCGGATCTCGGCGCGTTGTGCTGCCTTCGGCCTATTCGCACATCGGTCCGCTACTGACGCCGCCTCACGTGCCAACGGATTTTCTACGCTATTTATAGCAGCGCGTAACGTAAGCATAACAGGTCATGTGACTTCTTTATAAAACTTTTCATTGGTTCATTTTACTTTCGGTTTCCTAATGATGGAAGGCTTGATCATATGACCTAAAAATATCACTTTTCATTGGATTAAAAAAAAATTTTTTCCCAAACGATGAAAGCCCCACCTTGTTTCTAGATGTTTCAGACTAAAGCTGGCGTCAGCCTGAGAGCACCACCATCTCGTGGCTCCGTCGTGGTCATTCCGCGAGCAATCATGGCAGCCGCTCCCCACCGGAAGCCTGCAGGAGTCGGGAGCCCCCAAGACTTTTGTAAAATCTTCAAGGCTCAGGGGACGTCCAAGTTCCAAGGTGTCCCAGGGCCATGTTAGTGGACCAGGCCCAAATCCAAAGAGCCGTCCGCCATTTTAAGAGTCCTGTGGCAGCCGCCTATCGCTGCACCGCAAGAGTGGGTGCAACTCAACTACATGGTGAGCGAGACGCTGTAGCCGCAAGAGCGGGCGATAAACAGCTGAATGGCGAATGAGGCACAGTGTAGCAAAAGCGGGCGGAATGGCAACTGAAACGGTAAAGGGGCGCCCCAGTACAGCCGACGAGCCTCCACCTGGGGAGACCCGTTCACGCCGCCTCCACCCCCCCCCCGGGGCGCCCCACGCCGTTTTTCGGAGCAGCATTGTAGGATGCCAAAACCAGTGCGACAACTTAGTGGACATCACCTGGGTGCCATCCACATCTCAGTGCGTTCTGCTGCCTTGGGACTATTCGCACAACAGACCGCTACTGACGAGGCCTCCCCGCGCACCCCCCGGGACGCCCCACGCCGTTTTTCGGAGCTGCATTGTAGGATACCAAAAACCAGTGCGGCACCCAGGTAACATCACCTGGGTGCCCTCCAGAACTCAGCACGTTGTGCTGCCTTGTGACTATTCGCACAAAACACAGCTACTGACCATTGTTGCTTCTTTTTTCAAAAAAATGTTTAAATGTATTTACTGTTTTTGTTGCGTTCTATATATTTAAAAGTTATTAAAGTGTTATAATCCTACTTTGTTGGAGTACTATATATTTATAATGTGACACATAATTGTAAAAACTTTGATGTACAAAGAAGCATCCCTGGAATCTTCCGCTTCAGGCTCGGTCCCACACACCCTCACAGTGAGAATCCCCTCCCCAAGCACAATACAGGATGGTTATCAGATAGTAGGAACGCGTGTGGTGTGACAGATCTACTGTAACTCCTTTGAAGAGGGGTGATTCTCTACAGCTGGGGCCATAAACTTCATCTGCAGGGCTAGGTGATAGCCTGGGACCGGCCTGAACAATCGGACACAGAGTGTCAGAGGGTGCGGTAGTGAATAGGGTGAAAGGGTGGTGTCGGGCGGGCACAGGGTGTGATTCTCAGGGAAGAGCAGCGCACATGGAAGGAGGTTTCTGGCCCATGCATGAGAGAGAGAGCGGGGGTGACCAGTGCGTGGGGGAGATGCTTGCGAGGGTGAGGAGCCATGCTGAGGATCAGCGGCGTGCAGAGAGTGGGTCTGGTCAAGGCATCTAAAATGGCTGCCGTGCTCAACAAAAGTGTGGCATTGCAAAAAAGACAAGATGGCGCAGACAATGTTTATCAATAAGGATTAATTTATAACAATTATTTAAAACAAAATATTTACTCGCAGTGACAAAATGGCGGTCAACAGTTCCTGATTTCCATCGAATCGAACGTTAACAGACGTCACGCAACAAAAAAAAAAACGCTCACGCACAGCCGCTGGAAGACATGTATCAACATATATGAGCCTCCTCAGCCACCCTCAGAAAACAAAAGGGGTCAGGATACGTCTCCCGTACCCCCTTATACCTAGTAATTTAATGAAATCGAAACACAAAATGGCGAATTCACGTTTCGCTACCAGTTTGCGAACCGAGAAGCGCTTCTACCGCGAAAAATCAAATTTTTATTATTTGCCCCACGGGACCCTTTAATAACCCCAACATCATTCCTAGGGGGTCAAGAGAGGTCTACCTAGCCCCCTTTCATTAAGTTCTCCCTTCATTTTTCTCCTCCTCTTGTCTCTCGATCCTACCGACAGACAAGATGGCGGCCGCACCGGACTGTTTAGAATGTTGACAGACACCGGAGAGCCAATCAGCTTCGCTACGCAAAGCTCCGTTACGCGAAAAGTACGCGATCTGGAGCGCTATCTGGGACGCTGTCACAGATATACCTGTTTTTTAAACGTTAATTTCTCAAAATCCACTGGAGCACATATATTGAGACCCAGCAAAGGCACATCGGGCTAACAGTCCCTATAATTTTGCCAAGTTTCGTGCAAATCCATTCAGCCGATAATTTGCGAACCGAGAAGCGCTTCTACCGTGAACAATCTAATTTTTTTAATTTTCCCCACAGGACCCTTTAATAACCCCAACATCATTCCTAGGGGGTCAAGAGGGTTCTACCTTGCCCCCTTTCATTAAATTCCCCCTTCGTTTTTCACCTCTTCTTGTCTCTCGATCCTACAGAGAGACAAGATGGCGGCCGCTCCGGACTGTTTAGAACGTTGACAGACACCGGAGAGCCAATCAGCATCGCTTCGCAAAGCTCCGTGACGTGAAAAGTACGCGATCTGGAGCGCTATCTGGGACGCTGTCACAGATATATAAATTTTTTAAAACGTTAATTTCTCAAAATCCACTGGAGCACATATATTGAGACCCAGCAAAGGCACATCGGGCTAACAGTCCCTACAATTTTGCCAAGTTTCGTGCAAATCCATTCAGCCGTTCGAGCTAAAAGTGAGGCCAAACGCCCTATGGAAATTAACATGGGAAAAACGCGTTTTGGGACCCCGCT
Organism: Lissotriton vulgaris; assembly: GCF_964263255.1. Taxonomy (NCBI): domain Eukaryota; kingdom Metazoa; phylum Chordata; class Amphibia; order Caudata; family Salamandridae; genus Lissotriton; species Lissotriton vulgaris. The sequence continues at coordinate 1,333,655,642 of NC_141694.1, forward strand.
TTTTTCTCGGCCCCCCCTTGACAAAACCCCCCCAAATTTTCAAGGGCGGCTCAGACACAAAATGTGCCATTTTCCTGACAATTTCAGCCGATTCCGTCCACAAACGCCAAAGTTATTAGACATAGAATTTTCAAAAGTCCCATAGGAAAAAAATCCTAACTATATATACCTACTGGCTATCTCCATATATATATATATATATATATATCCATCAAGTCCAGGATCCCCAATTGGAATGGCCACACAGAAGCTTAGTAAAAAGACGCTCTTTTATTGCCTCATGCGGGTAGAGGTGAAGCACAGCCTTCATTCACCCTGCTTTGTTGCTGCAATTGAGCGCGGGCATACGCTCTCACCTGGATGGCGTCGCTCCCCACCGCCTTTAGATCACTGACATCAGGTAGGTGCTAGCGAAGGGTCGTGTTACACGATGGGCCATTACCGCGACCAGGAAGGGCCGCTACAAATCCATCAAGTCCAGGATCCCCAATTGGAATGGCCACACAGAAGCTTAGTAAAAAGACGCTCTTTTATTGCCTCATGCTGGTGAACAACAGGCAGGAAACACTTCAGTTTCATTTGTCGACAGCCAAACGCGTTTCGAGAGTCAGGAAGCTCTCTTCATCAGTGGCTTTGTGGAATAAAACAGAGTTGCTGCATTTTTGAGTTTTTAGTAGTCAACACCCGCCCTTCACTGGGCGTGGCCGCACTCGGCCTTCTGGGTGTTGTAGTGTCAATCCTGTGTAATCTCCCAGTGGATGCGCACTCCGTGCCTTTCTCTAATATTTTCTCCCATGTGGGTAGAGGTGAAGCACAGCCTTCATTCACCCTGCTTTGTTGCTGCAATTGAGCGCGGGCATACGCTCTCACCTGGATGGCGTCGCTCCCCTTCCGCCTTTAGATCACTGACATCAGGTAGGTGCTAGCGAAGGGTCGTGTTACACGATGGGCCATTACCGCGACCAGGAAGGGCCGCTACAAATCCATCAAGTCCAGGATCCCCAATTGGAATGGCCACACAGAAGCTTAGTAAAAAGACGCTCTTTTATTGCCTCATGCTGGTGAACAACAGGCAGGAAACACTTCAGTTTCATTTGTCGACAGCCAAACGCGTTTCGAGAGTCAGGAAGCTCTCTTCATCAGTGGCTTTGTGGAATAAAACAGAGTTGCTGCATTTTCGAGTTTTTAGTAGTCAACACCCGCCCTTCACTGGGCGTGGCCGCACTCGGCCTTCTGGGTGTTGTAGTGTCAATCCTGTGTAATCTCCCAGTGGATGCGCACTCCGTGCCTTTCTCTAATATTTTCTCCCATGTGGGTAGAGGTGAAGCACAGCCTTCATTCACCCTGCTTTGTTGCTGCAATTGAGCGCGGGCATACGCTCTCTCCTGGATGGCGTCGCTCCCCTTCCGCCTTTAGATCACTGACATCAGGTAGGTGCTAGCGAAGGGTCGTGTTACACGATGGGCCATTACCGCGACCAGGAAGGGCCGCTACAAATCCATCAAGTCCAGGATCCCCAATTGGAATGGCCACACAGAAGCTTAGTAAAAAGACGCTCTTTTATTGCCTCATGCTGGTGAACAACAGGCAGGAAACACTTCAGTTTCATTTGTCGACAGCCAAACGCGTTTCGAGAGTCAGGAAGCTCTCTTCATCAGTGGCTTTGTGGAATAAAACAGAGTTGCTGCATTTTCGAGTTTTTAGTAGTCAACACCCGCCCTTCACTGGGCGTGGCCGCACTCGGCCTTCTGGGTGTTGTAGTGTCAATCCTGTGTAATCTCCCAGTGGATGCGCACTCCGTGCCTTTCTCTAATATTTTCTCCCATGTGGGTAGAGGTGAAGCACAGCCTTCATTCACCCTGCTTTGTTGCTGCAATTGAGCGCGGGCATACGCTCTCACCTGGATGGCGTCGCTCCCCTTCCGCCTTTAGATCACTGACATCAGGTAGGTGCTAGCGAAGGGTCGTGTTACACGATGGGCCATTACCGCGACCAGGAAGGGCCGCTACAAATCCATCAAGTCCAGGATCCCCAATTGGAATGGCCACACAGAAGCTTAGTAAAAAGACGCTCTTTTATTGCCTCATGCTGGTGAACAACAGGCAGGAAACACTTCAGTTTCATTTGTCGACAGCCAAACGCGTTTCGAGAGTCAGGAAGCTCTCTTCATCAGTGGCTTTGTGGAATAAAACAGAGTTGCTGCATTTTCGAGTTTTTAGTAGTCAACACCCGCCCTTCACTGGGCGTGGCCGCACTCGGCCTTCTGGGTGTTGTAGTGTCAATCCTGTGTAATCTCCCAGTGGATGCGCACTCCGTGCCTTTCTCTAATATTTTCTCCCATGTGGGTAGAGGTGAAGCACAGCCTTCATTCACCCTGCTTTGTTGCTGCAATTGAGCGCGGGCATACGCTCTCACCTGGATGGCGTCGCTCCCCTTCCGCCTTTAGATCACTGACATCAGGTAGGTGCTAGCGAAGGGTCGTGTTACACGATGGGCCATTACCGCGACCAGGAAGGGCCGCTACAAATCCATCAAGTCCAGGATCCCCAATTGGAATGGCCACACAGAAGCTTAGTAAAAAGACGCTCTTTTATTGCCTCATGCTGGTGAACAACAGGCAGGAAACACTTCAGTTTCATTTGTCGACAGCCAAACGCGTTTCGAGAGTCAGGAAGCTCTCTTCATCAGTGGCTTTGTGGAATAAAACAGAGTTGCTGCATTTTCGAGTTTTTAGTAGTCAACACCCGCCCTTCACTGGGCGTGGCCGCACTCGGCCTTCTGGGTGTTGTAGTGTCAATCCTGTGTAATCTCCCAGTGGATGCGCACTCCGTGCCTTTCTCTAATATTTTCTCCCATGTGGGTAGAGGTGAAGCACAGCCTTCATTCACCCTGCTTTGTTGCTGCAATTGAGCGCGGGCATACGCTCTCACCTGGATGGCGTCGCTCCCCTTCCGCCTTTAGATCACTGACATCAGGTAGGTGCTAGCGAAGGGTCGTGTTACACGATGGGCCATTACCGCGACCAGGAAGGGCCGCTACAAATCCATCAAGTCCAGGATCCCCAATTGGAATGGCCACACAGAAGCTTAGTAAAAAGACGCTCTTTTATTGCCTCATGCTGGTGAACAACAGGCAGGAAACACTTCAGTTTCATTTGTCGACAGCCAAACGCGTTTCGAGAGTCAGGAAGCTCTCTTCATCAGTGGCTTTGTGGAATAAAACAGAGTTGCTGCATTTTCGAGTTTTTAGTAGTCAACACCCGCCCTTCACTGGGCGTGGCCGCACTCGGCCTTCTGGGTGTTGTAGTGTCAATCCTGTGTAATCTCCCAGTGGATGCGCACTCCGTGCCTTTCTCTAATATTTTCTCCCATGTGGGTAGAGGTGAAGCACAGCCTTCATTCACCCTGCTTTGTTGCTGCAATTGAGCGCGGGCATACGCTCTCACCTGGATGGCGTCGCTCCCCTTCCGCCTTTAGATCACTGACATCAGGTAGGTGCTAGCGAAGGGTCGTGTTACACGATGGGCCATTACCGCGACCAGGAAGGGCCGCTACAAATCCATCAAGTCCAGGATCCCCAATTGGAATGGCCACACAGAAGCTTAGTAAAAAGACGCTCTTTTATTGCCTCATGCTGGTGAACAACAGGCAGGAAACACTTCAGTTTCATTTGTCGACAGCCAAACGCGTTTCGAGAGTCAGGAAGCTCTCTTCATCAGTGGCTTTGTGGAATAAAACAGAGTTGCTGCATTTTCGAGTTTACTCATGTGTCTGCATACCCTGTTTGGCATATGATAATCTAAGTATGCACAAGCATGAGACGATTACATGATCCTTGAGTGGCATTTGTAACAATTAAGCGCGATTGGCCAATGGTTGAAAATGACTTGAATATGTATATAATTGTAAATAGAAGATTTGAATATCGGTTATAATTTGAAATGTCATACATCTATTTAGGAAACTTTTTTGATTTGGCTAAATAATGGAGAAGTTTACAACAACAATGAACTAGAAATTCACCATCCCTGTTATAAGATGAGTACTTTACTGAAATAAATTAGGAAAAAGTAATTAGTTCAATCTATACTGTACCTAGAAAAGGATTAGAACAATTAGATAATTGTGAGATTGTAAATACTTTATTATTATTTTTTGAGAATGGCAAGGTTATAAAATGTGTACTTCACGATAATTGTAAAAACTGCCAAAATGGCTACTAGTTTGTGCTGGCCAAAAACATACTGTGCAGGGTTGAAGGTCCAGATGACCATGGAAATAGTAGAGGGTACTTATACACAGCACTGTATTTAAATCAGGTCTAGACCTAGGGACTCTATGGTCCAGTTGAAGGCAGGAAGCCGAAACGCGTAGACCGTCCATTTTGATGCACTTTTGCTTTTCACATGGTGTGTAAATAAAATAGTGGAGAAGCTATCTGTTGCTGTGCCGTGTCTTTATCTACAAAAGTCGTGGGGAGAAGAAGCTGATGCAAAATTTGGCGTGTGCACTGGAACGCGCAACACAGGCACTCCAGAAAGAGGTGAAGCGGTCGTGAAAGGATTTGGAATCCAGTGAGACTCGAGTTGGGAGAAACGACCGACGCCTCTGCTGCAAGCCGGGAATCCCGTGAAATATGCTGCGGGAAGATTCGCAGTAGGAAAGAAGTTCACGGGAGATTGTGAAGGCGACGGACTCAGGGGTGAGTGAACCGGCGGGGTGTATGCCAATTTCATTCCGCTCTGTAGCGCGGCGGAGGCGGCGTTCGGGTAGGGTGAGGGGACAGCCTCCCATCGGCAAATTAACCCTTGAAAACGAAGCCGGGGTGCAGCGTGAAAACACACGTAGGAGAATTAAATCCTCTTTAATACAAAAAACGCTCACCTTTCAATCCACAACCTGGCTGTACCCGCGCTAAGCGGGAGAATATTAGCAAGTCACCCGGAAGGGAAGCCGAGAGAATACGTCATCGGCAAAGACGAACATTCCTTAAAGGGGCCGTGCAGCATAACTGGAAACTGAATGAACAGGGTGTTCAGCAAGGAGCAACAGACACGTCTTTGGATTCAGCAAACTTTGGTTATGAGGGAGCTGATTATCCTTAAAAAACTATAGCAAAAACACACCTGGCAACAGAAATAGTACATCAATAAAGAAACTAAATAAGTCAACCCTGCACAGTTTAAGAAATGGCAGATAAATCCAGGAATCGCCAACTAAGGGCGAGCGAGCTACTGAATGATGATAACCCCCCTACAATGACCACTGAAGCCAAAGGGGATGGAGGAGAAAGAACAAAGGAAAGAACAATTGTGAACATAGTCAGAGAACTGCAAATACAGCGAATCCAAGAAATTTATAAGTGGTGGGAAAAAACATCTCTAGAAAAGTACATTGAATATAAGAGAATCCCGCGAGGTCTAAGGATCCTTATAATGCCAACCTTAAATGACTTGGATGCAGACTTGATCAAACTATGGCAAACAGACACAAATGAATGCTCCTTCAAGTTGATGCAAACTTTAATCATCCATGCCGAGAGGAAATTAGAAAAGATTACAAGCACAATAACGGCATTAGAATCAGAACTCGCAGACATACCCACATCGGAAGAAAATAAAGAGGTCATTGAAAACATGGAAAAGAAGGTGGCAAAACATGAGATGGAGGTTGAGAAAAGAAATTCACCAGAGATAGGTTGGATTATATGAACGGACGGATTTATACATTCGCACATAAATATGACACCCGGAGAAGTCATGTTGCTATGGACAAAAACATGGACAGAGTCACTGAACCGACGGAGGAGGTTGATAGCTCAGAAGTGAGTTCCGTTAAAGGAGAATCCACCACTACACCACTGGATTTTTGGGGGGGAGATAAAGCTAGCACATATGGTCACGCGACAAAGAGGAAGAGCCAGATCCAATGCGTGGGGAAGGGAACAACGTCCACCGAATAAACCCCCAACAAACCAAAAACCAGAAGGGGTGGAAAAAGAAGTAAAAGCAAAGCGAGGCAAAGGAAAGCAAAAGTAGCTATGAAAAAGAAAATGTCAATATCCAACAATATAGTAATAAACTTATCAAATAAGCAATTGTCGGATACACAACTAAAGCTTTTAAATAGAGGCCTTTCTTATTGCCCAACAAAATCCATAAATGTACCCAACACTCGCATTGATCTTTACAAATTCTGCCGAAAAGTAAAATTGAAAAAATATTTTGCGGAAAAAGACCATAAAAAATCATATGTCCCTAAAACAAGCAAAACAACATCAACTGTTGCACAGAAAGATTTAGCAGCAATGATAACACTTGCATCAATTAAAGAAGTCCCCTCAACTAGCCAAGAGGACAACACAATATCTCCAGAAATGGAAATCGACTTCTGTAAGACTCTTGGAATAGCGACAAACTTAGGAGGCAATAGCGGATTGAAAAGAAATTCGAAATTCTGCCCGCAGCTTCCACCAGGCAATAAAGTGGATTTATTTCAAGAACTAATGGTCGAAGAAATAACAAAAATTGCTGATAAATCAGTAAGAAATGGGAAAAAGAAAAAACAAAACCTCTCTCCAAAAGAGTATAAAGCCATGGCCGAATTGAAAAACGACACATCGATAATTATCAAATCATTGGATAAAGGGGGCAACCTCGTCATACAAAATGTCTCAAGTTATATTGAGGAAGCAAACAGACAATTAAAAGTTCAAGAACACTATGAAAAATTAACAAAAAATCCCATGGAAGAATGGACATGTGAGTATCATTCTATGTTGTTGAACTGGAAAGACAGGGGTCTACTGGATTTTTACGAGTATAGCTACCTGAAAACGGACAATCCAATCATGGCAACCATATACTTTTTACCAAAAGTTCATAAGTCACTTGAATGTCCACCAGGGAGACCGATTGTGAGTTCGATAGGATCACTATTGGAATCTACATCAAGGTTTATAGACATTTTTCTTATGAACTATGTAACAAGCTTACCTTCTTTTCTAAGGGACACAATGGACTTCTTACACAAAATGTCCACATGTGAATGGAGACCAACTTATCTAATGGCAACCATCGATGTTGCATCGCTCTACACCTCTATCCGTCATGAGGATGGTATTGGGGTGGTAAGGGAAGCACTGGAAGCACACTCCGTGAACCTACTTGAACACACAACTATGTTACTTGACATGCTCCGTTACTGCTTGACCCATAATGTTTTTCTGTTTTTGGGGGGGGTATACCTCCAGAAACAGGGGACTGCAATGGGGACATCATTTGCACTCACTTATGCAAATCTTTTGATGGGGGCATGGGAGAGCGAAGTGATAAGAAGAGATCAAGAGAATCCGGAGGGGCCGAAAATTAGGCTTTGGTGTCGTTTCATAGACGACTTGTTTGTCATATGGGACGGAAATGAGAACTCACTAGAAACCTATATTGGATCGCTAGACAACAATGAGTATAATTTGAAATTCACTTAAACAATCAGTCCTCACTCCCTGATCTTCCTAGATGTGGAAATATCTGTGAAAAATGATAAACTTTGCTCCAAAATCCACAGAAAACCGACTGCATGTAATAGCATTCTACATGCAAATAGTGGACACCCCATGAGACTAAAATGGAGCATTCCATATGGCCAAATGTTGAGAGCAAAAAGAAACTGTTCTGAACAGGAAGATCTAATAGAGGAAATTGATAAAATGAGCACAAGGTTTCTAGAAAGGGGATACCCTGAGGAAGTAATATCTTCTGCGAGAAACAGGATGCATCTAAAAGACAGGACTGATTTATTAACTCCATAAAATCCAAAAAACAAGAGGCCTAAGATCAACCTGGTGTCAGTGACGCCACCTCAAGAGTCCAGGTTTCTTCCGTCTTGGAGTTGACTAGTCCCAATACCTCCAAGGACCAACAAATGTGGCAAGGATTCCAACACTTGGCACAATCTGCTGACCCCTAAAGGGACAGGGAAGTGGGGGACAGAAAGGGTAGTGGATGGTGGAAAGGAAAGCGAAAGAGAGAAACAAACAACACTGGATCTCTTCTTGAGATGACTGTCTCTCTCTTTTGAAGCACTCTGGACTTTCTCTTAACTGTCGTGATTCATAGGCTGCAGTACTGCATTGTAAGATCAACATTAATTACCACCAGTTTCTTATTGTTCTGCAGCTTTTTCAATAAATACAGTAGAAGTTAACTATGTACATACCAACAATTAGAAAGCCCATTCCTGTACTTCTTGTGCAAGTCTATGGAACGTCATTAAACATACACTGAGCTGCCTAGAAATTTGTAGCACCTTTTAAAACATAAACGCACAGGGTAAATGTTTGTCCTTATACTGTTGTTTCACCAAATTAAAAGAACTGGTTAGTTTAACTTCAAATCACTCTCAGCATGCAACTGTTGTATCTTACCTTGCACTGATACATGTGTGTCTTTAAAAGGGGTTCTGTGGAAATATAAAAAAAAAGAATACAGGCCCCCTAATAACTACTACTCAATAATCCTGTAGATTGACAAACAACTCTACAATCAGTTTTTGCAGTTTAGGTCACTGCAGTACCATGAGAAGACTTTGCAGTTTAAATCACCGCTGTAAAATGAACATCCAAATATAAGCCTGAAAGGTACAAATCAAAACAATAACAATGTCAATAAAATTAAAAGGTCCGACTTATACTTTTAGCCAAGGTTCAGTTTGGTTAAACTATTGTTTTTGCCAAGGTTCGTTTGTTGTCTTGGCCAAGGTTTGTTTCCTTATTACCAACAACAGAAAGGTCTTACTGTATCCTGCGATCTGCCGGAAGACCAAGTTCTGGGACCGGAAGGGTTAAGCAGGTCCGACTGAAAACGAGCTCCGACTCGAAAAACCGGAAGTCTCTGGATCTGTCTCTGACGGAGCTTGGAAATTGCCAGGATGCTTCATGTGTCGGGGAATCCTTTAACCGCTGGGTTGTTCCGAGGGAAAAAACAGGCAAGTTGCTGCTGAGTTCTGGATAAGCGGGCGGGGCCGGGTGCTGGGGAACAAGGTCCTGGAGACTCCTGAAGCGACGCGTAGGCTGTGAAGCGAAGCGTCTTTTCAGGGAACCGGCGAGCCTTTTATAGGCTGTGTTTCACGTGTGGGGGAGCGTCGGTTGAGCGCACCTGCTCAACGTGATGCCTTCATGAATATTCATAACCTCCTACAGATCCCTATGACAATAAGCATTGCGCTATACAAATATGTTTCTAAATCCCAACGTTAGGGGTGGAAGTTAAATAACAAGCATTGCTACCTCCAAAACACTACTTCTGCATTAACATGGTACTTTCCTATAGAATCTGTAAACTATGCTTAAGTTTTCTTGACACCTGGAACATGAGACAAATCAGGGGAAGGAGGTAACTAGACTCATTATGGACTTTAATGATCAGAGTACCAACATGAAAAAAGCCCTTCAAAAACATTGGCAAGTTCTACTCTTGGACGACACTTTAAAAGAGACCTTGACAAAACATCCAAGTATCACATATCGGAAGACCTCTTCCCTAAGGGACATTTTAACACAAAGTCATTTGGAACTACGAGAAGAGAGCAAACAGACGTGGTTAACCACACCAGGTTTTTGGAGATGCTACAAGTGCAAAGCCTGTGAGCACAGAACAAACATCAAAAACTACAAACTGCAAAACGGCAAAACAGAAACAATTCAGGACCACATCACATGTGACTCGAAGTGTGTGGTCTATAGGCTACAGTGTCCTTGTGGCAAGTTTTATATCGGGAGCCCTGTAAATAAACTTAAATTAAAAATACTTCAACATCTGAGGGCCATTAAGGACAAGGACCCATGCTACCCGATGGCCACACATTTTGCTAAATATCATCAGAATAATCCCGCCCTACTAAAATACTCAGGGATCAAGCTGAGCAAAATCTCGGAGAGAGGCGGTGACCAAACTGTACAACTAAGACGATTAGAATCAAAGATGATATTGAGTATGGGAACTGAGGTGCCGTTTGGGCACAATCTGGATGCCGAACTACATGTACATCTGTAGATCTATATATTTATAGATAGAAATTGATGGAAGTATGGGACTGGAATTCTTCACTATAGAACTGTGTGGATTAATGTATATAATGTATATAATGATGTGTAAGATGTGGGATACAGCACACACTAGAAGCCAAAAGAAGTTTAACTAATCTCAAAAAAAATATTTTTTCTACATACAGGACATAACTGGGGAAGGTAAAAAGTAATAACTAACTCAATACATTGCGTAAAATGAATTAAGGGACAAATAGGTACTTCACAGATATTATGTTTTCATACATCCCGATAATTAAGCGCGATTGGCCAATGGTTGAAAAGGACTTGAATATGTATATATTTGTAAATAGAAGATTTGAATATTGGTTATAATTTGAAATGTTATACATCTATTTAGGAAACTTTTTTTATTTGGCTAAATAATGGAGAAGTTTACAACAACAATGAACTAGAAATTCACCATCCCTGTTATAAGATGAGTACTTTACTGAAATAAATTAGGAAAAAGTAATTAGTTCAATCTATACTGTACATAGAAAAGGATTAGAACAATTAGATAATTGTGAGATTGTAAATACTTTATTATTATTCTTTGAGAATGGTAAGGTTATAAAATGTGTACTTCACGATATTTGTAAAAACTGCCAAAATGGCTACTAGTATGTGCTGGCCAAAAACATACTGTGCAGGGTTGAAGGTCCAGATGACCATGGAAATAGTAGAGGGTACTTATACACAGCACTGTATTTAAATCAGGTCTAGACCTAGGGACTCTATGGTCCAGTTGAAGGCAGGAAGCCGAAACGCGTAGACCGTCCATTTTGATGCACTTTTGCTTTGCACATGGTGTGTAAATAAAATAGTGGAGAAGCTATCTCTTGCTGTGCCGTGTCTTTATCTACGAAAGTCGTGGGGAGAAGAAGCTGATGCAATATATATATATATATATATATATATATATATATATATATATATATATATATATATATATATATATATATATATATATATATATATATATATATATGTGTCTTGTCCGTCATATGGGAGAAAACTCATGTGTCTGCATGCCCTGTTTGGCATATGATAATCTAAGTGTGCACAAGCATGAGACGATTACATGATCCTTGAGTGGCATTTGTAACAGGCTGAAACATGTTGACCTTTCTGAGATATAGATGTCAGGGGTCATTGCACTCATAGAACACCACACTGTTTTTATCCCAGCTAAAAGACCTTATTAATAAACAAGAATAAGGATCCTGAAGTCTTTTTCAACTTGCACTTACGTTTTACTAAGAGCTCAGTTTACAAACCGCCTAGAGCCCACCCACTTACACTAGTTGCAGTGGGTGAGGGTCTGACGATGAAGCGTGCCACTGGTGGTACTAGTGGTTGAGGATCCTAATAATATACTCATGTGATACAAGGGTCGCACCGATCACCTGGGTGCAGATCCCTATTGAAACCAGTTAATTTGACCTCTTACAACATTAGGAGTTCATAAGTTGTAAGGCTTCCCCTCTTTTGTTTGCTGATGACATTGCAACAACAATCTGCACAGAGAAAATACCATTCACGCTGCAACATTAACATGAAACTGAAATAAAGATAGTGTCAAGCAAATTGTGCTTATGCTAATGTTAGTCAAGGTAGACCTAGAATTTAAAATGGCTACTCTGCTTGCAGCCATCTTTCAGCAGACTGTCAATTTGAAATTCTGTCTTACTCTGCACACGATATATGCAACAGTAATTTTGTAAACACTGGTTTGAGATGCGGTCTCACTTTCCCAGGTACAGACTAATGTTTCTTATCCCTAGGACTCTATAGCACACCATCTTACTGACAGCAATTGCTCCCAAAGTCTCACCTATTGGGACCAGAATGTGAGTTGCATGAGAGCTTGTAAATGTGTATGGGAACTGCATTAAGTAAATTTGTGAGATAGTGCTGAAAAGTGTGATTTTTGAAACTATATTGATCTTTCTTAAAGTGGATTGGTTACATTTATGTGGTTTTAACATTATTGTATTCATGTACGGATTTTAAATGATTTTGCATCAGAAAAGAAGCCCATTCTTGAGATTGTTGAGCTCACTCTGTCTTGACTTTTAGGAGGTTACCCCACAGTGGTCCAAGCCGTGATTTATGCCCTTTATGGAGCCGAACTGTGGGGCTTTGAAAATATCTCTCAATTGACCAAGGTGGAAAATGAGTTTGTGCGCAAAATGACACGTGTCCCACAAAGTACCCCGCTAAATCCATTATTTTGGGATTTGGGCAAAAAAACTGTTAAAGACTTGGCAAGCCTGCGGCCATTACTGTTTTGGCGTAGGATATGGTGTACTGATGAATTGTCTCATTATGCCCAGGGTTTTATGGACATCATTAAGAATGACCCCTTTCAAAAAATTAAATGGATCAGAGAGATTAGGTGTCTTCTAGGGAGGATGGACATGCTAGAATTATGGGATAACCCGCAAAATGCCGTTTTCCCGACGAAAAAATATGTTAAGGGAAGATATTGGGCAATGGTTAATGGATTAACATTGTCGAAAACCTTAGCCTCAAATCTCTCGAGTCGTTTTCTAGTATTTAAGACTTGGCCAGCGTATGAGAAATATTGGGACCAAATTGAAAAGCCACAAGATCGCAAACTATATTTCCAATTCAGGGTTGGTACCCTCCCTACTAAGCTGTTTACTGAGAAAAGGGGGGGGGGTCAGTTAACGATAGATGCCCTAGGTGCCAAGATCAACACAAAACTATAAGTCATATCTTGTTCGTGTGCCCGGAATATATTCTGCCTCGTCATAAGTGGATTAAACCCATCTGTCGACTAATGGGTACTCGAAGGTATGCTGAGGGCTTGAGAATTCTATGTACTGATCCCAACCCACCCATAGCGTTAGCTGTGGCGAAGTTCTTACAGTGGGCCTGGATAATTCGTTATAAGCTGTTGCTGTCTTTATCTTGTGAATAACTTGATTAACATAATGAAAGAGCAAATATGTAATTATGGCACCGTAATTCTGAATGATCCTATTTATGTTTTATAACTTTTTAATTTTTTGTATTCGAGAGTTGTAGTGATGTTTAATCATGTCTTAACTATTTATGTATCATATTAGATGGTGTTATTCTTTATGGTATAACTGATGAATGTGTTTTTAAAATGTGCTTTGATGACTCAACTGTCGAATAAAGTATGGATTGATTTATGACCTTGACTTATCTCTAAGAGCAGGACTGTAATTGGTTCTGCTTGCTCATTTGCTACATTTTTTTAGCAACACGCTATTAACTAATTGACTGATTCTAACCATACATTATTTTCTTTCAGTAATACCTTTAAATCTTTTAATAAACCTTCACAATTTCATTTAAAATTCTTGCCAGTCTTCATTGTACATTTCTGAATTGTTATTGAATCACATTTAATTGTTGGACAGTTCCAGTTGAAGAGCAACACAATCCTTTGGGGATTAACACCGCTCCTTGTCCATCAGAAGCACTTTAAAATTACTCATAAGAAAAAGCTGTAACACAACAATAAATCTATTCAGTTCATAGGTCAAGGGAAAGTCTAGTATAAATTAGAGGACAGTCTGACATCAGGCTGCTCTGTAATAAAGGCATGACAAATGTTTTTATTAAGTCAAATAACTGTCCAAAATTGGTTCTGCTTGGTGTGGAAGCAAGGGAAAGGTTTTCAAGTACAAATCAAATAACTGACTGTTATATGATCTGCCTTCGTAAACGCAAACAAAATGTCTGGCACACATCCCAGAAAGGGCACATTTTATAGTTTCAGAGGAGTAGAAAAGAACGCTCTCGACATAACATGAGGAGGTAACATTAGGCTGAACTAATAAAGATCCATAACATAAACCAATTAGCATTGGAGAAATTAGGTTGTATAAAATAAGCTACACAAATTATTAATAAATAATGATCCACTATACCAAACAAAGAGGAGAAATGACATTCACGACTGATCACTAAGCTGTTTGAAATGAATAGAAATACATTGTGGGTGCATGCACTAACATCCTTGATTATTGTAGCATTACGACAACATCTCAACATGGCTTACTCTGAAGCACACAGTTAGATACAGTACATAAAAAACAACATCACAAAATGAATCCCATTGCAACTATATTCTGGAAAGCAAAAATAAATAAGAGGAAAAGAAACATGCACACAGGTAACTTATTGCGCAACTTTTTTAAAACTTTAAAACTTGCATTTTGTTCAGCTGTGAAAACAGACAAAGGCACAGTAAATTAGTTGCGACCAAAGTGTGGTAACTTAAACTTGCAGAACGTGAAGGTTAATAAAGAAAAACTTGAAGCCGAAAAATTTATTTTCAAGCTGAATCCCCGGCGTTCAATATGGAGAAGAATATCAGACCTCCTCATTACCCCCAGGTCCCTCCTGTCCTCCTCCCCTTCGTACTGAATAGTGAGATTAACCATCTCAACGAAAGAAAAATGAAAAGCAGGGATGCAGGTACGCCCCTCCCTCTCCCTATAGGGAGTACATAAGGGTACAGTCCCCAGCATGCCTCCTGTTCTTTTTTCTGTCTTACAACGTATTTCTGTTTGCTTACCTGCTGCATGGCTTTGGGTGAGGCTGGTCTTCCGGGTTTCCCCTCCTGCCGGGCTTGAGGGGTCTCCTGGGGCACGTCCTGGCGATTCCTGTTTCCTGACGATTCTTACAGCTGGGTGTGTCCGGGCCGGTTATCCGTTCTGCTTGGCTTTTCGAGACGTGGCCGAGCTCTGGAGGTGCTCCGGTGGTGCAGCGGCCGCTGTGTGGCTGGGGCGCTTCCTTCCGGCGCGCGCCTGACTTCCATTCTTTGGGGTAGGAAGTCATGCTTTTGGATGTAATGTAATGTAATGTAATGGACATTTCTATAGCGCTACTTCCACTCCAAGGAGTATCTTGGCGCTTACACAACTCAGATGGAAAGTTGGACAGGAAAAAGATGTCCTAATCTCTTCACACACATTACACCAGAGTCCGGCACACGGCATCAGGCAGAGAGAAAATCCAGGTTTTCAATGCCTTCCTGAAGGGGGCTTCTTGAGAAAAAGACCGCAGGGAAAGGGGTAGTCTATTCCAGGCCTTAGTTCCCAGAACGAAGATGGATTTGCCACCTTTAGTGGTCAGTTTGAAATGGGGTGTAGAGAGTAAGTTCTGGTTTGTGGATCTCAAGCAACGCGCTGGGTGGTATCTTTTGAACCCCTTTTGTAGGTAGGTTGGTCCACGTTGGTGGAAAGCCCTGAAAGTGATTAGGAGAAGTTTGAATAATATTCTCTTCCCAATTGGCAGCCAATGCAAAGTATTCAGGGCTGTTGAGGCTGACGATCTACGGGGCAGACGCAATACAAGGCGAGCTGCCGCATTTTGGACCATCTGCAATTTGTGGAGAACGATCTTATTTGCTCCCACATAGAGTCCATTGCAATAGTCTAGCCTAGAATTAATTAAGGCCACTGCAACTGTTTTCCTGGCCGAGAGAGGCAGAAGGTCAAAGAACTTCCTGAGTCCTTTAATGATTTGAAAGCACATGCCTGCTACTGCTATAGCCTGGGGTTTAAAGGATAATTTATGATCAAATTTTATACCCAGATTCCGGGCGGAGACAATTGTATTAGGTGGCACTTCAGCATCTAATGGCCAGCATGCTATAGGGGAAAAAGGGTTGTTTGTCCCTACAGGCAGAATTTCCGTTTTACCGGCGTTGCACTTTAAATGGTTGTTGTTCATCCATTTAAATGTTGCTGCAAGACAGTCCCTAAGGTCTTCCTCTGCACCTGGCCGTTCCTTGTCCAGCACCAAAATCAGTTGGGTGTCGTCAGCGTATGAAATAGAACTGATCCCAAATGACTCGATCAAGTTCATCAGGGGTGCCATATATAGATTGAAAAGAACTGGGCTCAAACTGGAGCCCTGTGGCACCCCTGAGCTGACGTTTTTAGCCTCAGATTGATATGGGCCTAGCACTGTTATTTGGCGTCTGTCAGTGAGGAAATTCCTACACCAAGCCAACACCTGTCCTCCTACCCCTGCGGCAGCCAACCGGTCCAATAAGATGTTGTGGGACACGGTATCAAAGGCTGCCGACAGGTCAAGTAGGATCAGGACAGCCTGTTTCCCTTGGTCCATTGCTGCTCTTAAAGTTTCAGCAGTGAATAATAGAGCTGATTCGGTAGAGTGTTCTGACTGAAATCCTGACTGATTGGAATGGAGAACGTTATTCTTCTCCAAAAAGTTAGTCAGTTGACTATTGACAAACTTTTCAGTCAGCTTGGATAGGATGGGCAACAAGGAAATTGGGCGTAGGTTGGAAAGGGTGGTGGGATCGGCAAGGGCCTTTTTTTGGAGTGGCTTAACAGCTGCCAATTTCCAGTCATTGGGGATATTTGCTGTTGCTAGAGAGGAATTGATGATTTTATTAATGATAGGATTGACCATCTCTATTAAGTGGTGTAACACCGGAGGGGGACAGGGGTCGAAGGGGGAACCCGATTTACTGGCTAAAGTAGCTTTGGCAGTTTCTTCTAGAGACACTGGGGTAAAGTCATCAAGATGGAGGAAGGAAGTTGTCTTCACTATCTCTTGATCATCCATTATCGTAGTGTTTTCCAAAGGAAAAGTCTTGGTAATGGTCAGGATTTTATTGTCGAAGTAATCAGATATCGCATTACAGAGTTCTTGGGATGGAGGGATCTCTAGCGATAGAGCTGAAGGATGCATAAAATCCTTAACAATCCTAAAGATTGCTTTTTGTTCTTGACCTGCTAAGGAAATGGCTTGTATGGTCGGCTGCCGATGGTTTCGATGCTGTGTTGCCGGTCGTTCTCGTGAGTACCGCATAGCGGTTTTTGGAGCCTTTTAAAGTGTTGTTTGTTTCTTTTTTCCCCTGCATTCGTTCTTGCTGTGGCTGGGTGCATGGTGCTTGTTCTGGGCTCGTGCTGTTTGCTGTCTGCTGCCTGTGTCCCTCGTTGACTGGCTTGTTTGCTGGCTTTCCTGGTTTTGGATTGCCTGGGGGTGTTTGGCTGCCTCTGGTTCCCTGCTGTTCTCTGCCATGGGGAAGCATGCTGATAAGCGCAAGCATCTTGCGGTGGCGTCATCTTCTTCGGATTCCTCCTCCTCTTCTCCTTCACCTAGACGTTTGCGGCGTCGTTCCAGGGGTGGTGATGCCAGGTTGAAAGCCCTGATTAAGGAGACTTTGTTGGAGATGGAGGGTTCTGGGTCCAAGGGATCCAAGGCCAAGTCCAAGTCGCGGTCCAGAGGTGTTCCGCCTCCGTCTTCTTCTTCTTCTTCTTCCTCTGGTTTGGGGGAGGATGGTTTTGACGCTGATTTCATTAAAGGCAAATATATCGATAAGGATATGTTGCCGGACTTGTTGAGCCATGTTAAGGCTAATATGGGGTTCCCTGCGGATGATGTCCCTGGTACTTCTGGGGGTTCCTTGCTTTGCCAGTTCCGGTACACTGCGCCAGTGGTTATGCCTGTTCATCCATGTGTGAAGGAGGTTTTGGATCGGGAATGGAAGGATCCGGATCGCATTCTGCTTCCTCGCTTCATGGCCAAGCTGTATCCTCTTCAGGATATGGCTAAGGATTTGCCGGACTCTGTTCCTGTGGATTCTTTTGTGGCGAGTCTGGTGGGGCGCACCTCTTTGGCCGAGGAGGCTGTTGTGCGTGATCCTGTTGATAAGAGGGTGGACCTTCGTAAGGTGTATTCTGGTTCCCATCTGGCACTGAGGGCTGGCATTTACGGGACTTATGTGGCTCAGTCTTTGCTTTCGGACATGAAGACTTTGTATGGTTCCATGGATAATGCCACGGACTGTTCTGACATTCTGGCTCACATTGAGCGTCAGGTGGAGTTTCTATCGAACGTTTCCTTCGATGTGGTGCGTGCCTCTGCTCTGTCGGGGGGTGCTTGCGTTGCTGCTTGTAGGAACGTGGTCCTCAAGGACTGGAAGACCGATTCGGACCAGAAGTCTGCTGCCCTTCGTTTGCCCCTTCAGGGTTCCATGTTGTTTGGGGTGGAGTTGGAGGGCAAGCTTCATCGGCGTTTCAACGAGTAGAAACGTTCCTCCTCTTTCAAGCTGCCCTAGGCTGCTCCTCCTTTTTCTAAGCCAAAGCTTTTCATTCGGCCCTCTTCTCACAGGCAGTTTTCCAGGGGTCGTGGTCATTTTCAGCCTGGTTGGGGTCGGGACAAGAAGGCGAGGTCCCTCCTGCGAAGCCTCGTTCCTGACTATCTGGGGTCCGAGGTCGGATCCTCAGTAGGAGGTCAGCTTCGGTTGTTTCTTCCGGTCTGGATGTCCTCCTGTTCAGACTTATGGGTCCTGGACGTGATCCGTTTGGGGTACCTGGTGGAGTTCTCAAGCCCGCCTCCGGACTGGGTGGTCCGTCCGACTCCTTGGCCGTCCTGCCAGTCCAAACGTGCGGAACTGTCTCTGGGGGTTCAGTCTCTGTTGGACAAGGTGGCTGTTCAAATAGTTCCTCCGGGGGAGCTGGGTCGGGGGTTTTACTCCATCATTTTTCTGGTGCCCAAGGTGACGGGGGGTTTCGCCTTGTTCTAGATCTCAAGGCCCTGAACAAGTTTGTGATGCGGATTCCATTCAAGATGGAGACTCTTCAGCGGGTGATTCCCCTGGTTCTCCAGGGTCATTTCATGTGCTCCCTGGACCTCCAGGATGCCCTTTTTCACGTGCCTGTGCATCCTCTCTCCCATCCCTTCCTGCGCTTTTGTCTTCGGGGGTGCATTACCAGTTCATGGTTCTACCCTTTGGCCTCTGGTCGGCTCTGAGGGTGTTTACCAAGGTGGTGGCTCCCTTGGTGGCTTTCTTGCACCTCCAGGGGATGATGGTTTATCCTTATCTGGACGATTGGTTCCTGCATGCTCCTTCCGTGGCTCAGCTGTTGTTGGATCAGAGGTTGGTGTGTGAGGCCTTGCGGGGCCATGGGTTCCTGTTGAATCTCCCCAAATGCCAATTTCTGCAGTCTAAGGACTTGCAGTTCATAGGGGCGCGTTTCCGCACGGATTTGAATCTGGTCTTCCTACCAGTGGCTCGTGCTGTGACCCTGTGTTCCCTGGCACATCGGTTTCTGGTGAGTCGGTCCTTCCAGGTCCGTCTTTGGTTGCGCCTTCTGGGTCTGATGGCGGCCACAGTGTTCACGGTGCCTTGGGCGCTTTTCCATCTTCTTCCTCTGTGGTCCTACCTTCTGGCTCGGTGGGATCCCTTGTCGGGGGTCTTGTCCCTTTGGGTTCCTGTGTCCCTGTCGATCCTTCCTGCTCTGTGTTGGTGGTCTCTGTCATCCAATCTGGACAAGGGCTTGCCTCTGCAGGCTCCGCCTCCGGTGGTCCTCACGACGGATGCCAGCGCTCTGGGGTGGGGGGTGACCTTGGGGTCGGAGTGCCTTCAGGGTCGTTGGTCCATCCTGGAGGGTCGTCAGTCTTCGAACTGGTGGGAGTTGTCTGCTGTGTGTCGGGCTGTCCGAGGGTTTCGGCTCTTTCTTATGGGCCAGCATGTGTTAAATGTTAAATGTCGTGTACTTGTAAAGCGCACAGCTGCCCCAGCAAAGGGGCGTCCCGGCGCTGTATACCGCTGGGGAACCCATCCTGGCTTTCCCTGTGAGATGGTCCCTCCTGGGCATCTCCAAGGTGAAGACAAGCATCCCCAGCGCTGATGGGGCCGTTAGTAGAGATTAAGCAAGCTATTGCCCAGAGTTGATGAGTGGGACCCATGGTTGGAGTAGGCACCGAGGCGAGAATTATCGAGTCCGCTGACCATGGCCCAAGACCCTGCCGAGTCGGGAATCGAACCCTGGTCCCGGGCCGACCTCTGCTTCCGGGTCTGCTGCCTCTAACCACCTGTGTTGGTTCGGTCGGACATCTCGGTGACGGTGGCCTACTTGAATCACCAGGGCTGTATCCGTTCTCGGTCCCTGAACGCGGTGGTGTCCCCCTTGTTTTGCTGGGCAGAGTGCCATCTTCTGTCCCTGGTGGCTGTACATGTCCGGGGGGTGGACATTGGGGTGGTGGATGCCCTCAGTCGTTTTTTTCCTGCCTCCCTGGAGTTGGCCTTGACTCCAGTGGCCTTTCATCAGGTGTGCGTGAGATTTGGTCTTCCCTTTCTGGACCTCTTTGCTTCCCGGCTCAATGCACAGCTTCCCCGGTTCTTCTCCCGGTTTCCTCAGGAGGGGTCTTGGGGGGTGGATGCCCTGTCCCTTCCTTGGCCTTCCCGCCTGCTTTACGCCTTTCCTCCTCTGGTTCTGATATCTCGCTTTCTGTCTCGGCTGCAGATGGAGGATCGGGAGGTGGCGGTTGTGGTGCCTTTCTGACCCCGCAGGTCTTGGTTTCCCACTCTGATGCTGTTGGCTGTTGCCTGTTCAGGGTCCGTGGTTCTTCCCCTTCCCTCCATCTCCATTGTGGTCCTCTCCGATGTTGCCCCTGCGTCGGCTTCGGCTGTCGGTTTGGCAGTTGAGAGGCAGGGGTGGCGGAATAAGGGCCTCCCAGACCATTTAGCCTTTGCTATTCAGCGGTCTTGGAAACCCTCTATCCTTCAGTTCTATGGTAGACATTGGAGTAACTTTGAGCGTTGGTGTCTTGGCCTGGCCTTGTCTCCCTTGGTTTGTCCTTTGCCGGATGTTCTTCAGTTCCTTTTGGATGAGTTAGAGAAGTGTTTGTCTGTCTCTACTCAGTGGGCTGCTATCAGGGCTTTTCGGGCTCCTTGGGGGAACCTGCCTGATGTTGATGGTTTGGTTTCTCGTTTGTTGCGCAGTTTTGCGAATTCCTGCCCTGTGGTGCGTCCTTCTTTTCCTCTCTGGGATCTTCCCTTGGTTTTGAGAGTTTTATTTGCTGCTCCCTTTGAGCCTTTGGAGGAGGTTGATTTGAAGTTTGTCACCCTGAAGGTTGTTTTTTTGGTGGCTATCACTTCTGCTCGCCGCCTGGGGGAACTGGGTGCTTTGATGGCTCGGGAGCCTTTTTTGTCCTTCTCTGCTGATGGGGTGGTGCTTTGTCTGGATTCCTACTTCATTTCTAAGGTTTCCTCTCAATTTCATCGCTCTCAGGAGATGGTCCTGCCGGCTTTGGATTCAGCTCAGGTGGACGGGGACGACCTTCCTTGGTCCTTACTGGATTTTTGCCGGGCCTTGCGGGTCTATGTTGATTGGACCCATGCCTTTCGGCTTTCTGACTCCCTGTTTGTTTCTATTGGTGCTGTCTCCAGGGGTTGCCGTGCTTCTTCTTCTTCCGTTGGGCGTTGGTTGAAGCAGATTATTGTTCTGGCCTATTCTCTTTCTGGTTCTCCTCCCCCGGCTTGGGTGCAGGGGCGTTCTACTAGGGGGGTGGCTGCTTCCTGGGCGGAGGTTTGTGGTGTGTCCCTATCGGAGATTTGTCGGGCCACCACTTGGGCTTCAGCTATTACCTTTGTTAGGCATTATCGTATCCAGAATGTTCTGGGTGATGACACTAACTTTGGTTTGGGGTTTCTTAGGGCTGTGTGTTCCTGATTCCCCTTGTTTCCTTCTACTGTGCTGTTATTTGCAATAAATTGCTGGATTTGCTGTACAGTTGTGTCCTGGTGGTTTTTTGTTTGATGATGGCCGGTTGCTGCTTAGGTATTCTCACTATTCAGTACGAAGGGGACGAGGACAGGAGGGACCTGGGGGTAATGTCCTTTTACTTACCAGTAAACTTCATTACTCCGGGTCCTGTTGTCCTCGTCCCCTTCGTACCATCCCTCCCTCCCGGGCTTTCCGGCCCTCATCTTGGGCTTGGTGGTTCAGGAGGCATGCTGGGTACTGTACCCTTATGTACTCCCTATAGGGAGAGGGAGGGGCGTACCAGCATCCCTGCTTTTCTTTTTTCTGTCATTGAGATGGTTAATCTCACTATTCAGTACGAAGGGGACAAGGACAACGGGACCCGGAGTAATGAAGATTACTGGTAAGTAATAGGACATTGCCCTGCGTGGTGCATAGTGAGCTCACAGCAAAAGCACTCCCGGTACTGAATTGTTGTTTTGGGGCTAGCCATGTGGGGTTAAGTTCTTCTTTATTAGTACACATGTGTTAAATGAATGTGTGAGTGGTTCTTTCATAGGTGTCAGGTGGCATACTGCATCCCCTAATTCCACAACACCTTAATTAGCAGGTGTCTCTACTGGGAGACTGTATTAAAATACTTCATCAGTGGCTGCTGCATGGTGTTTTTTGCAGCAACATATGACAACGCTATAAAAAAAACCTTAGTGGCAGAAGGGAAATGATTTAGCCTTAAGTTTCTTGTATCATGAGTCAAGATAAAGTGCCAAATATCCCCTTCCTTGCAATCTTCAAAGATGTTGCTCTGTGGGCAAACATCTGGGAAAGGCAATTTTTCCTATTTTAAATTTAGTGGCCAATTTCATCCAGCACTAAGTGGAACTATCGTATCACAAATCAAAGCATGCATAGCGCTCTTAAATAAAAAGTCAAGGCTGGTAATAAGTATCACACCTGACATTGGGGCTACTTGACAGCAACGTGTATAAAATAAAAGCATCGACTGAGGTGCTCACTTGCTGGAACTACAAGAGTGATCAAGTAAATATAAGTGCCAAAGGCTTTTGGGGAGAGTGAGAAGGTTGAGCATAGTTCTTTCTGTTAAGAATTGTAAGGCGACACACCCACATTAAATGGCATTCTTGTGGCCAAATCATTAGTATTATGACTACCTCACTTCATGTGTCCAGGACACTCTCTTCCCAGTCTTAGGGCCATCTGTCGAACCATTTGATTTTGCGCCTCGCAATTTGCGACAAATTGCACATCGCAAATTGTGAGGCGCAGTGTGTTTAACACTGTTTGGGATTTCCAATGGGGTTGCAAATTGTAAGGCTCATTAATTTTAATGAGCTGTGGTAAATAAAATTACCGGGTCTATTTTTCTATATAATATGAGAGGCAGAGTCCGTGGTATCTGAGTCATACGGGCTTTAATTAAGTATCTCGAGAAACTGGACATCGAGTTCCATCACCACTAAGGTTCAGGAAGGGATATTCAACATTTTATTAACATCACACATTATATATAGTAAAACTGTATAATTGAAGTGAATACAGTAGGCGTAACAAGTGAAAAGAGAGAATGATAAGAACACATGGGCGTAAAAGAGGGCGTGCAAGGGGGGCGTACACGGAGGTGTGTACTGGAAACGTCACAGAAGTGTCATAAGTGGGTGGATGCATAGAGAGATTCTGCAGGGTCAGCAGAAACCTTTACCCTGTGTGCATGCGCAACTGAGCATGACGTGGTATAGACGTGTAACTGGGGAGAGCTGGGGGGCTTGACTTTAGCTCTAGTAGAAGAGTCTTGGTATCTGGGATGTCAGAACGACCTGCACCTATAGCATATCTGGTATCTTATGATTGGAGGATGTGTTGTCTGAAGGAAAAGGTCTCTCGGGCAGAGGCCGTTCAATACTAAATGCTAGTGGGTGCATACGTGTCTTGGTGCAATGCGCGGGGGCCATGGGCCTACCATGGTAACGGGTTCTGTAAATCACTTGCAAGGAGGACAGGAAGGCCGGGCCCTTTGCTCTGCAGCCAGGAACATGTTTACCTATTTCACTAGACTGGAATGTGTTTTCGAGGAGGCTGAGCAGATAACTGTAGGCAAAATACTGTCTTGGCAGGCAGGCCAGGCCGAGCCGGGCACCGCTTCGCTGGGCAGGAAGTAAGGCAGAGGTCAGGGATGCATACCTAAACTGCAGCTTTCAGAGACGGAAGAGACTCGGAGCCTCAATTAAGGGCCTGGCTCGACTGAGCCAGAAAAACGTGAAGAACGAGTGTTTCGCGTTATTTAAAAGTGCACCATGTAAAGACGTTGGCACCATAGGCCTAAAAGTCAAATTAACGTGGTTTTCTTGGAGGACTCAATAACTGACATGTTAACGTTGGACGCAAATGCATATGCGTCTTCATGGCAGGCACGGAAAAGGAATTACACGACATACATGGAATATGGGTGCATGGATAGGGTGCGAGTGGGGGACACATTGATTACCTAAAAATTTCTATTTCCTCATTCCCTCCTTGGCCCCTACTTCACCCTAGGATATGTCTATTTTCATGAGACTATCTATCTGTTCGTATAGCATCATTTGCTCGTCTTTTTTCATTCTGGAACTGGAACGGGAACTTGGACGGGGAATACAAGCTGTGGCGCACAAGCCGCAAATCGCTGGCCCACATTGCAGACAGAGACAACAACTGAATACTATAAGCAGTATTATTCCTAGAAATGATAACACTTTCCATCCCCAGGCGGATATCACACTCCAGAGCCAACCGGACCAAGTCCAGGTGCCAGGATTCTGGTGTATCAGGTGAGCTATTTCATGAAGCCTTGTTATTGCCTTACATACTGACGGCGCGTTATTAGGAATAAACACGCAACAAATAGATCCGATCACTCTACAAGCCCCGCCCCTATCGGCCAAGATGACGTCAAGAACAAGGCGGTTTTGAAGAACAACAAGTCTCATAGCAGACTGCTCTTCGGTCAGGTTACCCAAAGCAGAAGTAGTCTCATTCCCTACTGCTTCCAAAGTTCTGGTTAATCTACGTATTAATTTACTATTTTGAATGGGGCCTATGAAGAAAAAGAATCCCCTATTGAAATCTGTATATTGCTCCAATGTTGTTTCAGTCTGGTCGACAATCGGGGTCTTGATCTCCCTTCTATGTCTTACATGCACAAGATGTGAATTTCGATGATAATCAGGTGGGGCTAGAAAAACAGGTGGCAATAGGAATGCGATATAACATGTTCCATCCCAATCTAATGACAGACGTACATAGGCTGTCTGACCACATATAAAATAAGAATGGCGGGAAGCCTTGAAAGTAGACTTTCCTTTATCACTGAATTCGACCACAGTATTACAGTCACTGTGTCCTAGGTGTACTGAACCATTCTTTCTGACGCATAATTCACCTTTCACTGGTAAAACTGAAACAAACGGCAAGTCCGAATTAGTCTCGGACTGAACGTTCAGAATCATGAGGCTAAGTGTAAAATTTCCTAATCCATACACTTCATTTTCTAGATCGGTCCCTGTCCTTTGGGGAAGACCTTCCTTGTCTGGGAAACATGCTTTATTCATAACTGTATTCAGATCTCCCCATATCCAATTACTCTGGGAAACTGTGGACTTACTGTCCAATGAGGACATTAAAGTAAACCATGCTCCGCGCGAACCATTATGTGTAAACGGATAAGGAAAGAGGGGCAGAGCTCCCTTGTATTTCTGATAGGGAGGGAGTCGGCCACATACCCAGCAATTCGTGACATTGCTGGTCTGGTGAGAATGGTGTAACATACGGATAAAAGTATTGTTGAGCAGTGCTAGACGATAGGATAGTTCGTGAGGGGGCAGGTCACTGAAAGTGTGCTCTACGGTGTCATTGAAGGAAGGATGTACATGTGAGCCAGAAGGAGGAAAGAAAACGTGTAACGTCCAGCTTATACATATGATCGTAAGACTCCGAAAAAATATAATAATCAAAGTGATAATACATCGACTGTGGGTGCTTTTACAGTATTTGTTTCTCTTCTCTTTTCGCCTATCTCTCTGGCTATCTGGGTCTATCTTATACATGTCAGAAACCTGTCTAACCGCTTCACCCGAGGGGGACTTAAACAATTAAACGCTGTCTGACTTACTAGACCTCAACTTTGTTTTGTACTCCTGTTGTGGAGTTTTCTCTAACAGGGGGAGTTTAGAGTCAGTATCGGGGCAGTCCTTGGGAAATGTCTTTGGACACAGTCCATGAAATCGCTTGATGTGGCTGGAGTGGAGCCACCCTTTTCTTCCCTCAATCTTCACAGCGGTCCTCGTGGTCATCAACACCAGTTTAGGTTCCTTCCACCTGGGCTCCAGAGGGCTTGAGCGGTCAAAGTTGCGGACCAACACCAGGTCACCCGGAACGATTTCATGCGGTTTCACTTGGGTGTTGTCCGGGAAAGCAGCCGCGACCTGTGAACGACAAGATAGTAGTGCAGACATCAAGGAAGCCAGGTAATCTGTCAGCATGTTACTATCGACATCAGTAATCTTACGAGGCATAGGCGTACCCCACATGTTGGGGGGACGACCGAAAACAATCTCATAAGGAGACAGTCCGGTTCTGGAATGGGCTACCATACGCATGTAAAAGAGGGCAACCGGCAGGGCTACCATCCAATCTACACCTTTTTCTGCACAGACCTTCGCTAACCTGGTTTTCAGAGTCTGATTATGTCTCTCAACGAGAACAGCTGCTTCGGGGTGTTGTACGCAGTGGAATTTCCACTAGTATCCTAACAGGAGTGATACCTGTTTCATGAGTTCGGACGAGAATGGCTGTCCATTATCTGAGTATACGACACGGGGCAAGCCGTATCGCGGGAAGAATTCACGGACCAACTGTTTGGCAGTGGTTACAGCAGTGTAATCTGGGACTGGGTACGCTTCTGTCCATCTGGAAAGGGCACATACAACTACGAGGACATACTTGAATCCTCGGCATCTGTCCATCTGGATATAATCCATCTGGAGGACTTCAAAAGGATGGTCAGGAGGATGAAATCCACCTTGTTCCACGGGAATGCCTTTGCCTGGATTGAACTGACAACAGATCATACAGGTACGTACTTTCTGTTTTGCTGCTGCACGTAAATGCTTGTTGAACCAAATATTCTGGATGCTGTCTAACATAGCTTTCTCTCCTAAGTGTGCTGGAGTATGTGCTGTATTAATGATGACTTGAACCATAGAGTCGGGGAGAAACCATGTGGCTTTTCCCTTCGTCATCCATCCCTGATCTGTCTAGACCCCTCCTTGTTCCGTCCATTTCTTTATTTCATCTGGAGTGGCATGTGACTGTATGTCGAGTACATCTTGTGTGGGATCCCTGACCGTCATACAATGCGTCAGTGGAGTTACTTCAATCTTTGTCGTGTCAGTCGATATGTCTGTTTGAGTCTGAGCTGTAAGCTTAGCTGTTCGATCGGCCAGGTCGTTACCCTGGGAAATAGTGTCAGTAACTTTAGTATGTGCTTTGCATTTCATGATGGCTATGGCTGTAGGCAAGTGTATTGCTTCTAACAGAGCTTGAATGAGGGGACCATGTTGTATCTTGGCTCCGTGGGAGGTCAGAAAACCTCTCTCTTGCCAGAGAACGCCGAAGTCGTGAACGACTCTGAATGCGTACTGTGAATCCGTGTATATGTTTACTTTCATGTTCTTGGCTCGTATGCAGGCTTGGGTCAGAGCGATGAGCTCTGCTGCTTGAGCAGACAGTGTGTCAATACGATGTGTTTCTATGACTTCAGTTTCAGTAGTCACTGCATATGCGGCCACTAACTCTCCTGTACTTGTTCTCATACATGAACCATCCACATAAAGTGTCAGGTCTGGGTCAGGTAATGCAATGTCTGTCAAGTCTTGTCTTGGCTTGGTTACGGTATTGATGACGTCCACACAGTCATGTGGCGTAGGGTCTGCTGTGATAGAGGGTAACAGTGTAGCAGGGTTCAGTATGTTGCAACGTCTGATCTCTATGTGTGGTTGAAACAGTGTCAGTTCATATCCTGTCAGTCGTGCTATGGTCAAGTGTTGAGTCTGTGTCCTGTTTAGGAGAACTTCCACGGAGTGTGGAACCTGTACTGTCAATGGATGTCCTAACACTATGGAATCGCTTTGTCTGATAGCTAGAGCTGTTGCTGCAACTGATTTAAGGCATGCAGGCAGTGCCTGGGCTACTGGATCCAATGTACTAGAAAAATAAGCACAAGGCTTGTGTTTTCCTGCTTGATCTTGTGTGAGAACAGATAATGCTGTGCCATCGCGTTCTGTGACAAAAAGTGTAAAAGGTTTGCTGTAACATGGTGTTGCTAAAACAGGTGCTTGACATAGAGCTTTCTTCAGTTCATCAAAAGCTTGTGTATGTTCCTGAGTCCAAGGGAGGACAGTCGAAGACGCTGCCTCCTGTGTTGTCAACTGTATGAGTGGCTTGGCTAGATATGCATACTGAGGAATCCATTGTCTGCAGTAAGAAGTGAGGCCAATGAAGGCCCGTACTTCCTTTTGTGTCTTGGGCTGTGGAATATGTGCAATTAACTGGATGCGATCAGGTGTCAACTGTCTACCCCTCTTGGACAGCAAGTGTCCAAGGTAAACCACTTGCTGGGCACAGAATTGTAGCTTCGAAGGGGACACTTTATGCCCCTTTTCGGCCAGAAAATACAAGACTGTCAGTGATGCACGTTCGCAATCTCGTTCAGTTCGGGCTGTGATCAATAGATCATCAACATACTGGAGCAGGGCAGTGTCAGTAGGCATATGAATACAGTCTAGTTGTCGTTTCAGTGCTTGGCTGTAAATACTAGGACTTTCCGTGAACCCTTGAGGTGCACGTGCAAATTTGAAGCTTCGGCCATTTAAACAGAATCCGAAAAGGTACTGGCTTTCTGGATGAATGGGGACACTAAAGAAGGCGTTCTTGAGATCGATTACAGTAAAGAACGCTGCTTCGGAATCAATGGCAGTCAATAGAGAAGAAATGTCTGGGACCACTGGGTACTGGGGTATTATGCATTTGTTCAATTCTCGAAGGTCGATCACCAGTCTGTAGACCGGTGGTGCATTCGGGTCAGTTCGTTTAAGAATCAGGATGATCGGAGAATTACATACATTGGAGTCAGTTTCTACAACCACTCCTTGAGCAATGAGCTCGTCAATAATTTTCAGTAAGGCTGCTACAGCCTCAGGTGGCAACTTGTATTGTCGGATTCGAGGCAGTACAACTCCTTGTTTGAGAGTAACACGATAAGGTGTAATATGCATGCAACCTACATCAGTTGGACCTTGCGCCCATAAGTGCTGTGGTACATTCTGCAATCGTGGATCAAAATCTCTTAACACATAAGGTCCTTTAAAATCACGTAAAAACAATCTCACTCCTTCCGGAGAACAACATATTACTGCTCCTAGTGCTTTCAATGTTTTAATACCAAGCAAGTTTTCAGGACATGATTTCGTAAGTAACAAGTCTGTAGTACGAGACAATGGACCAACTTCTAGGGAAACTGGCTTTGACACTTCGTTAACAATAGGCTTTCCTGAAAATCCCAGGGAAACATTCTGTGAGCCTGAGAGGGGTGCCCCTGGAACCTCGTCATGACTGATGGTAGTTCTGCTCGCCCCTGTGTCAATCAAAAATGTTCTGTCTTTCCCTAATACCTGACTATGTACATAGGGACCCTCTTGATCTACAGGAACCTCGATAAGGGGCAAGCCAACCTCCCTCTCTAGGCTGTTTCATGAATACTGTTGATAATCGGGGTAATCTGACTGTGCATACTGGTACATTTGCTGTGTAACATGTTGTGTGGCAGCGATGGGTTGGGGTTGGGGTACTGCTACTGTCTGTTGTGTGTTCTGAGGAGGTTGCGTGTTCTGCGGAATATTTTGCGGAACTTGTTCTTGTCTAGGTGGACGCGGTCTTTCTTTCGTCCTACCTGTAGCGATATTGTATTTTAGAACGGCACATTCGTTTATATAGTGACCTGGCTGTTTACAGTAGTTGCAATTCCCTTTAACAGGAGCTGCAGAATGACTAGTCTGTGTCGTACCCCTCTTCTGACCGTCAGCTGGGACGGACTGGGCAACTAGTACTTTCATTTTTGTGTCTTTAATACGTCTCTGTTCATGTTTGTGTTCCTCTCTGATTCGATTCTGGTGGTACTGTAACATTTGTAACATTTGGGAAGGGGTATTAGCTTGCCATGTACTCTCAACCTTCAGTACTCTGTTTTTAACCTGTGGTAAGGAATTCTCTACTAATTTGGTCACAAAAAGATGTGGATACGATTCACTACTTGTTTTCAGGCCGCTATTAATAATGAAACATTTCCCGAATCTGGAATAAAAATCACTAGTGTCTTCATCTTGTTTCTGTTTGCAGGCTGAGATAGCATCCCAGTCTTCCTTTTTCGTAGTTAGTAATCTTGGTAAAACTTGTATTAACAACTCGGGTAATGCTTTGGCTTTTTCCCCAAGACCAGTACCCGGGACTCGTGTATTTTCTTCGTTTTCTAATACTGCCCAATCAATCTTTTTCTCTCCCACTTCCCATTCTTTTTCTTTAAGTTTTTCGTAAATGCCGGCTGGCAACAGAACCTTTAACATTTTAAGGATATCGGGATACGTATACTCCCCCATGAGGAGCATGTCTTTTAATTCACGGTGGAACCCTGCTGGATCTTTATCATGACAGGGCACTAATTTTTTCATTTCCAATAATTCCATTTTGGTCAAGGGTGTGTATACGAATACTCGTTGAAGCTCACCCCCTTCCGTCCGGACGGGATGAACTTCTCGTAGAGGATTCTGTCTGTCTATATAAAATGTTTTCCTTACTGGAGGTGGAACAGGAATGAAATGTGGAGTCAGGAAAGTTCTGTATTTGTGTCGTTGTTCTAGAATGATATTAATTAAATCGGTACCTAGGCCTCTCCATCTCTTTAGGAGTAATTCTTCCAATATATTATATAAGGGACCTGGATCAGAATGCTGACTTTCATACAGTGTAATGAGATGTTGGATCATGTACATACCAGCTAGTCGCTGTTCGTCTGGGGAAAGATTCAAAAACGTTTGCGCTACTGAGTCATCTTTATATACACTAGTATTGCCAGCCCATTGGACTGCCGACCGGGCCAGTTCTTGTTCATGCATGGTACTAAGTTCACTGTAACCTATTCGTTGTTTCAGTACTTTATCGGTGGCTTGGAATAGATGTTCAAGAGAACATTGTTCTGGTATGGGAGAAAGAAAACGTTTCTGGTTTTCTAGACGTATGGGTCTGTCAAAGGGTTTGTCAAAAGGTCTCGCCCTACCTACATACGCTATTGAATTTGGGGCTTCAGTTTCTATATCTTCGTCCTCTGAGACTTCTTCCTCCGCTTTCTCGGCTTCTCTCGCTGCTTTTTCCCTTGCGTGTATCTCTAAAATTTCTTTACGAATCTTTCTGTACATGGATTCTATACAACTTTGTTTACTATGTTTACCATCAGCTATGTTGTCACTCCATTTTATAAGGACTTTCATCTCTTCTTTGTTTTTACCTGGCTGATCTTGTTCCCTTATCAAACAATTTATCAAAAACTGTAAGATCATATTTTGTGTCTCCACCTTGTTGTGTGCCATGGCCTCGTGAATACTTTCTGGTCTCTCCCCCGTTCTGATAAAATGATATATGTTATCTAAATGTTCTCTCATATCTGGAAAAATAGTCAAATAGTTTGTAACCCGTCGTAAACGTATTGAATATAGGATCATCTGGTCTTCGCCTGGTACTGGATCATATCTGCAATCAGTAAGGTACTGTTTAAGGGCTGCGTATGTAGTTACTTTTGGTGTGCGTTGTAATGCTGCTTCTCTGAGTGTGGTTCGTTTTATTTGAGGCGGGGTGATAGGGGGACCTCCTACTGCTCCTCCTGAAGTGTGATCATCAACCATTACTGGCTGTGCTGTCGCTGGTGGTGGTGTAGGCGGTAAAGTAGGTGTAGGTAATGTAGGATGGCCCTGAGTTGCAGGCAGATTAAAAGGATTGCTAGGGCCAGTGCCCGGAACAGTGGCAGATGAGACAGTGGGGGGAATCGTGTCATCAACAGGATTGTGAACAGGGTTGGGAGGATGAACATTTGGAGGATGATTTCTGTTTGCATATTCTGGGACAGTGTCTTCTAAATAAGAAGAAAGGAAAATATCCGCTGCGGTCTGTTTATGACGGAGTTTAGTCGGGACCAATGGTGGCGGCAAGTTACGGGGTACTTCCGGGGTCGCCTTGGGTAGGCCCTCGGCGAGAACAGGATACATGCCTGTAATAAGGGCATTTCTTTGTCTGTCTAATTGTTCTGCTCTAACTCGTTCACCTTCTTCTAGTAACTCTTTTTCTCTAGCTTTTTCAGATTCTTCTCTACTTTTCTCTGCTTTCCTAATTTCTTTCTCTGTTCTTCTATGCGCTTCTTTACGCCACAATTCTATAGCATCTTTCTGGGATTGTCTGGCTTTCTTTTTCCATAGTGCTTCCTCTACTCTCATGATGCATTCAGCATCCCATGTCCCTGAGACAGGCCATCTATATTTCTCTTCCAGATCCTTGGTATAATCAACCCATAAGTCTAAGTACAGTATGGCATCTAAGCCATGTTTTTGGTACATAAAATGACCTGGAGTGTCCCTAGGCGGGACGGGAACTGCTTCTTCGAGTATCCGTTTCCTAGTTCCTATCTGACGTAATTTCGAAAACAGCGGCATATTTGAACTTACTTGAACGTGAACACAATAAACACAGTAATGTATACCAAACAATCATTCATACCACGACATTAAACACATTAAAACATTTCAGACTGATACTACCTGGTACATAGAAAAACATAAATTCTGAAAATCTCGAGAAACAATACTAGAATACTGAATCACTAGATGCACTGCTAAAACAGTACAGACATACCGGTCCCATAAAGAGACACGTCATACCGTAATGTAATGTAATGTAAAGAGGCTTTTATAGAGCGCATGCTATCACTCCAGGGAGCATCTTGGCGCTGTTTGTCACCCCAGAATAGAGAAGGGTGAGTAAGCTGGAACAGCTCTAAGAGGTTTAAGCATTACACCAAGTCCTTACAAGCCGCGTCGGAGAGCGTAAAGACCCAGGTTTTTAGGGCTTTCCTAAACAGAGATTCTGTTGAAATTTGACGAAGTGCGGGAGGAAGTTTATTCCAGGCTCTAGAGCCTAAGACTGCAATGGATTTTCCACCTTTGGTCGCTAATTTGAATTTAGGGACCACTAGTAAGTTGAGGTGGGAAGATCTCAGATTTCGGGATGGCCGATGTCGTTTAAAGATGTTGGACAGATATCTAGGTCCTTTTGCGTGATAGGCTCTAAAGGTAATAGTCAAGATTTTAAACAACACGCGCTTATGGATGGGCAGCCAGTGGAGGGTACGAAGTGCTGCAGAGGCCGATGATTTCCTGGGCCAGCCCAGGACAAGACGGGCGGCGGCATGCTGGACCATCTGCAACTTGTGGAGCACGGTCTTGTTGGCTCCGGCATATAGACTGTTGCAGTAGTCCAGTCTTGATGTAATAAGAGCCACCGCCACCGTCTTTCTCTTGGACAAAGGAAGGAGATCGAAAAACTTCCTTAGCATTCGGATGATATGAAAGCAGGAGCTTGCTACCCCGATGGCTTGTTGCTTGAATGATAGGGTATTATCGAACTTAATACCTAAATTGCGGGCAGAGGAAATGGTGTTTGGGGGAGCTTCTGCGCCTTCAGGCCACCACTGCTTAGGGGAGAAAAGATTTTGCGAGCCGAATGGGAGTATTTCTGTTTTGCCAGAATTACATTTTAAGTGGTTGGTCTTCATCCATTCGAACGTCGCAGTTAAGCATGTTTTGAAATTTTCTTCTGCTTGTGGAGACTCCCTGTCGAGTACCAGAATGAGCTGCGTATCGTCAGCGTAGGAAATAGTGCTGATCTGATACGAAGAGATTAACTAGATCAGGAGTACCATATAGAGATTGAAAAGTAGTGGGCTCAAAGTAGAGCCCTGTGGTACCCCTGTTTTAGTCGACTTTCCTCAGATCTGTATTGGCCCAGCACAGTGAGTTGTTGTCTGTGGCTCAGGAAATTTTGGAACCATTCTAGCACTACTCCACCTAACCCTGCGCTCCGGAGACGGTCAATCAGAATGGTGTGGGAGACCGTATCGAAGGCCGCCGATAGATCGAGTAATATCAATACGGTCTTCTTTCCAGAGTCCATAGCGGAGCGCAGGGATTCAGTGGAGAATAAGAGTGCCGATTCGGTCGAATGTTTAGACCTGAAACCCGACTGATTCGGATGCAGGACATTGTTATCTTCCAGATAAGTGGTGAGTTGGTTATTGACAAATGACTCAGTCAATTTAGATAACAGTGGCAACAGTGAAATGGGCCTTAGGTTTGTGAGGGTAGTAGGGTCGGGTAAAGGTTTTTTTTGAAGGGGTTTAACCGCGGCTAATTTCCAATCTGATGGAATCTCTGCTGTTGCTAATGATGAATTGATGATACCATTCACTATGGGATTTACCTCATTTACCAAAGCTCTTAAAAACATAGGCGGACAAGGGTCAAATGGTGATCCAGACTTGCTAGACAGAATGGCCTGACGCGATTCCTCCAAGGAGATGGGGGCAAAAACATTAAAAAGAGGATTAGGTGGATCGTTAATTCCATTTGCTTCTGTAGAATTGTTTTCACGAGAGGTTGAAGTTAAGGTTGGAGGTGGAAAGTCCTTAATGATGGCTTGGATTTTATTGTCGAAATAGTCTGAAATAGAATTACACAATGATAGCGAAGGTGGGATATCCTGGGCAAGAGCTTTAGGATCAGTGAAGCTATTTACAATCTTGAATATTTCTTTCTGATTGTTTCCCGAAGATGCAATGGCCTCTGAAAAGTGGGCTTTTTTTGCTGATTTGATGGCGGCATGATACTGTTTACGCGCTGCTTTGTAGATTTTCTGGTCATCTTCTGAGTATTTTCTGCGCCATCTGCGCTCTAATGCTCTCACTTTGCCTAATTCACTCTTCAGAGTGGAAGAGAACCAGGGGGCACTTCCTTTGATTTTTTTGCTCATAGGGGTCATTTTCTTCAGCAGCTCTTGTTGGTTGCTAAGAGATGTGATCCAGTTGCAAAAATGTTGATTGTCTATTGTGGTATGGCCGGATAGAATAGGTTTAGTCTCTATTACTTTAGTTAAGAGGTTTGGTTGGGCGAGAACTTTTTTCCAATCAGGTTTTGTTTCTCCTGTATTTATTTTGGTGTGTCTATGGGTATTTAGAGGTGAGTTAAGAGTTACCTCGAAAGGGATAAGTTTATGGTCAGACCAAGTTTGAACTATTGGGGAAGTACAGGTCAACAGATTCAGATTAGAGCAAATGCAATCTAGAATGTGACCCGCGTATTCACCTAAGTGAACACGTCTGGACCGGGTCTGTGTACCCAGACCCGTCTTGACCGGGCACAAATTAATGAACCCGTCTAGATGCGTTCCCAACAACGGTACTCACCGGGAAGCAAAACTGAAGGCCTCGGAAACTCGATACTGGACTGGACTGGACTGCTACGGCGTCTGGCTGCTACTACTGCTACGCATGCGCTTCGGAACAGGTGGGCCTCCAGATACCTCGGACCTTGCTCTCTCGGCTTGGGCTCTGGTCGGGACTCTCCGCATTCCTCACCGCCTCGTCTGGATGCCGGACCGCAGTCTCCGTCTCCTCCGTGGGCCTGAGGGAGATAGCAGGAAAACCCGCAGGTGTGCACAGGAATCCGTCACGGCTGTAGAAGGGGTCAGGGGCCTGCGTTACATCGCCGGCGAGTGGGGAAGGGGAGGTGTCCCTGTTCGGGCGCCAGATTATGTGGTAAATAAAATTACCGGGTCTATTTTTCTATATATTAAATGACAATAAAGGATAGCTCAATAAATGAGAGGCAGAGTCCGTGGTATCTGAGTCATACGGGCTTTAATTCAGTGTCTCGAGAAACTGGACATCGAGTTCCATCACCACTAAGGTTCAGGAAGAGATATTCAACATTTAATTAACATCACACATTATATATAGTAAAACTATATAATTGAAATGAATACAGTAGGCATAACAAGTGAAAAGAGAGAATGATAAGAACACATGGGCGTAAAAGAGGGCGTGCAAGGGGGGCGTACACGGAGGTGTGTACTGGAAACGTCACAGAAGTGTCATAAGTGGGTGGATGCATAGAGAGATTCTGCAGGGTCAGCAGAAACCTTTACCCTGTGTGCGTGCGCAACTGAGCATGACGTGGTATAGACGTGTAACTGGGGAGAGCTGGGGGGCTTGACTTTAGCTCTAGTAGAAGAGTCTTGGTATCTGGGATGTCAGAACGACCTGCACCTATAGCATATCTGGTATCTTATGTTTGGAGGATGTGTTGTCTGAAGGAAAAGGTCTCTCGGGCAGAGGCCGTTCAATACTAAATGCTAGTGGGTGCATACGTGTCTTGGTGCAATGCGCGGAGGCCATGGGCCTACCATGGTAACGGGTTCTGTAAATCACTTGCAAGGAGGACAGGAAGGCCAGGCCCTTTGCTCTGCAGCCGGGAACATGTTTACCTATTTCACTAGACTGGAATGTGTTTTCGAGGAGGCTGAGCAGATAACTGTAGGCAAAATACTGTCTTGGCAGGCAGGCCAGGCCGAGCGGGGCACCGCTTCGCTGGGCAGGAAGTAAGGCAGAGGTCAGGGATGCATACCTAAACTGCAGCTTTCAGAGAAGGAAGAGACTCAGAGCCTCAATTAAGGGCCTGGCTCGACTGAGCCAGAAGAACGTGAAGAACAAGTGTTTCGCGTTATTTAAAAGTGCACCATGTAAAGACGTTGGCACCATAGGCCTAAAAGTCAAATTAACGTGGTTTTCTTGGAGGACTGAATAACTGACATGTTAATGTTGGACGCAACTGCATATGCGTCTTCATGGCAGGCACGGAAAAGGAATTACACGACATACATGGAACATGGGTGCATGGATAGGGTGCGAGTGGGGGACACATTGATTACCTAAAAATTTCTATTTCCTCAGAGCCTGTTGCAATTTGCAGCCCATTGGGAATGACAGGCCCTCCCAGGGATGGTGGTCTGCTAGGGTCAGCAGACCACCATGTCTGGGACTGCTTTTATTAAAGGAAAATGGAATGCATTTATAAACATTTTTTTTTACCTTTTCGTTTAATATTTTAAGGGCAGGTAGTGGTCCCTGCATGCATTTGCAAAGGGGAAGGGGATTTACGAATGCATTACCACCTACTTGGAGTAGGAGGTAATTGCGAGTGTTTTGTGAACGCAATTGCAGTCTCAAAACATTGGTACATGGGTTTGAGACTTGCTATTTGGAAGGGAATGCCCTTTCCAAATAACAAGTCTCTAAACACTTTTTTGCGAGTCGCAATTCATTTGCAACTTGCAAAATTGTGTTGGTACATGGCCATGACAATTTTAGCATGTGCAAACGGGTCGCTAATCAGTTTGCGCATGCTAAAATGGTTTGTACATCTGGCCCGTAGGCTTTTATTTAATAGCCTAATTCATTCTGCACTGTAGGGATTCAAACTAGAGTTGTGGGTAATTTATTAATATGCAAGCGTAAATCCTGTGTAGCAAGCCTTTTTGTACATGAGTGTGTCCCTAGCGTATGTTCACCTGGTGACAGAATTCTCAGCGAACCAGTGGCTGCTCCTCCGCTAAGCCGGAGAAGCATTGTCCCACTGCCCTTAGAGCAGTGAAAGAGGGAAAAACAAAATGATAATAACTGAACGTTATCATCCATTTATTTCAGTTGCTTAAGGAGGAGGAGTGGACAATGCACATTAAGTGCGCATGACTGCTTGGCCGGCCGTTTTGGTTGTCCAAAAAATCATGGGCATGTTGCATATTCCCCACCAGGCTGTAATGGACATCCTGGTAGGGAATATGCACAGACTCCCTGTCCTGATCTGAGCACCAACCACAATGTTGCATTGCCGCGGTGTGATTAGCTCAGGAGAAC
Organism: Lissotriton vulgaris; assembly: GCF_964263255.1. Lineage (NCBI taxonomy): Eukaryota > Metazoa > Chordata > Amphibia > Caudata > Salamandridae > Lissotriton > Lissotriton vulgaris. The sequence continues at coordinate 1,333,693,379 of NC_141694.1, forward strand.
CTGTATGCCTGGGTGCTTCATGCAGCTTCTTCCGGACTGGAGTCAGGAAGAGCAGATAACGGAGGACAGATGGGGCCAGCAGAAAAAGTAAGTGCATTTTTAGGTTTAAAGCATTTTATCAAGACAAAAACATAGGGAGAGGGAACAGGAGGTTAGAGTTACATACATCATAACAAAGAAATGAGCTGATGTCAAGAGTGCGACGGTGGACCAGTCCGCTGTGAAAAAGGAAGCAACAGCAAGTGAAAAAGGCTCAATATAAGCAATACCTGCAGTCCGAACATGGTCAACACCATCAGTCTGAGCATTGAAAATAATAAGCAATAACAAACCCAACCCACCATCCCCTAGAACCCTCCCCCAAACACCCCAACTCCCCCACCGCCCCCGTCCAATGTACCACTAGAAACACTACCCGCTCCCCACCGCACCCCACCCCTCCAGCAACCCAGCCCCTCTACCCCCCTAGTCAGCTGGAATCACCGGTGGCGTCAACCTTAGGAGCCTGAGGTACCTCGGACAGGTGAGTTCCCTAAATTCAGTAGTTAATAGTGCCCGAAAGGGTTGCCACAGCTCGTCAAATTGGTCTATCTCCCCTGCCACCGTGAGTGACAATTTTTCCATACCTAGCACATGCCAAAGCCTGTGCAGCCAGCCAGTGATGGAGGGGACCGTGGTAGTGCGCCAGTGGATGAGGATGTTCTGAACCGCTGAGCCCAGCGCAATCGCGATTTGCCTGCCCCTACGGGACTTCAGCGGGTACATCAGGCCATTAGGAAGGCCCAGTAATACATACGCCGGAAAGCGCGGTAACTCAATTTCAAAGTGCGTATCCACCTCATCAAGAACCTCCTTCCAATATGCGGCCAACAAGGGACAATCCCAAAGAATATGCGTGAGGGTCCCCACCTGACCACAACCTCTCCAGCACTCCTTCTCAATATGCCTATTCATCTTGTGCAGTCTCTCAGGGGTGTAATACCAGTACGTGGACACCTTGGTGAATGTCTCAGTGAGGCCGGTGTGATACGCTGAATGTCTCGCCCGGTGTGCAATCTGGTCCCACTCCTTGTGGCTAAGTGTCCTACCCAATTCCCTATGCCATCGTTCCCTGCCCGGGTTATAATAGTGAAACGGAGGAGGCTGTAAGAACTTATAAAGATCAGTAATCAGTTTAGCATCCTTGGCGCGGGTCACCAGCCACCGCTCATATGGTGTTATCTGACGATCGGCGGTGTCCCGCACCTGGGGTTGAAGCGCCCAGTGCCGGACCTGCATATATCGCAGTCTATCAGACTCCGTCAGGCGGAACTCCTGTTGAAAGTGCTGAAAGGGGACCACCCCCTCCGGCCCATAAATCTGAAAAAGCGCCCGGCAGCCCGCCAACCACCAATGGGAGAACGCGCCCGGCTCCATCCCTGGGGAGAAATCCGGATTATCCATAATGGGCATAAACGGCGAGGGAAACGTGGTGAGGTCCCGAGTCTCGCAAACCGTGTCCCATACCCTCAGGGGGACCCTCGTGACAAAGGAAGCATAAAGGTTGGGAGGGCGGTGAGCTCGGCGCAAGAATGGAACTTCCTGGAGGGTGCGCCCCGCCACCGCCTGGTCCTGAAAGAGCCAGTGCTTATTGGATCCCCACCTGCTCCACTCCACAAGGTATCGCAACTGTGCCGCCTGAAAGTATTTCCGGAGGTCCGGAATACCAAGACCCCCCGCCTCCGGAGCAAGCGTGGAGAGAACTCTCTTCATCCGTGGCTTGCGGCCCTGCCAGACAAAGTGCGCGATGTCAGCTTGCGTCTGCCTGATCCAACCCACCGGAGGCTGGAGCGGCAAGGCTCGGAAAAGATATAGGATCCGGGGTAGAACCGTCATCTTGACCACCGCAATCCTGCCAAGCCAAGACAACAGGCTCTTGCCCCAGCGGTCAAGTTCCTCCTTGATCTTCTTACTGAGAGAGGCGTAATTAGCCGTTACCATCGCCGGCAACGTCGGCGCCAGCAGAATCCCCAAGTATGGCACCAGGGACGATGACCACTGCATGGGGAAGAGCCGCTGGAGGTCCCGTCTAGTGTCCGCAGCTAGAGACACGTCCAAAGCCACCGACTTGCCCATGTTCATTTTGAAACCGGCCACACGTGAAAAAGCATCCAACTCGTGGACGCAAGCGGGAAGGGATCTCCTGGGGTCATGTCAGCAGGACATCATCCGCATAGAGGCTGACCGCGTGAACATACTGCCCCATCTTGATCCCGATTGCGTCCGGGTTTTGGCGGATCCTCTGGGCAAACGGCTCCATGTATAGAGCAAAGAGGAGTGGGGAAAGGGGGCACCCCTGCCTCGTGCCGCGCTTGATCGCAAAACTACGGGAGCTGCACCCGTTGACCCTCACCACTGCGGAAGGGTGCCTGTAGCAGTTGAAAACCATCGAGCAGAATTTATCACCGATGCCAAATTTTTTGAGTACCTGCTCGAGATAAGGCCAGTGAACCCTGTCGAAGGCCTTCTCGGCATCCACCGCCAGCAGCATCCGCTCGCCCGGGATCCGAGAAGCCTTCTCCAGAATGTGCGCCACGCGCGTGGTATTGTCGACAGTTTGTCTGCCGGGCACAAGACCAGCCTGGTCGGCCTCAACCAGGCCCGGGAGGTGCAGGGCCAGCCTGGACGCCAGAATCCCCGTGTACAACTTGAGGTCGACATTCAGGAGCGAGATGGGCCTATATGAGCCGCATAAGGCCCGATCCTTCCCAGGTTTCGGAATCACCGAGACCGTCGCCCTCAGGAGATCCGGTGGGATGGCTCCCGATTCGGAGAAGGAGTTAAACAACCGAGCGAGGATAGGGGCCACAACCGGGCAAAAGGTTTTGTAAAACAGGGACGTGTAACCATCCGGGCCTGGGGCTTTCCCGTGCTTAAGTCTGGCAATCGCGGAAATCACCTCCTCAACGTGGATATCGCGCTCAAGATATTCCGCCTGAGCGGAGTCTAGCGCCGGAAGGGCCACAGATTCCAGATAGTCCACGGTTTCCCGTGGCGAGGAAGGGTCTCCGGTGTACAGCGCCTCATAGAAACCACAGAAGGCTTCCGCCACCTCCGCGTCACCCGAGACAGCCACTCCATCCGTACCCAGGAGCTCCTTCACTACATTTCGCTGTTGCGCAACTCGGAGCCTATGCGCCAAAAGTTTGCCCCCCTGTGTAGAATGCATGCTTTAAACGTAACGCTGCGTATTCCGCTCTGTCTATGTCCAGCGCCGACAGTGACTTCCTGGCAGCCTTCAACTGCCTCCAAACCCTCGTAGCACCCGTACAGCGGTGGACCTGTTCGTGCTCCCTGACCTGGGAAGTCAACTCCTCCCTCTTCCGTTGCCGCTCCCTGTTGTCTGCCGAGGAGATAGAGATAAATTCCCCCCTAAGGACTGCCTTTAGCGCCGCCCACTGTGTCGCCAACGAGGTGTCCGAGTTACTATTGTGTGCCTGGTAGTCCCGTATCGCCTCCTCAATGTGTTTTACCACTGTCTTCTTATGCAGAAGGGTGTCCCTAAGTCGCCACACCCCTCGAGAGGGGGAGGACGCCGGCCACGCAAACTCACCCTCGACTGGCGCATGATCAGACAGTGTCAGGACCCCAATGTCCGCCGCCGTAGCAGCGGCACGCATCAGTCCGCTAACCAGAAAGTAGTCCAACCGTGCGTAGGTCCGGTGCGCATGCGAATAATAGGAGTAATCCCTATCTGTAGGGTGGAGGGTGCGCCAAAGGTCATGCAAATCCAGTTCGGCGATATGGGTCTTCCCGGCCTGGGAAAGTTCCCCAATCTGCGGGAACCGCTGCGCCGACCTGTCTACTGCAGAATCGAAGACAATATTCAAGTCACCCCCTAGTATGACATGACGATCGGGGGAATCAGTTACATCCACCAGCACCGAATCCAAAAAACGTTCCTGATGGTCATTCGGGCTATATAAGGAGCCAACAGTGAACGATATGCCCCCCAGGCGGAGGCGGTATGCCAAAAGCCTCCCCTTTTGTTCAGCAAATTTATACAACACCTCCCCCTTAAAGGAGCTCGCTAGCAGAATAGCCACCCCGCAGTTTTGGACGCAGCAGAGGAGAAAAACTGGGTGGGAAACCTGGCAGAGCGCATTCTATGGCAGTCGCGGGGCAGCAAATGGGTTTCTTGCAGGAGGCATATATCAGATTGTGTCCCCTCTAGCAGAGACAAAATCGCCCTACGCTTAACAGGGTTATTCAGGCCCTTAACATTAAGGGTCACCACCTTCAGGGACGACATATCTCCCAGAGGTCGAAGACGCTACGCCGCGGGCAGGCAACCGGAGGGGGAGGGGCGCGGGGCAGCAGCGCAGGGCAGGCAGAAGTAAGCCAAGTGTGTACACAGGAAACATCTGACGGTTCTTTCCCAACCCCAGAACAATACCCAACCCCACCCCAAACGAACCAATGGCAACTAGCCAAATACCAACTCAAACAACCCATTGTCTCAGTCATGTCCCAAAACGGACAGGTCCGTAGAAAATACCAAAAGTGGACGTCCGGCCACTCACTTCTCCCCCCCCCGACCCACCCTCCAACCCCCGAACCTGGCACCGAAGAAGCTATGTCCATCTCCCCCCGGAGTGAGTTTAGGCCGTCAAGGCCACACCGTTCGATTCAGCCGAATCCCTGGCCGCTTCTCTCAGGGCACTGGCCATGTCCGCTCTGATGGTGGGCGAGTCAGGCCGTCCAGCGCTCGCCGCCGATCTCCGTCTCGCCGACCTCCGTCGTCCTCCTCTGTCTGAGCGCCTCCAAGACGGCGTCGCCCCATCCTCTTCCGTAGCCGTGAGCCCCAAGACTACGCAAATGTCCTGCAGGGAACGCAGCTGGTGCAGCACCCCGTTCCAAAGAAATATCAAACGGAAGGGATGTCCCCAGGAGTACGGCGTCTCGTGCTCACGCAGGAAATCGGTCGCAATCTTGAAGGACCTGCGCTTCTGCAATGTGATGGCAGATAGGTCCTGATACAGCGCCACAGGTCGTTCTCTAAACATCAGTGGCTGTATCCTGCGTGCCTCGGACATGATGCGCTCCTTCATCGGAAAGTCAGGAAGGTAGGCCAAGATGTCTGGTGGAGGTGCCGCCGACTGTCGCTGCCGGCCGGCCCTGTGGGCCCTATCAATGCGGATCGGAAAGTCCGCGGCCTCTCCTAGAATGTCTCGGAACAGGTCTCGCAAGTAGCCCACCAGGTCTGTCCCCTCATCCGCAGACGGCACACCCCGTACCCGGATATTATTCCGCCTCGACCTGTTCTCCAGGTCTTCGGTGTGGGCCTGGAGTTCAACACACTGCTCCCTGAGACGGAGAACGTCTTGTTTCAGATGGACAATCTCGTCGTCCCGGCGTTGGGCCGCTGGCTCCACCGTTTCTATCCGCTCACCAAGGCCCTCCACTTCCCTGCGGACCTCGCGTACCTCGCTGGCCACCTCCTGCTTCAGCGTCTGGAAGTCCGCTTTAAGCGAGCTGAACAGGTCCTCCATGAAGGATCTCGTGACGGGGGGCTCACCCCCGCCCGTGTCCGCAGTAGCCCAGGAAGAATCCGGAGACGGTTGCGCCCTGTCCCGTTGTTGCTGGGCCCTGCTAAGCATGTCCGGCAGGGTACGGTCCCCCTTCCTCGAACCTCCTTTTCCAGCCATTCGTGTCTCGTCCCTTGTCGCGACCAACTGAAGCAAGGACACGGGCTCCGGCCACTTCGAGGAGTTTCCAGCGGCCAGCAGAGTCCCTCAAGAAGGAACTCCCGGCCAGATAGGGAACCTGCGCCACAGATGACAAAATGGCGGGCCAGTCCAGTCACAAAGGGCCGATCGGCGCCCAGCCAAGAGTTCAACAGGGGCCCCTGTCGGGGAAGCTCCGCCGGAGAGTCCCGCAGGAAGGGAGAGGCGTGCAAAAGTGGAGGTGCAGTAGGCGACTTCAAGCGACATCGAAGGAGGGCCGCCTCACCTTAGCTGTGAAGACAAGATGGCGGTTGGGCGGGGCCGGGAAGATCGTCCAAGCCCAGTGATGGCACCGGGGACACTCCAGAAGCCAGGCCCACGGGAAAAGTTCCAACCAGGGCCGCCGGGCAAGGAAGGAGAAACAGTAGATCTGGCTCCGATTCCAAGCGTTGTCGTCTACCGGCCAGGGGCCGGGGCTCGCATCCCTTGGGAGGCCATCACCGCTAGTCCAAGCACCACCTCGCTCACACGGCAGGGTCCCCGTGCAGGGAAGTCACGCAGCCGATATCCCTCAGGCGATCCCCGTCGAACCTCGGGGCGGTCTCCACACCAGATCGCTAGATATCAGCACCAGGCCTCAGCCGGGATGTCCGGACAGCGCCACGATCAGCTCCGCCTCCAAGGCGCTCCGCCGTCCTGAAACAGTCTTTTAAGGTGCTTCCACCGGAGCGATTGGGGCCAAAGTAGTTTCAATACGTGCCCCAAGGTCTCCGCCATCCGTCTCTCATCTGCTGAGCTTCAGCGGGGGGAGAGAAGATGACGAAAAAGGGCTCGGGCCTAGGCGGGTCGGAGGAGCTGCGGGAAGAAGCATCCGCTCACCCCGCCATCTTGGCCACGCCCCCGTAAGTGCATTTATAAACATATTTCGAGACCCCCATCCTCTCCCCACCCTCATTCCCTATTAGACGCCACTGCAGCAGACAGTTGAGAGGGAAAGCTGCATGAGGAGTTTATTAATTGAAAGAGGATGATAAAAACTGGAGTATTGTGATATAAATAATCTCTGTGAAAGTCATGTTGTTTAGGCAGGAACCTACCCTTGCAAAATACACATAAAATCTGCAATTCTTAATTAAGTCATGTGATGGTCCCAAATGCTAATCCCCGTCCACTACTAACAAATCATTCTTATCTATGTCAGCTGCTCTGAAATGTTAATATCCATTGCCTTCCCAAATACCTCATTCAAATTGCTGGCAGAAGAATTATTGGACTCAACAGTGTTTCATTGACTGATATACTCAAGTGACGTGGAGGCAACCCAATACATCCCATGTCTTCGGTAGACTTAACAGTTGGGCCATGTCAGTCATAAAGGAGACACACAGGCATGTTCAAGTTACCGTCATGGGTGGTTAGAGGGTTAGGCATCAAAGCCAGAGTTATGTTTGGTGCCATATAGCAAGTTAGGAGGTCAGTCCATCAGTAGAGCCAGGCACCTCATTTGCTCTACATTATTTTAGGCAGCAATGTGACATACATATCTGGCTGGATGTACATACATATCTAGGTCAACGATAAAAGGAATCATGTTGCTGTCCTCTACCATCCATCATTTGAATAGGTAGCGATGAATGTATTAGCTTGAGCAGCGTACAGCATAAAGTAAAAAGTGATGTTTAAGCTGAATTGTGTTGAAGTAATAATTTCTAGTGGCATTCCTCTGTGTAGCATTCTAATCTATCAGGTTTCACTCACAATCTCATCATAGAGAGAGAGCTGATAAAAGAGACATTTCAGCACAAGCTGCTATTCCACACTCCCTCTATACAGAAACATATACAACCCCCGGATCAGTTTCAATCTCGTTGATGCTCATCGGTATACAGTCAAAATATCTATTTAAAAATATAGAATTGCAGTAATATCGAATTAAAAATATAGAATGGACAAAATATTGAATGGACAGAATATAGTCAGCAAAAATATCGAATAGAATTGCAGTAATATCGAATTCAAAATATAGAATGGACAAAATATCGAATGGACAGAATACAGTCAACAAAAATATTGAATTTGAGGTAAGTTAATATCGATTTTTTAATAATATGGAATTTTTTTAAGTGTTTTTTATGTTAGTATATGTGTGAAAAGTGTATATTTATTTTATAATTTATTTTAAGTAATTAATTTTATGGTATTTATTTTTTGCGTAATGTAATTGTGTAGCAGGTTGTGGGTTTATAGGGGAATAGGGTAGGAAGTAATTTAATTATAATTAATTAAATATTTTAATTTATTTATTGGTATTTATTTTGAATTAATTGTTAATTCATTTTTAATTGGCAATTAACTAAAATATAATTGGCAATTCATTTTTATTAATTGATTAATTGATAATTATGTTAATTTTATTAATTTATTTTCTGTGGCGGGTTGTGGGTTTATAGGGGAATAGGGTGGGAAGTAATTTAATTGTAATTAATTAAATGTTTCAATTTATTTATTGGTATTTATCTTGAATTATTTGTTAATTAATTTTTAATTGGTAATTAATTTAATTATAATTGGTAATTAATTTTTATTAATTGATAATTATGTTAATTTTATGAATTTATTTTCTGTTGTGGGTTGTAAGTTTATAGGGGAACAGGGTATGAGGTAATTTAATTGTAATTAATTACATCTTTTAATGTATTTATTGGTATTGGAGAAGTGTGGCTCAGTGGTTAGAGGCGGCAGTCCCGGACGCTGGGATCGACCATGGACCAGGGTTCGATTCCCCGCCTCAGCGGGTCTCGGGCTCAAAAATTCCACGGCCTCGACAATTCTAGCTCCGGTGCCTACTCGACTCACGGGGTCTCACTCTGCAACTCTGGGCAATAGCTTGCTTAATCTCCACGACGGCCCCTCGCGGCGGGATGCCTGGCTTTCACCCTGTGGACACCCTGCCGGGGCCTCTCACAGGGGAATACCAGGACGGGTTCCCTAAGCAAGCGCCAGGATGCCCTTTGGGTGACAGGTTGCGCTATATAAGTACACCTACATTTACATTTACATTTATTTTGAATTAATTTGTAATTATTTTTAATTGTTAATTAATGTATTGTTAATTGGTAATTAATTTGTATTAATAGGTAATTATTATTATTTTTTATTTTTGTATTTTTTTTATTGACAAATTAGTTAGGAAGACATGGCTGTGTACATAAAATTAAAAAAAAGACAATTATTTACAAGATAAATATAGTTTGTTCCATAACAAAGATGTTTCATTTTGCACTTGGACCATATTTACAAGGTGAGTCAATTATTTATATTGAGAGCAAAAAACAGTAAAAACATAGTTATCTACAGCAACAAAATAGATATCCAGCAGAAGGATAAGGTTAAATAACCAAAGAGTCTTCAAAAAAGAAAGTTACCCCAGATTTTCTCGAATTTTTTTAATGAGCGAACTCCTCTGAGTTCTGCGAGCCCTAACTCCATAGAGTGGATTTCGTTGACTAGTGACCACCATTCCCATATGCTAGGGGGTTCAGGACATATCCAGGCTATAGCTAATATGAGTTTGGTGCAGGAGATAAGGATAGTTATCAGGGCAGATTGAGGAAGGGAAACAGGATGGATGTCGAGTAAGATTATTGGTATTGTAAGAGAAGGTATGAAGATTTTCTTGATTTCCAAAACTTTAAGTATTTCCCCCCAAAAATATTTTAAAGTCGGACAGGAGAACAGCATGTGTCCTAAATCTGCTGCATGAGCAGAGCATTTAGGACATTTGGTACGATCGCCTTGAATGTTATTAAGGGACCACTTAGAGATCTTTTCCGGTGTATAGTATAGCATATATGTTGTTCGAAACTGCTGTAACCTTAAAATGGACGATCGTACAAAGTTATTAATATTACATAAGGAGCATGATATTTGTTTGGGAGTTATGTTTAAGCCGATTTTACTACTCCATTTTTCCGCTAGTTTTTGACAATCGTCGATTTTAATGGCACAAAGATGTTTGTAGGCCTCACTTATCAAAGATTTGTTTTTGGTGGAATATAAACAGTTCCAGATATCACAGTCTAAAATGTTGTGGATTTGGTTCTTCCTTATTAGAAAGTCATGTATTTGTAAATATTTGAATCTCATTGTTTCCGTCAGATTATACAGAGTTTGAAGTGTATTATAGTCTAAAAACCCTTGCACGCCGTACAAATCTCCCAAAACCTTAATTCCATAAGCAGACCATCTAAGGGCCATGCCATCATTGAAAATCCTGGGAAGGCCCGGATTGCCCCATAACTGTAGTTTGGGTTGATAAAAAGATGTATTGCAGTAAGATAGAATGTTAACCCATATCCTAAAAATATCTTTGGCGGTCTTGAATTTTACCCTCTTGTAGTAGTTAGGGGGGTTTGCTCGCAGTAAAAACATTTTTGAGTTTGATTTTAACATAAAAGAATGGAAAAAGAAAGTGTCCTCAGTTTGTAGTAGAGACCGGAGGCGCCTAAAAAATGAGGACCAAAAGTACGGTTTAACATCGGGGAAGTTTAGGCCTCCCTTATCTATACTGTTTTTTAAGAGTTTCAACGATCTTCTGGCTTTTTTGTATCCCCAAATGAAGCTGCTAAATATTCCGTCTAGTTGCTTAAAAAAAGAGTTGTTTAATGCTAATGGAATAGAACGAAAGAGGTATAAAAATTTAGGTAGTACCTTCATTTTGATAAGGTTAATTCTGCCAATTAGGTTCAAAGGCAATCTGTGCCATTTTTTAAGCAATATGGTAGTAGATTTGATTAGTTCGTTATAATTAAGATTGTTTATTTCTCGTATGTTAGATGTAATTCTGACTCCTAGGTAGGTGGCAGTTTTACAGATCTCGGGAATTTTTACCGCTGGTGTGTGATTGGCTATGATTTGTGTTTTGTTTGTGTTTAACTTATAGCCGGATACTTTGCCAAATTTACAAGCCTCGATGTTAATCCCTTGTAGTGCCTTAATAATATAAGAAGAATAGATGGCGATATCGTCGGCGTATGCCGTGATTTTCAGTGTTTGTTCGTTAGATTTGAAGGGGGCGATTCTATGTTGTGCTTGGAGGGAGTATAAAAATAGTTCGAGTGAAAGGGCAAATAATAAGGGTGATAGGGGTCAACCTTGGCGAGTACCTCGAGAGATCTTAAAGTCTGTGGAGGTCTGCCCCCCGTAGCTAACATGGGCTAAGGGATTATCGTATAATGCCTTTGTCCACTTTAAAAAGTGTCCACTGAACCCCATTTTAGTCATAACGTGCCAGAGATAATCCCACCCCACTCGGTCAAAGGCCTTTTTTCGGCATCGAGCAAAATCATGCCGAGTGGGGTGGAATCAGTCTCAGCGACGTCGAACGCTGTTATAGCCATGTTAACATGGGTGGTAGTATCTCTCCCGGTGACAAATCCGTGTTGCTGCGGATTAACAATTTTGGGCATGTGAGGAGCTAGCCTAGTAGCTAGGATTTTTGCTAATATTTTTGCGTCACTGTTAATCAAAGAGATGGGTCTGTATGACCCCCTCTCTTCCTTTGGCTTGCCCTTTTTAAGAAAAAGATTATTTTAGCTCTGTTCCATGACTTGGGGGCCCTCCCAGTCACCCCAATGGATTGTATGACCTGCAGTAGTAAGGGTAAAAGTTCCTCTAAACATATTTTGTATATTTCCAGAGGGATGGTATCTTCCCCTGCGGCTTTTCCTATCGGTAAAGTGGCAATAGCTTGGCGTATATCTTGCCCTGTAATATTTTCAGACAGCGAATCTATTTCCGAAGAATTAAGTATGGTTGTTAAAGTCCCATCTAAGTAATTCTGTATGATAGTTTCGTTTGGAATAGATTCGGGGGTGTATAAAGTCCTATAAAAATCCACAAATTGTTCCAGTATATCATGTGGTTGGTCGTATATCTTATTATCAGAGCCTCGGATGTTTGTAATTATGGTACTAGCTCTATTTTCAGCCACTTTGTATGCCAGGATTTTGCGAATTTTGTCCCCAGCCTCGTATAGCGCGATCTTTAATTTATGTATGTTGGCGATATTTTTTTGAATAAACTTTGTTTTAGTTTCAGATTTTAGTTGACTTAGTTTAAGGCCTATCTCTATTACTGTAGGTGAGTTTAACCGAAGTGCTATGGCTAGTTGTGCTTCTTGAGCAGAGATGTTGGAGATCAAGGATTCACTAAGTTTACGGCGCTCAGAATTTTGTTTAAGCACGTATCCCTGCGTGAATCCTCGAATGCTTGCCTTACAGGTGTCCCAAACCGTATTACATGAGGCAGAATTCCAATTAATTTCTATAAATTCAGTAAGATGATTTTTTAATTGTGAAATGTAGACAGAGTCTGATATTAAGTATCTGGGAAAAGAAAATGGTCTATGGCATGTACGAGTATGTGGAGTATCAAAAGTCAGCATTATAGGGTTGTGATCTGAGGAAATTCGAGGACATACTTCCACTGCGCTAATGTTCAATAGTTTAACATTAGCTAGAGCCATGTCTAGTCGAGAACAAAGTTTATGAGGTGCGGAATAATATGTGTAGCCAGGGGTGTGTGGATATAAGTATCGCCAAGCGTCTTTAAAATTATGTGTATGGCATAGGTCTAGAATTGAGGCTCTAGTTTTGCGCATCCGCTGGAAGCTCCTAGGCCTGGTAGTATCTCGTTGGTAATCCATGATGCAGTTAAAATCCCCCATTATAATGAGCTTCCCATCCCAATCTAAAAGTTTTATATTTAAATCATCAAAGAGCCTGGGTTAGTCTTGGTTTGAGCCATACACCGCGCAGACTATATGCTTATGATTTTCAATGTTCAGTTGGGTGATGACCCATCTACAGTCTTTATCATGAGCGGTTCGTAAGGTTTCTGCTTTGAATCGTTTATCTTTAAGAATTGCGACCCCTCTAATTGAAGCTCCAAAAGTGGAGCGGCAAACAATATCATAACCTAGTTGGGAATTTTTTTTTTTATCCTTGCCGGCTATGTGTGTTTCAGTTAACAGCATAAGATGAAGGTCGTACAGCCTCAACTCTTCCGACACAAGACGTCTTTTGTTTTTACTGTTAAGCCCCGCGACGTTCCAAGCAAGACATTTCATTTTATACATTTAAGAGAAAAAAGAAAAAAAACCCTCATAATGAAACACCAAGCGGAAATTTTCCATGAGCCACGCAAAAAATATACATTTACTTTTTTCTTCAGTAGCATGTCTCCCCCTCAAATTGTAATCACTTTTTTCTATTTTTTTACCCCCCCACCCCCCACCCTGCGGAGAACCTATTTCTGTAATAGGTAATTATTTTTAATAACTAGTTTTTATTTGTATTTTTAATTGATTAATTATTATATTATATTACATTGGTAATTACTTTTTATTAATTTGTAATTGGTATTAATATTTAATTTATTTTTATTCATATATGAAGTATTTACTTTCCCTACTGTTGCATTCACTGGAGTGGGATTAGTAATTTTTACTTCTATGCTATCCAACGCTTTCTCTACTCTTGCACTCTCTGGAGTGGGAATAGTAATTTTTACCACAACTCTATCCAACGCTTTCTCTACTGTTGCACTCACTGGAGTGGGAATAGTAATTATTACTCCTACGCTATACAACCTTGTCCCTACTGTTGCACTGTTATTTTTGCATTTGTCACTCTGAGTGGAATGGGTATGCTCAGACGTGAGTCCCATGCTCTCCACACCACTGGAGTCAAGCTATCCTGGCTGAAGACGGCTGATAGCCAGAAACCGGTCCTAGGATGCTTGATTCCGGTCCAGGAAAGACACGGCTTGGCTGTTCGGGCTGGACTGTTCCCATGAGGCACAGGGTCAAGGCTGATTTGCATATGGCCATGTCTGAATTGGGGTGGTCTGGAGTGCAAAATAACAATGGATATAGGTCCAGATATCTGTACTGGGGTGAATGTATGACATTGTTCTGCATTCTGTCCATCAACTGTTATTTTTGCATTTGTCACCCGAGTGAGATGTGTATGCTCAGACGTGAGTCCCATGCTCTCCACACCACTGGAGTCAAGCTATCCTGGCTGAAGACGACTGAGAGCCAGAAACCGGTCCTAGGATGCTTGATTCCGGTCCAGGAAAGACATGGCTTGGCAGTTCGGGCTGGACTGTTCCCATGAGGCACAGGGTCAAGGCTGATTTGCATATGACCGTGTCTGAACTGGGGTGGTGTGGAGTGCAAAATAACGATGGATTTTCGCCCAGACCTCTGTACTCGGGTGAATGTATTACATTGTTCTACATTCTGTCCATCAACTGTTATTTTTGCATTTGTCACCCCGAGTGGGATGGGTATGCTCAGACGTGAGTCCCATGCTCTCCACACCACTGGAGTCAAGCTATCCTGGCTGAAGACGGCTGATAGCCAGAAACTGGTCCTAGGATGCTTGATTCCGGTCCAGGAAAGACATGGCTTGGCAGTTCGGGCTGGACTGTTCCCATGAGGCACAGGGTCAAGGCTGATTTGCATATAGGCATGTCTGAACTGGGGTGTTGTGAAGTGCAAAATAACGATGGATTTAGGCCCAGATCTCTGTACTGGGGTGAATGTATGACATTGTTCTGCATTCTGTCCATCAACTGTTATTTTTACATTTGTCACCCCGAGTGGGATGGGTATGCTCAGACGTTAGTCCCATGCTCTCCACACCACTGGAGTCAAGCTATCCTGGCTGAAGACAGCTGATAGCCAGAATCCGGTCCTAGGATGCTTGATTCCGGTCCAGGAAAGACATGGCTTGGCAGTTCGGGCTGGACTGTTCCCAAGAGGCACAGGGTCAAGTCTGATTTGCATATGGCCATGTCTGAACTGGGGTGGTGTGGAGTGCAAAATAACGATGGATTTAGGTCCAGATCTCTGTACTGGGGTGAATGTATGACATTGTTCTGCATTCTGTCCATCAACTGTTATTTTTGCATTTGTCACCCCGAGGGGGATGGGTATGCTCAGACGTTAGTCCCATGCTCTCCACACCACTGGAGTCAAGCTATCCTGGCTGAGGACAGCTGATAGCCAGAATCCGGTCCTAGGATGCTTGATTCCGGTCCAGGAAAGACATGGCTTGGCAGTTCGGGCTGGACTGTTCCCAAGAGGCACAGGGTCAAGTCTGATTTGCATATGGCCATGTCTGAACTGGGGTGGTGTGGAGTGCAAAATAACGATGGATTTAGGCCCAGATCTCTGTACTAGGGTGAATGTATGACGTTGTTCTGGAGTCTGTCCATCAATTGTTATTTTTGCACCTGGTTGTACCATGGCACAAGCTGGAGAGTGAGTATTGCTTTCTCAGACAGTGGGCTGCTGATTGTTCTTCCTGAGCACTGCTCTTTGGTAGCTGAGACTGCTGTTTCTGTTGTTCGAAGTGAGGATATACCTAGGCCAGACATGCCCTTTTGTTTGACTCTAATTACTGCTTCAGGAAAGCTGATGATAGCCAGATGCAGACAACTCACACTTCAGTGTACCCATGTTAAATGCGCTCCTGATTAGAGTCCCTAGGGCAACCTGCTGTGAGAAGCATCCCTTTACACTAAGGCTGTGTCTCAAGTGCAACCTGAGAAGAACACTTAAAAGGGAATGATCCCAAACAATTTCTGAATTTTGAGACTTTGGGTCTGCATTGCTTGTTTGTGTATAAAAGTAGGATCCAACCATCCAACTTTGTTCCTGTCCCAAGTTCTTCTTGATCAAGGAAGGGAGTACTCTGCATTGTACTCAAAGAGCTCCTGCATAACCAGACCTTATGATTGCCTAGCAGCCAGTCTCCCAGATATTAAAGGACATCACCTAGAGTCAGTGTATCTGCTGGAGGAGCTGAGGGTCTGCCCAAAAATCTTAGAGCCTGTTTAGATCTTGAAGGGACTACCAGTGTCACTCTGCAGCTGTGCATCTAAGTACTCCATCAAGCTAACGGAATCCCACCCACCCTATTTATATGTATGCAGGCTGAATTTCTGTCTACATCAGAGTGTTTACAGTCGCGTACACAGCTTACCACTGCCGATGCTGCAGACTCCTCTGCTAGCAAATAGTACTCCGACACTGTCAGGCCATTGGAGTTGTGCTGAGCCTATTGAGATTTCACAGTTGTGCTGGCAGTGTTCTAGCAAAAGAAACTCAATTGATGGACGGAATGTAGAACAAATCAAAACATTCACCCCAGTCAAGCGATCTAGGCTAAATCCATCATTTCTTTGCTCACCGTGCCACCCCAGTTGAGTGTTCTTGCGGCGCATTGTCAAGAAGTGAATCCGTCACAGGATGTGGTTAACATTGGACTATATCTGACACTGTAAGCTGGATGCTAGCATCACACACCTGATGTGTTTTGGCTAATTGTCTGCATCTGCACCCCACACTAAAAAAACACACTCCATTTCAGACTATGCTCCTTTGCCATTCCACAGCAGCATAACATTGTCCAACAGCGATTTCTCACTCAAGTAAGATTTTTTTTTGCTTTTCCTGTTACTTGTTAAATTTGTTCGTTTTGTTATTTTTTGGATTATTGCAATCATTTAAGTTTATCATTTCATAATGGCAGTGCGGTACCCACATTTTACTGAGGGAGAATTGTCAGTCATGGTAGATGAAATCGAAGAGCATAGGCCACAATTGTTTGAGCCCAAGTCCAAAATACACCCCTATCTTAGAAAAGGCAAATGTGGTTCAGAAAAGCTGACACGGTGAATGCTTTAGCAAAAAACCTGTGCATACAGGAGAAAAATACGGAGAGGTGAAATACCTGTGGGGTGAGTGTGTTCTCTGGCCTCCAAGAGTCAACTGGAACTCCAGATGACTGGTTCTGGTAATCCCAGGTCTCCTTACAACTCTTTCACGGGGAGGAGAAGGTATTGCAGATCCTACATTCATGAAGGCTTGACAAGAATCACTGGTGGAATGGAGACTGGTAAGTTATAATTTCCAATGTGTCACCAACCTAAATGTCCGGTGTGCTTTGAAGTTAGCTGTTGCTAATGTGTTCAAAACCATTGATCTGTTTTACATAGAAAATAAATATATCAGTTACATCTTGTTTAACTTGTTGTTTGTATTGAGTTGTATTGAAGATAAAAGTTTTCAATAGTCATCATCTTTCACATGCCGTGATGGTGCTTGTAAGTGTTGGTCCTCTAAATCATTTTTTTTAAACACAATTTTATTGAGTTTTTACAATTCTTGTTGCTTATGAGATACAGAGTTTGGCAAAAGTAGAATAAAAGAAAGTAATACAAAATATTTTTTTAAATGGTAATCCTTCGATAAAATAATACAACCAAACTCTATACGTGTGAATGAATTCTTTCACATACTGACATTGAATAATACAGAGGTCTCGGCAATTGTAAAAAGTTTGGATCACTCGTATAGTTAAACAGCCAGATGTTATAAAACTCGTATTTATACAGGTATCCATAAACTACTATATTATAATTGAAACTACCCCCCTCCCCGCCGGTTCTCTGACGTCCTATTTTGAGCATGTACATTACAGATGGTTGTAATCTCTTGTAAAATAAATTAAAAAAATTAAAAAGCACATCGATATACAAAGCATTCATAATTAAATTCTCTTGAGTACTAATAGAGCATAAGAGATATGGCATTATACAGGTTCAATCACGGTAGCCAATAGGCAGACCCTCCAACATTTCGCAATTCGTGAAATTACCGCGACATCGGTAAAGGAGCGCAATATTTGCCAACAAGGCCTAAAATCATCTTCCGGCAGATAATAAAAACTATAGGGAGTTCCTATTGGTTGTGCGCACATACTACATTACGTGGGGCAGTACAGCCATATTAGCTTCTCCCTGCTACATTACAGTCAATAATAACTAAAAAGTTAGCATACTTTTAGCATTTAAAAAGAAGGGCAAAAAGAGAAGCCGAGGCGAAAGAAGGGGAGGAGTGGGCACTTTAGGAAGAACAATTAGTACAAGACATGTCTCTCCTGTGCAGGTGTTCCTCAGGCGTGTCGTCAGCGCCGAAGAGATTGAGACCTTTAGATAACAGGGTCAGTAAACAAGCCTGTTCATTAGATATCCCAGGCTGTGAGGCTGTGAATGGAAAGGGGGCAGGGAGGAGGCTTTGAATCATCACAGACGAGCATTTACTTTTTCACATCACTTCCTACCAGCACAGGTCAAGCACTGCTTCTATTGTGAGTCTTTTGAGCGGGGGAGGAGGGGGTGTGTGTTTGTATGCATGTATTTTCAAAGTAAGATGACTAAAAAAAAATTGGAATGTGCAACTCATACTACTGAATAATGAGGTTTCCTACACTCTTTGGAATTAATTTGTGGCTTTTTATTTTAAAACTAGTGTGCACTTTCTTTAATAAAGAAAACGTGTAATGGCGAGTTATTATTTAAATACAAAGAAACTACTACATGATAAATAAAATGCATTTCAACTAGTATTTTGTCATGCTAAATAATTGGAAAGTTGTGGCAGACTCAGAATGGTGAATAGTTTTATACGAATGTAAAATTTTCCATCTTTATTTAATTGTAGTTGTTTAGAATTTGCAGGTACATTGTGAGAGCAAAAGAACCTCTGACTCAGACGCAGGCGCCCCACCTTTCTCAGCACTTTTATATTTCCCAGGATCAGGCATGACTACCACAGCCTAGTCAGGTTTTTGTACTGCTTTTTGGGATTTGTAGTTGTGTAAATATGGACTGGTGGAACTGTTACTCAACCTGCTTAGAAGGAGGAGCAAAAACGAACAATGTCATAGAGTGATGGCACAACTCTTTCAATAAAGCAATTGGAAAACCTTATCCGAATTTCTATCATTTTTTGGAAATTTTGAAGAAGGAGCAAAGTTTCCAAGAAATGAGAATGGTGCAATCATTAACAGGTAGTCAAAACCCACGTATTTCTAACAGAACTAAGGAAATGTCTGAAAGACTATTGGGTGTAATGCAACAATTTTCGTTGCAAGTGGCTTCAGACTACCTGGATAATCTTGCACATATCCTACACTTTTAAAACACATTACTTTTACTTGTCTCTTTTACCCTAAAACAACTCCTACTAATTAAATTGGGCATAATAAACAAATATTAAATTTAAACTTTAAAGTCAAGTATTCTTAACTTCAGAATTCTTCTATCTTCAACTCTTGGACTTACATACCATCAACTACTTCACCAAGAGTCCTTTTATTCTTTAATCCATAATAAATAACAAATAATCCAGGTAAACAATCCATTACCCGATGAAAAAGATGTTAATATACACACAGTAAAATAAGTGCATGCATCAAAAAACGCATCCAATAAAAAAATCCTGAAAATATTTTGTTGTGTAGAAAAAACGCAACAAAATCCAATGTTGCAATCCAATGATGAGTCCAATCCAAATGCTTTTCATAATCCTTTGAAATTCAAAATGAAGAAACCCAATAAAACAATCCAGAAAAGTATGTTTTTGTCAATATAAAAAAGCCTCAAATTTCCCAAAAACAATCCATCAAAACCCAAAATCCTGTAGAAATTTAGGGGCACATTAGGATGGCGGGCGCCCGGTGTACAAAGGGACCACCCGCCATAATGGCGGGTGTCCCGTGGCTACCATTAGGATGCACCCGCCACAATGGCGGGCGCATCCTGCATTCCCAACACTGTGGCGGGCGGTGCACTCAGCACCGCCCGCCACAATGCCAGGAAGGCATGTTGTGTACTTCCATCTCCCTGGGGGCCCGCAACGGGCCCTCAAAGCAGACTCTGCATGCCTTTCCGTGGCGGCAATACCGCATCGGAAAGGCATTTCAAAACCCACATCCTAATTTGGCTGGCAGTGTCTTTCAAACACCCCCACCATAGAGAACCCTTTTCCGCCCGGTCGGTCTTTCAATCCGCCGCGGACGCCCCAGCCATTGTAATATGGCAGGGGGTCATTTCTGCACAGATGGCGAGCGGATTGCCCCCGCTGGGCCAGCGGTGACTACCGCTGGCCCGGCGGGGCCATCTGCCCGCCATCCTAATGGGGCCCTAAGTTATTATCACATCCAAAAGATATAACATTTTAAACAATGTATAAATACATCTAACCGCAAATGTAATAAAAATGTGTTACTTATTAAACAACGTACCCCTAAACTAATAAAGTACACATTTACAAACACTTTTGGGAAATTAAGTACTTATTATATATATAACATCAAGTACTTAACTAACAAAAACTATTGTAGAAAAAAACAAGACCCAACGTGGGCCTACTACTGCAGCATGGTAATAGCGGAAATCAATTTGTGAAAATACAACAAACCTACGTAAAAACATTTAGTAACTAAATATACCCCCCTCCTCTCTCCTTACAATAAACAATACCACTACACTATGGGGGTCATTAGGATGGCGGGCGGACTTTCGGGGATTGGGACCGCCCGCCACTGGTGCGGGGGTCCTGTTGCAGACATTAGGATGCGGCTGCCACACTGGTGGGCGCATCCTGCATTCCTGACATAGCGGCGGGCAGTGCTCTCAGCACCACCTCCCGCAATGCCAGGAAGGCATGTCGTGCACTTCCGTGCACAACGTTGCAGACACTGCGCGGTGCCTGCCATGTTGTGCATGGAACTGCAGGGGGGTACCAATCCCTGGGGGCCCGTTATGGCCCCCCAAATGCCAAAAACCGCATGCTTTTTGCCACAGAAAGGCTCAACCCCGCATTTATGCTAACATGGATGGCGGTGTCTCCTAGACACCGCCACCATGTTAGCTGCTTTCCGCTTGGGTCGACTCTGCGATCGGGCGGAGAACCGGTCGCTACCCTAATGGACCCCTATGCATTTTAATAACGTAAATGTATCTTACCTTAACGCAGCTCTCCCTTGCTTCTGTTCTCTCCAGCGACCCTCTCCATAATGATGAAACTCATGTCTACGCGTCAACGTCACATATTTCTGTAAAAATGAAAAAAGGACAATTTCTCTCATTGAAACCAATGGACAAGTGTGAGAAACTTATTACAAATGGTAATAAAAAATGTTACAATACTGAATAAAATGTAAAAATATTTTTGTAAAATATTATTAAATATAATTGATTTTTCTATATTTATTTCAAAATGTAATACAAATTTGCTAAAAATGTTAAATCAATAAAAAGTTATCTGTTTTCAATTTCTTTATACATTTTTCTTAATGTTTACTGTAAATTAAATTAAAAAATATATTTTGCTATTTAATTTTTTTATATATACATAATAAATGTTTTTTATTAATTATTTACATATGCTTTACATTGTTAGATATATGATATAATTCACAATTTACTTTTAACAATAACAACATTTTACCTTACAAATAAATCATTTGTAAAATTGATATAAAGCTAAACAATATAAAATATATATTTTTTAAATAAACTGTATATCAAAATAATTATTTTTTAACATGGAAATTAAATATTTACCTACATAATTCATACTGGAGTATTTTTTATATCATGATTAATATTACATATTTCTATGAATACATCCTTATTAATGATAATAGTAGCATTAATAATAATACCTGAGTATTAATGTATCAAAAAAAATTGTCTACACCTTAAAAATGTTTAAAAAAATATTCCCCTAAAAATAAAATATTTACTAACTAAATTAATATCTCGATAATATTTTTTTTACTATAACAATACAAATATTTCCATATTATTTTCGACTGTAGCATTAATATTAATACCTGAGTATTAATTTACTATTACATAACTATTACCAAATATATAAATATATTTTTATATTTTGTAAATAAATATAACTTACAATATTCAAAATCAATAATATAAAAGTTATAACAAAAACTTACCATACTATACTTACCAAATGCATGCGTTGTACCTACATATGCGTAGGTATAGTATGCGTTGTAAATTCCTACGATGTAATTGTTCCTGCGTTGTAAAAGTTGCGTTGTAATAGAATGGCGTTGTAAGCCCTGCGTTGTAAAGAATGTTTCCCTGTATAACCAGCGGGTAAGGTTTCGTCCTTTTCCCATTAGATATATTGCATAAACTAGCTCATGGGTAGGAGGTTCGATCCCTTCTAGGGACCAGTGGCGTTTAATATAATGGGAGATAGTGGCATGGTGGAGAAATAGCGTCGGAGGGACCAGCTGAGTACAAATAAAGTTATCCTGGTCCGCTAGTGTTCCCTCTATAAACAGTGTCCCAGTCGACATTACACCTTCTTGTGCCCATGAGGACAGAACCTGTTTCAAAATTAATCCATTTGCAGTAGGTATCCCAAGCAAGAGGATGTTAGGAGAATATGGGGACGTCTTTTTGGTGTATTGAGTATTGAAGCGCCCTCATCCAGTACATTAATGCTGTTTTAAGCAGGGGGACTGTGGGTGGGATCTTGGCTTGTGGCAATAATAATGTGTGAAGAATACCCTAATTAAGGAGCTGTGGTGTATAGCCTATTTCGTGTATATATCATCCTGCAAGCCAGCACGATAACCATTGTAGCTGATCGCCATACAGTATGCCCGAAAGTCTGGAGCACCAAGGCCTCCCTTTTCAGGTCGCAATTGAAATTTTGCCATACTCACTCTCCTACGTCCCTTTCCCCAAATAAGTTCTGACAGGATTGTTTCAAGTGTATGAAAGATTTTGGCAGGAATCCTGACTGGTAAATTGGTAAAGAAATATAAAAGTCGAGGGAGCATTACCATTTTCGAGATGGCTATTCTGCACATCACAGACAATCGCAACAAGGTCCAAAAAGAGATCTGCATCCCTAGTGATCCTATCATTGTCAACAGGTTTTCATCTATTAGGTCTTGGGGAGTTCTATATAATTGTATGCCCAGATATTTAAAAGTCTGTAGGGCAGTTGATAGTGAAAAATCGCTGAATATAACTGGATCTGGGGTGTCTTTATACCGCATATAAAAGGCATGTGATTTATTCTCGTTGATTGTTTGACCTGACACCTGTTCGAATTGTTGAAATATAGATGGGATAGGTTCCAACTCTGCAGTATTTGTGGCCTCTTTACAGAGCTTAATAAGCAAGGGTTCTAATAATAATAATAATAATAATACAGCGTTTTATATAGCGCAAACAGCTACCTCACGAGGAGGTGTCCCGGCGCTAGGAAGAACACAGTTAACCAAGAGGACTGAAGTGATGATGAAAACAAATAACAGTGGCAACAGGGGACATCCTTGTCTAGTACCCCTTGCTACTGAATAAGCTGGAGATATAGGAGAGCCAGCCCTGGCCCGGGCCATAGTGGCAGTGTATAATAATTTAACCCATTGTAAGTAGCAGTTGTGGATGCCAAATTTTTACAGAGAGGCCAACTTATATGTCCAAGCAAGTGTATTAAACGCTTGTTGTAGGTCGAGGGAGATACCCCAGCGTTATAGGAAAGATCCATTGCGGTGTCCATTATGTAATGGAAACGTCTGATATTTAATGATGTATTGCGGCCAGGAATAAATCCACATTGGTCAATATGGATGAGTTTTGGGAGGTAGGGAAGGAGTCGCTCGACCAATATTTTACTAAGTATTTCATATTTGGTTGATAATAATATTAAAAGGGGGCGGTAGCCTGACATGTCCCGGGGGTCTCTATTAGGTTTAGGGGGAGAGGTAACTAGTGCTTGCATAGTTGTCAATGGAAGGGTGCACTTCTCAAAAGCTGTCTTATAGAGGGTCTCTAGGCATCCGGTCAGTTTATCAGCATATGTCAAATAAAACTCAGCCGGTAATCCATCTAAACCTGGGGTCTTATTTTTGGGAAGGTCCTTAATGGCTTCTTTTTTGTCAGTTTTTGTAATAGGGGCTTTTAATTCTGATTGAGCTGCTGTTTTCAATTTAGGGTATGTAAGGTTACTCAAAAAGGCTGTTATATGTTCAAGTGATGTAGTAGCTGGAGTATTATATAGGTTTTTGTAGTAGGTACAGAATGCAAGGTTAATTTCTTCTTACGTAAGCACAACTGTACCATCTGGTAGAGATATTTCTGATATCAGGACTTGGGGGAGCATTTCGTATGAGGCTTGCTAAAAGAGTAACCAATTTGTCTGCCTCTTTGTTACTATACTGGATGTATGCTCTATAATCTATGAGGTGAAGTTGTTCAAGAAGTGCAGCATGTTTGATTCTGACTTCTTGTAACTGTGAGTGTTTAATCGGATCAGCAATAGTAGCGTTTTCCAGATTATTAAGGGATTCTTCCACCGTGGTACAGTTCTTGGCTGTTTCCTGGCGAGTTCCTACTGTTGCTGCTATTGCTGGGCCCTGAATCACTGATTTAAAGTCATCCCACTCCATTAGGCGGGAAGATGCAGAGTTATAATTTTCTGTAAAATAATTAGAACTGGCTGTGCCCATTGTATCCCTAAAAACCGCATTCTCTAGAGTTTGTGGCCAAAGTCGCCAAGTTGGGACGGAGTGGGCACCTTCCCCCATTCAAGGATTATTTCAAGCGGGTTGTGGTCGGACAGTGCTTTTCCAAGATATGTGGAATCAATAATCTGGGACATCAAGGACATGGAACAGAAAATCCTGTCAAACCTGGTGAGCAGCTGATGCGGGGGGGGGAATAAAATGAGTATGCCCGACTAATAGGGTGTTGTTGATGCCATATGTCTTGTAGTGTCCAACCCGTAGCCCAAGCCTGTTGGAACTCTGCATTCTTAGTGGATACAGCTCCTTGAACCGGGAGATGAGAGCGATCCAGGTGGACATCTAAAATAGAATTATAATCTCCACCAATGACCCATGGACATACAACCCCACCTGATAAAACTGTGTTGAGGGTAGTGAGGTGGGTATTTTGTTCATAATTAGGGGGCTATACACTGCCAATTACTATTGGAATATCATCTAGTCTGCCCTGTAGTAGTACATATCGCCCTGCCGTGTCTACACGCTGATCTACAAGAAGAAAGAGTACCCCACGCCTAATCCAAATAAGTGATCCTCTTGCAAAGGCAGAGTAAGATGTGTTAAAAATGTGGCCTCTCCATTTTTTACGCATTTTGGTCACTTCTGAGTTGGTTAAATGTGTTTCCTGGACAAGGGCTATTTGTACTTTTCGTCTATTCAGTTGGGCGTAGATTCTGTCGTTTGTGGATCGATTCCATTCTTTGTACATTCCATGTCAATATTTTGTGTTTACCCAACACAGCCATATAATATCAGACAGATACAAGGAAATGTGTCATGATGGGAAGAGGAATACAGTGTATCGTATGAGATAGGGTGAGCCAGGCACCAATAAACAATAACACCCAATACTAGGGCCAACTGATGAACTACGATGGGCCAGACATGCTCTATAACTTACTAATTCCAAACGGTTATACAATGCAGTAACTGCAGGCGGGGGTGGGTCCTATGCTGGGCATGACTTTACAGCTTCAGACAGAGCTAAACTCGTGGCAGGACCCAGTAATATGTTAAAATAAGGAGAAATCTGGAGAGAAAAAACAAATTGTTAGTACATCAATAGTGTCTTACTTCCCTCCACCGTGTTTGGTTAGGGCCTTCGTTGTAATCTTTCCATGTGTACTGATCCATCGTTTTAACTAAATAAGTCCTCTACGATCTGATGGGTGATCGAGGAGAACAGGATATCATTGCTTTCTGAGTCTGAAGGCAGCAAGTTGTCATCCGATTGTTCCGGAGACGTCGTCTGCGTAGGGTCACTCATGGAGGCAGCCACCGCCAACACCGACTCCCGGTCCATTAGGACCTGCTCTGATGGAGGTGTTTTGGTGGATAATGTTCGTGCTGATCTGTTGCGACGGGTCCTAGGCTTATTTGTTTGTGTGTGACACATCGTAGCCGTTGATCAATATTGTCTAGTGATTGAGAAGGGAGAGTGGACTCTAGCCAGTCATTTGCTGCCTTAGGACATTCAAAAAAAGTGGAATTTCTGTGGATAATTTTTAGCCATGCTGGGAATAGCAGAGCATATTTCAAGTTGAGAGCTTAGAGTTTCCATTTGAATGGTTGATAGGATGCCCTTTGGCACTGCACTTGCACTGAATAGTTCGGGTAGAGAGAGATCCGTGTGTTGGCATACTGTATAGGAGATTTTCTCATGCCTTTTGAAGTAAAACATCGCGGTTCCTAAAATTGAGGATACAAGCTATAAGTGGTCTGGGAGGCATTCCTGTTGCTGGTCCGCCCGTAGGGATCTGGTGTGCTCGTTCCACACAGAAAAAGGTGGAGAGACCCTCTTGGTTATGTGCTCTTTCAACCATTTTTTCTACAAATTGAGTCACACTGGGGCCTTCTGTATGTTCTGGCATTCCAATAATGGGAACATTATTGCATCTGGCTCTACCCTCTGCATCCTCGACTCTGTTAAGGAGGGTAGTCAGTTGTTTTTGCATTTGCGTTAATTGTTTAGAATGTTCCCTATGTTGTGGCACTAGTTCTAGCAGTGTTTGTGCATGGTCTTTGACTGTATCAGATAGTTTATTATGGTCTGCACATAGGAGGGTGAAGCCAGTGCTGAGAGTGCCAATTTGTTAGTCAATAGATTGACGTGAGTCTCTGATTTCCTGAAGGATTTAGTCCAGCTTATCAGGTGGGGGTGTTAAAGCCGTCGGTGGAACGCATCTTATTGAGGATGCCTAGGAGGCCTAGTCAGGGTCTCCCTGGAGTGGTATTTCTGTTGAGGGCATATCAGATTGTTTCCCTTTTGTGCACCCCATTTTGTAAAGTATATGATATAGCTACATTAATGGGAAGAGCTACCAGATACATTGTCACAATGTAGAAGGAATGGCCCGGTAAGTGTGCCAGTAGTACAAACTAGAATGGCCCTGTAGTTGTAGGAGAGTGTTAATGTTTGAGGCAGTTGTATCTATTAGTTCACTCTCTTGGATTCCAGTGAAATAGTTCAGAAGCTCAGTGAGTAGGAGGTCTGTGCCAATCAGCCTCCATGAATATTACATCAGAGAGAGTGAGATTCATCTGTACCGTGTACTGAGTGGAAATCCAGGCTCAGGTTAGGGGACGGAGCTGGCAAGATTTGTCAAGAAAAATGAAGTTCACACTGTTATATGGGTAGGGAGGGCCCTATGTTAGTCTACTGAAAGTCAGGAATAGCACTCCGAGTCTTTATAATGCCAGAGTGGATCACGACTTTGCACTATAAAATCTAGTCATACCCAAGTGTCCGTCGAGGTATGTTAGGTGGTGGCTTTGTAGAGTGTTCACTGTTCAGGGCAGTCAGTATATTCAGCAACCCAGGTTTCCAGAGCCAACCAGCAGCCAGATATCGATCATTGAAACAGAGGCAAAGAGGAGCGCCCCAACAAACAACTTGAGTAGAGCCTGGGGATAACATTTCCTGCATCAGGAGTCTAGCACAAGCAGAAGGTGGTGCTATATTCCCGGAGTTGCGCTATGACCACCACACAATAGCGAAGGGAGAACCCGGATGCATCCACCCAGTTCACAAAGCAGGGGAGGACGTCAAAAATCAAACACAAGCTGGCCTCTAGAGAATACTTTTCTAGAGTGCTCCTCCTCACCTCAATGTCGGCACAGAATTATGTACCCGTTTTATTCCATAGCAGTCTGGCCTCTCTTAAATGTGTAGCAAGCCCCAGTGTCAGCGCAGTTCTGATGTGCAGTGGGGGGCCTGTGGAAAAAAACCGCGCTGGCCAGCATCCGCCGTTAATTCACCTCATCGCTCACAGCATACACACCTCAGCGCTAGCAGAAAGGCAGGACCCACCCCGCAGCCCCGGGCCCCAGTGAGGCAGCAAATCGATTGTGCAGTGGCAGGGTTTCATCGGGCGATGCAGGCGTTGGTGTGAGATCGTCAATTCCGGATGGATTTCCTAGGTAAGAGGGCACCTCAGCTAAAATTCTCACACAACGCCAAGCAAAGGGGTAAAAGCCTTGCGCGCCAGTCGGAACTGTGTCGCCTCTCACTCATTAGCAGATCATGGTGTTCAGGCCCCCACGATCTCAGGAATCCTGCTGCTACTGCAGATCAAGTTCGCACACACCTTTGGATAAGTCTCGGGCCTACGAGGGTCATCTCTGCAGTCGCATAGGGTAACTCTCTGAGACAGTCGATGGGTGCCTTCTGGACGATCACTCCCTGGAGGCCTTGCCCCTCGTCTCCGCGAGGCTATGCAGTTCAGTGGCCAGCTCTTTCGGCATTGTTTGGCAGTTGCGGGGGCCCGCAATATCGCTTCTTCAGCCGATCGACCTCATTGGCATCATGGTTGGGTAGAGGGAAGGTTTCAGCATGATTACCCCTAGATTCCATAGTTAAATGCAGGATTATGTTGGTCCCAGCTGGGAGCTCTGTTAATGTGCGCTCGCCATGCTTGGCAGTTAGCCACGCCCCCCATTCTGGTTCTCTTAATAATAAATATGGTAAAGTGCCATTTATTGATCAATCTCTAGTTAATGCTCTCTTTTGAAAATTGTTTGTTAAATGTTGTATGTTATCACTTTCTTGTCATGTAATTGAATTGAAGTCATTAGTTTCACAAATCAAAGTTTGTTGACCTAACAAATTTAAGTCATATGAATTTGTATGCTGAATATAAGTGGCTATGTGAAAACTTAACTCTGCACTGTTTATATGATGTTATACATCCCTCTAAGTTATGTATTTGTCTGTTTTTTAGCCTGCTAGGCCCTGGAATGGTTAAATTCAAATTTCTCCTAACTACTGTGTTATGTTGAATGCTGGGTATATTTCATGAATACTTACTCATTTATTTTTTTGCATTTCAGAACATCTTCTTACCTGTTTATTTGAAGTAGTTGTGTATGAAATATAAACTGTTTTTGTAATTAATTCCAATTCAACTGAAAGGTAAAATTATGAAATTCAATTCTCTTTCCCTTTTAGGTTGCTACATTTTTTTTAATTTATTGGATGTGTAATCCACACTGTTACCACATATTATTTCTTTTACATTCATAATAGGTCTGACAGCCACAGCACTTGGCAAAACACCTGTCACTCACGATACCTCCACTCCAGCTCAGAATCAAGGTTCCAGGGAGGATTCCAATCCTGAAAGTCTGGATGAAAAGGAGCAGCCTGGTCCATCTGGTCTGCTTGGGCAAATGGCTTCAGTGAGTCTCACTCAGCCCACACCTACACCTCCCACCCCAGCTATTACAACATCTCAGCTTATGAATACCTCTACTTCCTATGTCCAAAGAAAAAGCACACCAATCTTGTGTCCCCCAGACCTGGTTGCTGTTTAGACAACACCACCATCACCTCCAGTTCAGTAAGGCACCAGTGGGATGGGGCACACCAGGCCAAGGGCACTGGGTAGTGGGTGTAGGGCTCATGGAAGGGATTCTGTGGGCCAGCATAGTGAGGCCACTGAGATCACTGTCACCCAGGCCACCATCAACCAAGTCTTGGGATCCCTCCAGCAGTCCCAATCCATGATGGAGCAAGTCCTCACAGAGCTCCGGGACATGAAGCTGTTGCAGAGGGATCACAATGTAAAGATGGAGAATCTCAACTCCAGTTTGGGCTCACTGACTGGGGTGCAGGACATATACACTTATATGTGCAGGCCTTTCCCATCACCATCTTCCCTTTTCTGTGGTCCTAATACATCTGAGCCACTACATCTGCCTCAGTCACAGAAAGGGAGACCCTGCCACAAGAGTCAACACTTGCACCCACCTCAGTCCCTGCAAGTGTGGATCCACCAGCCCCCCCACCGCAGGAGCACATGCTCATTTGCACCACCAAAAGAGAATGGTAAGACTACTACCACCACCACCACCAGGAGACACAGTACCTAATTTCCTCCAGTGTGTGACTACCATTCACTCTGTGGACTATTGTCTGAACACATTTACCTTTCTGAGGCCAGTTGTATATCAGACTTTGGACTACAAACAATTTTGGCTCATCAATAATGGCTTCATTCACCATAACTGACTGACCTGCTTTTTGTTTCATTTGCTTATTGGTTTTTATCCTGTTTTAGTTTGTTATTTTTGCTGTTATTAAACAAAATCAAATAAAGTCAGAAACTGGTGTAGTTATTTTCTGTATTCATTCTATTATTTTTGCTTCCATCATATATTCAAAATGTAAACAACCAAATGTTATGAATGAATTGCAAGAAGGTAATGTTTCTTACAAATTTCTACCATGACAACAAAATACAAATATCAGTAACTCAGCAATTAGTATTTTATTAAATTAAAAAATATTTTTCTGTCAAGTTTTTCTGAAACATAACAAACCATACAAAACACAAATACTCAGTGCCATTTTTACATTTCCTGTTCCACACCTTGCCATCATGAAGGAAGGGGATATCATCAAAACAATCAGATTTAATATGCAAAATATCATTCGATTATGTCATTAGCTGGAGCAAGATCTCTGACTTACAAAAGGATTTGCACAACAATAATACAATATTCCTAAATCCTGGCAGTACTCAATTTTGTGGTCACGGGATCATTCCATTACACTGTTGCAGTACCTAAACAACTGTCACAACCAACGTTAAGTGGTATGCTACAAGCTGTTATTTCTACAATGATGAGACAGATTAACATGTTCGTACACTTAACACAAAATGTGCATTTTGCCAATGTGAAGGGAGATGACTATGCTTTTGGTTGACTACCACATGTAGTTAGAGAAAATCAAGCAGCACATATTGGCAGAAAACAAGTCAAATGCAATCTTAAAAACGTCCATATAAATACTATGCAAGTTGTCTCAATAAAAGATACATTCACCCAAAGTCTGTGTGTGTGACTTCCACAGGAAATACCCATGTTCCCTTTGTATTTGGCAACAGCGTCATACAACTGAAAATGTCATAACTTTAAAATTCCCAAATGAAATTACACAGTGAAGGGTCCTTAAACAGATAAAAGCAAAAAGGTTCATAAAATTACATTACAAAATATGTAGGATAAATTGAGTCTCCTAAATGACAAAAAAAGAGCCCAAAAAAGTATTACTATTGTAGATCATGAAACTGGAAATTAACCAAATAACATATATTGACAGATTGTACTTACCAACAAGACAGGGCCTCTCAGGTCCATGTTGTGACATTTGCTGGGGTATGCTGCTGAACCCTAGGAATCATAGGCTGATCCGGGGAAACATGCTCAGACACTAGTGATGTACAAATCAGGTACGCAGACAACTTGCACATTGATTGAATGGAAGTGCCTTCGATACCTGTATACTTTTTTCCTGTAGTGTGGTGGCACTAAGGCAATTTGTGTGCCAGCAATTGCTCCAACTACATGTGGTAGGTAGTCCAAGGTAAAATCCTGGTTTGTAGGAAACTGGATGAAGCTGTTGATGTGTCTCGTCATTGAAGAAAGAACTTCTTGTAGCAGAAAACTGAAAGCTGGTTGTGACATTCCACCAAATATTGTCATAGTGTATTGGAATGATCCCACAGCCAAAAAATTAAGTATTGCCATGAGTTTGACAATTGGTGTGAGAGATTTGGGATTTCAATTGTGAGGCATAGTTTACTTACTTTATTACATTTTTTGATAATATCCCGTTCTTCCATGGTCACAAGGTCTGGAAATTGTCAGTACACCGGAAGCCATCATCTTCTCACTCTTTCTGGGTTCATATGTCTGCATAAAAAATTACATTAAAAAAATTTACAATTTTTTTATAAATACATGACACAAATGTCATGTTTTACAAAAAAGATGTGTGGTTTCTCAATATCTCTTAATACAACATTGTAAAGTTGGGATATATTTTTAACAATTTAATGTTTTTACATCTATTGATTTAAAAAAATAATGTGTACATAATACACTTTAAATGTATTATTTACACATAATTAAAAAAAAAATACAGCCAACGGCAGTGTAAACAACATTGCGCAACTATTGCATTAAACAACAGTAACGCACTACATATACATGTTTTTTTTAAGCTAATGAGTAACATTAGCATTTTGTATGGTAAACAAAGTAGACACCATTTTGAGTAGAGGTGACCCACTAAATATTCAGAGACACACTATTTGACCATTTAAAATGGCATCAGCAAGACCTCGCCGCCAGGACATTTGGAATTACTTGATCGTGGTGGAAGTTGCCTGCCTAGTGGGTGTGAAAACCACGACGGACCCAACCATAGGCTAAATTGTGTAAAAGCAACATACAGCAGCCAATAAATATATCAATTGCCATTGACGATCGCGTACGTCATATACATGTACTCGGCATTTGAAAAAAGCTCACTTGCCTCCTAACACTGCAGCCCACAAGACCTCCTCAGCTATTGCTGCTGTTTTGGACTTCTGGGAGCCACGATGCCAGGAGCAGCAGGTGACAGGGCCCCAGCCTTCTCACCAGAGGAGCTGAAGTTGCTAGCAATTGAGGTGCTGTCTCTGTACAGCAAGCTCAATGGCTCCCCAGCGGAACAGGTACATGTTTAACATGTATTTGTGAAGCTAACAATTTTTTTAATATGCAGGTTAGAATGTCTTAAGTGTAGTGATTGAAGTGGTGTAATTCTTTTTTACATTACATAAAAGAAATGTTGATGTGATATGTTATGCACTTTCTGATTAGTGAAAATACCAACATTAGTATGTGGTGTGTGTTTAAAGGCCTACATTTTATTTGGTGTGTATTTTAAGATATATTTCTATATAGATGAATTTCATGTAAAATGTAGAAATTTCACATCATATAAAAATAGAAAACACATTATATTTCATGTATAACTCTCCATCTACTTGTTTTTTACATACCAAATTAAAACGATGCTTGCAATGTGTATTATCCCACATATCACTCAGCTTAGATCAGGTGTCTCCAACCAGTCGTTTGGGAGCTACCAGTAGCTCCCACACAACTTCAGAGTAGCTCATAGCCTTGTGTCATTTTTCAAATGAGCATCATGTCATATTTTCTTTTCAAAGTTAAGGGAAGGCTGTGTTCATATGACACCATGATCATCAGGCTGCAGATAGCAAGGCCTGACAATGAGCAGCACTCAGTCAGATTTGTGGACAGGGATTGGGCATAGTCACAGAGGTGAACAACTGAAGCACTGAGGTATTGGACTCTTAGAAAGAAATTCTTAGCAACTCTAAATTGTGAGCAAAATGATTCTTCTGGATGCTTGTAAATGGAAGAAAAATGTAATGGAGAGTTATTAATTTCACAAACAGTTGACATTTCATAGGCTCTGAGTCACCCATACAAATGTATCTCCTTCTTATGCACACATGTTCATACAGCCCCAAAGAGCACGCACTCACTGACACAGATGACAGCCCTGTCATACTGACCTTAGTCATGGTATTTTTTACAGAGTTTTATAAAGATCAATCTTGACCTGATTCGGGTATCAGAGCACTTTACATAGCACCAGTTGGATTACATGAGTACACATTCATTTTATTTAGGCCCAGGGAGATTAAGTGATTTGCCCAGAATCACAGGATTGTCAGTGTCATTGCAGAGAGTCGAACCCAGTTCCCCAGATTCGAGGTCGACCACCCTAGCCGTTAGGCCACCTCCTCTAGTTCAAACCATAGTATCTGGCTCTAAGGACATTATGCTTTGAGCCAATGTAGCTGGGCGTGGGGGTGTCTGGTCACAATGCGCAAGTTGTTTACTCTTCAGTATTTCACAATGACATTCACTGGTGAGAAGTGCCTCTCATTACAGAAAATGTTAGAGTCTCCTCGCCTAAATGAAGTCACTGGCCTGGATTAGTGACTTTAGGGAATGACAAGCGATAAGATTTGTCAACAGATTACAACAGAGGCATTGTTTGTTGTCATATTTTGGCAAAATTAAGGACATGAATATATTGTGTAGAAACTCTGGATAACACTTGTGATTGATGTAGTAATATTGTATTACATCAATGCAGACAAATAGCAAGTCATGGATCAATAATTTATTCTTTCATTTCTGGTATCCATGCAAGTTAATGGCTATCATGAAAAGGAGATATGGAAGGCCATCGCCAAGCAGGTTCAGACCCTGAGGGTCTAAAAGAAATGCAGCATTCACTGTCGCAAGAGGTGGGAGGACATACTACGCTGGACCAAGAAGTCATCAGAATTCCAGCTCAGCAAGTCCTCCCAACATGGAAATTACATGTGCCACACCCTGATACCCCTAAAGGCCTGGACTATCCGGACCAAGATGGGCAGGCGAGAGCCCAACAGCCGCAGAAAGGGGGTAAGTTCTAGTGCACGATTAACATGCTAAATAATTAATTTTTGTTACAGGAACTAATTTTGCCATCAACATCAAGGTTAACACATGTCCAACACAGAAGAAGAGTTCTTGAATGGGTACGTTTTGCACATGATGTATGATGATGTGTTTTGTACATGAATTTGT
The DNA here is from genome assembly GCF_964263255.1 of Lissotriton vulgaris. NCBI lineage: Eukaryota > Metazoa > Chordata > Amphibia > Caudata > Salamandridae > Lissotriton > Lissotriton vulgaris. The sequence continues at coordinate 1,333,727,505 of NC_141694.1, forward strand.
GGAAAATGATACTATCTGATTTCTGTTCACTACCAAAGGGCTGGTTTCAGCAGACACATCCCTGCCTAAACAACAAATACATATGAGTTTGTTTAATGTTAGAAAGGACAGTTGCCCCAAACAGGTCACTAGTCTTTATTGTGTCAGGTGTGATGCTTCTTCACTGTTGTGAATGATGTACGGTTTGCCCTATTTCAGGTGACATAGTATAAAATGCAACCTTGATATGTATCAAGACCGATGGATTTACTTATATGGAAGAAGTCATTTGTCAATCCACCCAAAACTTGTTTTCTTAATTTCTTCAACAGCATACCTATTGACATAGTGCGTGGTTCATTGAGAATCTACTGCAGTACATAATCCATACAATATTGTTCACATTTGAAATATAGTTTAGTTACTTGAATTAAGTGTTACCATTGTGAAATCTCCAAACAAAGAACACAGGCTTTCATTTTCTACAAATATTGGTACAACATTACAGTATTTGTTGGCACACATTGAGTCATATTTTACTTTTTGTGAATGAAAATGATGCAGATTTATGGGCCTTGTAAACACACTGTACACAAGGTCTGTTTGGTTTATATCTTTTTGGTGACATAAGTTCAATAATCTAAAAAAACAAAGCCCAACTATTCAGAGGTGGTAAACAGATCCTGCAGAAAAATAAAAATGGATAAGAGACACAATCATACATGATGTAGGAGCTGTAATGGGGAATTGCAAAACTGTGATCGAATGATTTCTGTAAATGTTGCACAAGCTAATGTTCGTTTTGCTTTTGTCCCCGCCCTTCAGTGGTAGCACTTCACCCCCTGCCTCTGTGCCCGTGGCTGCGCAGAGTGAAGAGGCTATCAACTTCCTACAAAACATCTCTGTCAGCCAGACTGCACTACTGAAGGCCATCCAGGGGCTTAGCTGTAATATGCAACAAATGGTAGAATACCTGGAAGGCATTCATAGTGCTATGTCTGGCCTACAGAGGTCTTTTCAAGGTCTAACCTCCTCAATGACCACAGCTTCCCAACAATCCTAACCTTGTGCCCCACCTCTTCCCTCATCCTGATCCCATTTCCCTATTCACCTCCCTGTCCCAAGCACACTCACACAATTGCACACACCCACTCCAACAGACGCAAACAGCACACCCACACATAAACACAAAAAACACAGACATACATCCAAACAACATACTGATACCTCATACACACCCACCACCACCAGCACACCCACTACCACACCAACACACACTACCCCCACTGCCACATCCACAACCACCACCAGCATACCACCACCAGCATACCCACAGACACCACAACCACATTCACCACTACAGCACACCCACAGACACCACAACCACCAATACATCCACTTGACCCACCACATTCACAAGCACCACAACCACACCCAGCACACACTCAAACCTACACAACTTACACTAAACCCAGACCCACATGCACCTGCAACCTCAACACACACACACACATCACCTACTTCCACTCCTTCTACCTCCCACACCCTACTTCCTCCCGACTATCCTATCAGTTTTCCCCGTGAAGATGCATTATTTGCTGTTGCCTTGACCTATTCCACAGTGCAACCCACCCCTACCAAATATCAAGTCACTCCTTCCAAAACCCAAGCCACCCCTCAAAAACCCAAGGCCACCCCTTGCAAAACCAACCCCCCCTCCCAAAGCCAAAACTACGCCTCCCAAACCAAAAAACGCCCCTCCAAATTTCGAGACTCCCCTCCAAACCCCCTCCCCCCCCCCAAGACAGATAATTGAGGTGTCTGCTCTGTGCCCACTAGATGTGTCATCTTCAGGAGGTTTCGCTTGGCAGTTCAATAGAAGGCAAGTTTAATGCTACAGCACAACAGTGAATTTATTTCACCATTCTATTGGATGTTAATTAAAATTATGTTTATTTTATTTATTTATTTTTGGAGAGAATTATCTCATTGGTTTAATAAACCACTATTTTGATTCAACCAAGTTTGTCCGGTCACTAATTTTCCTTTGTGTTTATTTGATTCCTATAAATGTTTCTGACAAAAATGTGAAGTATACATTTTGATTTACCAATATGGCAGGAACAACAACATATTGTTTGATGTTTACTTTGTTCAGTGCATACTCTGGTTAGAATAGCATGGGATGGGTATTTATATTTAAGTGCAGCCATTCATCATGATAATGGACACTTGCACCAACAACTAGATGTTTGAAATTATTTTTTTAAGTGTGACTACAGGTGTGTTTATTTCATCTTGATTCCTGATAAGAATAAACACATATGCATTGCACCTCAAAATAATAATGTGACTATTGAATTTGGATACAATAAAGGACTTGCACTAAACAAGGGGAAATGTTACATGGATAGATACTTTAAATGATCCAAATTTGGGGCTGAGGTTGATTTAACAGGAAATTAATAAGGTCAAGGTTATATCTTGTCTAGTGCAATTTTATCATCATGTTAAATTTAAATTATCCCAATGATGTGTAGTGTATATGTTTTTAATTTGATAATTTTCAAAATTTCTTTAAACTGATCTGTATGGTGACTTTTTAATTGTTAAATTGATATATTTGTGCAAGTGTCCATTTATTTAAAAGCAGCTTCCACCAGATTTAGAAATATGGTGAAAGCATACAGGTGAATTTCTTTAAATTTAATAAATGTCTATATTACACACACATATATGCATTACACATTTGGATGCTATTGCTTGAAGGGAGATTTAAAAATGCACTAAGTCCAGTGCAATTGTTGACGGACAAGTCAAAAGGTAGGAGGTAAAAATGGAGCTTCCATCCACAACAGTGTTGATTGTGTTTGTCATCAAAAAGCAGGGGTGAGCTTGGGAGATCCGGTCCATGGCGTAAACAGAAATTTGAAAGTGAGAAAAGGTGAGACTCTGCCTTATATCCTTTTCCTACCACCAACTCAGGTGTGGAGGTTTTACTGCCACAGTCACAGCATCGGAAAGGCACATTGTGATTAGGCCAGTGGACAAACTGGCTTCCTCCCTCCAACAGCTGCTTTTACCTATTGCGCTGTTGATGCGGGTAAACATACCTGGTGGAGTCGGAGGCACTCCGATGGTCTTACATCCAGCATCCAAACAGAGTAAGTAGACCACCTAGTAGGCAGACGGGGTCTTTGTTGAAAAAGTGACGGCGGAACTATTACCGCTAAGATCTAAATCAGGCCCTAAGCCTACGTGCCTGCTGTTAGAGGGAATTGGTGTGTTTGGCTCTGCAAGAGAGAAGAGGTCCAAGTGTTTCCAGTGTGGTTAACCTCAGAGAAAGCTGACAACCCAAAGGAGGCCGGTGCTGTAAACAAATCCACTGGGCCTCTTTGTACAGTTCATGAAGTGAGGTATACCAATGCTGTGTCAGAAGGTGTCAACCAGCAGCTGACTGAGGGTTTTATCAACTCATGCTGCCACCCCACTGAGGAGTGAAGGAGTGTATCACTGCTAAGCAGGAGGCCAAACCTGCTGAGGGGCTACCACTGCCCAGAGATATCACCAGATGATTTGGCATGAAGGCAGCGATTACCTCTGCTTAGTGCTTTCCCACATCTGACCAAGATGGACACTGCTGCTGACCTGTACACTGTCACATATACATACATCCTGAATTTGTTTTGCAGTGTCAGCTCCAAAATAAGAGTTCACAGTGTGAAAGTGGGAGGGTGTGACTACATATGCTGAATGCTTAGGAGTGGTGAAAGCATCTTGCAGGTACATTGAAGGGCTGAACCTGCACCAGCTGATGAAAGACAGAAAGGCGGGTCAATCTACAGTGCCAGCTGGGAACTGTTCTTTGATGCTAAACAAATATTAAATGTTTGCACTGAGCTGCCTGCGTAAAACAGTGAGAACATTTGAACTAATTGTACCTGGACCTAATCTTGTCCAAACCAAGAGACAAGTGGGTATGGGTATAGTGGGAATTGCAGCACTTGCAAGACACTGTACGATTACCGGGAAGGAGCTGCGGCAGTAGAATTCTGCACCAGTATACGTCATATCCATTGGATTGTACAGTATTTCCTTTTTTCCGTGAGATTAAAAGTACTTTCTTTTTCATGAAGATAATCATTGAGTTGAACGTTATCTTATTGTTTCTATTGGTGGACGTTATCTTATTGTTTCTATTGGTGGATGGTCAATTTCTGAGCTCCTGCCTCCCGCATTACCTCACTGAGAAGCTTGTGACTGCTCACCCACACTATCATGACAGGCAAGTGCGTAAAAGGTTGCAGTTGTCACAGTTTGCAGAGCCATAGTTGGACTGCTCCCAGGACACCAATGGCAAACATCCTTAACCACCACCCTCGGGCCCAAAATCTCCTGTTTGCCCTGTGCTCCCTGAACAGAGTCTGACACCACGTTCTCAGAGTGCCACCTAGATAGAATCATTGGGCGAAAAAAATATGGGATGGATGGAATGTTTGAATTAATTATAAGCACCGGCATTGCTCTGACTACCAATCCAACCCATCACTTCCTGTTCACTGTACCACTACAGACAGGGACCAGCCATATGTAAAACAGTCCTGGTCCAAAAGTGAACTGGGCAGTCCAGCCGGACTTCCAGGCCACATGCTAAGAACACAAGCAATTCCAGAATAATTACCAGTGAGTGATTTTTTGATAATCAATTTTAGTGAGTTTTGAATAGAACAAGGAAAACAGCACCATTCAAGACTACATCTTAAAAGGCAAGACCAAGGCAAAAACTTTTCACATTGGCATAAAAGGATAGTCCAATATTGGCATATGCACTTTCAATCTGGAGATCAAATCAACGCATATTAGTCGTCTAGCACTCTTACCCATTTGCCCCACATTCGGTGAAATTTCTTAGGACATCCCGTGACCACATAAAGAGGCCACTCCTGTGCAGCACACCAGTCCACCCACCAGCGCCAGCGCACCAATTTGGGCACAGTGGTATTCAACAAGTGAGCAGCAATGTCCCTCTTAGCTACCACCAGTGCAGTATTGATGAAGAGTTTCTCAGCCCTGTTGCAATCCAGCCCCTCGGTAATGCCCAGGAGAACACATGTAGGATCAAGAGGAACCTCCCAGCCCAAGACCTCCGTGAGTTCTCCTGTTAAGGACTCCCAGTATCTCTGTATCGCAGGGCAAATCCATACCATGTGATAAAAGTCTGCATGGGAGTGGGGCAGTGGAGGCAGAGGGCATCAGGCCGAAGCCCCGCGTGGTGGAGACGCAGCGGTGTAAGGTAGGCAGCGGGTAGGAAGTATATTTGGACTAGCCGAAGCCTCGCTGAGACCGCAATTGTTCTAGGGGCGATCAGGGCGTCCCTCCAATCAGCGTCCTCCAGAGCCCCAAGCTAGCCCTCCCATTAGTCCCGGCGTTGAGAGAGGGAGTTGGGAGTATTGTTGGTGAGTGAGCTGTAAATGCGGGAGATCCCTCCTTTTCCCAAAGCACTGGTCATGACCTGAGCTTCAGGTGGACTATACTCAGGCAAGGAAGTGCCATCTGGGATATAGGAACAGAAGGCATCGCGCAGCTGCAAATATCAGAAACATTGTGAGGAGTGGAGGGAGTATCTGGCCTGCAATTACTGAAAGAAGCGTAGATGTGTACCACTCCAGACAACGCCCAGCAGGGAGATCCAGATGAGATCCCAGGGCCCGAACCTTGACAAAGAAGCAACCTCTCGGACCCCGGCGCCGTACCACAAGGGGATATATTGGATCAGCTTGCCCAACCAGCGGGTATGATGTAGTGAGGCCTGCCAGGCCAGGAGAACTCCGTGTGTGACCTCAGGGAGAGCCCGGGGAACAACAGTGCCATACAACATCCCCTTGGATAGAGAAGCCCAGGGTGTGCAATTCCAGGCGGTATCCCGAGTTGGACCAGCCGATGTTAAACCAATCATGCACCATAAGGAGCTGAGTCGCTAAATAATAGAGATAGAGGGTCGTCATCCCACGACCTCCATCAAAAGGTAGGATGCAGCATTGGGCCAGAGCCAGCCTGGGCCTCCGCCCCCCCATAAAAACTTGGTGGCCAGACCATCCATTTCACAAAACCAAGACCTAGCAAAGGAGAGATGTGTATTCCGAAGCATGTAAAGAAAGTGAGGTAAAATCATCATTTTAAATAGGGCTATTCTGTCCAGAGGGTTTAGGGGCAGCACATGCCATTTAAGGAGATCAGAGTGGACCCGCTTAACCAGTGGGGTGATGTTTAGTGACCTCACCATGCAAGGTCAGGGAGAAGGGATCCCCAGATCCCCAAGTACTTGAAGGACTGCCGTCGAAAGGGAATCATCGACTGCCAATTAGGCATGGGCGGAAAATCCGTTCCGCTCGCGGATTTTGCGGATTTTCGGGAAATCCGCAATCCGCGAGATTTGCGAATTTCCTGAAAAATCCGCAAATCCGCGAGCAGCGGATTTTGCTCGCACTGCTCGCACTGTTCGCGTGAGTTCGCGCCCCGCGAATAAGTGCGAAATTGCAGAAATACGATTTTAGCAAAACTGAAAGTAACTACTTACCAGGTTCAAAAGTTCAGGCTCATCATTAGTAGCCATTTCCTGTAGTGCTTCCTGAGGGGCCCCTCCAGAGTTCAGTTGCCAGTTGCAACTATTATGTGACCCTGCTCTGAACCTCAGAATAGTTACACATATGCCACAAAGGTCCTGAATTACAGCTAAGGGAGACAAGCAGGAGCCAGGCTGGAAGTTAAAATCCATTAATCAGCCCCTAATTCATTATTGTCAGTTGGGGCAGGGCAGGTGTTGTAACTAATTTTGCAACAATGAAAGCACTTAGCAAGTGCAAAAGATCACTAATCAGGGCGCACTAAGGAAGCAGGTGCCAGCTAAAAAAATATTCTGTGACACATTAATCAGCCCCAAATTAATTCAGGTCACTTGAGGCAGGGAAGGTGTGCTTTGCTTTGCCAAAAATAATGTACACTGGACAACCAGAGGGTGTGGTGACGAAACAGAGGGTGGCATGGGTGGGCCAGAGGGTGGCATGAGTAGTCAGAGAGTGGAAGTGGTGACAGAGAGTGGCAGTGATGAAGAAGAGTGTCCCAAACAGGTTGGACACGTAGAAACAACAAGTTCGCAAAACTTGCGACCCGACAGGTAAGTTCGCAAATTGCGAAATTGTAAAAACCCTCGCGAACTGGCAGAAACACGGGCGAACACAAAAAAAAAAAAAAAACCGCAAATTCGCGGGAATTCGCGGATTTTGCGGATTGCGAGTTTGCAAATCCGCAAATTCGCGGATTGCCAATCCGCAAAATCCGCTCATGCCTACTGCCAATCAAAGCACTCATGTGACAGGTGAAGGTGGACCAGAACGGACTTGGCCGGGTTTAGTCGAAGGCCGGAGGTGCACTCAAAGAGGTCTAATGCTTGGAGGCATCTGGGCCCCAATTGGGCTGTGTCTGCCAGACACAGCAGTACATTGTCCGCATAGAGCGCAATCTTATTTTCTTCAAAGCCAGGCCACCTCCATCCAGTGAGGGAGTGGTCATATCAAATAAGGCAGGTAAGGGGCTCCATTGCCAAAGCAAACAGGATCAGCGAGAGGAGGCATCCCTGTCACGTACCCCTTCTAAGGCGATGGAGGAGCTTCCCATTTTTATCACCCCAACCATACACGCAGGCCACGGATGATCGCCAAAGCAAATTGGCAGCTTCCAGAGAGGTCTGTATGATCTCATACCTCAGGAACGCAAGTTTCCTGTCTTGAGTGCCAGTTCTGTTATCAGGGGGCAGTGTCTCGAGCTGGGTGGCCTGTGCTTCCAGAAGCGTGAGCTGGGAGTCACGTGCCGCGCAGGTTATTTTAAGTTGACCCTTGGCGAAACCCTGAATGGTGGCCTTTCTGACCTCCCAGAGTGTAGAGAGAAGGACACCGATTCTTGATTAGTGGTGAAATAATGGCGAAGCTCGGCACCTATGTGGTCCTTAAACTCCATGGGCCTCATTTATGAAAAGTGACGCATCGCTGCGTGAAAACAGCGATGCGTCACTTTTCACTGCGCACTCCTTGCGACACCAATGATGCGTCATATTTAATGTATGACACATCATGTCGCAAGGACTTACAGATACGTCAGTATTTCTGACGTATCTGAAAGCGCAAAAGTGACGCATTGCTGGAGTGTGTCACAAAAGTGACGCAACTCCTGCAATGCGTCCTTTCACATGGGGAAAGCCCCATGTGAAAGGGCTTGCGTCAGTCTTACGCCTGCTGTGAGGCAGGCGCAAGATTTTGACGCAACAGCACCCTAAAAGTGACGCAGTGAAATCTCATAGATTTCACTGCGTCACTATTACGAGGCTTTTTGCGGGGGAACGCCCCCTCTGCATACATTATACCTGACGCAGGTATAATGTGGCGCAGGGGTTTAAAAAGTGACGCATCTACCTAGATGCGTCACTTTTTAAATATGGCGCAACAAGGCGCATATTTTACGCCGTTGGTGCGTCACAAAAAGTGACGCACCGGCGGCGCAAAACTGACGCAAGGCCTCATAAATAAGGGCCCTTGTCCTGGAGAAACCAGGCGTTGAGTAGCCAAATTCGGCGGGAGGATAGGGGAGGGAGCCTATGTGTAGCATCACTGGGGAATTGTCTGGCAAGCGTCTGGGGAGGATATAAATTGCTTGAATAGCCCGGCAGTCCTGGGCCAGCAGGAAAACGTTATCTATGCACGTGTGCGTACGGTGAGAGGCCAGGGTGTGGGTGTATTGTTGCGCTGTCGCGTACCAAAGTCTCCAGGCTTCCCCGAGACCTAGGCTAGCCGCCCATGTCGAAAGGAGGCCGGATTAGGTAGTCCTGGAGGTGGAGGTGGAGGGGGGAGATGCGGTGTCATGGCCGGGGTCCATAACTATGTTGAAATCACCCCCAACAATGGTCAGTCCCAGGGGCAGGGCAGCAACTTCAAAGGTAAGTCTGCGGAGTGTGGAAGCCAACAGGATAGGAGGGGAATATACAGCCAGTAGATTAAGAGGGCGATCTCCGAGGGTTCCTTCCAGAAGTATAAAACAGCCCTGAGGGTCGTGTGTCACTTTATGCGGCATTAGAGGAAGAGTGCGGTGTACCGTGATAGCTACCCCTCTTGACCCCCTACTAAATCCAGAGTGCCAGACTGCGCCATAGCCATGTCGCAAGGAAGGGACAGTGGTTGCCTAGCAGATCGGTATTCTGAAGCAGGAGTACTTCCGCTGCCTGACGCTGAGCATATTGCAGGACAGTTGCAAGCTTGAGCTTGTCTAGCAGGCCATTAACATTTCAGGACATTATATGGAGCGACGACGCCCTGCTAGAATCACCGGACAGGGGGAGGCCGTGTAAGGGGCTGGGCCACCGGCCAGAATGGCAGTGGTCGCGGAAGTGAGGCTATGTCTAGAGCTAGTGGATATGGTGTGATAGCAGTGTGTGACGTGTGTTTGCCCAGAAGTAAAGGAACAAGGTTGGTGCAGAAGACAAAGAAGATAAAAAACAGAACAATCAGGGGCCGCAGCCCCAACCGTCCCCAACCCCTCCACCCTACACTTCAGGAACGGAAGCATCTATCGCCTGTACAATAAACAAGAAAGCAGCAGAACCAAACTAAAACGCTTGGAAACAGGGAAAGTCGTAGAGGACCCCTCCTCATAGTTAATCGTCAAGCAAGGTGCTAACATTGGGTTTATTTATTTATGTATTTTATTTTATATATTTTTCATAGCGCAGACTTTACCCGAAGGTGTCAGAGTGCTTCACAATAGGAACAGAACTGATGCATGAGGAGAACATTACAAGTGAACAAATTACAAAAGCAAACATTAAGTTATATGAGGCAAAAGTGACAATTGTGAGCAACCAAAATACAAGAGGTAGCAAACGGTGCATTACAGGAGGAAAAAGTGACATGACTGCAATATATGGCAGACTCTAAAACACAAGAACAAACGTTATGTAGGCAATGGTGGCACTTGTGTAAGTATCGAAAGCAAACAAAATCTAAGAGGCAGCCAACAGTGTGTTACAAAAGAAAAGTGACGTGTGCATGTTACAAAAGAGTACCAAATAGCCAACATCCAAAGAGACAAAAGAAAAATTAACTACTCAGCAAAAGCTGAAACCGGCCCTGGGAGGAGCATCGGGCTGCGAGAGAGATCAGTGCCCGGGAGTTCCAGCAAGGATGGGCGAGGTGAAGCCGCTCCAGGGTCGGAGCGAACTAAGGAGCTGGAGCGCCATCTAGCAGGAGAGGTCTCTCCATATGGCTTGGGCATGTTCCCCCGTGAAGGGCCCACTGGAGAGTCTGAGCGTGCACCACCCTGGCCCCTGTGCCTGCCGGAGCACCTGCGTCGCGGTCGGAGGCTCGGCATGCCTCACCTGGTGCCCTCATTGCCGCTGGATGGTGCCGGGTTCTGGGCATTCAGCCTCAACGGACGTTCCTCTGTTGCCCATATACATGCCTCCTCAGGCATGTCAAAGAAGAGAGATTTGTCTTGGAAAATCACTCACAAACGAGCCGGAAAGAGGAGCCTATACTGGATGTTAAGCAAGCGTAGCTTTTGCTTGACCACACTGAAGGAACGACGTTGGGTTTGAACCTCTCAAGTGTAATCAGGAAACACCATTATCGGCAGGTTTTCATGTTTGAGAGACTGCTTTTTACGAGATTCGGCTAGGATAGCATCTCAGTCCTTGAAGTTAAGGATCCTCAGGATGATTGGTCTGGGAGGGGTGCCCGGCTGCGGGCAGGGAGCCAGCTAACGATGTGCCCTCTTAACTGTGAACCAGGGGGGTAGAGAGCCCTCAGGCTTCCAGGAGTGTATCCAGCGCTCCACGAAGGCCACTGCCCGACCCTGTTCCACGCCCTCAGAAAAAAACAATCAGGTGAAGATTGTTGCCACGGGCCCGGTTTTCAGCATCCTCGGCCCGCCGATGTAGCTCCTGTGTGTGGGACTGGAGTTAGGTTACCTGGAGCTTAAGTTGATGGACGTTGTCTTCCACGGCATACACACTGGATTCTGTTTCTTTCATCCGGGCAGTAGCATTGTGGGGGTACTGCTGGATCAGGGTCATGTCTACTTAGACTTCCGCAATCTTACCCTCGACCGAGGACTGCGAAGCATGAATCGCCTGGAGGAGGGTAGAGAGGTCTGACGTGGCAGGAGTTTCTTTGTCCATGGGGCCACCAGTGGCTCTGGCTTCTGTGGTGTAAACCTATCCAGCTTGGTTTGGGTGGCGGAGTCTTGGGTACCCTGTCTCTACCCATGGCTACTGTCAAACTAGGAGAGAATGGAGCGTGGACCCGGGGGTCATGCAAGTCAGTGGGGGGATGATGGCGAAGGAGGGGAGAAGGGGGGCAAGCACGTCTAGGCCACCCGGCTCCGTGACCACCACTGATGTCCTCTGCAGGGGACCCCCGCGGGCAGCAGAGAGACCTCCAGGCACACAGGTCTACCGGGGGTAAGGTTGGTGGAAGTCCAGGACCCCCAGGTCCGTCGGAGAGGAGGAACTGAAGGCAACCTCCTGATGGCCAGATGAGGGATCAGTCAGAGTCTTGAGGGGAACGGGAACAAGCCAAGGACACCGCCACTCGATATAGGAGCCGAGATCAACCGGGTGTGCCACAGTTATTTGCCACAGACCAGCATCAGGTCATCCAGGAGGGGCACCTCACACAAACAGGGCCACCACTGCCCGAACCGGCAGCTGCAACACCCCCCACGCAAGCACCGGGGAGGAGGGGACCCCACCGCAGCAGGCCGGCTGCCACACCCAGGCACCGCAACTCAAAGTCAGGCAGGGCGATCCAGGGCCCGCAGGGTACGACCAGGCACCCCGAAGGGCAGCACCGGGACAAAGAATCGGCAGGAGGGCCGGCGTCGCAGACTCCACGCACTCGGTGAGTGCCGCCAGCGGTATGTTTATTGTCATGGGTCAGAGGGAAGCTGCTAAAGTTTGAAAGTCAAAACAGGCCACAAAGCCTCAGTGGCAGAGTTCAACGGTGGTTTGCAGGGCGCTGAAGGGCTGGGGAATGGGAGCCGCAGAGAGGGCCCACGCCCAGGACCCCACGCCGCTTGATTGGTGCGGCCGATTCTGCCTCCCAGCTGGCAGCTCCCAGATCCGGCGTCTCACCCCAGGTAGGGCCCCAAGCCGGTAGCGAGGATCTAGGTGGCTAGATCTGGCAGACCCAGGCCTGATTCTCAATGGTGGGTGACAGAGGGCTCCTCTCAGATGCAGGAGAGGTGTGGGGCTGCAGGCCCAGCCATAATCCAGGTGTAAGGCAGTGAGGGGGCAGGCGGTAGGGAACGGTGCTGAATGCCCCCAAAGCGCTTGCATGCAGGCACCCACCTCCAGTCTGGTCCTCCGACCTCAGCTCAAAGGAGTTCCGTGCAGGCGGGGCGGCTGGCTGCAGGGCGCTCCCCCTTCAGGCCGGGAGGTGAAGGCTGGTCTCAGTCCAGCAATGCAAGGGTACAGGTGATTAATTGTGGGAGGTGTGGTGGTCTCAGCAGGGGCCGAGGACTCACCATCCGCTGTCCAGGACAGGGTGGTCCCACCCAGGGCTCCCAGCAGGTCTGACAGAGAGGCACTGGCACCCCCCACAGGGAGGCCCCACAAGACCCAACCGCACACCGGACCGCTGGTGGATGACCGCTGGACGTGCACCCGCCGCAAGAGGGAGAAGGGCTCTAGAGTTTCCCATGGCTGGAGCTCAGTTCAAGGCAGGAGCTGGGCCCGGGCTGGCTAATAGGACACAGCAGTAGCCGCCTCAGACATAAGTCCTTGGGAGTCACTCTGAGCCCCAAAGCCAGCAGATCCAGCCCCCACCCATGGTGGGAGGCGGATAGGGGGTCTCTGTGGGTACTGTAATGTTTGAAGACCGCATGTACGCGGTCTAGTGGTTACGCGCGTAGCAGTGCGCTAGCGCGACCGTGACGTGTCACGGTCGCGTGTACTATAAATAAAGGAAGGCGTGGTCACGGAACTTGTCCGGACCACGCGGAGACCAAGAGTGTGTCATGGGGGTCCGTCATTACCGCTCTGCGACTGTGGGCGCTGCATGGTGCGCACGAGACCCTGACAATGGCGACGAGGGCCTAGAGAGCCCATGGTGTGCCCTGAAGCACTACCTGCCCCGCCCCTCAACTGCTCGGCGATGTCCTGTGCCTGGCTGGGCCCCGCTGATGGTACCACGTGGGGTGTGATGCCCCAGCGCGAGTGGATGACGGCGCGCGCATAGCTTCTCAGCTGCCAGAAGGTCAGTGGGGTGCTCAACCTTGTTACACAGCCCCGAGGTGCACAGGCCCAAGCAGAGAATCCTGCACTGCTGTCCTACGCGCTCCCCACGCCACCAGTGGCACCGGAGGACAGAAAAGCACACCCATGAACAGTGTCCTGAGGGGGCCCTATTGAGGACGGCCCAATGTCACGCTCCCGGCAGGAGTATCCCAGCGGCCCAGTCGGTGTGGAACATCGGCCCTGCGGCTACTTGCCCCGTGTACCCGAGGCAGTGAGAGACAGCACCCTCCCCACCATGGCGTCCATTCCGCCAATTGAGCCCTTCTCCGTCTACGGCGTGCCAGCTGCCCTTGCCCCAAGATGGAAGGACTGGGTTGAAAGGCTGCAATTCTACTTCGAGGGCGCAGGTACGGCGAGGGAGAGACGCAGGGCGCTCCTACTACATCTTGGTGGGAAGGATATTTATCAGATCTACAAGACCCTGACGGAAGCTACTCCACACACATATGTCACGCTCCTTAACGCGCTCAATGCCCATTTTGAGCCGATGCAAAGTAAGGACTATGAGCGATTCATATTCCGGCAAGCGCGACAGGAAGCAGAAGAATCCCTCGACGCTTTCCATGGCCGCCTGAAGGAGCTCGCGAGCACGTGCGGATTCCGCGACGAGCAAGAAGAAATTCGCAGACAAATCATCCAAGGCTGTTACTCCTCCGACCTGAGGGTGAAAATCCTCCAAGAGGATGGCAAACCACTAGTGGAGATCCTAAAGCTGGGCCGCTCTAAAGAATTATCCCAGGCAAGGGCGTCTCATATGGAAGCAGCCCTCCACAGACCAATTAAAACAGAACAGGTGCACGTAGCGGAACACGTCAACGTGGTGCGGCCTAAACAACGCCCGGCGGGGAGAGGAAGGCCGCTAGAACGCCGCAAAGACTGTGGATACTGCGGTGGTGCGCCAAACAGAGCACAAGTCTGCCCCACCCGAGGAAGAAAGTGTGGGTCGTGCGGGCGCATGAATCACTTCGCATCTGTATGCAGGTCGTCCAAGCCCAAACCCGAAGCTGCCCACGCCATACGGGAAGACCCCGAGAGCGAAGACATGGATGACGACACACACAGCTACCCGGTACACTATGTGTTTGCCATAGATCAGCCGCTGAGGAAAAAACGGCGACTCCCGAAGTGCAGAATAATGATACAGAACCAAGAGGTGAGAGCAACCATCGACACAGGTGCATCCATCGAACTTATGGCGGCAAACGTTTATGCCCAACTGCGAGACAAACCGAGTCTAAAACCAGCGAAGATCAGAGTTTTTGCTTACGGCCAAAAGACACCCATACCGCTAATCAGGTGTTTCCAAACGGAAGTACAACACCAGGACAAGAGAGCACCATCTACCATCTATGTCACCAAAAAAGGTAGTGGAATGCTACTTAGCGGCCAAACAGCCGAGGAACTGCATCTAATATCTTCCGCAATGGCAGTACTAGAGGAAGAACTCAAAACGATCATTGAAGAATTCGAAGACGTCTTCAAAGGCATCGGATGTCTCAGTGGAAAGGAAGTATCCTTACACATCGACCGGTCCATTCAGCCCGTGGCCCTGCGTCATCGACGGATAGCATTCCATCTAAGAAAGAAGGTGGAACAGGAGCTGGAGAACCTCGAAAAGCAGGGAATAATCGAGAAAGTCAGTGGACCCACCCCCTGGGTATCGCCAATCGTGGTGGCGCGGAAACCCAAACAACCAGGGCAAGTGAGCATCTGCGTCGACATGCGCCTGCCCAACGCTGCAGTAAGAAGAGAAAGACATCTGACGCCCACGATAGACGACATTCTGGGAGAGTTAAATGGAGCAAAGTGGTTTTCCAAAATGGACCTGAGGTCAGGATATCACCAACTGCCACTGCACCCGGACTCAAGATATATCACCACTTTCTCCACTCACGTCGGACTCCGGCGCTATCGTAGGCTCAACTTTGGGATATCAAGTGCAGCGGAAGTATTCCAAAACACGATTCGAGAGGTACTGCGCGGAATAACAGGACTCCTCAATGTCAGCGACGACCTGCTGATATACGCCGACACCGTGGAAGAGCACCACCGGAGGCTCAGGAGTGTACTACAAAGGATCAGAGACTCAGGCCTTACGCTACACAGAGAGAAGTGTCAGTACCTACAGAACACCATCAGCTTCTTCGGATACACCTTCTCCGACAAAGGAGTAGCGCCTGACCCTGAAAAAGTGAGAGACGTGCAAGCAGCCCCCGCCCCGACCAACACGTCAGAAGTGCGGAGTTTCCTCGGAATGGTGAATTTCTGCGGGCAGTTCATCCCTGACCTCTCCAACCTCACAAGACCACTAAGGGAGCTTACGAAATCCACCACCCCATGGCACTGGGGAAAAGAACAAGAGCTGGCGATCCAGAACACCAAAGCCGCCCTGTCCGCCAACACCACTCTGTCGTACTTTGACCCCACCAAAACAACCAACATCGCTGTTGACACCAGCCCGTATGGACTGGGGGCGGTACTGACACAGAGCCAAAACGGAGAGGACTGGGTGCCTATAGCCTATGCGAGCCGCTCCCTAAAGGAGACCGAACAGAGGTATTCTCAAATTGAAAGGGAGGCCATCGCAATCCACTGGGCCTGTAGGCACTTCCACGTGTATGTCTATGGACATCCCTTCACCGTATCCACCGATCATAAGCCTCTACTTCCCCTCTTCCGTGGATCAGTCTCCAAGCCTCCCCCTAGAATTGAGAAGTGGATCTTACAGCTCCAAGAGTATGACTACAAGCTGGAGTTCAAGCCCGGCGCAAACAACCCGGCCGACTACCTCTCCCGGCATCCCAGAGCGGCTACCGCACAGGAACGGGAAGATGCGGAAGAAACGGAAGAGTACGTAAGGATCATCCTGGAGCGCTCACGACTCCTACCTATGGGCATCGACCTGTTTGGGGAAGCGACTCGCAGTGACGAGGTCCTCCAGCTAGCAATAAAGGCGTCACGAAACAGCGACTGGAAGTCACTCCAGAATTCTTTGGGTCAGAGAACTCCCGAGGCAAAGAAGGCCCTAGAGGCGATCCTCAGAGTGAAGGATGAACTGTCGGTGGATGCCCAAGGGTGCCTTCTCTGCGGACCCCGATTTGTAATGCCAGCGAGTCTGACACAGCAGGCCGTCGAGCTGGCCCATCGCGGCCACCAAGGGATCGTGAAAACAGAAAGCAGGCTCAGAGCAAAAGTTTGGTTCCCGGAGATGGACGATAAGGTCGAACAGCTGGTAAAAGGATGCCACTGGTGCCAAGCGGCAGGTCCACCCGAGCCTCCGGCCCCAGTAATCACTGAGGATGATCTGACGAGGCCCTGGGAACGAGTAAGCGCCGACTTTGGACACCTTCCGGACGGCCGCTACATGCTCGTCGTCATCGACGACTTGACGAGATATCCCGAAGTAGAAATAATAACATCTTTGACCGCCAGGGAAGTGACTGCCAAACTGGAAAAGATAATCGCCACACATGGCATTTTCGAACAAATGAAGACGAACAACGGGCCACAGTTCCAAAGCCAAGAGTTCGCCGACTACCTCCAGGAATGGGGGATTCAGCACAGGAACATCACCCCCAGATGGCCTCAAGCCAATGGCGAGGTGGAGCGGTTCATGAGGACCCTCAACAAAGTCATCAGGATCGCTCAGGCAGAAGGGACACCAGTCGAGAGGGCCCTGTACACGTTCCTGAGGGAATACCGGCTAACGCCTCATCGCACAACTACTACCGCCCCGGGACCCTCCGTTATGGGCAGAATTGTCAGAGACACCATTCCTCATCATCGCACCTGGACCCCAAGTGAGGCAGACCCCCAGCAAACACTGCGAAACAGAAGACGCTTGAATGAGTATGCCAGCTTTAGACGCCAGGCCAGACAATCACCCATAGAGGAAAGAGACTGGGTCTACGTGAGGGACCGTTTTCCCGGGAGCAAGTTCAGGCTCCCATTTGAGCCCCGTCCATGGACAGTCACTCGCCGGTCGGGCACGATGGTAACTGCCCAGCGCGACGGCGAGAGCGTCACACGCAACGTATCATTTTTCAAGCGAGCAGTCACCCTGTCTGGAGAACAGCAAAATCAAGACCAGGACAGAACCACCTCAAGCCCCACGGCGTCCGGCATCGACCCCCCAGGGAGTGTGCAAGGAAGCCCCGAGGAAAGAACTGTGGCGAACTCTCCGGATTCCTGGAGGTCAGATGCAGATAGCCTCCACCCTTCCGGCGACGGGCTATCACCAACCCCAGCCCGACAAGACACTCCTTGAAGGGTCCTGTTCCGAGGGAAAGCTGCTGGCTATGGTTTGAGAAGAAACCCCGCGCCCTCTTCGCAGCTGGCGAAGAGGGCGCGGGGCTGACTTTGCCGTGGGCTAAGACTGTGGTACCTGCTCATCAGACTGGTAACAGGCCTGCCGGCCATTTTGATTTATCACCTGTCCCGGGTTAACCCAGTGACTCTGAGACAGACTACTGTTGTGGTTTTTTCCTTTTTCTCTTTTGATTTAATAAAGGTTGAAAGGAGTGTAATGTTTGAAGACCGCATGTACGCGGTCTAGTGGTTACGCACGTAGCAGTGCGCTAGCGCGACCGTGACGTGTCACGGTTGCGTGTACTATAAATAAAAGAAGGCGTGGTCACGGAACTAGTCCGGACCACGCGGAGACCAAGAGTGTGTCCTGGGGGTCCGTCATTACCGCGCTGCGACTGGGGCGCTGCGTGGTGCGCACGAGACCCTGACAGGTACAGGCGCTGGTCCGTTTGTTGCCCAAAGGCTGCCAGATCCAAGGCCCCGCTGCTCAAAGTAGTGGCTGAAACTGCAACTGCCGCACACCGCGGCAGGGCTCCCTGGCTCCAGCGCCTCAGGCTGTGCACTGTGAAATATTGTCAAAGTCTCTGTAGTGGCCCCGTTTAATAACCTGTCTCTCAGATCAATTTTAGCATTCTACATACCAATTTAAAAGCAAGCACATGTAGATTCATTACATGCACATGGCATATGTTGGCACTATACAAACACCCGAGGATTTAGTGATTTGCAAATATTCTCGAAATCACGTTAGTTTTGTAAAAATCCTACTTTTTTTTTAGAAAAGTCCAGCAAAGCATGTATTTATAAAAAAAAATGAAATTGACCTTTCTTATATTGGCTCCGTGCTTCCGCTGGGCAAATAAAAGGGCGATGAGTCTCAAGCTGGCAAGCAGCAAAAGTGATGTTACCTCGCTGCCTAGCTTGTAAATCTACTTTGGAATGCTCAGGCCCCCCTCCTGTGTAAAAAACCTCTGAGGTGATTGCCAGGGATGCGGCTCTGGATGTGCAAGATCTGGCTTCTTTTCACCTAATCTAATGTACCACAGGCTGCCTCCTTTGGACCTTTCTACACACGTCAATCTCATTCTAGCCCCCTTCCTGGACCATACCCAAGTCCCTCCAAATCCTGTGTCTTCCCTGCATCCCTACCCTGCCTTTTGTCTCCTGTGACACCCCCCCCCCCATGTCTCTTTTCCCCTGCATCCATGGCTACCCTGTTACTCCTCTGTTCTTTCCACTCCAAGACCATGTCTCCTGTGCCCCTTTCTACCTGCAACACTTATGGTCTGCCCCACCCTGAGATTCTTTTGGTCTCCACCTTCTGTCACCTCTCCCTCATATTTTGCTCCCGCTGATGCCTTGCGAACTGCAGGGACGCTAGAGTGTCTGGTGGCAAACAGCACAAACATTTAAAACTGAAATCTATTCTCCCTGGACCCAGACATCCTCTTGTTATGAGGCACGGTGCTGTTGGATATTCTGCCAAGTCACAGACTGTGATCTGGCAGTGTTTTTAGCAGTGGAAGAACACAGGCAAGTGGTATTTTGGTGTCAGAAACAAACACATCACAAATTTTGAGGTTTGGGGCAAAGATTTTATGTCCCACCTACAACATTTGCATACCCAGGCTGCAAAATACTGTGTGTTCGGATGAAGTATTTATGTGCAATCACATGCACAGGGCATGTGCAGTAGCATGATAGATAGTGCGGTTTTATATTCATATGAACATGACATGATCTGGTACAGCTTTGTCAATGTCAAAAGTGGCAATCCCTGGTTTGTTCCCTGCATTAGAAAAGGATGTTTCTGGCAATAGACGATAATAATTTGCTAGTGAGTGCAAGACTCTGGCTGAGCTCGACAAGATTTACTTTCGCACTCATGGGTGTCATGAATGAAGTTGGTTCAATGCACCATCGATTGAATGTGAATAAACAGGTTGTTGTAGCTCGACACAACTCCACTCAATGCATACTGAAAGGAGTATCTGTGTTTGTAGATTACTAACAGTCCCCTAACCTGAGATCCAGGGATGCAGTGATAATTTAGAAGCTCGGTTTCATTCTTTGCAATACCACATTAAAGAATCACACTCAGAAAAATACACTTTGACTAAAAAGTGTGTATTTCAACAGTCTCATCTTGTTGATTAGCACATCTAAAATAACCACACAGAAATTATTAAAACAGCAAAATACACGCTGTGACCAACAGGAGTGAAATAAACATTTCTACCAGAGTTAAAAGACCTTCTAGCAATCTAACATCATAAATTTCACTTCTACACAATATACTAAGAGAGCATGGAATAGCGTAACTTGCATATAGAATTTCTTAGGGAGAATCAAAGCACTGCATACCTTTTTACAGCAAAACACCCTACTACACACACCCATCATTACAGGGAAGAGTATCAGCAGAGGACCAGTCCCTTCACACACTCTACTACACTCACCTGTCATCTGAGAGAGCTGTCGAAAGGAGAGCCAAGTCCCTCTCCACACCTTGCTACGCACACTTTTCAGCAGCGATGCTAGTTCTACCACACACCATACTATGCACACCTGCCATCTGAGACAGAGGTGTGGAAGGAGATCCAAGTCCCGCCCCATACCCTACTTTGCACACCTATCATTACAGAGAGAGGTTTCAGCAGAGAGGCCAGTCATTCCACGCACCCTACTACGCACGCCCGTCATCTGAGAAAGAGATCTGATAAGAGAGGACAGTCCCTCCACACACCATACTATGCACACTTTTCATCTGAGAGACAGATCTGAAAGGAGAGAGCAGTCCCTCCCCACACCCTACTACACACACCTTGGATTAGAGAGAGAAGTCTCAGCAGAGAGGGCCGCTCCTTCAAACACCTTACAATGCCTACCCGTCATCTGAGAGAGAGAGATCTGAATGGAGAGGCCAGGCCTTCCTCACACACTACTACGCACACCGGTCATCTAGGAGAAAGGCCTGATAGGAGAGCCAAGTTCCTCTCCGCACCCTACTATGCATACCTATCCTCACAATGAGAAGTCTCAGCAGAGAAGCCAGTCCCTCCACACACCCTACTACGCACACCCGTCATATGAGAGAGAGGTCTGAAAGGAGAGACCAGTCCCTTCACACACGATACTATGCACACATAATCTGAGAGAGAGATCAAAAAGGAGAGAACAGTCCCTCCCCATACCCTACTTCTCACACCTATCATTAGAGAGAGAAGTTTTAGCAGAGAGGGAAGTCCCTCCAAACTCCCTACTATCCATACCCGTCGTCTGAGAGTTGTCTGAATGGACAGGCCAGACCATCCACACATCCTTTCTAAGCACACCTGTCATCTGAGCGAGAGGAATGAAAGGAGAGGCCAGTCCCTCAACACAACTTACTATGCACACCTATCATTTGAGAGAGAGGTGTGAAAGAAGAAACCAGTCCCTCTCCACAACCTACTATTCACACCCTTCTATTCACACCCTACTATTCACACCCATCATTACAGAGCGAGGTCTCACCAGATGCATCAGTCACTCCACACACGTTACTACACGCACCCATCATCTACAAGAGAGGTCTGAAAGGAGAGCCCACACCCTTCCTACACCCCACTAGGCACACCTATCATTACAAAGAGAGATCTCAGCAGAGAGGACAGTCCCTCCACATGCCTTAATACTCACACCCATCGTCTGAGAGACAGGTCTGAAAGGATAGGGCAGTCCCTCATCACACCCTTCTATGTACACCCGTCATTTGAGAGAGAGATCTGGAAGGAAAGGCAAGTCCCTTCCCATCCTACTATACACACTAATCATTACAGAGACAGGTCTCAGGAGAGAGGCCAATCTCTCAACAACCCGATAACACACACCTGTCATCTAAGAGACAGGTCTGAAAGGAGAATCCAGTCCCTACCCACACCCTACTATGCATACTTATAATTACAGAGAGAGGTCTCAGCAGAGAGGCCTGGCCCTGCACAACCTACTATGCACACCTGTAATCTGGGAGAGAGGTCTAAAAGGAGAGGGCACCCCTTTACCACACCCTACTCCACACACCTGCAATATGAGAGACAAGTCTGAGAGGAGATCCCAGTTCCTCCCCACACCCTACTACATACACCTATCATTACAGAGAGTGGTATCAGTAGAGAGGCCAGTTCCTCCACACACCCTACAATGCACACCCGTCATATGAGAAAGAGGTCTGAAAGGAGAGGCCAGTCTCTCCACGCACTGTAAAATGCACACCTGTCATCTGAGAGAGAGATCTGAAAGGAGAGAACAGTCTCTCTGCACACCGTACTACACACACCTATCATTAGAGAGAGAAGTCTCAGCAGAGAGGGAAGCCCCTCCAAACTCCAGACTATCCATACTCGTCATCTAAGAGATGTCTGAATGGAGAGGCCAGACCATCCACACATCCTTTCTAAGCGCACCTGTTATATGAGCGAGAGGTCTGAATGGAGAGGCTAGTCCCTCCACACAACTTACTATGCACACCCACCATCTGAGAGAGAGGTCTGAAAGAATAGGGTAGTCCTTCCCCACACCCTACTATGCACACTCATCATCTTAGAGAGAGATCTGAAAGGAGAGGATAGTCCCTCCCCACATCCTACTACGCACACCTATTGTAGGAGAGTAGGGTCTGCTTCCTATGGTTACCCCCACTTTTTGCTGTGATTCTCTGGTTTTTCGACTTTAGTGTGGCTGTGGCCCTGCTAATCAGGCCCACAGCCCAGCTGTCCTCTCTCTAAATTGATACTATGTACTTTAGGTACATACCAGATTGGTTACTGGGTCACCCTTGTGAGCCACTTGATAGTGTACCATAGGTACCCAGGGCATAGGTGCACCCTAGGCCCTTCAGGGGCTGCAGCATGTATTGGGCCACCCCTAGTTTGCCTTCCAAACTGACACCACAGGTCTGTTCACAAAGCCTGGGTAAGGTGGTGTAATCACCCCTTACTTAGATATAGTATACCTATTTCTATATATATATATAGACAGAAACATATACACCTATAAGTCACTCCTATGGCAGGCCTTGACAATCCTGGAGGCAGAGTACTTGATTTTATGTGAGAGGGTGCCCTAGCATGAGCTGAGCCCCTCTGCAGCTTTCAGAACCATCTCCTTATAGCTGTTCTATGATATAGCCATACCATATACTCTTAAGTGCATTATAATCCTCGCGGTTAATGCTAACTTAGGTTTGACTTTATCAAAACATGTCGTATAAGGTGTCAAAGACTTTGGAATACTACCCCCCTGCCAGTCCGGGTGGCGGGGGTAGCATTCCACACTCTGGAGGGAGAAGACATGTAGTTACTGGTTTACCCGGTTAAAGTTAAACAGAGCCTCAGCATCACAAGATGGATGCTGCTGCCACAGAAACGAGTCTGCCCTCCTGCTGCTGATGAAACTCCAGCAGGGGAGACCTGGACAATAGGTTTCATGCCCAGGGAGGTGCTGGAACCTCCACAGACAGGCTCTTTGTGTATTGGGGCAGGGAGGGCTGCATTCAGTGAATTCTTTGCATACACTGCCTGGGGCACACAAGGTGCTCCATGCATTTCCCAGTTCAACCCGGTTGCTGGGGTACTCAGCCCCAGATCTGGCGTGAAACTGGACAAAGGGGAAGGGGTGCAATCACCCCTACCCCAGGTCCACCCATAGGAGGGACCTTAGAGTTAGTCCAACCCCTAAACTTACTATAACTATAGAACCCCAGTCCCTAGGACTGTAGATTACCCTGGATGAAACTCTGCAACATATATCTTAGATCTTCGACATTCCCTATCGACTGGAAGATGGAAGAAATGTCCCTTGTGGTCAAGGAGTGACCACCCTGTTCAAACAGGCACCAAAAGCATCTTTGCTGGTCTGCATTTTTGAGTCTCCCACCAGACCCTGAAGAATCTGAAACACAGGACATGAACGTCCAGACATCTCTGACCCCGACCTTTGCTCACAGCAAAGCTGAGACCCGTGGCGGACACGAGAGATGTGGGACCAGAACTCCTGGACATCCTGCATTTTGCTACCTGCATCAACTTCCTGAGGTATCCTGAAGTTGCGCATTGGGGTGCTTGAAGCATTAGGGTGCTTGAAGCCCCAGACCAAGCACCTTTTCCACCAAAGCTCAGAGGCCCACACGCCACGAGTGTCCCATGGGCCCGCTTTGTGCATTTCCGCTCAATGCATCTTCGCAGTTCCTAGCCCGTTGTCTACTGAGCCCCCAAGAAGACAATCCTTTGTTTTAACTTGCTTTCCTGATTGCTCCAGGCTTGCTGTAACTTCCCTGCAAAGGAAAAGTTCCACAGATCTTGCTGGTCTCCACCGAAGCCAATCTCAACATCCTGCATGGGTTGCGTTTGGCAAGGCTTGTTGGGTCCAATCCGGATACCGACACTGCAGTCAACTAGATCCTTTGTGGGACAGCTCGAATCCAGCTCTTGGTTGTCGTTCATAGCTCCTGGTCCTCGTGGTTGAAGAGACAAACTTTACCTTTTCACCTGATATCACCCGACATCTGGTGGCATCTTTCTATCGCTGCCCTGGTCACGGGCTAGTGGCCCAGACTCTGTCTCCTCTGCTTTCAGGTTCTTCACATCTCCAATCCACCCTTGGATCCACCCGTACACTTTTCCTCTGGTCGCCTGCAGCACTTCTCTGCAGCTCTCCATTGGAATCGACGACGAAACCCGACATGAAAAGACACCTATACACCCGGCTTCCCTGGGTGAGGTAACATGAGTACTCCGGTGCTCCCATGGGTATTGACTCTTCAAGTGTCTTAGTCTAAAGGGGTTCCATCGCAGTTCACCTCATTGTACCCTTTTTCTTTAAAATTGTAACTTGTTTGTTTCCCATAGAAAGTCAATGGTAACCCACGGCTGTGTTTAGACACTGCACGTGTATCCCGTGGGCTACCTACATCCTAACCTTTGGTTGTCCTGAGTAGCCCCAGCAATTTCACAGGCCCCAGGCCTGCTTTCTATTTCTCACGTGGTTCTTATATCACTATTTTAGTATATGGTTTGTGAGGCCCTAGGGCAAAACGTATACTGTGCAACTTATTGTATGCTAATTAAGTTCCTTGTATTGTACTTTTACCTCTGACCTCATAACGAGTGCAGAGGGGTTGTGTTTAGAATAAGTACATATATATTTGATATATACCTTGTGTGGTGTGTTTTCATTTGGTACTCAAGAGATTATAATTGGTAAAACAACTAACTTAATTCCCTCCCTGAAGACTGCTCACCATTGCTACCCCTAGGATAGCTTTCTATAAGGTTGACCTTACAACCACCATCAATAAGGGTCAATTAGACTGGTGCAAGGTGCCCACTAGAACTAATGGACATCATATACCAGGCTAACTTCTCACACCTATCATTACTGAGAGAGGCCTCAGCAGAGAGGCTATTCCCTCAACAACCCTACTACGCACACAACCATTATCTAAGAGAGAGATCTTAAAGGAGAGGATAGACTCTCCCCACAGCCTACTAAGTACACATATCATTACAAAGAGAGGTCTCAGCAGAGAGGCCTTCCCTCCACATATCCTACGAAGGACACCCATCATCTGAAAGAGAGGTTGGAAAGGGGAGGCCAATCCTTCTCCACACCCTATTATGGACAGTGATCATTATAGAGAAAGGTCTTACTAGAGAAGTCAGTCCGCCATGCACCCTACTATATGCACCTGTCATCTTGTAAACAGGTCTGAAAGGAGAGCTCCGTCCCTCCCCGCATTCTACTATGCACACTTATCATTACAGAGAGAGGTCTACACAGAGAGGTCATTCCTTCCACACACCCTACTATGCCATCACTCATCTGAGAGAGAGGCCTGAAAGGAGAGCCAAGACCCTCTCCACATCCTACTACAAACACTTATCATTAAAGAGAGTCTCAGCAGTGAAACCTATCCGTTCACACACCATACAATGCACACCCGTCATCTGAGAAAGAGATCTGAAAGAAGAGGCCAGTCCCTTCCCACACCCTACTACATACACCTATCATTAGAGAGAGGCCAGTCCCTCCACACACCCAACTATGTACACTTGTTATCTGGGAGTGAGATCTGAAAGGAGAGAACAGTCCCTTCCCACACCCTACTACATACACCTATCATTAGAGAGAGAATTCTCAGCAAAGAGGGAAGTCCCTCCAAACTCCCTACTATCCATACCCGTAATCTGAGAGATGTCTGTATGGAGTGGCCAGACCATCCACACATCCTTTCTAAGCGCACCTGTCATCTGAAAGAGAGATCAGAAAGGAGACGGAAGTCTATTCACACACCATACTTTGCTCAACAGTCATCTGCGAGAGAGGTCTGAAAGGAGAGGCCAGTCCCTCCACACACCCTACTATGCACAGTGGTAATCTGAGAAAGAGGTATGAAAGGAAAGACCAGTCCCTCCACACAAACTACTATGCACACCAGTAATCTGGGAGAGTGTTCTAAAAGGAGAGGGCACCACCTATCCCACACCCTACTCTGCACACCTGCAATGTGAGAGACAGGTCTGAAAGGAGAGCCCAGTTCCTCCACACACCCTTCTATGCACAGCTAGCATGACAGAGAGAGGTCTCAGAAGAGATGCCAGTCCATCCACACACCCTACTATGCACATCCATAATCTGAGAGAGGTCTGAAAGGAGAGGCCATTCCCTCCACACACCCTACTAAGCACACTCGTCATCTGAGAAAGAGATATTAAAGGAGAGGGTAGTCCTTTCCCACACCCTTCTTTGCACACTGGTCATCTGAGAGAGAAGACTGAAAGAAGAGGCCTGTTACTTACTACACCCACAGTGCACAGTGGATTGGTTTGCTCAGGGCTGCTGAGGAACCATTCTGGCTTCGCCGGTGGGGTCGGATCCGGTCTCAGGGTTCATTCCTGTTGTGCAAGCAGCAGCGAGCTGCACTACCACGGCGTCCAGCAGAAAAAATATTCTCATGAATAATTGCTTCCCACCTGCGCAGTGGGCAGCAGCACCCTGTCACTTGCACCTGTAAAATTTTGTCTGAAAATTAAAATCTTGACTGCATCTGGCTGACAGCTATGATTGAGCACCGACTCCTGGCGTCATGGGACATCAGTGAATGCTCAGTAATGCAATGCTGTGGTGTTGGGCCCTTGTCATTGAAACATTTTTGAAGAGTAGCAGGTAGAGGTGCAAAAAGCTCAACCAGCTCATAAGCCTACCTGGAACAACTTTTACAGTCAGTATTGTACATAATAGCATGTTCTAGCTTGACAGCTGAGGAGGCGCTATAATGCGGGACTTCGCATTTTAGGGCGGTGAAGCAGACCACTACACTGAAATTCGTTAGTCTAATGTCTCATTTGTGGTACTTGGCAGAGCTGGTGCAGCTGAGCCTCAGCCGTTGCAGCGGCCAGCCACCAGGCTCGTACAAAATCGCCCTAGCTGCAAAGTAAGTCATAATATGGCAATACGTCCTAATATAAATGTGCTGCTTTTTTTAGCCCTCCTCGTGGTCATGAACATGATTCCTATTCTGAGCTGCCACACTGTCTGCTCACTGGTTTAACTTGGGTCAGAGATAAGCCACTGTGGTGCCCACTGGTCGGGTCCAACTGCTTAACTTTCATCACCGAGCCAAGGCGTCACCAAGTCAGCTGGCTGGTGTGATATGGTTCTGCTGTATGGGGGACTGCTCAGCTTGGAAATTATTAGTGTTGAGTCTGCTAAACTACTGTTTTTTTAAAATAATACCGCCTGGTTGTGATCTAAATGTGGGCCTCAACCTCACTCTCGTGGGGCTTGCCCAATGCCTGGTGCTGTCTGCCATGAAGGGAGAAGGGCATATGGGAGACTGTTGACTACAATAAAATTAGACAGCTGACAACAGATCTGTGTTGGGGCCCCCTCGCATCCTGTTTGGGAGTCTCGCCAGGTCATGTGGTTCCAACTGGGACAAGAGACGGCCTGAAGTCCAGATTGATGCACTGTATTATCAGGATACAAAGGCTTCTATTTCTGGTGCTTTGCAGCACTTTTAAGATATTCTTACTATTTCTCATTTCTCACATGGGTGCAATTTCTGATATCCATATCTTTCTCTTTTCTTTATCACTTTATATTGCTTGCGAGAAAGTAATAGTTATTGAATGTCACTCATAATACGATTAAATTATGAAAATGTCGCACATATCAATCTGTAACCTTGGCACCTATGCAAAGCTCACACCCCCCAAGCTTACTGACCAAGCTACGGCCCTGGTGGCAAGAGCAAGACTGATTGGGAAACAGGGAAATAGAGAGGAAAGGATTGCGGTAGGCTGAAAGTGGGTGCAAGTGATATATTAAAAGTGAGAGTTGTGATGGGTGATAGATAAAGGATGGCGGCATCACAAAAGAGGAATAATCAGATGTGAGAGGAGAATTAAAAAGCAGGCCAAAGTGTAAAGATGTAGGAAGAGAGAAAAGAGGTAAAAGAACTGACAAGGGAGAGTTATGAACGGTTTGAGAAACTTTTTATGTGTGATCTTCATCAAGGGAACATAGAAAAGAAAAAGTGTTACAAAGAGCGTGTGAGCGGTATTGCCAAATGCATAGAAAGTTGTGGGCCCATTATATTTTCCCTTTGAAATTGTTTATGACTTTATTTCATTCTATTGTGTAATTTTATTGCTTCAAAAATATGCCGTGGTTGTTATGAAAAATAATTATTCCGATAGGCATAACTGTTGTTAAATGTATTTTCTCCTGAAAAATATTTTTTCCTGAACAGCCACATTTGTTAACAAGTCATTCAATGCATTGATAAAGCATTTTAATAACAATCTAACATTTCTCCCATTCATTGCTGACTATCGTAAAATATACTTGAAAAAGTACGAAAAAAACATTGCATATTAGAAACGAATGACTCTGAATCACTGCATTTTGTCTGATAGAGCCTTCAACGTTGAAGAATACAATGTTCTAAAGATATTGTGCACCTTATCTTTGTTCCCTTGAAACTTGCTCTGCATTTTTCATTAAACAATGTCTGATAACGAGACGAACACCATGAACGGTGGAGCTAGGCTGACCCAGTTGTAACAGCTTTTAATAATACTGGTTTTAATGAAAACGATGAGGAGGCTATAAACATCCCTCCAAATCTAAGAGAGCCATCACTCTAAAACTTATAAAAAATGGCCTAACACAGAGAGATGGTAGAGCAGCTTTTGTGATAGAGGCACATGAATCTGTCCAGACAAAGGTATTCTATTCATGGAGAACATTCCCAGAATCAAATCCAGTAACACATACATTTCTATAAAGAAGATGATCCACCTTTCGAGGATGTTGAAATTCCACTCACATACCAGGAGCACAATCTCTGGTTTAAAGGTGCCCTAAAACATTTCAATCACATTACCAGGCTCGGTCCACTAGGTAGACCAGGAGCAACATGGCCGATTTTAGCCGGCTACACGCCTCATCCTGACATTGAAGCAATGTCAGATGAGGTCCTGAAGGTTCTGAAAAAGACTCTAATAAATACAATCCTACATCTTCTAAAAATAAGTGGGAAAATAACAAACAACATTCAAAAGAGAAACGTTCTCAATTCCGAAGGACGTCTCCCCAAAAGAAGCCCTCTGAAAGGAGGTATAACCTCAGGAATAGGGATAATTTGAGAAAACCTGACAGGTATCAAGACACTGATACATGTTCCTCTTGTACCTTTCAGATATCGTCGCAGACATCAAAAGAAGAGGATGGTCAGATCAGAAAGAAGATTGCGTGAAGTCAAAAGACGACCAACGCGTTCAGTAAAACAAATCAAAACCTCAATTCTCCAAGAACAAGGTAGCAGGTCTGAAAATCAGACATGCTGAGAATTTTGAGAACACAACTCAAGAACGGGGACTGGGCTCAGAAAATGTTGGACAGTGCAGCAGAAGTAACAATAGCTCGCCAGAACGTGAAGGAACTTCTGGAGACAGTGGACTTCAATGACTACATACAAGTAGAGACTGTAGACACAAGGGTTAGTTCTCCACAAAAGGTATATGAAACAACACTCCGGATGTAGGGAGACATGCCAAGAATGAAAGCACTCTTTTGGGAGAGACTTTCAAAGGGTTATGATATACTTCTAGCAGAACAGGGCTGGCCACCAGAATTTATCAGGGAGTGCTCACATGGCAAAGACATCATTTTGCCAGCTTTCTCCAACCATGTTCCAGTACATTTAAAATATACTTATGCCAGGAAATGGGCAGTTGCCCAAGCCCCAGCATTATACAAAAATCATGTAGGATGGGATGATGACTCACCTCACCACAAGATCCAGTTAAAAAAATCAACATACTACACAAAGGCTGTACCCAATTAAGCAAGCAGCTAAAAAACAGGTCAGGGAGATCTTAGATCAACTTGAATACCAAAGGGGGATTGAAACATGCACCTCATCAATGAACAATCCTTTGTTTCCTGTTTCCAAAAAAGTCAATACATATTGTCTAGTTTTGGATTACAGACATCTGAACTCTTGTTCAAAGACATTTGCAGGGCAAAATGAACAAAGTACAGCATTAATGAATAACATTGTGCGTAAAAAATATAAATCCACATTATACATTTCTAACGGTTTATTTTGTCAAAACATAGCACCTTAAAGTAGGTTCTTGACAGCTTTCTCAATAATAGGGAACCAGCGTCACTTTTGTCGACTCTCACAAGGGTTCAAGAACAGCTAGGGTTATTCTCACAAGAGTAACAGAGTTACTACAAATTTATGATGACGAGACATTGTCATATGCCGATGATATCTATCTGACAGACGATGTCCTGGATAGGCACTTGAACAGGGTGAATACCATAATAGTGGGCTTCTCCTCTGAGGGCTACAAATTCAATTTCAAGAAATCAACAGTTCTATCTCTCTTCTGAACGCGGAGCCTAAGATTCTTGCCAAAATGCTCGCCAACCGTTTGATTGGCGTCATCGGCGACTTAGTGCACCCGGACCAGTCGGGCTTTATTCCACACCGCAACACTGCTCTTAACTTGCGTCGACTTCACGGTGCCCTGGCTAGGGCCCATACACTTGAGGAGCCGGCTGTCCTGGCTTCTTTGGATGCCACGATGGCTTTCGACTCCCTCGAGTGGAGATACCTGTGGGCAGTGTTGGCGAAGCTCGGTTTTGGCCCGGAATTCGTGGGGTGGGTCAAACTCTTATATGCCGAGCCGCTGGCTAACGTGGCTGTCAATGGCCGAGTTTCAGCGACTTTTTCTCTCCGGAGGGGCACCAGGCAGGGCTGCCCTTTGTCGCCCCTCCTGTTCGCACTCGCGCTTGAACCACTTGCGGCCCTGTTGCGGACCCATCCCGACCTACATGGTATCAGATGGGCCCCTGACTTTGAGGACAGAGTCTCTCTATACGCAGACGATATTCTCCTGTACCTCACCTCCCCCTGCAAATCCCTTATTGTGGCCTGTGACGTGCTGCAACTTTTTGGTCGGTACCAACTGGACCAAGTTGCACTTATACGTCCTAAAAAGGGGAACTCCGCGCCTTCCAAGGGGCTGCGGCATACAGGTGGTGAGCCAGGGCTTCAAGTATCTGGGGATTTATATCTCCACTAATTCAAAGGTGCGCTATGAGCACAATTTGCTCCCCCCTCTTCTCCGCATCCGGCGTGACGTGGAGGGATGGCGCAAACTCCCGCTCTCCTTGCTTGGGCGCGCGGCGTTGTTTAAAATGATGTCCTTGCCCAGGTTCCTCTACGCCCTGCAAAACACCCAGGATCCGGTCCCAGCTCGATACTTCGGCGAGATCGAGAGCCTGCAACGCGCCCTACTCTGGGACGGCCGCCCTCGCATCGCTATCACGAAGCTTACGCTACCGTGGTACGATGGGGGGATAGCGCTACCTGATGTGCGAAGGTATTACTGGGCCTCCCGATTAGCAGCTATCAACCACGGTCTGTACGGTCCGGAGGACAACCCAGGATACGCCATGGATCGGTGGCTCCTGGGCGGCGGGAACTACTACAGGGCGCTCTGCTCGAGGTCTCTCGACATGCGGATGTCTGGTCCAACGAAAACCGCGGTCCATATTTGGAGGGCAATCACCAAGGCTCAGGGATGGAAGGATAGACTGACTAAGTTGACCCCATTGTACGACTCGGACTTCCTGGGTAAATTGTGGCATACCAAGGGCTTTGATAAGTGGAATTTGATTGGCATTTCCAGGGTGGAAGATATGTTGCTGCGTGGCAAGGTTAAGACCTTTGCCCAGTTACAAGCAGGATTCCAGCTGGGTGAGGCGGAATTCTTCCGGTATGCCCAGTTAAGGCACGCATTGCTGTCCGCTAAACCGGAGGAGGGGGCGATTCCTGACAGCTCCCCCTTGGAGGATAGGGTGCTGGACGGCCATATGCCGGACAGCGCCATTTCACTGTCCTATAAAAAACTCATCAATGTCCGTACCGACCTCCTCCTGAGTGTGAGGGACCAGTGGACACGGGATGGGTTAGAAATTGATGATGAAGATTGGCAGAGTGCGGTGTCCTCCCCTAAGGAGGTTGCTGTCTCATCCCGTCTCCGACTGGTGCAGCTCAAAATCTTGCACAGAGTTTACGTTACTGGACCCAGACTTGTGCACATGGGCTACTCCGTCGATGGACTTTGTAGACGTGGCTGTGGTGCCCTCGCCACTTTCATGCACATCCTGTGGGAATGTCCCGCAATAGCCTCCTACTGGCGACGCGTGCACTCGATCATGAGCGAGGTGACTGGGGTAGTGTTGCATGCGGAAGCCAGGAGATGCCTCCTTAACATTTGGGGTCCGACAGATCACAACGTGGCCCAGACCCAATGGGTGACCCTTGGCAACATGGTAGCTAAACGGGACATCGCGCAGAAGTGGGGAGCCATGGCGGCTCCGAAGGTTGTACAATGGAAGGCCAATATGGATTGGTGTATGGTTTGGGAGAAGACCGTGTATGTTGCCAGGGGTAAACCTAAAAAGTGGCAGAAACTGTGGGGGGCTTGGAATGCATACAGAGGGGACATTTGCGTACCCCCAGACCCCGCCCCGCGGGAGGAACACCTGTCACCGTAGCTTGAGACACCAACTGTAACACTTTACGTTGTTATCCTGTGTTTTCCCCCCTTCCCATTCCTAGTACTCTGTTCCGTTGGTCATACCTGTGCTCGCTATGCCCTCCTGACCCCCTCACAACGCCTCACTGTTTCTCACATTCCATTGCCTCTGTCTTTGTGCCAGGCTTGGCGCTCCTTTTCTTTTTCTTTCTCTTTACTACGTTTCTCTATAAAAAACTTAAAATCAACCTCAATCGTTCTGCTGTACCAATTCTTGCACTTTTGTTTTCCTGATTCGAAATGCTGCCTTGCCTCAGGGATGTCAGGCTGAATAGCTGTGTGCACTGTTTTTGAATAAAGGTTTTAAAAAATAAAAAAAAATAAAAAGAAATCAACAGTTGCCCACCTCAATGTCCTTTTCCTAGGATATGAGCTTTCAAGTGAAGATAAAAGCCTGGCAGCTAACCTCCAAAAACGCTGAAAAACTTACAGTTGATTCTAGGTTTCCTGAAGTTTGGAAGAACTTACATCCTAAATTACGCAGAAAGGGTTAAACATTTCTACGAAATATTCAAACCCGATTTTAAAATAAAAAATTGGACACAGAAACACACAGATATATTGCGTTTTCTACAAGCTGACATGTTAGCAACAAATCACTTACAAACACGCGTAAACGTACGCAATCTAGGGATCCGAATCATTCTGGGTCAATGCGGATTCACCTACTTAACTTTTAATGAAGGTGAAAAAGTACCAATTGAATACAAATCACATTTGTATACACAAGCGGAAATGCACTTCACTTCAACGGAAAAAATTCTGACAGCAGTTCATACCGCTGTAGCAAAAGAAAGAGCTCTAGCTCAGGGGAAAAGCATTATTGTCGTAACTCTAATACCAGCCTTAGAGGCAGTTACAAAAGCGAGCATTCCAAATGCGAAAGCATTACATCCAAGATGGATACAGTGGGTAAATTCTCTTCCTGAAACAGATGTTGAATACGTTTTTGATCCTTATTTGAAAACACAAGCATTCCTGCAATACGAACACAAATGTCCTCTGCCTATAGAGATTCTCCTTCTTGACCAGTATGAATTTATAATTTATACTGACGGAACTGCAAAACCCACTACAGGGAGTAAACAAGCTTATAGTGCAGCATGCGTGATTGTTAAAGGTCGTATGCGCAATGACAAATTTCGACCAATGGTCACAAAAACAAAATCTCTAGGAGACTGTACAGCTCAGTGAGCTGAACTACAAGCATACAAATTGGCACTTGAGAATAAGGATCGCGAATTCCCCACACTCATAATGCGCATTTCTTTTTACTGTGTTCAATCGTAAAATTTATATTTACAGAATTGACTTCAAAATGGTTTCAAAGATGCAAAAGGAGGCACAATCGAGCATAAAACGCTTTGGGAACAGGTAGTTCAGATGCGAAACAGACTACAAAACACTCACATGAAACACACGCTGAGTCATTAACGTGATGGCGTTCACGTTGCAGGGAATTCATTGGCTGATGAAGCCGCAAAGGGGGCTGTGCAAATGGCTACGGTAGCTGCGATCACTTGTTCAAAAATGATGGTTCATGATGCTCATGGTTCCTATGGAAGTGGCCTCAGCGCTCGGCTGACGCTCGAACTCTTATAAAAGATTTGCAAGTCTTTATCGGCACATACGCAATTGGCACACTACACTGACAAGGGCCCTGCGTTTAGCTATCAAGCTTACAAAGAAGCCATTGGCAGTTTGGCCGTAGCATTGCAGCACTCTTCTCCATTCCATCCTGAGGGAAATTTTGGTTGTGGAAAGAAAAAACCGGGACATAAAGCGGTCTATATTAGCTAGAGTATTAGGCTCGGGTGAGAGGTGGGTCAAACATCTTTATGAGGTCCAGTACTCATTAAACAATTTGCCAAGAAGTTCTCTAGGGGTGTCACTACATTTTAGGTCCTGTTTGAGACAAGAATGTTGGTACTGGATCTTGATTACAACGGCACAGTGGTGGAAAATAAACCTTTTGACATCAAAGATCGTTTGGCTGTTTTACAGAACTTAAATGAACTAAGATCGAAATAAAGCAACGTGTTCCTGAAGCCAACCACCACTGGGGAAAATCCAGACATCCCAGCAAGGCCTGTTTGGATCCCAAAGCTTGGGGATCTTGTCAGAGAGAAGATCGCGGACAAGAAGAAATTTGGACCTTCTTACCGACAACCAGTACCTGTCCTAGCCATCCACGTATCAAGAACAGTACTTCTGCCGCTCCTTGCTGGTAAAAAGGAGAAAAGATTTGTGTTCATCGACCTCATCAAACCACACTATGTGGCCAATGCTAAGAAGTAGGCTATGTGGACTCCAACCAAGTAGCAGATGTACTCCTCTAGCTACTATCCAAGAGGTTCAAACTGAGAGACTCATCACCTTCGAGGAGTCAGAAGTGAGAAATGAAAGACTAAGCAACAATGCAATGGAACTTATTTCTCTTGAAACCCAAATAACAGTTCATCCTGATACACCTGTCTACACCAATGTAACAAGTGATCAACAGGTTCCAGCGATTTCAACGAATCCTGATGCAATTCCAACCATTGACAGAACTGCCCCTTGCTATTTCATTAACTTTGATACATTTTCTGAGGATCCCGCAAATTAAATAACAAGCAAAAGACTTTTATCATCTCCTGAAAAAGACATCTGGTTTCACCATGGATTGAACAATGGATTGTTTCTGGAATATTTTACTTTCTGCTTTGGCTAGCTTTAGTAATGACTATGAGTATGCTGATAAATGGAAGATATATTCAAATGGACACAGCAAGTAAAAGAGTGAACTTACTTCTGAAACCACACAAATCATCACATCATGAAGCAAGAGAATTGTCAGCAGTGAACATCACAGCCGTTCCTATACAAGATGGTATCGTTTGGTACAAAACTGAATATAACATATTCGGCTTGTCTGAACATTTGAAGATTGCACACTTATTTAAAATTTCATTAAGTGACTTTATTACCACTAGTCCCTTTTCTGATGATTGGGACTTCGAGACGGCTAATAACATGATGTCTCATCTGGAAAAATCAGCTGCATTCTCTAATCATGATTACTTAGAGGGTTCATCAGACTATGAACAGCTTTATTGGTACAACCACTATGGTTATTATTTCTTGCCTAAATCTGCATCACCTAGAAATGTATTTATGTATAATCAATGGGAACATTGTCCAACACCACCAAAGGGTAGTTTAAAAACATTTGCAATGAAGTTTCCATATTTTTCAGGGTTCAATATATCCAATCCAGAAATGTTTTACTTTAAAAATGTGAACAAAACAGGAATGAAAAGTATGCTAACCAATACAAAACAGATTTATTCTGAAGCCTTTGTTGCCCAGCTGTCTAGAGAGAGTTTCGACTTTTGGAAAGACACAATTGACACAAAATCTGTCTGGGGTTCAAAAGACTGGCAAGTGCAGGAGATAGAAGATTTGTTTAGAGCCTGTTTATCCCACAGCAAATAATGTTTATGAATGACACTGTCCAACAAAGGTCTTGCCTTGGGTTAGCCAAGATCAAAGACATGAAGACTCCGTCCATACCTGCACCTGCAAATAATAGCACTACGACGTACATACTATTTTGCATCACAACAGATCAGATCCTTTAATGGGAAAAATTATTGCTCCGGCCAACAGACACAAACATCTGTCAAGAACAATTCCTGAACAAAAATCAGGGTCTTACTTTCAATAGGCCAGACCCACGCTATGTTCAAAGACAGCATCCAGGGGTAGTAACAACATACAGTGTAGGAAAATTGTGCCTTGATTGGCTCCAGAAATCTACACTAGAGGATGTGAAACAACACTTATCTTTACTTAAAGAAGGCGCAGACCGTAGGGATTTCTTGCTAGGCCCAAGAAAACTGCCTCAAAAACGTTTCATATATGCTGCTTATGATGAAATATGGAAGGTTACCCAAGCAGACTCTGCAGAAAGAATACGAGAAATTGATAGTATTAATTTAGAGAAATCTCTCGTTATAGGCGACAATAGGTTAACAACTATGTCATCCAGAATTTATTCATTGGGCATCATTGCATCCTCTTCCATGGACATTATGGAACAAGATTTGGTCATGCTAGGACAATGCCAGTCTCAATTACATTCTATTTTGATATTAGGCTGGACGCTACAAAACTTGTGTGAAGGCTATGTGCCTTGTTTTTTATCAAAACGTCGTCTCTGTTTTCAGAATTCAATATCACTGATAAATAGGTCGAACTGGCACAAAGGTGAGCAAAGTATACAGTGCTGAGCATTGAAAAACTGGGAAAATTGCCATTCACGGTAGCAGAAAAACCAACTACTGAGTGGTACATACATGGCAAAATAACTCTGCCTCTTACAACGTTCCATTTTCAGTATTGCCTCAAAAATATACCAGCAGGCAAATATGATAGGTTGGGTAAAGAATACATCAAGACATTCTGGGAATTACCTTACACACACAGAAGTTTGAGTGGGGGGCGTGAAGTGTGTCTTAGCGGTACACACTGTGAAAACGCTCTAAGCGGTTCTCTCCTATGTCAGGGTATTAATTTACATGGGGCTTGTAATCGTTCCACTGCAAATTTGCCCTGTCACCTGCAAGGATCACCAGCCGCAGTGATTAATCAAATTTTTGGACAACTTTCAAATGGAAGTTATATTATGTTGAATAATCACAGCTGCTGTGGCATGTTGCCAGGAATCCCATATCTAGTAACAGTTACTTCCAGGGTCACTTGCTGTATGCAAGTCTTGTTCCCCCAAATAGACACAGTCAGGGAGTCGCCTTTATGGCCTTCACTGAGCATCTCTTCTATACAAACTGATACTTTAAGTAGAATGAAAACCATTCTTTTTCAACAAACTGTGCCTCTGACCTTGGCCAAAGAAACCTATGATCTACAAATTGCAAGGACTTCAGCTGAGATACAGGCTCTGTTAAGTACAAAGTGCCCTACACATTTCACAGAAATGTTGAGACGTATCTTAAACATGCCTGATACGAGTGGTATTGTGCATGTATTCAAGAACATATGTGCAGGACTGTTAACACCTTTTCAAGCAGTCCTCTGAGTCATTCCAAACTTCGTGCACTCGGTGTTTGGCGGTCTGCCGCTAATTCTAGCACTCTTTGCAGGAATCCTGTTTTTATGCCTACTGCTACGCTATGGCGAGCTAATCCACCAGCGTCACCAGCATCACTCCTGGAATCTTGGAGAATGCCCTCCTGGAGGGAAAGTGTCATGAGCGCATAGTACAGATTTTGGGTTTCGTCTATGAGAATTAAATACCACATGATTTCTGTCATTTAGACCAATCTGGCAAGATTGCATCTTACCTGTTCTGCGCTGCCTGCTTTGTGGTGAAGAATGCGTGCTAGACATCTGTCTAACCCTCCCATCAGCCATGCCAATGGATATCGATACTCTGCTGGACCCGGTAATGCCCCATGTTCTGTGTTGTCCCCCGAGGCTACCAATCCAGATGACAACATTCATTGAGATCTCACAGACGCAAATTACAACTGCTGAGGTATGAGAGGAAACAACAGGCACGCAGGTAACATCGGAAACGGACATTGCTGATGCTTCCAGTGCTGAAGGCGATGCTTCACATCTATGTGCGGTTAATCTTCTAAACAAGGTAATCCAACTATGACCTACAATAGTAGATGATTTTTTGTCTACAGGAATAGAAGATTTCATGTTTTCTCCATCCCCATACACTAACTTATGATACAGCACACAGTGTACCGGGAAGACTCTGAATTTGGCCTTCATTTTTCAAAACAAAGACTAAACTTGGAACTTTTTCCTATGATATTTTTTTCCTTTTTTGGCTAAGTAATCTGGTTACAGTAGAACTGTTCATAGAGAACAGAAGTCTTTGAACACTTCCAGAGACAATTTGTCACCTTGTCAAACAATTTCATTTCTGTAACCTAACATGAAATGATTTCCAACCTTTTCTTCTATAATCACGAGCCATTTCACCATGTGTATATATATGTATGTTCATTCATTTAGCATTCACTATAAATATATGCTTGAATGAAACATTGCTTTAATATGTACAGCACCATTGCACTTTATGCATGGCAACAGTTTTTATGCATTTTAAGATATGTTTTAGACATGTTTTTAGCAACTCATGCGTAACTCTATTCTAGTATGTTTACATGTTTAGCATTTAGTAATGTCGATCCTTCAAAACTGGAGTGGGTGTTTTGTCTCGACTTAGATACATGTACATAGGTTTTCTGGATCATGCCCTTTTATAGGCACAACTCACATTGGCGTTATTTAGGCATAGAATCCCAGTCCTTATTTAGACATCAGCCAGGCTAGCCAAATGCAGGCATGGTCACCTACATCCGTCCATCCCACGTCACAACGAATTCTTAGAAACCTGACCCTTGAGCCATGGGACATTCCCTGCTTGGATTATTGATTTCTCCAAGAACTTATTTATTATGCATGAACAACTATTCCTTAGGGATTCACTAATGACTTCTTCCTCTGCCTGACTTTACGTCAATGCTAGCATTCCTAGGCACCTTCCAGGTATAAATATACCTTCACTTACCATGGCAAACCGCGACTCGGCTACACAGCTTGCTACGGCTCGCCACAGCAAGTTCAGAAGGAATTCAAGTTCCCACCTGACGCACTGATCAGACACTGTCATCCATGCTCGCAGAGAATCCAGCATCCAGTGTCCTGACTCCCTTCGTGGGGTGTTAGGGATTGAGACCCGGAAAGAGATTCCAACCTCTCTCATTCTAAGGCATGAAGCAGTCTAGAACCTAGAGGGACTTCTGGCAAATACAAACTATAGCTAAACTATACTATAGAAAACAGCACCTACTTCTTACATCGTACTACACTTAGGTTAGGTACACTGGGGTAGAATTATTTAGAAGCACCAGACGAGTGTTCACATTTTAGCCTGTGTTATTTATGTTTGTATGTTTATATGAATATATGTCATAGCTAAAAGACCATGCTTTTGAAGTATTATTTTTCTTACAGCTCACGCTGTACTTATTATATTTCGCATACTTTCTTGCGATCGTAACAGCTCATATCTCTTGCACGGGAAATAAGTCTGTTCAATAAATCCTTTTATTGAAAATGCCTGTCTATCTATTTCTGTGTAACTCTGAAGAAACTAAGCATGCACGATTGACTGAGTGAAACTGTTATCTATTGTTTCCACGATTCTGATACTGTTCCGATTCTAAAGGGAAACAAAGTTGTCATGTTTATGTGGTTTTCAGAAACGAATCCCTTCTTGTTCATTCTAGAAGCTTCTAGTGGCCTCTGAGTTAGCTGGCACAAAAAGTAATTATGTTTAATATACTCGAAAGGAGCATATTGACTGTATTTCTATGCAAAAACTATAGTGTATATTATTCCAATGTGCAGAGCCTATAAGGGAAATAGGAACTACACTACAGCAGAGGGCACTGCCGCATCTCACACTGCAACCCCGGTCTCACCGACGACAACGAATGACGCCACCAACACCGAGCGCCTGCTTGCATTGTGACCTGTGAGCACCACACTCTGCGCCGCCTCTCGTCACTTCACCGTCCTGGTCCCATCGACTTGGTCACTGCCTGCTGACTTCGACACTCGTGACCGGACTGTGGTTTGGGGCACCGCTCGTAAGTCTCACGACTCACCACCCCATCCCACACCACAGTCGGGACCGACTGACACCAGCTCCCTGCAACCGGCTCTGTCGCCTGCACCATGATCTGTCAGTACCGCATCAAGCACCGTTTTTACTACACACTGCAGCCCTGATCTCAACGATGCTGCTGGACGACCATCACCGAGCCGCTGTGTGCACACGCCTTGAGGGCACTGCATGCTGCACCGCTATGCTTCGCATCACAACAGTAACGGTTACCATGACTTGCTCGCAGCAACCTGTCAGCCTTAAGAAAAAGGTACTGTTTACGAGTCTGCCAACAACCCAACCGACTGTTGGATTCTGTTGTTTTCAGTATCGCAGTAGCATCGTACAGAGCTACAGACTCAGAGGAACTGCATTTTCAATGCTATTCTTGCAAAGTGCATATTTTTAAGTACTGTATGGTGGACTTTTATCGTTCTGGTCTTGTTTTGAATATATAAAGTATTGACTATTTTTCTACACTGGTGTGGTGTCCATTTGTAGTGTGAGATAAGCCTGACTGCTCGTGCCAAGCTACCAATGGAGTTAGCAGGGTTATTTTAGGAGTGTAACTCCCTTACCCTGACAAGGAATAAGGGTCTCTACTTGGACAAAGGTGCAAACCCCCACTTCTAACAAAGTATCTATGTATTTTAATCGGTGAAGTATTTAAAATGTGCATTTGTAGCATATCTAAACAAACAATATGAGTATTTCAGAAACATAAAAACTGTTGAGTCCTCTACGTTTAGTCTGTCCCCTTTATGTATAGTCTGATTGTTGCAGACAAATGCAGAAAATACTATTTACTTCTTTTGTCTAGAATTAGTTTTTGGTATGTTTTTATATAATATGGATTTTACAGAGAATGGTAATGGGAAGGGGGATCTAAGTTTTCTCAGAAACACATTATGGTGAAAGGTTGAAGGGGATAAGTGACAAGACAATATTTGGTTATACCTCCCCACCCAGAACAGTCTGCCTTCTAACTCGTGACAAAAATGATTGTATGTCAGAACACTGTTAGCAAAAACATCGTTTGACAGAAATATTGTTCCCTAAATATGTTTACAAAACTATTGCTCCATTTGGTGCAGTTTTTCCTTGTATGAACTGCAATGGGGCAATATTTTTGTGATTATATTTAGAAAGCAATATTTATGGATACAGTATTTTGGTTATGATATTTTGATATCATGCCACAAAAATATTGCATTCAATCCATCAACCTATCCGCTACAAGCCAACTTAAGTACAGAAATGTTATACTTAACTTTACGATGTTGTTGTAGGTGATGTAGTGGTTGCAATATTATTGTAGGTCGATAAAATCATAGAGGATATAGTATCATAGATCTACTGTTGATTGACTTTCTACACTTTCAATTCAAGACTATGAAGGAATGCTATTTTTTCATCTTCGCTTGTGTTTCTGCAGAGCTGCTGAAATATTTGCTGCTTTGAATGAATACATTAAATGCCTTTCATGAATAGCAGACAACTGCTTCACCAGCAGGCATCCTGTAACTAGCCAACAGGGAAATTTGCTGGAGTTCAACTTGCCAATGAATAGTAAGATCTTTAACATCTTTTTGAATATAGCTTCCAATTTGCACATTCTTAGAAAAGGTGGAAGACTGTTCCACAGTTTGACTGCTCAGAGTGTTCAAGGAGCATCCACCCCTCCTTGCTTTATTAAATCTGGGTACTCAAAATAATCCTTGATTGGGCAAGCGAAGGGCTCTCATTGGTTGATTTTCACCAAACCTACTTCTACCTAACATAGGTATTTTTTTCCGATCACGATCAGCGGGGCCTTAAGTTTAATGTGTTCCTTTATTGGCAACCAGTGGAGTTGCTTTAGGCTAGAGCTTTTGGTTTGCATCCTAGGACAGTTAAGAATTAACTTAGGGACATTTGATTTCTTTGTAGACAACACCTTATTCCAAATATTTATAAACAGCCTATTGATTACTTGGTTCGCTGTTGAAACTGCCAGTTTTAAAATACGAGGTGGACTGAGGTCCGGGGGTGAACCAGAACCAGCATGGAGTATAGCTGATTTGGAGTCAAGAAGCAAAATAGGAATGAAATAGGCCAATAAAGGGCCATCTGTTTTCCTCTATCCACTGAAAATAAAGTAAGAAGTGACAACCTCTATCTATCCAAATGAGAGTAGAGATCATCCATCCTCTTATGGAAATACACAGAAAGGTTATCACACAGAGCTTGAAAGGTTATAATTTTCTGTTGGGTGGCTGCCAGGGATAGGAAAGTTTGAAACATCTAAAGATATCCCTGGCTTTATTGTTACATTTTTTGACTAGCCAGAGCCACA
The DNA here is from genome assembly GCF_964263255.1 of Lissotriton vulgaris. NCBI lineage: Eukaryota > Metazoa > Chordata > Amphibia > Caudata > Salamandridae > Lissotriton > Lissotriton vulgaris. The sequence goes on from NC_141694.1 coordinate 1,333,770,323, forward strand.
GCCTGTACACATCTGATGATCTTACGAAAGGATTGCAGGGCACTCTATATATTGCCTTTGCTTCTTCTTCAAAATGCTTTCTCCATTTTCTTTCCAGGTGTTTAAAAAGTCTTGATTACTACAGTAAGTCAGGAGTAAACCAGAATGTCGAAGGTTGTTGACCCCTTTCTTAAATGGGTCAGCTTAATGGCATGTGATGGGAAGGCTTTATAAGACAACACATCAGACTCAAAATTCCCCTTGAGGCTTATTTTGGGACTTTCAAAGTATGTTTACTGTATTATCATGGCAGAAGGAAGGGCCTCTGAGGGATTTTGGAAGGGCAGGTGAAGCAGTGTGAGGCTGAAAGGGCAGTTGAAACAATGGGAGCCTAACTTAGAGCCAAAATATGCATCCAATCCTTGCTTGAATACGAAGTTCCAAATTTTAAGGATACCCAAAGCTTTTCAAAAGTGTTTGTGAAATCCGTTTGTTAATTTAGTTTGTGCAGGAGATTATTGTGGCAGCGAAATCGAATTTATCCTAAAATATATTTAAAATGGTATTAGACCCCTACTCAAGACAAGACAAATAAACAGTATGCAGTAGCAAAATGTAGAAGATATTTTAAGAGACTCATTTATTTATTAATGATTGTTTATTGATTTATTTTGTGAGTAACTGGGATATGTCATGAACCGTCCTGTCATGAATATCACCACAGTATGCCTTGCTTATGGTCAGAGTATGAGAGGGTTTGTCAATCAAAGCATATGGACATAGACAGTAGGTACATTTCTGGATTCTTCTATTTAGTTTTTTAGAAAATGCATATCTTGATTATTGATTACACACATTTAATCCCAAATGGAGATTTAAGTAATGTTTTATTTTTCTAGGATGGAAGCCAACACAGTGAATGTCTGGTGTATAATTTCCAAATCAAGATACTCCCACATAGTGAGTGTTGCTTTCTAAAATGAGAACAGGTGTGAACTAGAAGGTGCCTGCTAGCTTTGAATTAGCATACCCTGGAGAACCTTACCTCTCGATGCATGTTTTTGTCTTCTCATGTCTCGCTTAGTTTGCAGACTGAATTGTGCTTCATCTCTGGAGATTCTTCTTCGTGTTAAGAGAGAAACTTCTAACACCAAAAAACTCAATCCCTGAAAAGAAAATAGTATGTGTTTTAAAATACTCCACAGAAGCCTTTAAAATCAAAAGAATAATCAACAAACACTGGAGTCTCATTAACATGGAACCAGACCTTAAAAATCTATACAGTGAACGCATCACCTTTGCTTTTCAAAGATCTAAAAATTTGAAAGAAATTCTAACCACCAATAAAGTTAAAAAAAATCAGTTACAAAGGAATGTCAAAGTGATTAAATTGCATCCACTGTAATAATGTCATGACCGGCAATAAATTCACGCATCCTACTCAAGGATATGACATAGAGCTACGACACAATAGTAACTGTGACAGCAAAAACAGTATATATGCTATAAAATGCCCATGTGGAAAAACCTACGTGGGTCAAACTGAGAGAAAGATTAAGGTACGAATAACAGAACATAAAAGTAATATTCGTGCACATAATATGAAATCTACTATAGCCACCCATTGGCTGGAAGCAAAACACCAAATTTCCCAACTCAGATTTACGATTTTGGAGATAATCCTACAACGCAGCGACATGGACCCCATTAAACAGAGACTCAAAGCAGAATTTTTCTGGATAAAAAAACTCAATACTTTACAGCCGATAGGAATGAATGATCGTATTGAATATTCATGTTTTCTCTAGACAGCTCGACACAAGGTCTATTCCCCCGGGTCAAATATTAAAAGACTGCCAATATCATGCTCTATCAATTTGAAACACACTTGACATTTGCAATTGTATATACAATGTATTTGGACATTTATGATCTCATATTGCGATTCTTTATTCACATATTATTGTCATTATAATGTATTGATACAAACTGTATGATAATCAACTCTACGTCGATTATCTGATTTAATTCCGACAAACTTTTATTACAAATCATCGTATTTCTCCGCTCATTACCATATATCACATAACCGTTTCACAGCTTTTGTTTTGTTTTTATATCACCCAGACATTTCCCTAATCTAACATTTTCTGTTAACTTTTTTCTCTGATATGTCGCTTTCCCCTTAGTTAAGTCATTTAGGTTTGCATTTACCACCTTTTCATTACGCACTACACGCGTAGTATGTCTTCGACTTCCATTGAAGTCAGCATACTCATATCACGTGACCCCGGAACACCAGGTTTAACTCCGTGGCTTCCGCAAACACTAATGGCGTTTGCATCCATACTACGCGAACCTTCACTCTCCATTTGAAGTAAGTTTCTCCCGCGCACGCTGTTTATTTAACCACTGTCTTAACCCGATGCACTTCATAGTATCGTAAAACATCCTCCGTCACGTTGTTTGCATCTTTTGAATGCTTTTATAATTAAACCATGATGACTATTTGAGATCAGTCTTCACAATAATCATGTACTCTATAGATACTTTATTGTTTTGCAGTGATTACCTGATGTATTATCATGACTTAATTGTGTACATATATTATTTACTTTGGATGCATTCTAAGGTCCTGTATTAATTCATTTTTAAGGCTCCTGACGAAGGGTCACTCTTAGACCCGAAATGCATTGGGCGGATGAGTAATGTTTACAACTGGATGTTAAATGAAATTTGATTAACCCTTATGGAATACAAATAAGGAATTAAAATAATCAATAAATAAACATGAACATATGTTTACAACAAGATTACTTTGTCTCACATCATTGAAGAAAAAATTACAAGATTGCGAAGAAGCTCTTTTGCTTCATGTATATTGGTGCGCACGTTTATGTGAAAGGTTACCCGACCTCCACACATAGTTCCTCAAATTTAAGACACGACAAGGCATCGTGTGACAAACGTCGACGCCATACTTTTGAAACATTGAACCACCATTCCAACTACTACTGAAGCGAGTGCATAAGGGATCCATACATTTTTTTTATTTAACAGCTGAATTTCCTCAGCTGAACTGATTGTTGTTGTTGTCCCGCCGTCTATTGTGGACTTGGACAGTTAGATTAGAATAGATTGATTACAAGCAGTTAAGCATCCTCTAACAGATGACGAAGTTAATGTAGTCAATTCATCAGAGTCTGAAAAGTTGTTTTAGTGTAAACTAATGTCTCTCAAGTGTCTTATACGTCCATCAGAGGTACATCGGTGGAGTCTCATATCTGACCCAAATACCATGAGTAGCTCCTGAATGCTTTTCCAGAGAACCAATTAGGAAAATTTACAACGCAATGTAGTTTGCACTTTTTGCACCAAATATCATCGTTTACTAGCCCATAGCCCACAGTGCCATTTAATTCTGCAGTGAATACTTAATGAGAGGTCAGTAGCGCAGACCATACATTTTTAATTTACGGAAGTAACACAGGTTAAAAACTATTTTGCTCATCTATTTAGCACAGTTTCCATGCTTAGTTTTAGAAACAGGATGGCCTAAGGAGAAGATAGCTACTGTTTTTTTTTACAAAGTCCTCAGTGAAAATTCGAAGGATAGGCTTGTCCTGGTACAAAATACACTAATGATCGTGATGAACTAATGGATTAGACCTTAAAAATGAATCACAGGTTGGTAGAATGTAACTGTGAGATAAACGAGTTAAAGTATAGAGTTTAGGATACATTTGATTAATGTTAGACCTGGCATCTTTGGCGTGGTTTCCCCTATCTTTTTGCCTCTACCTCCTGTCTTTTTGATGCTGTGCTGGATTTCGTTTTTGCTGGTTTAGATGTTTTGGACACTCTGCCACTGCTGATCAGTATCAGAGTGTAAGTGCTCCCTGTGTTAATTGTTATTGCAATTGGATATACATGATTGGCATATTTGTATCACCAAGAAGCCCCTAGTAAAGTGCTCTGGGTGTGCCGGGGCTGGTGATGGCAAATACTACTAGTGGGCCTGCAGCACTGATTGTGCCACCCACATGAGTAGCCCTAAAATGGTGTCACAGGCCTGCCACCGCAGTGCCTGTGTGCAGTCTGTGAACTGCCATGTCCTCCTGGTCAGTATCCCCACTGGCCAGGCATAACCCTTCCCTTTTTATGCACATTTGTCACCCCTATGGAAGGCCCAAGGTACACCCTTGGGCAGGGTGCAGTGTACGTGAAAGGTAGAGCATGTACTTGTGGAGGTGACATGCTCTGGTACTGAATTACAGCCATTTTCGTTTTTCACTATTGTAAGACTATCTTGCTCCATAGGCTATCATGGGGGATGCTGGCTGCAGTGGCTACCAGCATATCTGCCCATAGAAGCAAGATAGGACAAAAAAGTCTGGTATCCCTGAACTCAGAATTTAATAGCACATCTTTTAGGAAAGGTTGTTTTTAAATCCTGTGTTTGAGAACAGCACTTTTAGAAAGTTGCTATTCTCTTGTCTGACCTTTCTGTGTGCCTTGGCCTGTTTGTGAATTGACTGTCTGGGTTGAGAGTGACAGGGGCTGGGGATTCCCCAGGAGGCTGGCTGAGTCAGCCCTAGGCTGAATGACTGCATTTGCAACTTGAGTGGTGGGAGGAGATAGCACCTGGGCCTGGATAGGACTGTGCCTGCCTTCCACAATGCTGGATCCACCTCCTGCTGGGCCGCTGACGACCCTGCCCCTCACTCTGAAAGGAAAGGAGAAGCCAGAAAAACAAAGTGCTCAAGGAACACCTAGAACTGGTTCAGACCGGGCTCAGGGCCCACTTGCACAAAGAGAACAAAGACTTTTAGAGGTATAAGTACAGGACCCTTGACAACAGAAAATTAGATCATCCTGGAATCAAGAAGGAATGTCTGCCAAGGAGAAAGCTAAAACTGAAGAAGGAAGACTGTCCCGCTGTTGCTCTGCTGGACTGACCTGCTGTTGCTTTGCTGCCAAGGAGAGGGGAAGGACTTTGCTTTGTGCTGGGTCCCCTAGCTTGAAGGAATCTCCAAGGGCCTGAGAAGAGCTGTTTTGAAGTCCCAGGAACAAAAAGGACTTCACCCCCAGCTTCCCTGAGCTCTGCTGAGAGAGCTCTGTCATTCCTAGAGTGCTTGGCCCATGTGTGGTGCCTCTGGAAGTTGTACCTGTGGTGGGGAGTTGGAAATCACGCTTTTGAAGACTTTGCTACAGAAAATCTATCGCAAACCCGGCCGAGCGTGAAAATTCCTGCCGCTACGAAGATCGAGATTGTTGCAGCGCCTGCCGCGCTGCCCAAAGACGTCGCACCCTTTGTTAGCGGGAAGATTTTCGCCGCTGCGAACATCGTCACAGAGCCTGCTCATGCTGGGTTAGATCAACACATCACGTTGCTGCGAGAATCGTTGCCGAGCCATCGAATCGAGGAGCTGCGTAAGGAAAATCGCTGCTGGACCGCGCATCATCGCCCTGGAGATCGTCGCAGCCCCCGAGAATCATCGCATTGTGCCTTTGCAAACCTTTTTCATCAACGGAACGTCCGCACCGGAATCCATACAAGTCATCGCAACCCTCCCCATACAGATCGGAGTCATCGCAACACGCCACTACATCCAGCAGAATTGTCGTATTGCCTCCCCAAGGTCTCAGGAGTGTCGGAAAGCTTGTTTTCCACCGCAACATCTTCTGTTTTGACTTTGTCGCATTTAAAGGTACTGTTGGCTAAACAGGACGCAACTGTGAACTTTTCAAGCAACTGTGGATTATTTTAACGCTAACATTAAGAACTCTTTTGCAACCATATTCTTGAAATGTGTATGTTGGATTTTTGTCGTTTTGGTCTTGGGTAGTTTAGATTAAATACCTTTATTTTTCTAAACTGTTGTGGAGTCAGTTTGTGGTGTTTTCACTGTGTTACTGTGAGTTTTGGTACAAATACTTTACACATTGCCTTTGATAAGCCTTGACGGCTCTTGCCAAGCTACCAAGGGGGTGAGCAGATGTTATCTCAGAGGGTTTCCTCCTTACCCTGACTAGAAGCAAGGGTCCCTATTTGGTCAGTGGTACCTACCTCTGCCAACTAGAGACCCCCAGTTCTAACAATGTATTTGTCATCTAAGTAAAGTAAAACGTTTGCCAACAAATATTAGAGGAAGAAAAGGAGTGTTGTAGGTCTTTGTTGGTATTGTGGATCTAACACACATTTTACAAAATTTAGTCTCAAGTAAGGCAAAAGTCAGTATCAGGTAAATCATGAAGCTTGAAGGAACTAGTGATCTTCCCTATGAGCATCTTTTTATCCTTGACCCCAGGGAAGTTGACATTAAATATGGTTCATATGGGTTCACCTCACCTTATACCATATATACCAGATATACAATTTCAGGATCATCAAAAGACCGATTTATCTGCGCCAGGTGACTCAAGAGCTATTGGGAATTTAATTGATTGGGTTACCTATACATCAGAGAAATAACCATGAAGAAGTTAAAGCAATTGATGGTACCGGAATCATGTCTAGGCCCACTCACACATTTCAGAGCAAAATTAATCATGATCTGTTTCTAATTTTTCTAGTTTTTCTAAACTGTTGTGGAGTCAGTTTGTGGTGTTTTCACTGTGTTACTGTGAGTTTTGGTACAAATACTTTACACATTGCCTTTGATAAGCCTTGACGGCTCTTGCCAAGCTACCGAGGGGGTGAGCAGAAGTTATCTCAGAGGGTTTCCTCCTTACCCTGACTAGAAGCAAGGGTCCCTATTTGGACAGTGGTACCTACCTCTGCCAACTAGAGACCCCCAGTTCTAACAATTTATTTGTCATCTAAGTAAAGTAAAACGTTCGCCAACAAATATTAGAGGAAGAAAAGGAGTGTTGTAGGTCTTTGTTGGTATTGTGGATCTAACACACATTTTACAAAATTTAGTCTCAAGTAAGGCAAAAGTCAGTATCAGGTAAATCATGAAGCTTGAAGGAACTAGTGATCTTCCCTATGAGCATCTTTTTATCCTTGACCCCAGGGAAGTTGACATTAAATATGGTTCATATGGGTTCACCTCACCTTATACCATATATACCAGATATACAATTTCAGGATCATCAAAAGACCGATTTATCTGCGCCAGGTGACTCAAGAGCTATATATATATAAAATTCTTTATTCGGCTTGTTCACAATGGAAAAACCATAAAAGAGCAATAAAATATCATACAGTGCGAAAATACATATATTACATAAAATTTCATATAAAATTCATTTCACAGTAAAAAAATTAATCAAGATGTGCAAGGAGCCGCTCAAATTAAGACTGACGAGGATTTTAAAGATTCTTTCTATGTTTCATGATACATTTTAGAAAACTACTAACAAAATAACAGACATTTTCCGTTTCCAGCATTTGCAATCTTAAGAGAGCGGGTCTGCATTGTCTCAGCCCCCACGTTCTTAATATCGGTAAAAGCCAGATCTTTCTGTGGGCTTGATGGTATTTACAAAGCAGGATCACATGCAAGTTAGACTGCGTTGACAGACCATCACATGGGCAGGGGGGGAGTATGGCACTCCAACAATTTTGTGACGGAAAGGTGACCATTCTAAAGAAGGTATTTAGCCTGAATCTTGTGATTAGCATTCTCTCGTAGGTTGATATTTGAAGTGCCAAATACGGGTGAATGTCAATGGCTACTTGAATCATATTTGCATGGATAACTGCCGTTTTTGAGGAAATGGATGCAAGTCTTAGAGTTTCCAGGTGTCTTAATGCTTTCTGTTTAAGATCTTTTTTCGAGATGTCTGTTATTGACACCGGGTCCGAATAGTAGTTCTCCACGCCTAGATCGTTAAAAAAGTTTCTAACATAAAGAAGCCATTTTATTTTTGTGGAATTGTCCAAGTTCATTGAATCTGAAATGATGGCTTGTGTCAGGGCATTTTTATTTGACTTCCAAATGCGGCGCCACAGCATCAGCGGTTCTATTTTAATTAGGTCCTTTATGTAAGGTATAGCTAATTCTAAATGCATTGTATAGATAGAGGTGCCTTTGGGGGTGGCTAGCAAAAATCTTAAAAAGGCGTTTTCAGCTTTCTGGATGGGACTAATGTCAGTGTAACCCCAGACTCCCGCGCCATATGTTGCGATTGCCTGGCATTTGGCGTTGTAAATCTTGAGGAGCTCTACTGGTGGTCTTTTGCCTAGTCTCTGGGAGAAAGTTGTTAAGGCGGCAATTGCCCTCCTGAATAAATGTGCCCTTGTGTTCACTGCTGGCGTCCAGCTAAGTTGGTCATCTATCATGACCCCTAAATAAGGGTACTGGGGGGTAGCTTCAAGCTTTTGATTGTTGAGCAGTATGGGATTTATTCTTTTTTGGCCTCTACCAACTGTCATTACGAACGTTTTTTTCACGTTCACCTTTAAGTCAAGATTGCCCATGAATGAAGTGTACCTGGTTACTGCTTTCTGAAGTTCTCGGGGGGTTCGTGCGAGGATAACAGCGTCGTCCGCGTAGAGCAGGGCTGGGATCAGGCGGCGGTTTATGCGTGGGAGGTCCTGGGCCCCCCTCAACATCTCCTCCTCCAAGCCGTTGGTGTAGAGTGAGAAGAGGAAGGGGGCCAGGACACATCCCTGCCTGACCCCACGCCCTACGCTAAACGGCGACGTCAGCTCTCCGTTTACGCCAAAACGCACTCTGGCTGTTGCCCCGGTATAGAGCTCTCTTAAAAGGTCTAAAAGGGGTAGATCTACTCCCAGTTGAGCTAGGACCTTCCACAGCTTTGCATGCGAAACGCAGTCAAAAGCTGCGGATAGGTCGACAAAGACCATGTATATCTTAGTGGGGGTAGCCTGGGTGTATTTGCCCATTATTAAGGTGAGATTAAGGGCCTGCTCTAGTGTGCCAAAGCCCTCGCGGAAGCCGAATTGAATATCGGAGATTATGCCCCGGTCCTCGCTCCACTGCTGGAGACGCTCTAGAATCACTCTCCCCACTACTTTCCCGAGCGAATCCAGCAGTGATATGGGCCGGTAGCATTTTGCGTCTTGACGGTCCCCCTTTTTGAAAATGGGAACCATTATTGATTTAGTCCAGGAGGTTAGGATTCCCTCATTCGCTGCCGCTGTGCAGACTCTAGTTAGGATGGGGGCCCAGAGGTCTAGGTTGTTTTTAAAGAAGTCCACTGGGACCCCATCTGGTCCTGGTGCCTTGCCTGATTTACTACTCTGAAGTGCGTCCATGAGGTCTGGAATATCAAAAGGAACCAAAATGGGATAATGGGGCTTTGGAGGCGGGGGTTCTGTTGGTGAGGTGTTTTTAAAAATCTCTTCGAAGTGGGAGACCCATGTATTTTCGTCAATGGCGACTTCTATTTTTGGGTTGCCCTTATCAGTAAGATAAGGGGTTCTGACTGTACGCCAGAAAAGCTCGCTGTTTTTTGAGACTGCACCTTTATGGAGATCATCCCATAATTTTTGCTTGAGTTGGGCAGTTCTCAGCTTTCTTTCCCCTGTGTATTGGCGCCTTAAAAGTTGGATCTGGGCTGTATCTCGCGGTTTGTTTTGAAGTGCAGATTTTAATTTTGTTAGAGCAGCAGTACACTTATGGTTAAACCATTTTGGTTTTGTGGAGCGGTTTGAGTTAGGTTTTGAGGTAAGTAGGTCCTTTATAGAATCTAAAATTAAATTAAAGTTTATCAGGACTTCCTTGTGACTTGATACAGGGTCCAGGCATTTCACAATATTTGGGTAGGTCCGAGTTATTAGTTTTTTCAGTATGTCAGATGGATTAATTTTTGCCCACTTGATTGTGAAGCCATTGTGCTTACCAACCTGGATCTTGTTCTGTGTAAGGGTGGTCGCCATCTCCAATTTATGAGAGGAGTTGGATGGCATAGATATCTTTATTGTTAAGGCGGAGTGATCGCTGAGGGGAGTGACAATGACCCTAAAATCTTTAAGTTTATTCATGAGACTTGGTGAAAGGAGTATGAAGTCTACTGTGGTTTGATGACCTCTGCCCACATAGGTCGGAGTAAATTTGTTTGGGTCTGCATCCAGATGGTTTACGATGTGGAGATCCAAGTCCGATAGGACGGTGTTAATGAAATTTCCTAGTTTATTGTGGGCAAAATGCGCTATTGGGACGTTAGATTCGTCCACTATCCCGCAGCACAGTAGGTTGGAGGCTGTGCAGGGGTGGAGATTGAAGTCTCCCCCCCAGATTAGGTGGATTGCCTTATTTGCGGATCTCCGGTGGGGAATCTGTTTTAGTTTATCACATAGGGTGGTAAGAAGAATTGTGAAGTTTTCTTCCGATAAGTTATTATAACTATTGGTCAGAATGATTATTTCTTTATTTGCAAGGGTTAGTGAAAGGATTTGGTGGTTAGCGTCCTGGGAAAATATGGCCACTTTGTTAAGTGGTAGGGTATTTGAGATGTAAATTGTTAGCCCACCTTTTGGTCTGCCCATTGGGCTGGTTAGTGCTGGGACAGAATAGGTTTTGTAGCCTTGTAGGTGTAGTTCTTCTACAGACCATGTCTCCTGAAGACAAATTTCTTGATATGAATTTAGGAACTCCTGCGCGGAACCGTCTTCGATTTTATTTCGGAGGCCTGCGGTGTTCCAAGAGAATACTGTGATTAATGAGGAGTCATCATTACGTTCTTCTATTGGGATTATGAGTTCCTTGTTTCTGGGAACTGGCGAGGTTATGAGAAGCTGTGGAGAGGGAGATACATGAAGCTCATTTGAGGAGATTTCTGTTAATGGTCAGTCGACCATTTCTAGGCCACTATACCTATTGTGTAGCGGGATGTTATGCCATGGGTCCCACCGAGATTGGTCTCTGTGAGGGGGCCATTGAGTGTAGGGCCTTCTGTCGTCCCATCGTCCACCCTGGTGGCGTTGTCTTACTGTGTGCCAGGAATAATCTGGCTCGTATAAGTTAGGGGGACCGTGGTATCTGGGAATTGATAAGTCGTCCTGCCTGGGGAATGGGGCAGACCAGGGAGGCTCCTGCTCCTTTATAATGCCGCCCGCCTGCCTAAAAGGATAGAAGAAGGAGAGTGGCTTGATCTTGATTCCTCCATTTGGGGTGATATCTTCCCATGCGCAGACATAGTCTGCTATTCGTGGGTCCTCAAATGTGATTGTTATGCAATCCCCGGGAATGGTTTTTCTAGTGCTGCCCACCCACGGTACCCAGGCAACAGATCTAATTCTTCCGCGCCAGGAAGATGGAATCGGGCGGTTGGTCTGGAGCCAATGCTGGGCCTTGTTTTTTAAGGACCAGATCGGTTCTGGGGTAAGATCTGTTAATTCAGGTACTCCCGCCATAACCACCACATACGGCGAGGCCTCAGGAGGGAAATCTGCTGGGAGTCTTGGGGGACCAGGATTCCTTGCAGCATTTCTCTTGGGCCTGTCCGAAGGGGTTTTTGGTGGTGGGGGTGGAGGGAGGGAAGTTTTTGTTGTTGGTTTGTTTACATTCTTGCCAGGAGTTTTATTAGCGGAGCTACTAGGTGCTGCCGGGGTGGCGGCAATTGTGGATGTCGCACCTGGGGAGGTTAGAGTGATTATCTGCAGTGGGTTATTGGTGTTGGACGAGGTTGTTGCAGAATTTGCTATTTTGGTTGGATTTGACGTGTTTTTGTTAACGGGGACGTTTGGTGTAATTATCCGGAGAGTCTTTTGTTGTGAATTGGGCAAAGATGGATTGGCACTAGCTGTATTAGTAGTGGTTGGTTTTTTAATGTTATTTCCTCCTGTTTTTTGTGGGCACGATGGGAGGGTTAGCTGTTGGATTTTTAGAAGTTTGGAGATTTGTGACTCTATAGTTAATAATCGGTGTTCTAAGGGTTGTAATGCCTGTTTAACTATACTAGCTATGCTGGTGAGGGTTAGTTCCTGAGCCTCCGTAACCTTCAAGTCCACTTGGGCTTGTTTACTGGAATGAAGGTCCAAGGCTTTCGGAGGGGCTGGTTCCTTCTCTGTCTGATGGACTGACGCTAGAATCTCTATTTGTACCAACCTATCATCATGGTTTTGTGGGGTGCTAGGTGGTAGCGCCAAACTCTCTGGTGTAGTGGGATTTCTGGGCACCCTTTTCTTGCTAATTGCTCCCTCCCTCCTACCCCTTTCTATTCTTTTGTCTGTGGAGGAGATTTGTGAAGGTGTTGTCGGAAGCAGTTCTGGGGTTTTTTCTAAATCAGAGCTGAGCTGAGAGTCCGCAAGCTGGGATACTGACAGATCTACTGTGTTTGGCAAGCTGCGTCTCTCACGTGTTGGCACTATCTCAGCGTTTGGGGCTCCCAGTGCAGGAGATCTGGCTTCCGCCAGGATACCTAATGAGGATCTTTTGGCGAATGCCAGATCTAAGGAGACCCTTTCTTCCATCATTAAGATGCTTTCATCTATGAGTGTGTTAGCCTTCGCTAGAAAGTCGTCCATAGGGCCAAGCAATTTACCCACGGAGCTGGGGGCTTTGGTTTTGGTTTTGGATCCCCTCGTAAGAACCATTATTGTCCTTATTGGATTCGTTGGGTGAAAGAATGGGGGAAGTCCGGATAAAGATGTCAGAGGGGTGGCCCAGTCCAGTCTCCACCAGCCTCTAACGGCCTTAAACGGCCCGGTCTTTGCCCGGTCTTCGCCCCGGGCTGCGACCCGCGCGCGACCCGCGGCGCGTTAGAGGCTGGCTAGTTATAGAGGAGGAAATAAGGGCGTGGCCGCCGGGGGAAGAGGCGCCTGCTGCAAAGAGCGGTGGTTTCTGGGCCTCGCAGTCCCCCGGTAGGCTTTTCCAGGGCACAGCCTATGCACTACAACCTGGGCGGGTCGCGCTGAGAGCGAGGTGGATTACCGCCGATTGCAGTAGCGCTCCCACCAGCCGACCTCAGCCTCAGGGAATGCGGTGAGATGCGTGAACAAGGGAGCAGTTCCTCGAGCCAAAAACGAAGAGCAGGTCAGTGAGCGGCACCCGCGCAGCGGGTGTCGCGAAAGGTTTTGTAGGAGCAGGTCAGATCAATGGGCGTGGCCGCCGGGGGAAGAGGCGCCTGCTGCAAAGAGCGGTGGTTTCTGGGCCTCGCAGTCCCCCGGTAGGCTTTTCCAGGGCACAGCCTATGCACTACAACCTGGGTGGGTCGCGCTGAGAGCGAGGTGGATTACCGCCGATTGCAGTAGCGCTCCCACCAGCCGACCTCAGCCTCAGGGAATGCGGTGAGATGCGTGAACAAGGGAGCAGTTCCTCGAGCCAAAAACGAAGAGCAGGTCAGTGAGCGGCACCCGCGCAGCGGGTGTCGCGAAAGGTTTTGTAGGAGCAGGTCAGATCAATGGGCGTGGCCGCCGGGGGAAGAGGCGCCTGCTGCAAAGAGCGGTGGTTTCTGGGCCTCGCAGTCCCCCGGTAGGCTTTTCCAGGGCACAGCCTATGCACTACAACCTGGGCGGGTCGCGCTGAGAGCGAGGTGGATTACCGCCGATTGCAGTAGCGCTCCCACCAGCCGACCTCAGCCTCAGGGAATGCGGTGAGATGCGTGAACAAGGGAGCAGTTCCTCGAGCCAAAAACGAAGAGCAGGTCAGTGAGCGGCACCCGCGCAGCGGGTGTTGCGAAAGGTTTTGTAGGAGCAGGTCAGATCAATGGGCGTGGCCGCCGGGGGAAGAGGCGCCTGCTGCAAAGAGCGGTGGTTTCTGAGCCTCGCAGTCCCCCGGTAGGCTTTTCCAGGACACAGCCTATGCACTACAACCTGGGCGGGTCGCGCTGAGAGCGAGGTGGATTACCGCCGATTGCAGTAGCGCTCCCACCAGCCGACCTCAGCCTCAGGGAATGCGGTGAGATGCGTGAACAAGGGAGCAGTTCCTCGAGCCAAAAACGAAGAGCAGGTCAGTGAGCGGCACCCGCGCAGTGGGTGTCGCGAAAGGTTTTGTAGGAGCAGGTCAGATCAATGGGCGTGGCCGCCGGGGGAAGAGGCGCCTGCTGCAAAGAGCGGTGGTTTCTGGGCCTCGCAGTCCCCCGGTAGGCTTTTCCAGGGCACAGCCTATGCACTACAACCTGGGCGGGTCGCGCTGAGAGCGAGGTGGATTACCGCCGATTGCAGTAGCGCTCCCACCAGCCGACCTCAGCCTCAGGGAATGCGGTGAGATGCGTGAACAAGGGAGCAGTTCCTCGAGCCAAAAACGAAGAGCAGGTCAGTGAGCGGCACCCGCACAGCGGGTGTCGCGAAAGGTTTTGTAGGAGCAGGTCAGATCAATGGGCGTGGCCGCCGGGGGAAGAGGCGCCTGCTGCAAAGAGCGGTGGTTTCTGGGCCTCGCAGTCCCCCGGTAGGCTTTTCCAGGGCACAGCCTATGCACTACAACCTGGGCGGGTCGCGCTGAGAGCGAGGTGGATTACCGCCGATTGCAGTAGCGCTCCCACCAGCCGACCTCAGCCTCAGGGAATGCGGTGAGATGCGTGAACAAGGGAGCAGTTCCTCGAGCCAAAAACGAAGAGCAGGTCAGTGAGCGGCACCCGCGCAGCGGGTGTCGCGAAAGGTTTTGTAGGAGCAGGTCAGATCAATGGGCGTGGCCGCCGGGGGAAGAGGCGCCTGCTGCAAAGAGCGGTGGTTTCTGGGCCTCGCAGTCCCCCGGTAGGCTTTTCCAGGACACAGCCTATGCACTACAACCTGGGCGGGTCACGCTGAGAGCGAGGTGGATTACCGCCGATTGCAGTAGCGCTCCCACCAGCCGACCTCAGCCTCAGGGAATGCGGTGAGATGCGTGAACAAGGGAGCAGTTCCTCGAGCCAAAAACGAAGAGCAGGTCAGTGAGCGGCACCCGCGCAGCGGGTGTCGCGAAAGGTTTTGTAGGAGCAGGTCAGATCAATGGGCGTGGCCGCCGGGGGAAGAGGCGCCTGCTGCAAAGAGCGGTGGTTTCTGGGCCTCGCAGTCCCCCGGTAGGCTTTTCCAGGGCACAGCCTATGCACTACAACCTGGGCGGGTCGCGCTGAGAGCGAGGTGGATTACCGCCGATTGCAGTAGCGCTCCCACCAGCCGACCTCAGCCTCAGGGAATGCGGTGAGATGCGTGAACAAGGGAGCAGTTCCTCGAGCCAAAAACGAAGAGCAGGTCAAGAGCTATAGGGAATTTAATTGATTGGGTTACCTATACATCAGAGAAATAACCATGAAGAAGTTAAAGCAATTGATGGTACCGGAATCATGTCTGGGCCCACTCACACATTTCAGAGCAAAATTAATCATGATCTGTTTCTAATTTCACGAGAAAAGATTCAGTTTTGATTTGATAAATGCCTTCACTTCCAACGTATTTTGAATCTTTCTTGGCTGACCAGACATAATTCAATTATTTATTGGGAGCAGGGTGCTGTACAATTGACCTCTCCACAATGGAAGTCTGAATGTTGGGCAAAGTCACAAAAGAGTGATGAATAGATGGCTGTTCCTGAGAGATGTTTGGCTCTTGTTGCAAACTGTAGAGGTGATTTTGAGTCACCAGCGTTTTCTACAGGCACTATGGTGCCTGCATTGTATCATGAATATTTAGATGTGTTAGGTAAAAAGAGGTTGGAAACATTACCACCTCATTGCACCTTTGATTGTTGAATTGATTTGAAACCAGGAGCAACTTTACCATGCGCGTAAATCTATAAATTGACAGAACAAGAGACAGAGTATCTGCGCAAATGCCTGATGAATAGCTGGCAAATTGGTGTATTTGCCCATCACAATGGCCTGCTGCCTTCCTTCTTTTCTTCCTGCCCAAAAGAGTGGTGAGTTACGCAACTAGATAGACTCTAGAGCCTTGAATTGAATTACAGTTAAGAATCATTATCTATTACCTTTAATACCAGGCATGTTTGGTTAAATTAAGAAATCAAAGATTTTCACCAAAATTGATCTGAGAGTTGGCTATCATCTGATTATTGTAAGAAAAGGAGTCAAATGGAAGATGGTTTTCTGTACTAAGTTAGGGCTTCTCAAATATCAAGTTTTGCTATTTGGATTAGAACACACTCGCAGCGTTTCAATATTCATTAACGAGATCCTTGGTAGGTACACTGATATTTTTGTAACCATCTTTATTGATGACATCCTTATCAGTCTTACACTGTAAAAGATCAGAATCATCATGTTCAATTTGTATTACAAAGCTTGAGAGAGAACCAGTTGAATGTCAAATCAGAAATGTTTTCTTTCCATTATACCACAGTGGCATTTTTAGGCTTTCTCCTACTATGTCATCTAGATCCACAAAAATCATTCTGTGTAGAAGCAGATGCTTGAGGTGTCACCCTTGGAGCACATCAGTCTAAGTGGCATTCAGCTACAACCTGTGGCCTATTATTCCACAAAACAAACCCCAGCATAAGTAAAATATACCATTTCAGATAAAGAACTCTTAGCTATCTAATCAGCCTTTGAATAACAGACGTATTATCTTTTAGAAGCAACATCTCCAGTCACAATGTAGTCTGATCATCGAAACCATAGATTCATCCAATCTACTAAAGCACCAATGACACGACAGTTGAGATGGTCTTTATTCTTCGCAGAGTGTGGTTTTGTCATTAACTTTAGACCCAGATGTCAAGATGGAAAAAAGGATGCATTATCGACAAATCAAGCTCCTGAATCTCCATAAAGGCAGAGTATTCTGTGTCAAAATTATATGTGCAAAACTAATTGGAGAACATTTTAAAGCTGAATATCCACCCATTACAGAATTAATAAAACAGAAATGAACTTCTGAATTAATTATTCATTGGGTAGCAAAAGATGAAGAAAGAAGAATCATAGGTGATTTATTGTGGTGCAAAAATAGCATTTATGTACCTCTGGTTGAGTTACTCAGAATAATTCTTTGTGAAACACACAATTCCCCTTTTGCTGGTCTGGACCGAGGAACTAATAAAAGAAATTTCAGGTGGAAAGAGTTAAGAAAGAAAGTACAATATTATTATTATTATTATTATTGTGTCTCTTATAAAGCGCGCAGCTACCCCAACGGGGTGTCCCGGCGCTAAATGATTAACAGCTAGTCCCAGAAAGCAAACATTTATAGGCAGAAAAGGTGAGTTTTCAACGCCCGACGGAATTCGGGCTCAGATTTGATAGAACGTGGGCCCAAAGGCAATTTATTCCAACGAAGGGCGGCTCTTAGCTCAAATGTTTTCCCTCCAGCACGAGCTTTTTTAAATCTTGGGATGGCCAATAGATGTTTAGAGTTGGAGCGAAGGGCTCTGCTGTTACAGTAAGGACGGAGAATGGTTCTGAGATGGGCAGACCCCTTGCCCTGAGTAGAGCGATAAGCTAATATCATGGCTTTGAACTCTATTCGTTTATTCATAGGCCGCCAATGCAATTCGCGGAGATAGGGAGAAATGTGCTGCCTACGTGAAAGACCTCCAATCAGATGAGCCGCAGCATTCTGGACCATTTGAAGTTTATGGCAGAGGCCAGAGGATAAACCTAAGTAGAGTTCATTCGCATAATCCAGATGCGAAATAATTAATGCATGAACAATCGTTTTCCTATTAGCACTGGGCAGATAATTTATGAGTTTTTTTAGCGTTTTGATCTTGGTAAAACCTGCTACAGAGACAGATTGGGCCTGAGACCCGAGAGACAGCTGTTGATCCCAACGGACTCCTAGATTTCTAACTGAGTCCTTCGGTGTCTGGGCTTGGCTAAGATCTTCCGGCCACCAGATATTGGAGTCAAGAGGGGATGGCTGATTAAAAAAGAGCACCTCAGTTTTAGCTGCGTTCAGTCTCAGAAAATTAAGATCCATCCAGTCAGCAATATCTCTGATACAGGATTTAAGAGGGTCAAAGGTGAAAGATGAAGGCTTCTCAAAGGTAAAAAGCAGCTGTATGTCGTCGGCGTACGACGTGGTTTTAATACCAGACTTGGAAATCATATCAGCTAACGGAGCAAAGTAAACATTAAAAAGAAGAGGACTCAATGAGGAGCCCTGAGGGACGCCCCATTTCAGTGGTCTAGGTGTGGAAGTGAAGGGGGGGGTATGAACACGTTGCGTATGATTAGTTAAAAAGGAACTTATCCACTTAAAGACCTTGCCCTGTATTCCCAGTTTCCTCAGTCTGTCCAGTAATATGGGGTGATAGACGGTGTCGAATGCTGCTGATAAATCCAGCAGCACCAACACCACCCTCAAACCCTGACCCAAAGTCCATCGGACCAAGTCAGCCATCTCGATTAATGCCGACTCCGTACTGTAGCCTTTACGGAAGCCATGCTGGGAATCATGGAAAAGGTCATGGCTCTCGATAAAACCCGCAATTTGTTGATGAGCTAGTCGCTCCAAGATTTTAGCTGGAGCGGGAAGAAGCGAAATTGGCCTATAAGTAGCCGGATTGTCAGGATCCAAATTGGCCTTCTTTAGAATCGGCACTAGGGAAGCGTGCTTCCATACTTCCGGGTAGATGCCTGAGCTCAAAGAAGAGTTCCATATAGGGTTGAAATAAGGATTGAGGAACGAAGCTAATACTTTAAACTGTTTTATTGACCTGCATCGAAGTAGTTCCTTGAGAGAGGACTCCTCGGATATTTCAGTGAACTCCGAGAGGATAGGACCATGAATATACACATCGGTCGGTTCAGCAAGGGGTCCAGTGCTCTCTCCACAAGGAAAGGAGGCATACATCTGGGCTATCTTATCCTCGAAAAATTCTGAAAGCTTGGAACAAAGTTCTTGAGAGACAGGGTGTTGACGAGTCAATGCCTGAGGGTCAGTAAATGTCCTAACAATAGAGAAAATTTCTCGCGGGGTATTACTGGCTTTTTCAATTTTCTCATTTAGGTAGTCTCTTTTGTGCGGAAAATCAGCTTTTGATACTCCTTGAGGGCTCTACGATACTCATACGATACTCTACGATAAGGGCCTAATTTAGAGTTTGTCAGACGGGTTACTCAGTCATAAATGTGACAGAGATCTAAATTACTGTATTATAAGTGCTATTGGATATAATCCACTTGTAACACAGCAAACTGGATATCAGTCACATTTGTGATGGAGTAACCCATCCGATAAACTTCAATTCAGCCTCTAAGTTTTAGTATTATTGAAAGCCAAAGTCCTGTACAACAAATATTGAGATAAACATTGGTGTAACGCTTCAACTAATCAGCCAAGGGATTAAATCATACTATTTACTAAGTATTTGCGGTTGCATGGAAATTTACAATTTGAACCCTCTTTAATTGGTTAATTTTCTATCACGAAGGTAATGAATGATGCAGCTGTCCAACTGACCTTAGCACCAATTATGAAGATTCTGTTTTTAATGAGGCTCTAGTTAAACCAGTGAAGAACCATACTAGTCTGGTGCAGCTAACTTCATTGTAGTATGTTTCAAACATGAATATGAACATTTTAGATTCCTTGGGACATTGAGATACACTATAATATTTAGTGGCTTGGAAGGTATTTGGCTCAGAAAATCTATCCTGGGGACCAGCTACACAAATTTATATACCTACTAAACAAGCCCATCACAAAGACTGTGCCTGGTGATTGTACTGTTAGCTAACACGGGGATACGTCTAATAAGTAAACTGCGATAGAGTAGAGGTGGGTAGTATACAGTGCGACCATTTTATTTGTGAAAGTAACATCTGTCTTTTGACTTTATCACTAGTGCATAATTGGGCCTCTCATTTATAACTGAAGTAAGCAGAGTAAAGGGAAGACTGCACATGTTCACAGGAAGTTAACCCGGAATGATGACATAGATGTTGAATGGGAGCCAAGGTCGTAAAGTATTATACCCTGGGAACGGATGGTGAAAAGTTCAACGATGTGGACTTGCATTGAGACTGTTAAAATAATGTTGCAAATAAAATGTGAATGCAGGTGTGGCATAACATTATGAACAAAAATTAAGGGGATGGGTTTGTGAACAATGGTTGACCTGATTTAGATGACATGTAAGCATGGTTTGATGATCTTACCTTCTTGCCTGACCAATTAGATTTCGTATTTTTACAATATTGAAATTTTTATTGGGTGGAACATGAAGAACGAAAGGTGTAATTGAGATAGCCTTAGTTAATTAGTTAGAGATTTCGGGAGGCTGTTGTTGCTGCAGGAGGTGCTCCGGGGAGAGACGCTGATGAAGAATCGAATGCAGAACCTGAAGCAGAACTTTCTATCCTACTTTAATTGGGTGAGATCAGAAGATTTGTAGAATAATCTCAAGGAGGAAGAGAGTGTCAGAGAGGGGTGCAACGCAATTGTTGGTATTCTAGAGAGGTCATCTATCCTGTCCTGGTTCCTGTCCTGAAGTCTTTGTCGCCTGACCTATGCCGGGGGACCCTTACCAGCCCTTTAGCCATGGGGTTGGTCTTCACACCATTCTTTGTAATTATTATTTGCAGATGTTCTTTTCTCTCTGTCCTCTCCCTTTCTGTGCATTGATCATTGCATGAGTCCAAAGTATCTGTTTGATGATTAATTAATTGAATTTTCTCTCCTAAGAATGATGGTCATTGCACTGTGTATTTGAGATGGTTCACATGAGCTTGAAATTTAGACAAAGATTTTAAACCTGCCTGAGTCTGTGATTATTTACTTTAAATATAGGAAAGTTAGAGTTATGTACATTGTCACCATCAACTAGTACAACTAATGGTCCATTGACCAGAGGAAAAAACTACTTGATCAGTGAAAGGGTTAGTTTGAGATGAACAAAGGTACCAAATAACTAATCCTGAAAATATAGAAAATATATATATAAACTTTGACTCCAGCGGTTTACTCAATCGTGTGTGTTTATGGGCCCAGGTGAGTATATGGTAGTGGAGTGCCTGCTGTTGTTGGTACGCCGCTGGATCCGTTTTCTGGTAGCAGAGTTATTATTGACTAGTTTGGTGATAAATATTAATTATTGATTTGTGTTTAACAAAAGAGTTGCCGTCTTGTTTTATGTTGTTTGGAAAATCCCAGGAAAATGAATAGCGGGTGGTGACAGAAGCCACACTGCAGTGAGGTTACTCGTCTTTTGGAATAATACCGAGAAGCTACATAGGGCTGGCAGTATTAAACTAGGGACTATTTTGTTTAAAAGTAAAGTTTGGTCTTATTTCCTAGTAGGGGGAACACTGAAGGAGTAACAGGTTCTCTGGAGCTAGAACAAAGGGTAAACAGTGGTTTTATTCGCAGTAAAAGAGAAGCAATTTTTAAATTCAAGAGCAATTTGAAATCTATCCTTTGTTTACTGGAACAGACAGAGTAGAATTTTTTTTATGTTGTTACTAACAGATTTTATTCTAGAAAAAAGTAAACAAATAAGTTTTTTTATTACCTTGTGAAGGGAGGGTCAGTCACTGGACTTGTGCTGACGTCACAGAGAGCCGCGCTGGGATTGGTTGAAACAGCAGGCGTGAGACAGAAGCAGATTGTAAATGAGGGGTCAGTAGTGACGAGCAATACTGACGTCATAAAAAGCTGTGCTGGCATTGGTCAGACCACGAGCGTGAGTTAATAGAGAGAAGCCGCGTTAGGATTGGCCGAAAAAGAACTGTATGTTGGATTATGATTTGACTGCTGGTGTGAGTCGCACCGATAGCAGAGTTCAAGGGTTTGCAGAATATTCTTCTATATATTGTTCATCCAGAATGTATGGAGAAAAGTAAAAAATTACATTAATAAAGAAAATTAAGAATTTCTTTAAGAAAGATTAGCATGTGTTGACTGGAGAGGGAATTCCTATTTCGCCACCCAAAACACCTGCTTCCTTTATGATGATGGAAAGAGGATATCATACTTGTGTACGGTTAGAGAATTGGATAGAATATACAAAAGGTGATGGAGTTCTAGCTTTTCCAGAACATGGTATGTTTAATGGGAGAATTCTTCAGAATTTAAGGATGAGAAAAAATGATTTGGAAATAAGACCTAGGTTAACTCAGTATGAGGCTTTGGAAGAATGGGAGACGGAGTCATTTGAACTAGAGAAATGCAGAGGTGGTAATACATATGGAGGATTTTTTCCCAGATATTTGCGTTGGTCACGCGAAGGTTAGATGAAGCAATGGAGAAGAGCTATGGTAGCAGAAGGTTTATACCCAGTGTTAATGGCTGAGGAACAGTCAGGAAGCAAGTGTAAGGAGAAAACAAAACACATAAATGTGACAGGATATGGTGAATCAAATGAAAAATTATTGGAGGAACGTTTAACTAAAAATCCTACACCGTATCAAGAAGGACCCAGTAGAGTCACCCCAAGTGAACCAGTAATGGGAACACCATTAATTCCTCATATTTTACATGATACGTCAGCTAATAAGGTGCTTCAAGATAATGGTACAGACGCCTTAAGTAAAACTAGGTAAGAAATAGTACAGCAAATAAGTCAATTGAATTTAAATACTGAAGTGACAGTACCAGTGACTATAGGTCCTGTTGTCCCATTATATGGAGATAAAATGAGTTGCCCAAAACGTCAAGAAGTAATAATTCCTTTGTGTAATCCCGGAAAAGAGGCAATTATATTAGATGATCAAGCCAGTGAGTGCGATTCAGTCATTTCATTAATGGAACTTCCAATAAGGGAACCTTTAACTGAAACTCCGAAAAGAGATACAACCCAGAAATCTGAAAGAAAAAGGGTCTATGATACCTTTAGGAACTAGAGGATCGACAACAGTCACTCCAGAAGATTTAGAAATATGGGTACAAGGAATAGAAAAACGAAGCTCAACACCAAAGATGTTAGATGTTTACAGATTGAAAGTGGAGTTGGAAGAGATGATAGCTGGAAATGTGGGAATAGAAAGGTCAAACCTTTACAATGATAAAGAGTTGTTGTTTATGTGTAGGAGAATAACCAGAAATGCAAAATTGTTTTATTGAAATATTGACAGAAGTTGCTTCAGAGATTGGAGTAGATATAGGGAGATCAAAATGATTACAGAAACCATATCAAGTAGAGTTTACTGACAAGGATTTGGAGAATATGAATGTGTCTGATAAAAGACTACAGATAAAAGAGTAAATGAACACTTTGCAGATGTGGGGAGACATTTACAAGTGGAGGACTAGGTGGACAAGGAAGGAGGAAACACAAGCAAATGGAGCATCATCTGCATTCTTGCTACAAGAATCAGAATAAACAGAGATATTGTGTCCCATGAGAGAGGTTCCTGGTGGTGGATATGTTCATGTTCCATGGAGTAGACAGGATATTTTTTTCATTTACAAACGATTTCCCTAGGTTGAGAGAGAAGCCTGTTGAATGGTAAAAACAGGTTGAAAGATTTATGAAAGTTTAGAAGGTTCTGTTGAAGTATCTGGATGGTTTGTTTGATATTGTAGTACCTGCTGACTTATGGACAGAGTGTAAGATCACAGTAGATTGGCCAAGTGAGGAGTATGCTAGAGACCCGAAAACAGGGGTACCCTCAGAGGAGGTGATGAAGTAATATCACCAAGTAATTACTTTTCTGAAAGGGAAAATCCCTCCTAAAGGAAGAGATTGGGTAAAGATAGATAAAACAACTCAAGAGCCCAATGAGTCTGTACATGCACATTATGAGCGGTTACTACAGTATAGTATAGTGGATTTAAGAACATTGGTGATAAGGATATGGGGCATTTTGTGTATCAGTTTGTGTACGGTCTGACACTGGAGATTAGTCAGATGTTTCAGCAGCACATGTTGTACTGGCAGAGTAAAACGATCAACGAAATACTGAAGTATGCCAAGTATTGTGGAGATGGCAGTGAGGCAAGGAGTAGGAAGTTACAAAAGAAAATGATGTGGGCACAAGTGAAATAGGCAGAACAGCAGGAAAATAAATTAAATATACAGACTGATAATCAGGTGAAAGAGCAGAATCAGAATGATCATGCATCGAATGTTGGTAAAATAAGAGGACGAATGAATAGAGAGGAAGCGAAGACGAAGTTTCCTTGAAATGCGTGCGGAAAATCTGGACTTTGGAAGAACGTTCAGAATAATAATGGGCCAAATCAAAATTTAAATCCACAGATGCAGAATTAAGTGGTTATGAATCAGCCGCAGCAGGTAGTTACTCCACAGTATCAGGTGCCACCAGCTCCTATGCCAAACTTTGTGAACACGCAAAAATACGGTGCAAACGTCGGATTTCAAAGAGAAAGTGGTAAGAAAAATTATGTGGTTACACAATGCTTTATACAGAAGGATGATGACAGGATGGACATTGTGCAATGATGGTGCTTGAGGGGGGGGAGGAAGAGGAGTGTGTGCTTGGCTCATCCTTGCCGGTAGATCGGTGAGGTCCTTTTATTGATGGGAAAGTGGAAGGTAGTGATATCACTTTTCTATTGGATACTGGTGCTACTCGGTCTACTGTGAGAACAGCAGACATCCCAAACCTACCCCTCGCGGGAGAATCCATCCAAGTTGTAGGAGTGTTGAATCAACAGATTAGAACCCCTATCACAAAACAAAAGGAGGTACATATCGGAAATTTTAAAGATATGCATTAGTTTGTAGTTTGCGATTTCAGTCCAGTAAATCTGTTGGGAAGAGATCTACTGTACACCAGATGGTGTCGCTTTCCAAACCTCTGATGAAGATGTTGTATACAAAATGATGCTTGCTAAACAAGGTACTGAAGTAGATGAGATGTTTTCATTGATGACTGAAAGGGAATTACCAGAGGAGTTGAGAACCACAGTGAATCCGGAAGTGTGGGATTTTTACAGGAAAAGATATTGGGCTGATGTCAAATGTAGATCCAGTGAAAGTGACGGTGAAGGAAGATGCAGTTTATCCAAACACACAACAGTATAAAATGAGTCCAGAAATGAAAGCAGGAGTTGCTCTAGAAATTGATTGGATGATTAAACAAGACATTTTAAAAGAAAAAATGGGTAGTCCTTGTTATTCTCCAATAATGGGACTTAAAAAGCCAGCGGAAAATACAGGATAGTGCAGGATTTGAGAAAGATCTACAAAATTGTAGTGCCTTATTGCCCTGTAGTGCCAATTCCAGCAATAATTCTTTATCAGATACCCTGGAATGCAGGCTGGTTTACAGTAATTGATTTATGCTAAGCCTTTTTCTCTATTCCTTTGCACCCAGACAGCCAATATTTGTTCGCCTTTAGGTTAGAAGACCGTGTCTTGGAATGGTGCTGAGTTCCTCAAGGGTATACCGAGAGCCCCTTGATTTTTAATCAAATCCTGGAAAAATGTCTAGAAACATTGGTCATGCCCAGAAATTTAGTTCTGTTTCAGTACATTGATGACCTACTGGTGGCATCAAAATCATGAGAAGATTGTTAGAAGTTAGAAAAGTAACCCCAGAGAGGATAAAGATAAATAAACAGATAAAACTACCTCAGACGCAAAAGGAGATGAGAATGTTTCTTGGAGTAGTAGGGTTCTAGGCAGTGGATAGGTGGGCTTTCCCTGTTGGCAAAACTATTGATTCAATTGACCCGGAAAACAGCAAAAGATACGATTGTCTGGAATGATGAGTGCGTGGAAGCATTTGTGAAATTACGAAATTGTCTGTGTGTGGCCCCTGCTTTAGGCATGCCTGATTACACAAAAGAATTTGCACTGTTCTGTTGTGAGAGAGAAGGTTGTGCACTGTAGCTGGGTATCCGTTCTCCCACAGAACTGTGCACAGAGATCTAGAACCTCGGTGAATTAGGGTGACCCAAAACCCACATTAGTATCCAAAATCCCCTTACCGAACTAGCTACAGTGTCTCATTGGTCATAACAAACTCCCAATGACTTAGACAAACCAGAACATGAACTTGGGTTCCCTCAGGTATCGTGGAACACATGAACACTCTTTCGTTCTATAATCATTTCAAACCACAACGGGGAGTAAAAGAACAGACGTGCAAGTTTGAAATATTTATTTTTCAATGCAAGGTTCTCAAACGCAGTATCTTATATAATACCAGAATACATATTATAAAAATCAGAGTTATCAGCATAGTCACTAATCCATAGTAAGCGAACGGTGATAGCATATTATAATGCAAAAATCAATAGAAATCTGTATCACCTATATTTCGCGCACCCTATTTAGCATACTATATTATATCTAAGAAGGACTCATTTGGGTTTTAGCAGGGCGGGCCCATACCTCTAAATGTCAGTAGGAGAAGATCACATCATCAGCTACCATATCTCTGCATGCGAAGCACCATCAAGTGTGTTTTTGCATTCTCAGTAACTCTATCTTAAACCCGCTAAGAGCCCAATGTTGACAGCAATTTTATTTGTGTTATGTCTAATGTGGTGCGAGGATCAGGCCTCCCAGCAACCTTGTGTTAGGTTATTCTTAGAGGGTTCAGCTCTCAGTGTGCAGACAGTGTACCAAGTGTACAAAGCACAACTGATATCAGAGCAATAACATATTATTCTCAAATAAAGGTCTAGGTTGAAAGCTACAATAACAATTATGTGTCGTGTGCAAACTGAAGCCGAAGGAAAATATGTCGTTTAAACATTTAATAAACTCATGCTAACTTAACACAATATATGGAAAAGCAGTAACTATATGACACCCCCCCCAATGATCCGAGGACGGTAAAAAAAAAAAGCCAATAATATAATAAAGGCATAACATAAAAAGCAGAGTTCAACAATATTGAGCCAAGCTAAATGTATGTAGATGTATATAAAAAGCAACAATACAAAAATATGTATGAATGCCTATAGTGGCCAAACAAAATGTAATAAAAGTCTTGAACTTGAGGCCAAATATAAAATCATAGGCCTAGAACATATGAAGTTGAATGTCGTTAGAAAAAGGCACCATTCAGAATTACTAAAAAGTCACGTGCCATTATAAAGAAAGTCTCCAAAGCACTTCATGGATGGATAGAATATGCAAAATAGGTAGCAACAGCTTCCAACATGAAATCACTGTCATCATCCGAAAACAGTTCAGCCATCCAATTAAATAATGGGAAAGAACATACGTGCTCCTCCAGCACCGGACCCTCTAGCAACATCAGAGGACAACTCAGTGGGTTCTCAAGAACGCTATGTGCCAGAAACTCATGCGCCGCTGCGGGTATGTCCCACTGACCCATTAGTCCATGCATCTCTGCCAAGGCCATAATCCTTTCGTCAGAACAAACCAACTCGTGAGCAACTACGGGGCCCATCAGGTGATTAAAATCGACTTCAGGAGATAACGGCAAGCAGAGACACAAACCAATGGCCCAGTCAAAATCGCAGCTCAGGCAATGAAACACAGGCTGGACACATGTGAAATAGGAAAATCAAAACGATAATCCAAATGCCGTGCTTAAGGTCGCAAGCGGCAGGGTGCCATAATAATCAAGCATCCGGTTGCGAAACAGTGTCAGAAGGGGCTGAGCGGCTTCTTGCGCAGGATGGGCATCCATGTTTTAGGAAGCAGAATAATATCAAAACGCCTGCAGCTAAAGCCAGCAAAACAGGGAATCCTCCAAACAAACTCGAAAATATTGAATGGAAGAAAGCGGGGATGACACCAAAAATCTTTTCAAATATAGTCACGAGACCACTGCTAACCAATTTAAAAAAATGAGCTAAGCCAGACATGGAGGAGGCATTAAAGATTTGATGAACTAATTCGCAGAAATGAAACGGCAAGTCAGTATTTAAAAGTGCCTGCACCTCTGTGCGTGTGTTAGCTATGTAAAGGACATAGGTTTCACGGGCCGAGCTCAGGGCCACTTCCTTTTGAGACAAAAGAGCCCTTATTCTGCTCATACCACTGAACTCCGCTTTCAAGGTTGGGATGCGCGGCCAGATGGAAACATCTGAATTCCCATGCGTGGGTGGATATAACACGTTCTTGCAACACACCACACGTTCTGATACAGTAACCACATAGGCGATACCGACCATTAACCCACAACACTCCTCGTTATTCAAAAGTAAATAACTACCGTTTGTCAACAAAGTGAATGTGGGAACTATTGCAGGAACCGGTGTGCCTTTTAAAACACAGGCTAAATTAGGCCGGTCCTGATTACAAGAAGCATGCAACTGGATGTGTCTGCATATCAGTGAACGGTCAGGGGACTGTGTGCATTCTTCACCATTCAGATTCACTTCCTTTCCATCCTTCAGGCATCTGTACGTGTATGGTAAAGACCATGCCTCATGGAGGAAAGCACTGCCTAGTGGTTTATATCGCCCTATTGCAATATACCGCATACAATTAGTAAATTTGTACAAAGCAAATGGTAACGTAATAACACCATGGATAAGCCACGTAGCAGCAGCTGCTTCACCTAAAGAAAAGGGCAAAGTTTCGAATTTTTCTATGTGTAACATAGAAAACGATGCATCTCGCATGGAAAGCATGCGCTGCTTGTCAGTCAAATTAAATGGGGCAAATAGGGATGACACGTTCATGTAACTCCAGGGTACGCGACCCGCCTTAAGAGTCTGTAGTGTCCATGCAAACTGCATTACAGAACGCAATTGATTTTGACCATGGTACAACACAGATACCTCATCATTCACAATGTCAACTACAGAAGAGACAATATTGTTCAACGTGTAAATTCGGGAAGAAAGCATGTTAATACTGTTATCGACAACTGCAAGCACTTTTTCCAAATTTGCATGGTCAATCGCCCTTAGGCGCTTAGCAGCCTCAATTTGCGAAAATTTCCAAATTTCATTGTAAACCGCATAAATCCACCGTTTAGACCTACCCTTAGCAGGGCCTTTTATAAAATCATTTAAGTCGACATTAACATTTAACTGAGACAGATGTAGTTTAACTGCTGCTAACGTGGAATGTTGTAACCAAGTCTGACACAGTTTCCCCACAGAGTAAGTAGTGACAGTATAATCAGTTTCAAAACGGGGATCAGGTCTGACTTGTGTGAACCCTTCAGCCAAACCCAAAAAACGACGTTGGCAAGAATCAGCACTTCTATGCCACATCAGCCAACCCTTCGGATCCAAACTGGATACATTAAAGGATGAATTGTGCAATAGAGTTTGTAACTCACGAATGGACAAATCAGTATAATTACCCCAACCTGAATATTCTTCCAATTCGGGGATAATTGGTGTATTTAATTTTTTAGAAGTAGCCAATCCAAAGCATGTTGTTTGGGAAATAGTAGAATTTAGAAACAACATGTGATTCGGGACGAGACATGCACAGTGCAAAGCCTCAGTGCCTTGTACCTGCCAATCTTTGGTACCCCAAACCGATTTAAGGTCAATTGTTCCTTTCCATAACTCGTAGCCATCTACAGCTAGCTTGTCTAGCAAGGACTTCAAATACAACAATTTTGTATTGGTAAGTATAACTTTGGACATGGACTTTTGTGTCATTTTGAAATAAAATGACTCAGGATTTGATTGATTAAAGTCTGTAAAATAAGTGTATTTTTTCAGAAATGTACTGGAGCTGCCTCCCAATGGAGCTGGGCAATGTTCCCACTGCGTGTAATTTACAGCAACCCTCCTGGAATTCCTCTAATGCAGAAAATGATTACCATAATGTTGGAAGCAAAACAAATCACCATAATTAACAGAATCTTAAATATAAATCCTCAGCATCAAAAGCAGCATAATACTTTAAATCAGAAAATAATGCTTCTACGGCCTGAATATCCCAATCATCAGAACGTATATTTTGTTTAATCACATCCCCCATGTTTACTCTAAGCACATTCGGAACATTAATCACTTCAGTGGGCCCATGTATCTGAAATCTAACCGCATCCCACACAATCCCATCAAGGACAGGCCAAGCAGTAATGTTGACTGTATTTAAGTCTCGTTTCAGTCTGTGTGCTGAATGTGAAGAGGAAAGAGGGGCCAATGTTCCATTAAGGGACCGAATTCCTGTTCTCTCTTTGACATAGTGGCCATCGATCAGGCGGAAAAAATAAAACACAAAACCAATTGACATAAAAAGGTAAAATGAAAATAGAATCAACCAAATGTATGTCCAAGGGGGAATTAAAAAATGTTTCTTAAATAAGGTGGCATATTTTGCAATAGTTGAGGGTTTCTTTGAAAGTTCCGACACAGAGTCAAAAGAGAATCTGTTTTGGACGGCCAATCGTGTCTGCAAATCTGGCATTGATAAATCAGCAGGATAGGTGTAGTTCAGCTCATCAATGTTAGTAACAGGAATAGTATTTAATAAAGGACTGGATATAGCAGGCATCTCGAGGGACACCTCCGGGTATGCACCAGAAGTAATAGCCAGCACAGAATGCCTCACCATGGAAGGACAGGATACAGCCGGTGTCATGCTATGAAGAATCGGCCACCCTGTGTGTCTTGACATTGTCAATAGAAATAAATCTGTTTTCCTTACAACCTGGAAGTGGTGGTAATATGACTGTTCTCGTGCCCTTCACTCCAAGAACTCGAACCGGTGCACGATATGAGGGACCAAACTCTTTCTTGTTATCGATCTTCTCTCGAACCAGTTCTCCAACTTGGGGTAGCCAGCTAACTACCGGGATCTGTAACGCATCATCCGATGTGGAGGGCAAATGTTCCTTTGCTAGACTGTCTCTGGTCTTTTGTAGATCCTGTAAAACATTGCAATGTTCATCTACGTCAAAGGCCGCGGCCTGGGCCTTGCAGTCTAGACCGTCGAGGTCAGGGACGTACATCTTAATACCAAAGAGCATTTTGTATGGGGTCCGCCCACCCAGAGACCTTCTAGGGAGGTTATTAAGCGCACGCTGCACGCCATTGAGGTGGGCTAACCAGTTTCTGCCAGTGCCTATAACTCGAGCTGTCAAAGATTGCTTTAAGTCACGGTTCATTCATTCCACTACACTGTTTCCCTCGGGTCTGTACGGAGACGAAAACTTGACTTGGACCCCCAACGAAACCATAGCATCCTTATACGCCTTAGAGGCGAAAGCCGGACCCTGATCCGAATGGAAGGTACCACAGGCAAAAATCCCTACAAAGATTCGCAAATCCTTAATGACAGTTCGTGAATCAGCGCTCCGATGAGGCCATACCCACACAAAGCGTGTGCATGAATCAACTGCTACTAAGATGTACTTATACGCAGTATCAGAAGAAAAAGGACCGCAGTGATCTAAATAAACGCATCCCAGTGGTTTATTAGAAATGTACAACTGTGTCTGAGGCGGACGCGCAGCAGTTGAAGGCTTAATCTGCTGGCAAATGTCACATTGAAGGACATAATCGCGCGTCTGTTTGTACAGTCCCCGCCACCAGAACCTCTGTTGTAGCTGAGTTACAGTGGCCGAGACGCCCGCATGCGCAGACGCTACACCTTCATGAGCCGCTGTAACCAAAGTAGCTCTGCGATCCGAGTTGGGAATTAAACGTTCACCAACATCAGGAATTTTCACATAAGGAACCTTATCAGGACTTAAGTGGTATGTGTACTTCGAAGGGAACCCCAAAGGATATTTACCTCCCTTCTCAGTGGCAGCAACAGCCGCCAAGATGTCATCATCTATCTTACTCTTGGACCTCGTGACTGCTGCAACTAAGTATTTAGATACTGCCGACTTCGCGGCTTCATCAGCAAGCGAATTACCGACGGCGTGGACTCCCACGCGCTGATGGCCAAGAGTATGAATCACAAACACGAGTGGCAACTTTTCTTTGAGTTCCGCCACTCGGACCCAGATAATTTTATGTTTTATTGTGCTACCTTTGGAATCACGAAATTCATTCTGAATCCAAAAGAACAAGTTATCATTGTAAGACTGGACACAGTAGTAAGAGTCACTTACGATCAAAGTCGTCACACTAGGATCCGCATACTCCAATGCAAGCATCAGAGCACGAAGCTCTGCCAATTGTGCGGTGCAGTCCCCAAGCGTCTGCGTGTGCACGACACTGGACTTGAACTCATCGTTCACCATGACACCGACCACAATGGCGCAAGCGGAAACGTAGGCATGTTTAGAGCCTTGCGCCACCTGCGCCGAACCATCAGTGTAAATGATGCAATGGAAATCCTCCAACGGCCGCATTGCTAAAGGAGCAGGATGAACAAATTCATACTGTAAGTACTCCTGCGACCGTAAAGTGGCGTCAAAAATAAACGTGACATCCTGGGATGACAAGGATGCAGCCCATTGAATCCACCCAGGGTGTAAAGCTTTGGAATTTGGTACACTGGCTTTCGTAACTGCCTCCAAGTCAGGACACGGGGTAACAACTAACATGCGTTTTCCCTGTGACAGGACACGTTCCTTGAGAATTGCCATCTGCACAGCCGTCAAAACTTTCTCCACAGTAGAAAAGCGCATTTCAGCCGAAGTGTACAAGTGTGACTTGTAAGCCATAGGTACTGTATCTCCTTCATTAAAAGTTAGGTACGTGAAACCTACCGTCCCAGGGACAATTCTTATCACCAGGTTGGTCTGGTTATCACGAGTCTGTAAGTATTCAGAAGCGAGCAAATCAGCTTGCAAAGACTGGAGAATAGCTGAATGCTCAGGCAGCCAGCATGATTTGGAAAAAGATGGTTATATCAAAGCATACAAAGGCTTGATACGCTGTGCATATTCCGGAATGTATGTTCTTCCGAAATTCAAAAAGCCCAGTAAAGATTGTAATTTTTTCAGGGTTGTTGGAGACCGCAACTGTGCGCATTTCTCCAGGAAGTGAGGAGCCAAGCCTTTTCCCTCATTGGTTAGTTCATAGCCTAGAAACAACACTGTGTACTCTGCAATGTGCGATCTTGCAAAATTAAATTTGTAACCCATGTCTGCAAAGTTACAAATAATACTGTTCACTCGACACAGATGCTCCCAAAGTTCGTCGTCTGCGAGATAGATATCATCCACACAGAAACAAGGATCTGGGTCGACCCTCTCCAACAGAGAGACAATGCGGGCGGAAAATACTCCAGGACTATCCCTATAGCCCATCGGGAGACGCCGAAAAATTCTGGACACCGCCGCATGTGAAAGAAGTCCATTGGGAACCTAGACCGTCCAATGAATGGGCATAAAAACCATTGGAAATGTCAAGCGTAGTTTTAAACCGCTTACGCACAAGACTATTTACAAGGGCAGAGCCGTGAGTATTCTGTACTGCACCGTTACGGCAATGCGAGTTTAAATGCCGGTAATCCAAAACCAAACGGTAAGAGCCGTCCGGCTTGTTTACAGTAAAAAGGGGGTTATTCATCGGTGATACACATGTTTCAATTACACCTTGATATTCCAATTGTTCAAGGATCGCTGCGACCGAAGCTTTAGCTACACGTCGTATGGGATATTGAGGTTGAGGCTGCGGCTGAGACCGTAAAGGAATTTCGTGGCTCGGGGACAATTTATCCCAGCCACACTGATTGCGGTACACAGCCGGTGCAAGCTCCAGAGCCCACTCTTCTGCAAAGTGCAGCGCTTCCACTCTCGAAACAGTGTTCGCAAAACTGGGGAGGATTACCTCCTCCCCACGTGGAGCTGCGAGCACAAAAGGTGGGGGCCAGTCAGCCTCCGAAAGCAAAATGTCATACGTAGACGAAAGATTTTCCCAAAAATACCCCTTTTATGGTATGCTGTATGTCACCTTCAATTAACTGGACAATCTCAAAAAGTCTATCAGGGGGAGCAACTCTGGTATCAGCTGTTTCAATCACAACATAAGTGTCAGTCGCTGTCACCTTCAGTAGTGGATGGAGGGCCTCTCTCACTATGGTAATCTCCGCCGCGCTGTCCAGCAAGGTCAGAGCTCAAGTCAGATTCCGAAGCCGTGTTATCACAATCTGGGGCATATCGATGCGCCGTTAAGGCTGCGACTTTCTTCTTGGCAAACTGCGGTCTCTGAGGCGTAGAGCCCTCCTGCTTGTCTGCACCGTTGCGCGGGCAGGGCTGACCACGTCCTTGCTGGACACCCCGGCCCCTGCCGCCCCCTCCACCACCGGTTGATGGAGCCGATGAGTCCTGAAAGGAACGAGGAGAGCGTTGGTCAGAAGCCTGAAAACGTTCAGGTGATTTAATCATCGTGCGGTCGCGCAGATCATAAACTCGTTCCGACTGCGCAGGCAACGGAGACGCAAGGCGCGAAACCTGTGTTTGTTGTTGTTGTTGCTTACCCTGATTCTGTTTTTTAGGCCAATTTTGTTTTTTGGACTTGGGTTGAACGTCAGTTTCCGAAGCCTGTCCCTGGGGCTGCTTCTTCTCCTTAGTAGAAAAAGGCTTATTACCCTTACTATTGCGACCCACGGTTTTATAAGCCGCCACAATTATCCTTGCTAACTGTCGGGGTTTCTCGGCATTGGGAACCAGCGCCAAAGCATTAGCCACCTGAAAGTTCACTGCATCCCCCTTGACATTCGCAAGGATCAGATCGTAAACCACAATAAAGGAGCCACATAGGCGCATACCCAACTCAACAGCCGATTCCGGCCCGTGATCATCTTGAACACGTTTAAGGACCGTAGACAGATTGGACACAGACGGGGAGCCAAAGCACCTCGAATAGACAGCCGCAAAAGTCTTACCCCAGGTCTCACAGTCAACAAGTTCAGGGGCCAAATCTTTCGGCAAACTAAGCGTAAGAATCCGGTGTTTTTCACCAGGAGTCGTATTAGGAAACACCGCCTCCAGCTGGTCAAATTTCTCGGCAAGCCAGAAAGGAAAATCATCCTTATCTAGAGGCTTCTTGCCCATAACGGAATTCACCATGACAGGACTGATTTTCAAACCAGCCTGCTCTGCCGGAAGGGCTGCACCTCTGCGCCTCTAGGGGCTGCCCCATGAACATTACCACTTGTGTAATGCACAAGGGCCCTAATCACGGCAATGGCGACTATATGAAGTCGCCCAAGGTCACCCACGTTACAAGTGGCGTGATTAGGGTGAGGCGTAAATCCAGCCAAAGCGGGCCAATTTGCGCCCGGAATGGACAAAGGACCTAACCTTGGAGCGGTTAAAGAGTGGGGTAGGGCACCACCAAACCAAACTCCATGCTGCCAAACATCAATAGGTACTTCCTGTGCCCTGTACGGAGCATATTCAGCAGGTACAGCTAACGCAGTGTACGAACACACCAGAATTTGCGTCCACTGCCGGAAATGTCACCCACGAATAAAATAGTTCGTACGGGTAAGCATGTTCCGCACTCACCACCAGAACCACAGCCAAGCCTTCAGCAGGTACATCATAAGTCCGCAAATGATCACGTACCGCAACGCGACTATGCAGAGGGATGTCCACGGCTTGTGCCATGACTGCACAGGAATATGAAAAAACAAAGATTATTTTGTAGCACAACTGGGTAGTAATTCAAGGAAACCGTTTTAGATAGATTCAAGCTTGAAAAGACCTATTTCAAAAATAGGTAGGTTTTTCCGACACTGCCGTTTTCTGGAAACGGGAATGAAGGGGTTAAGGTTTGAATGATATACTACTCGAGTGTCATGATATCAGGCCAACAACGTATGGGCGCCATGTAGCAGGGTTTCCGTTCTCCCACAGAACTGTGCACAGAGATCTAGAACCTCGGTGAATTAGGGTGACCCAAAACCCACCTTAGTATCCAAAATCCCCTTACCGAACTAGCTACAGTGTCTCATTGGTCATAACAAACTCCCAATGACTTAGACAAACCAGAACATGAACTTGGGTTACCTCAGGTATCGTGGAACACATGAACACTCTTTCGTTCTATAATCATTTCAAACCACAACGGGGAGTAAAAGAACACACGTGCAAGTTTGAAATATTTATTTTTCAATGCAAGGTTCTCAAACGCAGTATCTTATATAATACCAGAATACATATTATAAAAATCAGAGTTATCAGCATAGTCACTAATCCATAGTAAGCGAACGGTGATAGCATATTATAATGCATAAATCAATAGAAATCTGTATCACCTATATTTCGCGCACCCTAATTAGCATACTATATTATATCTATGAAGGTCTCATTTGGGTTTTAGCAGGGCGGGCCCATACCTCTAAATGTCAGTAGGAGAAGATCACATCATCAGCTACCAGCTCTCTGCATGCGAAGCACCATCAAGTGTGTTTTTGCATTCTCAGTAACTCTATCTTAAACCCGCTTAGAGCCCAATGTTGGCAGCAACTTTATTTATGTTATGTCTAATGTGGTGCGAGGATCAGGCCTCCCAGAAACCTTGCCAAAGATGTTTGATCTGTCAGCAGTTAAATCCAGGCAGGAAGACAGTGGTCAGTTGGGAAAAAATCGAAAGGCAGAAGAACCATTCCTTGTAATAGTGTGTTTGTTTTCACGATGGGTGGAGGCATATCCCACTAGGAGAAATGACAGTTGCTAAATTGCTGTTAAAAGAGTGGATTCCTTGTTTCGGTTTCCCAGTCACTTTGGAATCAGATAGAGGACCTCATTTTAATAATGAAATAATTAGATTAATCTGTGAAGCATTCAATATTGAACAAAATTGCACTGAGCATACCGTCCAGAGTCTTTTGGAGTGGTTGAGCAACTAAATGGCACAATCAATTCAAGGTTAGGGAAGGTGTGTGCATCCACATCACTGAAATAGCCAGATGCATTGCCTCTTGTGTTGATGGGACTCCGAAGTTTTCCTGACAGAAACACAGGTTTGAGTCCACATGAGATACTAATGGGAAGGGCTATGAGACAAGCATTTATCCCTGGACATAAATTGTTGAATATAATTGATGATCTGGTATTAGACTATTGCAAAGGATTGGCTGACCTGGTGCGTTCTGTCTCTCACCAGGTTGGAGAAGACGCAGTTGCCAGGCAGCCAACACAGGCGCATGATTTAAATCCTGGAGACTGGATGGTAGTGAAGAAACATGCCAGAAAGTCGTGCCTAGCACTCAGGTGGGATAAACCACGTCAAGTCATATTGGTCACTACCACAGCAGTGAAGTGTGCAGGTTTATCCAATTGGATTCACACCAGTTATACCAAAAGAGTTCCGGGCCCTATTGAAGAAGAAGAACAACTGATTGAACCAGTTGAAACAGATGAAGTGTCGGACCTTGCTAAAACCATCAAACCCCACGGGATAAACCTTACCTCATATGCAGATGACACTCAGCTGATTCTAACCATCAAGAATGATGGGGAAACTGTAGCGGAGTGTTTTAAAACAGGTATGCTGGCCATTGGACAATGGATGTCAGCAAACTGTTTAAAATTGAACTCCGAAAAAACCGAGGTGGTAACTTTCGGCCACCTTAGTCCCATCTGGTCCTCAGTTTGGTGGCCACCATCCTTTGGAGTTCTGCCTAAACCAACCCCCAAGGTGAGGAACGTAGGCATTATCTTCGATGACAACCTGAATTTCATGGCACATGCTAACCAGACGGCCTCTACGGCGTTCTACAAACTACGACTGGTAAAAAAGGTCCTTCCATTTCTCCCAAAGAGCGCAGGCAAGACACTGGTAAGCGCGCTAGTCCTGTCTGCATTAGATTACTGCAACGGCTTGTTAGCCAATGCTCAAATCAGGGTCATCAAGAAAATGCAGGCAGTACAGAACGCAGCGGCCAGACTTCTTTCGGGAATCCCTAGATTCAAACCCATAGCTGACACCTTAAGAAGCTATCACTGGCTCCCAATCAGGAATAGAATTAAATTCAAGACCTTGTGCATAGTTTATAAATCACTGCACCAACAAGCCCCTCAATTCCTGAGAGACCACCTCATTCCATACAATCCTTCCCGACCTCTCCGTTCAGCCAAATTGAACGATCTGGTGGTACCCCGTACTAAATTGGTCACCTGGGGAGATCGACGTTTTCTGGTTGCTGCCCCGAAATTATGGAATACTCTCCCCCAATCCATTAGATCTAGCTCAAATCTCCTGTCATTTAGAAAGCAACGGAAAACCTGGTTGTTTAACCTCTAGAGAATGAAGCCGAGCATAGGAGATGTCTGCAACAGTACAGCGCCGAGACGCCTGCGGGCAATTGTTCGCGCTTTATTAAATATCAAAAATAAATAAATAAATAAGGTTGTGAAGTGGAAGAAACTAGAGTGATAGATTCTGAAGTATTAGACGAGGAACAACCGATCACAAGTCAGGAGGGTTGGATACCAGTGATTGATATACCTGAAGTTGTTATTCAGACAAGAAGAAGAACCAGATTAGAGAGACAGGAAAGTAGTAAGGATCAGATAGGTGTAGAAGAACACGCTCAGGAAGAAGTGAACAAAGCTACTCGAGACCCTGAGCAGGACCAGACAGAGAAAGAAGAATATACTCAGGCAAAGGCAAACAGAACTATTCAAAGACCTGAGCAGGGGCAGACAGGAAAAGAAGAACACGTTCAGGAAGCAGAAGAACAAATTGTAGTAAAACCTGAACAGGACCAGTTAGGAGAAGAAGAACAAGTTTGCGGAGAAGAAGAAGATCAATTTGAAATGAGACCTGAACAGGACAAGATAGAGGAAGAAGAACAGGTTCAGGTGGATGAGATAACAATAATAAGACTTGAACAGGAACAGGTAGAGAGTGCTTCAGAACAAGAACAGATTGTGCCCAGACATACTGAAAATAAAAGAACTCTAAAAAAAGACGAAGAGGGTGAAAGTGCAGTTCATGTTAAAAGGGTCAGAAAAGGTGATAACTGGCTAGGTGGAGTGTAAAGATTGAGATACTATCTGAGAAAAACAAAAGAAAGACCAGAGTAAGTGAATGGGGTTACTAGCCAAACTCAGTCTCTAAACAGGCAACTGTGAGAAACACACGGAGAAGCTCAAGACTGAGAATCTTGAACAATGAATACAAGGCCCCTAAGTGGACCTATGTAATATTAGAAGAATTTGAGAATTTAGACTTACGTAAGGAATCAGAAGAAGCAGATGCTACACAGATTGATGAAAGAAAATTGAGACCACCTTAAAAATAAGAGTGAATTTCCAAGTAAAGAAAGAAAGAGGAGAAATTACCTTCTGAGACTAAAATGGTGAAAAATGAAGTCGCTGAGCAACCGAAACAAAGTTTAACACGAAGATGTTGTAGAGCTTGCATGTGTAGTATTTTATTAGTATGGTTATTTCTAACAGTGGCAGTGCCTTTACTGATGATAACAAGTAAAAAGAATGATACAGTTACTAATGAGAAGACAGCTACAATAAAAGGAGATAGAATAGAATTAGAAGCAGCAGACGAGACAGCTTTTCATCACACAGTAGTATATAATAACACATCTTTGAATGTTTTTACAAAATTGTCATTTCAATATGTAGATACAGTGGAGATTAGTGTTTGTTATATCTGTATGAAATTACCATTGTCAGTATCAGAGGAAGTTACATATCACTATTTACCCTTAACATATGGTATATCATGTAGTGTTCTAGCAAGTCTGTTTTATGCGACAGGAAAACTTCAGTATTAATATTAAAACTTAGATGTAGTATTTTCAGAGCTTCCTATTAAAAAGAATATGGGCCTGATCCACAGAACTAACTTAAGACAAATTCCTACACTTACCACCATTTTGGTATTCACAGAAGGCACTTACTCATTTTTGTATTCACATAAGGCACTTACTCATTTCGGTATTCACAGAAGTCAGGAGTCCTAACTTTAGGACTCCTAAATGCCTTCTGTGAATAACTGAAAGTCTTAAAGTTAGGACTTTTCTCAGTTAAGGAGTAGTAAAGTTAGGACTCCTACACTGAGAAAAATCCTATCTTTAAGACTTTCAGTATTCTCAGAAGGCATTTAGGAGTCCTAAAGTTAGGAGTCCTAGCTTTACTACTCCTAAACTGAGAAAAATCCTAACTTTAAGACTTTCGGTATTCACAGAAGGCATTTAGGAGTCCTAAAGTTAAGACTCCTAGGCCCACATGCATCAAGGTATTTAAGAGTCGCAAAAGGTGTGAATCGGTAAATTCGGCCGTTTGCGATTCCTAAATATCTTTTTTGGATGCATCAAACATTTTTGGAAAAATCGCTATTTTTAGCGAATCCCAAAAATGCGATTGCTTTTAAGGAATCGCAAATTTGCGATTCCTTAAAAGCAATGCATGATTGCATTTTAAATTGCGAATTCGCAATTAGGGGATGCAAATTACCACGAGGTTGAACCTCGTGGTCATTTGCGAAAAAGTTTAAAAATGCTCAAAATTGCATTTTAAACACTGTAATGTTACAGACACACATGTCCTTAGGACATGTGTGTGTGAAAGATGCACTTAAAAATGCATTTCAGGGGTGCAGGGGGGGGTCATTTGGACCCCCCCCCCCGCACCCATGTAATGCATGAACATTTTGCGAATCGCAAATAGAAATTCGCAGAATGTCAATGCCTTCCCATTGATTTCTATGGGCCTTTTGGCCCATAGGAATCAATGGGAATTGCAAAATCGCAATTTAGAATTTGCATAATCCTTGCGATTCGGTAAAAATTGCAATTTTCACCGAATCGCAAAAATTATGCGAATAAAGGGAATGCATCCCATTTTGCGATTTCTTATTTGTGATTCCCTATTTTTCGCAAATAAGGAATCGCAAAATGTCCCGATGATGCATGTGGCCCCTAACTTCTGTGAATACCGAAATGAGTAAGTGCCTTCTGTGAATACCAAAATGGTGTTAAGTTTAGGATATTGTCTTAAGTTAGTTCTGTGAATCGGGCCCTATGAATCCAGTACTTAGTAGTCAAGATGCACAGTTCATGGGTTAGTTTTTCTTAACGATGAAATCAATAGATATAGACAAGGCACACAAGAATAATTTGACATGCATATTACGTGAAGAAGAGAAAGTGTTTTTGAATTTAGGTGAGGGAACGAGACAGGATTTCCAAAAGAAGGCTGCTGAACAGAAAACCGATGTACCACCATGGACTGGGAAAGAGGGAATTTATGCAACTGGCAAGGCTCATGCTGTGATGTCCCTGGACTTTGTGAAAAGGGGAAAACCTGCCTCCATAGGTTAAAGACAGATTATATTAACGTATTTATTAGTTCCATTGAATGTGAACATAACTTCCTAATTTTGGGCGGTTGGGGACTGAAAGGGGGAACTGATTTAGTATTTCCTGGGGTTTACTATGTGTGTAGGAATAATGCTGATTATAAGTTGCCTCCACGGTGGTACAGAAGCTGCTACTTTGGGATAGTATTTCCGAAAATGTATCATGTAAAAAGAATCACTGGAAACAATGAAAAGACTAATGGATTAACACGAAGAAAGGGAGATAGTTTTTCAGAAATAGTAGGTGATATATTTGGTGCATTGATACCTTCAGTGGGAGTCATTCTGAATTCACATAGAATTTGTAAATTGTCAACAGTAGCTGATCGTCTCTTAATTGATACTGATGGGGGTTTCTTGATGATAAACACAGAAATGGTTGCAATTAGGTCTATAGTTTTACAAAATCGACTTGCGCTTATTGGCAAAAGAGGGCGGAGTCTGTAGAATGCTGAAAGTTCAACATTGTTGCATTTACATTCCTGACAAAAGTAAGGACATTAGAGGGTATATTAAGAATATTAAAAAACTTCAAGAAGATTTGAAACCACTGGATCTTGACAGTGTATGGGAAAGACTAACAAAGAGTATCTCTTCAATAGGGCCTTGGTTTTCCGATTTAAGGAAAAGTATTTTAGGTCATTAGGAGGAGAATGAGAATGAGAAATGCTGAAAAATGGCATCTGGTTGGGATGGGTAATTTTGTGATGGCTCAAAATGCCATCAGGGAGGGGATTTATGAAGTAAGGACTCGTAGAAAAGAGACTTGCTCTGAGCAATCCATACCTTTAAGTAATTAACAAGTTATTAAAATTGTTTTGTGTAAAACAAATGCGCACCACATGAATATGCGGGTTAGTGAAGCTTGCCTATGTGTTTACTAATGAGAATAACATGAATAAAGGACTAAGAGCACTCTAAACTGGGGAAATCTTTACTGCGCATGCGTAAACTGCATCTATGACGAGTTATCACTCGGAGGGAAATTCTTGCGCATGAGCAGAAGACACTAAAATGGAGTCTTGAAGACTCGCCTTCCATGCATGGCATCTACCTGTTCAAACTAAATTGAGTGGTTTTTACTAAAGCTAACGCAGGGATAAGTCTAATAAATAAACTGGGATAGAGTAGAGGTGGTGGTATACAGTGCAACCATTTTATTTGTGAAAGTAACATCTGTCTTTTGACTTTATCACTAGTTCATATTTGGGCCTCTCATGTATGACTGAAGTAAGCTGAGTAAAAGGAAGACTGTGCATGTCCACTGATGCTGAGGAAGAATCAAATGCAGAACTTGAAGCAGAACTTTCTATCCTAATTTAATTGGGTTAGATCAGAAGATTTGCGGAAGAATCTCGAGGAGGAAGAGAGTGTCGGAGAGGGGCGCGACTCAATCATCGGTCTTCTAGAGAGATCATCTGTCCTGTCCTGAAGTCTTTGTCGCCTTACCTAACCATTATCAGCCCTTTGGCCAGGGGGTTGATATTCACACCATTCTTGGTAATTATATTTTCAGGCTGTTTGCAGATTTTCTTTTCTCTCTGTCCTCTCCCTTTCTGTGCATTGATCATTGCATGAGTCCACAGTATATGTTTGATGATTAATTAATTGAATTTTCTCTCCTAAGAATGATGGTGATTGCACTGTGTATTTGAGATGGTTCACATGAGCTTGAAATTTAGATAAAGATTTTACACCTTCCTGAGTCTGTGATTATTTACTTTAAATATAGAAAAGTTATAGTTATGTACTTTGTCACCATCAACTAGTTCAAATAATGGTCCATCGACCAGAGGAAAGAACTACTTGATCAGTGAAAGGGTTAGTTTGAGATGAACAAAGGTACCAAATAACTAATCCTGAAATTATAGAATATATACATATAAACGTTGACTCCAGCGGTTTACTCAGTCTTGTGTGTTTATGGGCCCAGGTGAGTATATGGTAGTGTAGTATCTGTTGCTCTTGGTACGCCGCTGTATCACTAGGGTACAAAATCCACAGCTAGGCACATTATAAAAAAAGGTCAGTTTTCACTGGAAAAATGTGATATGTCCACGTTGAGTTTTTGGACCATTTTCTGTTGCAGGCACTAAGCCTACACACACAAGTGAAGTACTATTTTTATTGAGAGGCTTTTTTACAGAGGTTAAGGTTTGCAAGGGATTTTGGGTAACAGAACCTGGTAAAAACCACATAAGTCACCACATCCAAGATTTCCTTGGGTGTCTAGATTTAAAAAATGTATAGGTTTGCTAGGTTTCCCTAGGTGCCAGCTAATCTAGTGTTCAAAATCCTCAGCTAAGCAGATTGAAAAAAAAAGGGGGCAGTTCTCACTAAAAAAATGTGATGTGTCCAT
The DNA here is from genome assembly GCF_964263255.1 of Lissotriton vulgaris. Classification (NCBI taxonomy): domain Eukaryota; kingdom Metazoa; phylum Chordata; class Amphibia; order Caudata; family Salamandridae; genus Lissotriton; species Lissotriton vulgaris. Next base: position 1,333,813,555 of record NC_141694.1, read on the forward strand.
GTTGCATTTTGGGCTGTTTCCTGTCATGGGCACTAGGTCTACCCACACAAGTTAGGTACCATTTTTATATGGAGACTATGGGTAATGCGGGGTGCATGGAAGTTTGTGGATCCATGCAGATTCCTGAAGATTCCATCACAGAAATGTGAGGAAAATGTGTTTATTTTTACAACGTTTGAGGTTTGGAAGGGATTCTGGGTAACAGAACCTGGTGAGAGCCACACAAGTCACCCCTTCCTGGATTATGCTGGATTCCTAGTTTTGAAAAATGTATAGGTTTGCTAGGTTTTCCTAGGTGCTGGCTGAGCTAGGGTTCAAAATCCACAGCTAGGCACATTGCAAAAAAGGGTAAGTTTTCACTCAAAAAATTTGATGTGTCCACGTTGCGTTTTGGGCTGTTTCCTGTCGCGGGCCTACCCACACAAGTGAGATACCATTTTTATCGGAAGACCTTGGGGAATGCTGAGTGCATCAAAGTTTATGGATCCACACAAATTCTAAAACTTTCCATCAGAACTGTGAGGATTTTTTTTTTACAACGTTTGAGATTTGCAAGGGATTCTAAGAAACAGAACCTGGTGAGAGCCACGCAAGTCACCCCATCCTGAATTTCCCTGGGAGTCTAGTTTTCAAAAATATATAGGTTTGCTGGTTTGCCCAAGTTGCCAGCTGAGCTACGGTTATACATCCACAGTGAGGCACATTGCAAAAAAAGCGTTAGTATTCACTGGAAAAATGGGATCCGTCCACGTCACATTTTGGGGTGTTTCCTGTCGCTGGCATTAGGCCTACCCACACTAGTGAGGTAGCATTTTTATTGAGAGACTTTGGGGAATGCCCAGTTGGTGGAAGTTTGTGGATCCTTGCATATTCCAGAACTTTCAATCACAGAAATGTGTGGAAAATTAGTTTTTTTGACAAAGTTTGAGGTTTGCTAGGGATTCTGGGTAACAGAACCTTGTGAGAGCCACACCAGTCACCTCATCCTGGATACCCCTAAGTGTCTAGATTTTAAAAATATATAGGTTTGCTAGATTTTTCTAGGTGCCGGCTGAGCTAGGGTTCAAAATCTACAACTAGGCACATTGCAAAAAAAGGGTCAGTAATCACTGGAAAAATGTGATGTGTCCACTTTGCGTTTTAGGCTCTTCCCTGTCATAGGCACTAGGCTTACCCACACAAGTGAGGTATCATTTTTATTGCGAGACTTCAAGGACTGCAGCAAGCATGGTAGTTTGTGGATCCTTGCAAATTCCACAACTTTCCATCACAGAAATGTGAGAAAAATGTTTCTTTTTTTTACAAAGTTTGAGGTTTGCAAGGGATTCTGAGTAACAGAACCTGGTGAGAGACACACAAATCACCCTATCTTGGATTCCCCTGGGGGTCTACTTTTCACAAATGTACAGGTTTTCTAGGTTTACCCAGGTGCCGGCTGAGCTAGGGTTCAAAATCCACAGCTAGGCACATTGAAAAAAAAGGGTCAGTTTTCAGTCCAAAAAATGTGATGTGTCCACATTGCGTTTTGGGCTGTTTCTTTTCACGGGCACTAGGCCTACCCACACAAGTAATAGCCACATTTTATCTAGAGTCTTTCGGAAATTCTGGGTGGGTGGAGGTTTGTGGATTCACGCAGATTTATGAACTTTCTATCAAAGAAATATGAAGATTTTTTTTTTACAAGGTTCGAGGTTTGCAAGGAATTCTGGGTAACAGAACCTGGTGAGAGCCACACAAGTCACCACATCCTGGATTCCCCTGTGTGTCTAGTTTAAAAAAATATACAGGTTTGCTGGTTTCCCCAGGTGACGGTTGAGCTAGGGTCCAAAATCTACAGCTAGGTACATTGTTAAAAGGGTCCATTTTCACTTGAAAAATGTGATCTGTCCATGTTGTATTTTGGGCCATTTCCTATTGCTTGCACTAGGCTTACCCACACAAGTGAGGAACCATTATTCTTGGGAGGCTTATGGGAACACTGTAGTGTAGAACAACTGTTATTACCTATTGACATTCCATGCATTTCTGCATTTCAGATGTAGGACAATTTGTAAAAAAAAGTCAATTTGAAAAAAGGTCCTGTCATTCACATGTTAGTATTGGTACCCACAATTTCGGAGACGTGCAAAGAACTTCTGCTTTTAAACTGTATACTTTGTACCCATTTCGGAAATACATAGGTGTCTCTGATACCTATTTTTCACTCTTTATATTTTACCAAATTAATTGCTATATACCAGGTAGACAATGAAAAACCATTGCCAGATGCAGCTCAATTATTGGCTCTGGATTCCTCGGGCTCTTGGTGAACCTACAAGTCCTATATGTCTCCACAATCAGAAGGGTTCAGTGGATGAAACAGTATATTTCTTTAAAAAATGTGTCATACTTAGAAGAAGTTACAGGTGAAAATGTTGGCACAAATGGCTATTTTCATCTCATTTTCAATATTTACTTTCAACTGTTAGTTTTTATTTAATAAAACTTGAAGGATCTACACATATGACCCCTTGATAGATTCAGAATTTTGTCTACTTCTCAGAAATGTTTAGCCTTCCGGTATCCATTATTGCTTTATCACCCATTCCTACCACTAACTGGAAGGAGGTTAAAAGCACAAAAAGTTAGAAAAATAGGCCCATTAAAATGCCAACACTGTGTAGAAAATGTTGGTTTTCTGACAAAAGTCTGCCTGTCCCTGAATGCTGGGAAAATGGTGATTTCAGCACCACCAACCCTTTGTTGATACAATTTTCAGGAAAAAACAGACGCTTTCTTTTGCAGCACTTTTCCCCCATTTAAAAAAAAATGTATCTGTATTTTGACCACATTTCTGGGTTCCCTCCAGGGGAATTCACAAACCCTTGGTACCCTTAAAATTCCCATGATGTTGGAAGAAAAGGCCACAAATTTGCCTTGGATACCTTGTGTGGGCAAAAACATACAGGGGCTTAAGCCCAAACTACCCCAAATAGCCCAAAAAAAGCTTAGCACAGGCGAAAAGGTATAGCAGCAAAAGAGTAAGAAGAACTTTTTGCTGTCGCTGATGGACCGAATCGCAAATTCGTATTGTTTGCGACAGCAAAAATGCTTTTCTTGATGTACAAACACCCAAACTGCGATTCTCTAGAAATGTAGTTTGGGTGTAGTTTGGAAGGGGCATGTTTAGGGAGTCTCTTCAAAATAGCAATTTCCTGTGTCATGTCTCAAGGTTTTGCGACCGAAATGTGGTTGCAAAACCTTGATAATTTACCACCAACACAAAGTTGGTTGAAATGCATTCACAAGTTGGATGGAGTGCCCATGGAACCCCTTCATCTATGTGACTGTTGTAAACACAGTTCCAAACTGCCTGCTCTTAAAAAATGTAAACAAAACGTGTTTTTTTTGTTGAAACGCATCCCGTTTTCCTTTAAGTAAAATGGGATGCATTTTATCAAAAATAATACTTTATTCAAAGGCAATCACTGACGATGGTCTCTGCAGACCTCAGCAGGCCACCTTCCCTTTAATGGCAGGCATTCCTAATAGGTCGCAAACTACGCCTACCTCATTAATATTCATGAGGTAGGTCAATTTGCGATTCACTAGGAATCGCAAATATGAAACAAATAGTTTCATATCAAAGGAATAGCGATTTCCAAATACTGATTCAGATAAATTCATTATTTGGAAATAACAGTTCCTACTCATTGTTCATCTGGCCCATTGTCCTGTCTTAAGTAATACATAGGAGCACACTTGACATCAAGTGTCAGTAGTGTTGTTTCCTGGGTGGGATGATCCATTTAAGGTCCTCCATTAAGGCTTTAATGACAGAAATCTGAACAGTGAGGAATGCTCCTGTGCTGCATATATGCAGATATAGTGGCTAAATGGAGTTGAATTGAATTATAGGCTAGGCATGACTTCTGCAAGTGCAAAAGATAGCGAATAATGTTATTGACCATTGGTGTGAAAGGGGCGAAGGTATAGCAGTGCACAAACCTCCTCCAGTTGGCATACAAGTGTGCGAGGTGGGACTATAAACTTTCTTTCGTAAGTCCACACATTCTTAAGGCAAATTAATGTGACCAAACTCTAGGCCCCCAGGAGCGAAATCATTAGGGTAAGCTGTTTGAAGTCCAGGTGCTTGTCTCTGCCTTGATTTTGTGTGAGAAGGTCCAACCTGAAGGGGAGCTTCATGTACTTCTTGCGCAGAGAAACAGACATCTCTAGAATGGTTGATAAACATGGTTGACTGACCTACGTGGGAGCCAGCAGGTTGACAGTGAAGGATGTTTGTTGCATTTTCCTCACCATATACACTAGAAGTGGGAGAAGGGGAAAAGCGTACGCACAGATCCTTGACCAGCTCATCCTCAGAGCATTGCCCATAGACAGGATGTGGGAACCTGGATGCAAGGTGTAGACATTTAGCATTTTTGCAACTGGAAAAGAGATCTATACCTGGGACCCCCCAACAAAAAAAGTAAGGAAGCAGGAGTTTCAACTCATGGACTTGTTGACTCGTCCAGCTCTGCAAAGTTGGTTTTCACCCCCTGAGAGATACTACAATGAGATGTATCCGGTGGTGAATCAACCAATGCCAAATTTGTTCTGTTAGAGCTGGCAGTTGAGGAGAGTATGTGCCACCTTGCCTTTGCAGGTAAAACATGGCACTCTTGTTGTACATTTGCACAAGGAGTATTTTGCCCTGAATGTCTTGGAGAAAAGCTTTGAGGGATAAGGTTATGGTTAAAAGATCTAGATGATCGATGTGGACACACCTTCGATGAGGTGGCTACAGACCCTGGACTGTCATGTTGTTTAGGTCGAACCCCCACTCACTAAGTAACGTTTCCATTATGCTGATTACTTGTGAAACTTGATTTGAGAAGGACCTGCCCCACAACATGTTGGTGCTGTCTCACCATTGCAGGGAGCAATGGGTGCTTTCCCCTATTGACACTAGAAAATTCCCAGTGACCCTCTGCTTGTGACCCTTGTGCTGACAGCCACTCTTGGAATGGATGCATATGAAGCCCTGCTTGAGGGACCATATGTATACATGAGGCCTTCATGCCTTGGAGGTGCATCAGTGTTATAACTGTGAGGGGACAGAGTGGCCGAGAAAGGAGCAGTAACTGCTGAAATGCTGCCACCCTTTGATCGCTTAGGAAGGCTTTGTCCAAGACTGCCTTTATGACTGACCTCAGGAAGGGTTGAACCTGAGAGGCTGAAGGTGGGACTTAATGGAGTTGACTGTAAACCCCAAGCTGTGGAGCTAGGAGATGGTAGCTTAGGTGTGGGCTAGGCACCCATTTACCTTCACTTTTGATCCTTTAGTAATCTAAGTAGGAGAAGATGTGAGTCCCACACTTCTGAGGTGGACAGCTACCACCACTAGACATGTTGTGAAGGCCCTTGGGGCTGTGGTGATTCTGAAGGGTAACACTTTGAAATGATAGTGCTGGCCACTTACCATGAAACTAAGGTAGCCTTGATGGACAGGATGGATGGAAGTGTGAAAGAAGGCATGATTCAGGTCTAGTGTGGCCATTAAGTTGCTGCCACAGAGAAAAGACATCCTATAAGTTGATCATGTCAAAATTTTCGGAGAGGATGTTTTTGTTGAAAGACGGGACATCAAAGATTGGCCTGAGTGAGTCATCCTTTTTTGGGGGTTGGGGAAGTAGAGGGAGTAGACACCTTTGCTCCAGTGTTGAGGGGGCACAGCTACATGGCTGCTTTGAGTAGTAGAGCCTGGACCTCTTCTTGTAGTAGGGCGAGGTGTTCTGATTGAAGGTGTGTGTACAGGGTGGGCTATTTGGTGGGGCTGAGGTGAACTTGAGGCAATAGCTGTGCTTGGTGATAGATGGAACCCACTGGTCTCCGGTGGTTCCCCTCCCCCACAGTGAAGAAGAAATCCTAGGAGCATCCATGACAAGTGCAGTGTGACCCGGAGAAATATGGGGCAAGACTGTGTTTGGAGGTAGAGGCTCCTTTCGGGGGGTGCCTCTGCCTTGATCCTTGGAGTTGTTACCCTTGAAGGTGCCCTGTGCATATCCCCTGCCTCCCTGTTGTTGACAGGCCTGTTGCTCTCGTTGGTATGACTTTGTCAGGTCAGGGGACATAGATCTTGACTTCCCCTTTGTCTGTTACCTCAGAAAGGGGCCCCTGCTGGGTGGTACTTGAAGGGCACCAATGACTTTGGTGGTGGCTGTGTCCTTTTTTATCCTTTCCACCATCTCATTACCTGTGGCTGAAGAGAGTCTCTCATTCAAACAGCAGGTTGATGAGAAGTTGGCACTCTAGTTACGGTTTTATCCAAAAGAACTCCGCCAAAGATCCCCGGGTGCCTGTCCGGCATTGCAGTGCTGGCCCGATGAAGAGCACATCCAAATGATGAAGCATGACAACTTTAAGGTGTATGAGGGCACTTCTTCCACTTGGAGGTTATTCCACAGACCTGACTACGACTAATTCTCTTAGGAACTGTATACCCTTATATTTAAACTCTAGTTTAAGACCAGAAAGAAATATGTTGCCAGGAGTAACGGTGAAGGATCACCCAAGTGTTTGACCCCTTGGCAGTTGTACCAGCTGAGTCAACCACACAACGTATGGTGGCATTACAAATAGTTTTTCCCTCCTCGACAATGTCTTCTCCCTGCTTGTGATATTGGTCAGAGATATTTTTGAGCAAGGTTTCCATTTCTTATCATTGGGCCCTGTTGTATTCAGACAACAGGTCCCCAAATTTGGCAATGTGCTGGTCTGTGATAGCACCAATTGCCCCCCTTTTGCCCACTGTATAAATGCACGTGCTATCTTTATCAGATGGTGGAGTGTCACCTGAGTGCCCTGATGGGTCCACATCATAGCCCTCCCAAGTACTGTCTGTGGGCTGTAGGTAGATGGCTGACCTGAAGTCCTCTGCTGGACAGTAGGGATTAAGGCTGCCTGAATTAGAATAAGACTCGGATCATCGGTGAGGAGGAGTTGCAGGAGCTGAGGGAGGAGCTGGAGGTGAAGGAGGTAGAAATGGTGGAGGAGTGGATAAAGGAGGAGGAGTACTTGCAGTCTTGGAATGTCCTCGAAAGCAATGTCAGAGATCTTGGCCATGGCGGGGTCAATGATGATGAGTCACTGTCTGTCATTGAGCTCCTGTAGGAGCTTCTCAAAGATGGGCCTCTTTTTAAAGTTGGCTGTGGATGGTTTTGTAGCTGATACTGATTTTTTGGAACCGATAGAGCCCTCAGTTTTAACAGAGTTATTGGCTTTGACCTTTCAGTGCTCACGTGGTGTCATACTCAAAGGCCGATGGGGGTTGAGGCTTTTGGTTGGCTCTCACACCTTACCTCTGTGCTGACCAGAGCCTGAGAGTGGCGACAGACCTGATGGTTGTGGTGGCTTGCAAATGAGATTCGATACCTGAGCCCGATTAGAGGCCAGGGCTCAGCCTTGACATGCAGCTGCTTATGTGCTTTGGAAATATGAGTGGAAGTCTGGGTGTCTACTGTTCTAATGTGTCTTGGACAGGAATTGGTATGAGGTCTGGGGTCGACTGAGGTAGATAGGAAGTCTTTGAGCATCTCTTCCTCCTTGTGGACTTCCTTCACTTTTGGCTCCATAGAACTGGGTTGATGGGCCGGTACATCAGATAAGACGTCTTATTTCTCCTCCTCTACACTGAATGGGTTAGCTTCGCCAAAGATGTCTGTCATCTTGGCCGATTAGCAGTACATTTTGTTATTGGGCTCAATGCCTTTCTCTCCACTACCTAGAAGTTTTCTTGATCCTCAAGGCCGAGAAGGAGTTGCAGCAATTGTTGTTGTGAACTGAGGAGTGATACAAATTACAGGCAGATTTGAGTTCTGCTCAGAAATATTTTGACTGGCATTGAGGGCATCTCTTGAAAGGCATCTATTCAATCACCCTCTTATGTATCTTCATTCTCCAGAGTTGATGCAGAAGGTGTGGGTCCTAAAAGTGCAGGGGTGCTCCAAGGGCCGGGAAGCTCAGTCTTCAACGACAATATCCTAAGCGAGATGAACACAAAGGAGGAGGCAGAACAAGTATCAAAGTAGAACTCTTCTTGGTGATGGGAAGGAAAGCAATATGACCCCGGACCACAATGCTCAGCATCAAATGAGTTAAGACTGGGAGCAATATCAATAGACGTCTGAACCAGACGTCAGAGTAAAAAAACCTAACAATGTACCCTTGGTATATGGTCCTTAATAGATTGACAGATGATGCCACTCACAGCTGAACTAGGCCACTTCCCCTACTGGGAAGAATGTAACTGTTCAAAATGGCTGTTCTCCCTAAATGTGTTTACACTCCCCAGAATACAAATAATGGGTTCCACCAGAAGTTTTAAAAAAGTGAAGGAGGCAGACATCTGAACTATTCTGTGGGTTGGGAAGCACCAAGGATAGCCTTGTGCAAGCTTACTCAGGAAATATATAAAGGGGGTATAGCTCTCCCTGACTTTCAAAAGTACTGCTGATCAACAAAGATGACAGTTGTGAATGACTCCTCTTAGAGGAACCATTTATCAGATCGGATATTGACTAGGATACCCTGTATTGATAGGGGCCTATAGAGACCATGCTACAACACATGCAAACTATACCTAAAATTCGAGACAGGACTATGCAACACCTTAAATGGAAAGGGATTATTATGAAATCACCACCACTGTTGGACAGCGACACATTGAGGGACATAGGAGAGCTGGTGGGATTTCACACCTGGAACACTTTAGGAATTTTCAAAAAAGGACAGGTATCTGGCATAAGGAAAGCTCGGCTGGGAAGAGATGAAAAAAGAATATGGTCTGGCCGTCAATGAGGTTTTAAATTCTTACAACTAAGTCACACCCTTATTAAATGCATACCTCATAAAAACAGGGTAAGTAGATTCAATCCCAAAGGAAGACAGGGTATTACTTGAACTACTCCTTCAGAAGGCAACATCCCTCATATATAAAAAGAATACTCTTAACTTTAGGGTGATGTGTCTCCCTCTTGTCAGAAGACCCCATCATCTCTGGAGCACCGGTATGTAAGAGTAAGGAGAGGTTTTCATCTTCATGATCTCTGCATATTTTACGTTGGTGCTTAGGTCCCTGAGGGAATTCACAATAAAAACAGGGTTCTGACTCATTCAATTAAACTCTTGCATAGGACTTACCTACCCAGAATGCCTTTAGCTAGAATTGAAGGAACACCTATGAATTAGAGGATGATTAAAAAAAGATGACACTTTGATGTGCTACAAATGTGTACTCATTTCCAATTTGTGTAATAGGTGGTTGTGGATTTGGTAAACAGGTTAGTTATAACTAACTTGGGGGTTTAATTATACCAAAGAAGTGTATTATGAATACGGAAGTCAAAACTAATGAGCACTATGGCAACCACAAAGCTGTGAAGAATCTGCATGCTCAGGTGGAAGGTAGAGTAACAGGAACCATACCTGGTGAATTTTGTAATGGTTGCTTAAAATTCTTCCAAGCAGATGTGTTGGTAGAGTTTTTTTAAGAATGCTGCTCAAATAATGTGTTTAAATGAGGAAAGGGTGGATGAGATTCCTGTTGCCACTGTTTTGGCACAAGTTGCGTATTCTAATGAAAGCCAGGGTTACGGATAATCTTTGCCGTCTGATGGTGTTGTTTACCTGGGGCTTGGAAGACATGAGTAGGGTGGACTTGCGGTTAGTATGAATGAAATAAGTGTTTCTTCTAAAGATAATGTGGATGAATGTACATTCTGGTAATTATTTGTACTGAGACGTTGCACCGCCTTTGGAACTTGAGAAGCTCTTGTATGTAGCATTGTTTAAATGTGTTTGTGTGTTATACACTGCAATGTATTCACTGCAGAAACAGGCCAGTATACCTTACAATTCATCATAGGATTTATTTGTAGTGAATAAGGAAGTTATTGGTGAGATAAGGTTCCACATTCACAATTGTGTATGCTACCAGCTATGGGGTTACTGCTGTTACCTCCAAATCTACTTCTGTTCCCCTTTCAAGCTGTGTTTCTATCCCTTCTTGCTCTAGGATGTACTACTATTTTCCTAGGGATGACAGAGGTAATATTTCTCCCACAATAACTTTTATTGAGCATTTCCTGTGCAACGTAGAGGTCCTAACTGCATTAGGAATATTTGAGGTGCTGAAAAAGATTTTTTGAATTATGTTATGCTAATAAAGATTATAACGCGCACAGCTACTCAAAAGAGTTTCCCGGCACAAGCCCTAGAGCATAAAGGCAGTGAAAAGGACTCAGCAAAAGGGGAGAAACAGTCAGTTAAAAAGGAATGTTTTGAGTCTCTTTCTAAATTGGTTGGGATCCTGTAGGCTGCGTAGGTCAAATGGGAGAGAGTTCCAGGCCACCGCAGCGGTTTAGGCCAGGGAACTGCCACCTGTCATTTTAAGATGGAATCTTGGGGTGATTGCCCTCAGCATATTGGAAGAGCGCAGTTGCCTGCTAGGGGCATGAAACTGGAAGCACTTCCTCAGATAGACAGGACTGAGATCGTAAAGAGTAGCATGAGCCGTTACCAGGGCTTTGAATTTGACCCGGGCTTTCATGGGTAGCAGGTGCTGTTTGACACTGATTCTTTTAGGGAAATTAAAAAAAGCATTTCAGCAGCAGAGTTTTAGACCTCCTGTAGTTTATCCAGTCGGTAACAAGGCAGGCCGGCATACAGTGCATTGGCATAATCAATTTGGGAGGTGATGAGTGCTCTAGTGACCGTTTCTTTTGCTTCTAAGGGGAGAAGAGGAAGACATGTTTGGAGTAAATTTAGTATGCCAAAGCATGTTCCTGTTAGTTTGTTAATTTGACTTCTAAAACAAAGCTTTTCGTCAAACCAAATCCCGAGGTTCTTGACCAGAAGGCCCGAGGGGAAGGCCTGGGAGACTCCCACGGCCAGATGGCGTGCCAGAAGAGAGGGGGAAAATTGCGGTAGAATAACATCTCTGTTTTATCCTCGTTGCATTTAAGCTGGGCGGTAGCGAGCCAATTTAACACTGCTGTGAGATAGATTTTGACATGGGAAGATGATGACTCATGTTTCTTCCAGGTGAACAGAAGCTAAGTGTCGACAGCATATGCGACGACTTTTCGCCCAAGTTCTCTGCCATCTGGATGAAGGGTGAAATATAAACGTTGAACAGCAGCGGGCTCAAAACAGATCCCTGGGGAACTCCAGTCCGGAGTTCCTGTGTACTTGACATAAATGGGGGTATCAAGACTTCTTGTGTTCTGGCTTCCAATAAAGAGTTCTGCCAATTTCTGGTAGAGACAGTGATGCCCAGCTTCTGCAGGCGGGCTAGGGGTAGCGAGTGAGGCCCAACAAAAGCGTCCAACAGGTCCAGCAGGACAAAAGCTGCTCTGCCCCCAGTATCCAAAGTTTAATATATGACCTCAGAGATTTCTACCAATGCTGATTCCATACTGTAGGAAGCTCTGAAACCCGATTGGGAAGGATGAAGGAGGCCATGCTGTTCTAAAGGTGGTCCATTGTTCATTGACCATTTTCTCACAGACCATATCCACTGCAGGGAGCAAAGAGATAGGTCGAGGGAAGCCTTTTTGAGAAGGGGAATAATCAGCGCTTGCTTCCAGGAGGGAGGAACACTGGCGAGGGCAATGAGGCATTAATCAATCAATTCAAGTGGGGGTTGATCACTGCAGCTGTTCTAGCCAAAAGTTTCATTCATTGAATCATTTTGCAAAAAAGCAGATCTTTACTGGATTATACAGATCTTTACTGGATTATATAGCTCTATACAAACCAGATAAGCCTGCTAAAGACTGATTTTGGCATACGAACATACAAATGTTCAGTTTCCCTAATAAAAATATTGACACTGTTGGGCCGATTACAATGTGGCTTGGAACTCAAACCGATGGTCGGAGTCTCCCGGGCCACATCGTTACACTCATTACAATGCTGGCGGTCGGAAACTAAACAGGGCCAGTCATTCCGACTGGCTTCCGTCGGGCTCAAGGACTCCATCAGCTAGTCAGAACCGGCTCGTAATCCCAAAGGGCAGGCCTTTCTGCCCTTGGGATTACAATGCACAGTTTCCAGCATGGTTTCCACACCATCCTGTCTGACTCGGAAACCATGTCAAAAAGCGTGTTTGTGGGTCCCCAGCAAGGCCCCCTTGTGTGTGCAGAGTCTGGTTTGAGGCCGAGGGGGGCCCCCTGTTGATTCCTGCACCCGTTTTTTAGTATATATAGAGGGTTTATTTTTTGACCACTTAGAGTTAGAAATAGATAGTTCAGTCTTACACCATCAATCTGGTAATGTATAATATCTTAACACATAATCTTTCTGTCCAACATTTTAGTACGATATTTGCACTATTTCCATTTACGATACTAGATATTCATGTTCCTTAGGCCATAACATACCAATTGAGAATTGTGGTTTCTCAAAAGATAGGGAAAGACATAGACATTAATAGATTCATGATGAAATTGTTATGTACATGTTTGCATGTTGTTTTTATAATGTGAAATAATTTATTGTGAAAAATATGAAATAACAAAATGGAAAATAAATAACTGAATAAAAAAAATGTTTTCTAAAAAGATACACAGTTTAGTGTTATGTATACAGAGATCAGATTCATGGTGTAAGTGTTACTAAGGGTATATCTAGTACTATGCCCCGTGCACAACTTTTTCCAAAGAAGATACCTGCGCCCGTGCCAAGCACTTTGAGGTGCCTGCCACCGTGTGCTGGGATGAACAGAACCTCCCAATTACCTACGGGAGCATGTATTATGGCCGGTTTACAGCCGTAATACATGCTCCCATGGGGAAAGTGGAATGTGAACAAACAGTGCTCGGTCGCATCCTAATTAGGCGATTGGGACCACCAACCAGAGGTTGATCGGTCCCAGGACCGAGACAGTGTCGGGCTAATTTAAGTTCGCCCAACATTGTAAATAAACCCTGTGTGTCCATTTATTTAAACAAGTTCTAAACTATACTTTGATGTCCTAACCAAACATGTTGACTTAAAAATAACCACTTTACATGCGTTCACTGATTACGCCTTTTCATTAAACTTTCTATGATTTATAAGTGTGTTACAGAATTAAATCACAAATGGGTTCAGCAAATACCAAAAGCCATTACATTAATTGTTTTGTAATTCTGTTTATTTTTAAAAAATGAACATTCGAAAAATAATGAAATAAAAACACTAAATACATTATTGCACTTAGCGATTATCCTTTGTTGTTTAAATACTCTACTACTTCATTGCAGTCTGGTAATATACAGATGAAATGAAAAGAACAGTAGGGTAACAAAACAAATACATATGGCATGCTACATTAGTATTTCATAGGTTGAATAAAAAAAGAGTATTCCTGCTGCTTTACATACAACAAAGCATAGTGTACAAATATACAAAACGCCCCTTAGTAGTGCCATAATATGCTTTCTTTCTATACACTGCATTTTATCTTCATTTAAATGACAGTAAATCAGCTACTTTTCTTTCCCAAAAAAATAACAATTGGCTCTGTCAGATCTCTGTTTCTGGGTCTGGTCTTTATTGGGCTTTTCCTGCTGACAAAACAATATGTCAAAAGAAAATTGCTTCAAGCAGGTAAAGCAGACTACAAAGAAATATTCTCCTTTGTAAGCTAAACAAAATAATTCTCTCCAATATTAGGAACTGTGTCGAGAAGAAAGTTTGTTGCAAGCCTTGATAGCTTTTGTAAAGCAACCTTTAACTACACTGCTCTGAGATCAGTACCACAACATTTTTCTCTTTTATGTTTTTTTTAATTAAAATTATTTCTTGTAGTATTTAAAATGCTAAAACATGATCCACAAAATCTGATTTCCTCGGTTTTGTTTGTTTCTCACATGTTGACCAGGCCGTACTCCTTTAATGTGAAGGGAGTAGGCTATTGTTTGGAGTCTGGATTACTATGAACATGTATTACATAGCACTAAGAGCAACCATCAATATCTCTATCAAGTTTTTAAATTGATTCCAGAATGTAGTCATTTGCATATTGAATCAATATGCTATGTTGAAAATAGTGTATTCAATCTATTTTATTATTTACCACAAGATGGGAAGTCAAGAAAAATGTGAGTGTCATTGCACACTGTGCTGTGAAACATTCCCAACCCTGTTAATGAATTGGTTGACAAATGGAAGCACAAACATTTAGTGAGATTTCACATTTTATGTACATTTTTTAACCTAGTCAGGTCTTCAAGAGCAATGTGGGACAGCAAAAAAATAGTCCATATGATACCCACCCCACGGTAACAGTCTTGTGATAATCCTGGACATTCCCAATGATGAGGCTCTTCGTGCAGAGAACATTTCGCATGAGTAGTCTATTATAGTGTAATGTAGTGTATATTTACCAGCACGGAACCATACATTTCCAGTCTTAATCAACAGGTATACTATTTTCTTTCAGGTCCCTGTGAAAGGCATTCAATCAGGACTACGATATAACATATCTGTCATCATAACAAAGAGCCAATTTTTATAAAGATGTTTTGGGTTAATGATCGGTACAATTCTAAAAATCATTTTGTTAAAAAAAAAAAATGGCCACGTTTAGGCTATTTCTGCGTTTTCTATAACTGATGAGATTCGATTGATTTTTATTCACTTATATTTACTTATTCTCATAAGTAACTTGACCAAGGATCTGATCAATCATACAGATGAAATGTATCTGGTACACTTGTTCTTTAATGATGAGCACAAGCGGCAAACTCCGGTACAACTTTAAAACGGCAATGTTGCACTCTATTGGGGAATAAGGACAGTACATCTGACTTTAACTCTTGAAGTTGCTTGGTAAGGGCATTTGTTAACATTTATACACCAATAACCCAGAAAAGTTAACAGAATGAAAACATTGCAAGCTTGTAGATGTTGCATCCTTTTTGACTTCAGAATAATGGTTTCGGCCCAGCTGGTCGTTTGTCCTCAGCAATGTTCTTTTCATTCTCAGATTTACATTCCAAGTTTTGCTTTCTAATAAGATAGACAACAAAATAAATGCACATTAGAAACATTATTTAACTTTAAAACAACGATCTAAAGAGAAGTTTTTTTTTCATAAACAACAATTGTGAGTTTGGAGCCTAAACAGTGTACTCTCATTCCGTCATGCTGATGGATTATTTTTGATTCTGTGCACTGCTGCCACCCATAGATTGGTTAGTGGTTCAAGTTAAAATTATCAAGTACGATTATCTCAAACCTCAACTGTTGACGACTACCTCCAGCCAATGTGGCATGCTTTTGAAAGATAGAACTCAATTGAAGTCAAGTGAATAAATGCCGCTATATACTCACACTAGTCAACTCTGAAGAGAAGGAAGCCTGGCATGATTACTTTGGGATTGACACATCCCAATGATAACCAGCCATTTATTCCCATGTACAACATTGGCCTGATCTCCATACTCTTATAATACAATGTAAACCTTGAAAGTAGATATGTACATTATTTTTCATCTATGTTTTGTCAATTCGTTTACCTCTTCTCCATGCAAATGTATGTAAAAACAAAAAGCAATCTAACACTCATATTCAAAACATGTACCTTGAATTTATTTTTATACTTTGGCAAGTAGTCATTTGCAGTGGTGGCTGGTGACATTTGAAAGTGGTGAGCCATAAAAAATGTTTTTGGGTATGAATATAATTTATAAAGAACGTATTAAAGATGTACCTTCATATTCATTAAATAAAATCTTCCAGATAATCTGGTAATAGTTTATTGAATTCTGCATTAAGCTTTGCTACATAAATGTCTTTCTTTTCTTCATGACTGCTTCAGTATGTCCCCAGTAGTTCCCCCACTCAATTCTGTCATTTTGAGGTGGGTATTGACTACGTGACTGACAGAATTCATATTGCCCCCTTACTTCTATGGGGTACATTTTTATTTGGACCTCAGAGGACCTATTATTTTCAAGAGATATCCTAAGAGACTGTATGAACCTTGAAAATGCAATGGCGGTCCCGTGGTTACGCTATGTTAAAGAAACTTTTTATAAGATAGGCCTTGAAGATTTTTATGACAACCCGGAGTCTATTCAACCCAATATGAAAATGGGCATTAAAAACGCATATCTTAATGTTTTAAGCTTGTCTCACCAGATCAGTGACACAGTGGATCGTGTACTTTTAAATCAGCAACAATTGTATTTGTCTTTTACCACCCAGGTCCATTCATGTTTTCTAATGACTAGATTTCGTTTAAGCACACTGCCCTTTCTTGTGGATTTTTCGAAACAGGGGGGTTGGTGTGAGAGACTTCCCCCCTGTCCATGTAACAATGTAGCCCAACAGAGCACAATGCACCTTATGCTTTTTGCACACTCTACAAAGACCCAAGAGCTAGTTTTATTAAGCCTATTTTAAGGGACATTCGTCCCTGTTCTTACAAAAAGGGTCTTAACTATTTGAGGTCGCTATCAACTGTTACTATCTGCAGCTCTGTGATTAGTTTTATCAAAATTGTTTTTCTAATTAGGAAACGTTACGAATTGTAAATTGCTTTTATTGAATTTACCTAACCTGGTTTTTATTTTGTGCATTGCATTTGGAAAGGGGCGACCACTTGGTCCCCCCGAACGTATGGCAGAGTACCACGATCCCCCCGGGAAGCCATCTTGGGCGGGAGGCGAGTCTCGGCTGGTATGCCCGAAGCGGCGTAGCCGGGGCGCGCCTTTTCCCGCCCTAGAGTGGGTTGGCCTAGACACTGACGCGGCTGGCCACGCCCTAGGGGCAGGCAGGGGCGGGTTTACGCCCGCCCTGAAGACGGATAAAAGGAGAAGCAAGATCCGAAGGCATCCTCTTGTTCCTGTGCTCTGAAGCTGCACCTCCTCGCTGCACGTGAGCTCGAGACGGAACGAAGAGCCAATTTTGAGCGTTGTAATCTTTCTTGTTTGTTTTCCAGATACTCTGTTGGAGAATGCCGAAGAAGGCGGGAAAGCGCATGACTACTGACCAGATGCTGCGCGTTCTTATGAAAGAGATGACTGAGTTAAAGAGGCGAATGGATGAAAACGAGGAAGGGGGACCGAAACGTCCTTTGGCGGGAGCAGCCCCGGGAGGGAAAAACAAGAGGCCCAGGAGAGGGAGAGCTGTGGAAGACATCCCGGGCCCTAGTGCCCCGCTAGAGGCACCCACCCCCGTGCCGGAGGGAGGGAATCCGATTCCCGTTGTGGTCACCCCCGTGTCCGGGGACGATATGCCGCCTGAGCTGGCAGCACAACTAGCAGCGTGGTTGGGTAAAGATAGTGAGGGCGCCACGGCTGTCGACGCGCAGGTGCTGATGAAGCAACTGCGTGAGTCACGGGAAGCAGCGAAGGTATCCACACCGGCTGCGGTAGTAGAGAAGCCACAGGGGACAGGTTCGGTCGCAGAGACGCCGTCCGGTTCAGGTAAGCGGCCATTGCCGATTGCAAGGGATGAGTCAGCACCTTCTCGTAGAGAAAGGGTGGGTCAGCATGTTCCCTTGGCTATTAAGGAGAAGATATGGGCGGGAGAATATGTAAACATTTTCTCGTTGCTTACTGATCACTATGAAATGGAGCATGTTAAGGGCCAGAAGGATCTCATGCATCCGAGTGTTTGGCGCGCAAAAATGGCCGCCTTTAAGGTGAACGAAAATATTGGCAATTGGGGCAAAGCGTGGGGGGTCTTTACATCGATCTTGGGGGAACGAAGGCCCGATCTGCTGCACGAATTGCCGATTTATCAGTCTCGAATCATGGGGTACTCGGTATCACATGAGGGTAACCATTGGTTCTGCTATGATAATCTGTTTAGAAAGGCTAAAGAACATGATAAAAGCTTAACTTGGGATTGTTATGATTCTGTGTCTTGGGATAAAATGAAGGAGACTGGTATGTTGAAAGTGCCATTGGTGGGAAGTAACGTTGGCGAATCCTACCGCCAATATGCGGGGACGCCCTTTCGATCAGGTACAGGTACCGACAATTACTCGAGGCCTGCCGGAAATTCAGGAAAAAGGGGGGTTTGTTGGAACTTCAACAGGGGTAAATGTACCAGGCCCCAGGGATCGTGCAAATTTAGGCACGAATGTAGTGGGTGTGGGCAATCATCCCATCCTGAGTCCACGTGCAGAGCCAAAACGGGTGATAACGGGGGTAGAGGAGGCGCCAAACAGGTCTAATATAGTCCGAGGGGCGCCTTTACCTACCCCGATTGATACCTTGGCGATGATTCCTTGGCTCAGTGAATACCCGGATCGTACTTCTGCTGGGGTGTTGCGGAACGGGTTTTCTTATGGTTTCCGCATCCCAGTGGGGGACTTTCAAGGTGCAGCGAAATGTAAAAATCAGCTATCGGTCTTCCAGCATACGACCGTGGTACAGGATAAGATCAGGAAAGAGGTGACTCGAGGTCGAGTCGCCGGTCCGTTTAGTGTACCACCGGTTCCTAACTTTGTTTGTTCCCCTTTAGGTGTGGTCCCAAAGAAGGACCCGGGTGAGTTTCGGCTGATACATAATTTATCAGCCCCACGTGGTCTTTCCGTAAACGAAGCGATAGACCCGGAAGTGTGTTCGGTGCGGTACGCATCCTTCGATGAGGCCGTAGCCATTTTGAATCGCCTGGGGCCCGGGGCGCTGATGGCAAAATCTGATATCGAGTCAGCGTTCCGGTTGCTCCCGGTACATCCAGACGATCAGCGTCTCCTAGGTTTCATGTTTCAGGGTCATTATTACATGGATAGGTGTATGCCGATGGGGTGCTCTATATCTTGTGCCTATTTCGAAAAATTCAGTACTTTTCTACAATGGGTCTTCACAAAGAAGACGGGTTTCCGAAATGTGATGCATTACCTTGATGATTTTTTGTTCCTGGGGGCAGCCGGGGATCCGGAATGTGGGCAGGCTTTGGCACAATTTTGTGTCTTGATGAATCAGTTTGGCGTGCCATTGGCACCAGGTAAGACTGTGGGGCCGTCCACTTGCCTCGAGTTTCTGGGGATCGAGTTGGACTCCGATGAAGGTTGTTTTCGTTTACCTGCCGAAAAAGTGTTAAAGTTCAAGACATCCCTGCAAATGTGTATAAATGGATCCAAGGTCAAACTACATCAGTTACAGCAGCTAGTGGGCCAGTTGAATTTTGCCCTGAGGGTTATACCAATGGCCCGCCCCTTTTCTCGTTCGATTGCTCAAGCCATGGTCGGCCTGAAGGAAGGCCACCATCGCACGAGGCTCTCGGCTGAGGTCCGCCAGGACATGCGCATTTGGTTGGCATTCCTGGCGGATTTCAATGGTCGAGTCGTCTGGAATAAACCGGCCGTGTCCTCTGAGGAGCTGGGGCTGTGGACGGATTCGGCAGGGAGCATAGGTTTTGGTGCCATCTTTGGCACAAGATGGTCGGCACAAAAGTGGCCGACATGGTGGCATGACAGTGGATTGACAAGTAACATTGCTTTCCTGGAACTTTTCCCCATTTTAGTGGCCTTGAGAACTTGGCCCGAAGGGTTCAAGGATCACTCCGTGGTATTCTGGTCTGACAATATGACCGTGGTCGAGTGTATCAATAGTCAGGCAGCACGATGCAAATGGATTTTGAGACTACTAAAAGAAATTGTTTTACTGTGTATGCAATTGAATGTGTTGTTTAAAGCTAGACATGTCCCAGGGGTAATGAACCAGGCAGCTGATGCACTGTCTCGTTTTCGTATGCAGGCTTTCTGGGGTTTTCTTCCCACAGCGGACCCGGAGCCGGCACCCTTTCCCGAAGCTCTCTGGTCTCTCGGTGCCCCGAACTTCGTAACCTCGTGGGAGAGAGTTTAGCACCCAGGACGAGGAAGGCATATGAAGGGGCGTTCCGGTCCTATTTAGCCTTTTTGGGGACTGATAGAGAGGAGCTTTGGGGACAGGAGGAGTGGGTGGTAAATTTTCTGATGTCTTTACACCTGGTTGGGAAATCGGTGGCCACGGCTCAGAGGCATCGGGCTGCCATTTCTTTTGTTGCTAGGGCTCATGGGATCCAGGACCCGACAGCGTCTTTCGTAGTACAGAAAGCGCTACGGGGGTGGCAGCGCCTTGAGGGTCGCAGAGTAGACGAGAGGCGCCCGATAGGTTTGGATAGGCTGGCCCAGTTATTATCCAGACTCCCTGCTACGTGTTCATCTCAGTTTGAGACAGTGTTATTCCGAGCCGCTTTTACGCTGGCATTCCATGGGGCTATGCGGGTAAGCGAACTAGTGGCGAGGAACAAGCAGGATGTGACGGGAGGATTGTGCCAGGAGCACGTCCAGATCAGAGGGGAGACGATGACGGTCTCATTTGTCAGGTCCAAGACCGATCAAAGTGGGATGGGTGACTGCGTAATCATACGCAGGATTCCCGGGTCCCCCATGTGCCCGGTAAGGTGTCTAGAAGATTATTTAGCACGGAGGGTGGCAACAAGGGGGGGGACCTTGTTGAGACACGCTGACGCCACCCCACTGACAAAGTTTCAGTTTCAGCGGGTGCTTGCGATGTCGATTGCCGCTGCGGGCTTGAACCCGGGCGAGTTTGGGACCCATTCCTTTCGGATAGGGGCTGCTACAGAAGCTACAGCCAGGGGTCTGAATGTTGAACAAGTTAAATGGGTGGGGCGTTGGTCCTCCAATTGTTATAAAAGGTATGTGCGGTTGCACATGTTGTGAAGCTGTAACAATGTACTCACGCTTCTTGTTTTTGTTTGGTTTTCAGCTGCGCAAGCCTACGAGGCGGGGCGAACTTTGCAGTCGACCCAACACCGGGCCAGCGGTCAGACATCACCGGCTGTGAGAAAGGAGGTGTGGGTCGTGGGCCACTCATACGTGAGACGTGCCGCGGACGTATTCAAGGCAGGTGATATGATTCACGTGGCTGGGGAATACGGGTACAGTGTGTCCTTCTACGGAAGAGGCGGTCTCTGTATTGACCAGTTTCAATCATTTTTTGAGGGTTTACTAGGGCGGACGAGGTCACCGCCGGCTGTAGTCATAGTACATCTTGGGGGTAATGATTTGGTCACCACTGGTAGACGACTTCTCCTTGAGGCAATGCTTTCCACTGTAAGTTGGTTAGCTAGGAGAGTTCCAGGGTGCACAATTGCATGGTCCCATATGATCCCACGAAAAGTGTGGCGGGGGGCTATTTCGGTTCCGGCTTTGAATCATTCTGTTAGAAAGCTTAATAACAAAGTGAGTAGGTTGTTCCGTTCCAAGACACTGCATTCTATTTCACATGGGTGTATTAATGATGACAGTATGTATTTGGGGGATGGTGTGCATTTGTCTCGGGTGGGGAATGAGTTACTCATAGGAGACTACTTGGCATGGCTGAAAACGTTATAACATGACCTTTAGGTAGGAGTTGTGTGGGGGGTCCGGATAGCCGGTCAACTATCCGGCCTGTGGCGGTAAGGTCATGATCGGTGAGCACTAATTGGAAGATCCCTATGAGTGGGCGTCACCCAGCACGGATGGGAGCGCTCGGGGGAGGTGGCCATTGGCCCCTCAACGGGGAGGCGGTCCCTTCTAAGGATGGGTCGCCGAAAGAAAAGGAAAGGCGGTCAAGGCCCCTTCCTGGGTAGGAGGGGTTACAGCCCCCTCCTTGGGAATTTCCCGGGGCCAGGACGTCTGCGACGGCAGATGTGGTAAGTTGTGTGGGGTTTTGGGGGGGGGTCTACGCTACCTTCTAGATATCTCACACGAGTCCTCGTACGACCTCTAAGTGGCGTCGAGTTTTATTGGGGCCCCCGTCAAGTCAAGGGAAATTGGTAATTGCACTTGAGGTACGCCTCTGGGCCGCTCCTCACAAGTGAGGGCGATATTTCTGGGTTAGGGATCTTGACACCGGTTACGACCTTGCCGTTGGCCCTTAAACGTTAGGATGTACAATTTCAAAATTTCAAGTAAATGTTTTGTAGGATGTTAGTTCGGCTAGGAGAACCTTTGTATTAGAGAATCTGTTAAGGTTAGCCAAACATCGCAATGTGGTAATGAAATTGTACATAATATGAAACTGTTTATTTTATGTTTTAATTTTGTTTCATATTTTAATAAATACGGCCGGGAGGGTTACTCCCTCCCGTCTTCCAAAGACTTCAGAACTGTTTCCGGTTTCCCATCCTTGGGGATTGTGTTGAGAGGGGGTGGCGGGTATCTCAGCCATATGGAAAGGGGCGACCACTCGGTCCCCCCGAACGTATGGCAGAGTACCACGATCCCCCCGGGAAGCCATCTTGGGCGGGAGGCGAGTCTCGGCTGGTATGCCCGAAGCGGCGTAGCCGGGGCGCGCCTTTTCCCGCCCTAGAGTGGGTTGGCCTAGACACTGACGCGGCTGGCCACGCCCTAGGGGCAGGCAGGGGCGGGTTTACGCCCGCCCTGAAGACGGATAAAAGGAGAAGCAAGATCCGAAGGCATCCTCTTGTTCCTGTGCTCTGAAGCTGCACCTCCTCGCTGCACGTGAGCTCGAGACGGAACGAAGAGCCAATTTTGACCCACCCACCAGCCCCTGAGGACAGCAAGTGGTTTTTGAATAAAGTTGATGGTTAACTTTGATTTTCATTTACAGGTTGTGGTTTTATCGTGATGATTTTGATTATGTAATAAAGAATGGTCGATTTGTCTTACGTTTCGCAAATAAAGAAATTCGGCTTTAGTGTTCATTGATAAGCAGGCTTTAATAAAATTGTAGTTGCTACTGTCTTTTTTAGTTTAGTTATTTAGTTAGCATTGTCGTATTTATTTTGGTCGGGCGGTAAGGTCATGATCGGTGAGCACTAATTGGAAGATCCCTATGAGTGGGCGTCACCCAGCACGGATGGGAGCGCTCGGGGGTGGTGGCCATTGGCCCCTCAACGGGGAGGCGGTCCCTTCTAAGGATGGGTCGCCGAAAGAAAAGGAAAGGCGGTCAAGGCCCCTTCCTGGGTAGGAGGGGTTACAGCCCCCTCCTTGGGAATTTCCCGGGGCCAGGATGTCTGCGACGGCAGATGTGGTAAGTTGTGTGGGGTTTTGGGGGGGGGTCTACGCTACCTTCTAGATACCTCACACGAGTCCTCGTACGACCTCTAAGTGGCGTCGAGTTTTATTGGGGCCCCCGTCAAGTCAAGGGAAATTGGTAATTGCACTTGAGGTACGCCTCTGGGCCGCTCCTCACAAGTGAGGGCGATATTTCTGGGTTAGGGATCTTGACACCGGTTACGACCTTGCCGTTGGCCCTTAAACGTTAGGATGTACAATTTCAAAATTTCAAGTAAATGTTTTATAGGATGTTAGTTCGGCTAGGAGAACCTTTGTATTAGAGAATCTGTTAAGGTTAGCCAAACATCGCAATGTGGTAATGAAATTGTACATAATATGAAACTGTTTATTTTATGTTTTAATTTTGTTTCATATTTTAATAAATACGGCCGGGAGGGTTACTCCCTCCCGTCTTCCAAAGACTTCAGAACTGTTTCCGGTTTCCCATCCTTGGGGATTGTGTTGAGAGGGGGTGGCGGGTATCTCAGCCATATAAACTATGTGTAGAAATGTTATATTATATAAGTGTATGATTTTCTGTGAACTTTTATGATTTCTTTGTATCGAATAAAGTTATTTGACTGACTGCTTCAGTATGTGTGTCTATTCTCAGCCAGGCAGATGACTGATACCTTGTGAATTCTTTTTAGGCCACAATTATATGCAATAATATGGAGCAGCTATGACAAGAATTCAGCACCTATTCACAGCCTGACATGGACAGGAAACGCATAGCCTTCTAAACTGAGGAGCTTCCGTCCAAACACTTGTAAAAGTAATTATAATGACAGTGATGTATCCCGGACACAAGAAGAATGGGAGACGCACCTCTTAAGAGAACAACAATTCCTATACTAAATAGGTGTCTTCCTTCGACAAAAATATATTTAAGCATACAAAAGCTGTTCAATGTCTTTCAGAAAACATATGAACGAGCAATTCAGTAACTAAACAAATGCATCTTATTTGTTATGAGTTAAAGTTGACATGACACCGTTTTAAAGTAGCACTATATGAAACCCATAACAACCTTATTAAAGATTAATTTAAACCATCTACACGTGCAGGAATAGTAGCTCAGTAAGTTAGATATTCGTTGCTAACATTTGTGTTTAATTAGCTGGTAACCTGTTCGAATCCATGCAGGACAAACTCATTCTTCCGATCTCGTTAGTTTGAGTACTTTTAAATTAGGTAATGGGCAAGCCTAGCAGGATAAGAAACGAAGCGGAGCTTGAGGCGATGTAGAAATAAAAAGCACATATTATAGTAATGTATACTGGTACGGGGGGGGCTGAATAACACCCCCCACCCCGCCCCCGCTAGCCTGATCCGCGCACCGGTCGAGGGGAACATCTAATGCCGGGATTAAGGACCTGGGAGGTGACATAGAATACTGGATAAGCCCGCACTAGGAGCCTTATCACAGAAACACCAAGGTGCCACTCTGAATCCACAACGCTGTGTCCTGTTTGCAGGCAGTGCAGTCTGCCTTCATCGTACTGCATGGAAAGGAGGACTTTTATCACGTTCCCAACATCCTACACGTAGACATGTAACATCCATATAGTACGTGCATAGAAGCCATTTTAGCTAGAAGTTCACATAATGACGCATTTTCTTCAGAAAAGTGTAATCCGTTTACCGCTGGTGTATACCGATAGAGACGTCAAACATGTCTGACGAAGTAACTTCCAGGGGCTGCACTACTGATGGGCCACACAACATTTTGTGCACATGTGCCAGGTGCGACTTTTGCTGGCCGGGACTAGGTACCCCATTTCCGAAATAAGTTAGGAAACATGGGAATTAAAATAAAATAAAATAAAACTCCCCGTCCTTTGCCTCATTAACTCCTAGCTGGGTCCCAAGTCGCGCTTCTTCTGCTGCTCTCCGAGTCCTCAACAGGAAGCAGCCACCCACAGGCAGCCTCCCTCCCCTCCGCCAATCATAATGCTACAATGGCAGCGTTGTGATTGGTGCGGTGCAGGCGCACAGCGCACCAGCCGGGAGCCTAATCGGAGGCCCTTTTCTCTACATAGGCTGCATGCAGCCTACATAGAGAAAAGTGGAGTGCGCATGACTGCTTTGGTCAGCCCCAGGCCAACCAAAGCAGTCAGGGCCCAAAGCATTGGGCTAGCCGCGGCCCCCCCCTGCCCTCAAGCAGGACCACGTACCCGCCCGCCCACAACCAGGCACTCCAGGCACTCCTGCTTTCTCGCAGTGCAAGAAGCAGAAACATGAAATGGTAGTTTTACCATTTTAAGTGTCTGCTTCTCGCACTGCAAGAAAGCAGTGGGGCAACGCCCCAACACCCCGATGGAGGAGCCGCCACTTGACTTTCCCGCTTGTCCACGGGAACTGAGGCCAATGGCACTGGAAAGTACTGAACATGCTGGTCTTAAGTATCCTTTGAGTGGAAGACTCACCACGATTTGAACAGTGAGTGAACAGGAGCTGTTTGAACAGCTCTTTAGATAGGAAGTCTTCTCTCTGGCCAGTTCAGGCCAAACTCCAGTGCAGCGGCCATTTAGCACTCCAGACAACATGATATTGCTGACATAATCATCAACACCGATTGATTCCGAAATGGGGGTGGTGATGAACAGAGTGTCTGAATTAAGCAGACCACTCTTACCCAGTCCAAAGATCAGGGCTTGATCCATCACCGTTTTTTAGCTCACTGCACCATCCCAGCTCAGAACCTGGCTACATGCAAATTAGTCTGTCCCTGGCCCAGTGCATCATGGGAACAGGGCAGGCCAGACTACCAAGCCAATTCTTATACTGGGAAGGAAACAAGCTTCCGGGGACCGGTTTCTGGCATTTCAGCCGCCTTCGGCCCGGCTTGCTTGAATCCTGATGGTGCAATGAGCAAGGGACTCACATCTGAGTATACCCTTCCACGCTTATGGTGGACAAAATGATTCCGAAATGGGGGTGGTGATGAACAGAGTGTCTGAATTAAGCAGACCACTCTTACCCAGTCCAAAGATCAGGGCTTGATCCATCACCGTTTTTTAGCTCACTGCACCATCCCAGCTCAGAACCTGGCTACATGCAAATTAGTCTGTCCCTGGCCCAGTGCATCATGGGAACAGGGCAGACCAGACTACCAAGCCAATTCTTATACTGGGAAGGAAACAAGCTTCCGGGGACCGGTTTCTGGCATTTCAGCCGTCTTCGGCCCGACTTGCTTGAATCCTGATGGTGCAATGAGCAAGGGACTCACATCTGAGTATACCCTTCCACGCTTATGGTGGACAAAATGATTCCGAAATGGGGGTGGTGATGAACAGAGTGTCTGAATTAAGCAGACCACTCTTACCCAGTCCAAAGATCAGGGCTTGATCCATCACCGTTTTTTTAGCTCACTGCACCATCCCAGCCCCACCACCCCCTTTTTGAATCGTTTTTGGCCACCACAAGTGTGGCAGGGTATACTCAGACATGAGTCCCTTGCTCACTGCACCACCAGGATTCAAGCAAGCCGGGCCGACGACGGCTGAAATGCCAGAAACCGGTCCCCGGAAGCTTGTCTCCTTTCCGGTGAAGAATTGGCTTGGTAGGTTGGTCTGCCCTGTTCCCATGAGGCACTGGGTCAGACTAATTTGCATATAGCCAGGTTCTGAACTGGGGTGATGCAGTGAGCTAAATAACGGTGATGGATCAAGCCCTGATCTCTTGACTGGGTAAGAGTGGTCTGCTTAATTCAGACACTCTGTTCATCACCACCCCCTTTTTGAATCATAATCATCAACACCAGCACCTTCTCCTAGGCCTGAAAGGAAATTAGTTGTCTAGAAATCTTTACAATTGCAGCTGGGAAAAAAACATAAATGCCCAAACAGTAACAGCCACCATGTGCTATCAGGTACTGCACAGGGGCCAACCTGGGTAGTACTCTAAGGGTGAAAGAGGCATATGGAAGCACCCAATGGGTAGGTACCCCATCAAGATAGCTCAAGAGTAGATGTACACAGGACATCAGGGAGCAGAATAGAAGAAGTTGAAAATGCACCACCTGAAGTACAGCGGCAACAAGAAGTGAAGACGATGATGACATGCAATATTTTGGAACATACAGCAAATAATTCCTGCAGGTTGTTGTTTATATCGAGACAAATTGAAGATGTTTTTCAAAAGCAATACAGGACCATTTTGCTTGCTGCCCCTGCCCCATGTCGTCAGTTCTCTGTGTGCATACCACTGCACTGTCTGTTTTCCCCTACATGTTTCATTATGCTGCCCTTGCCGGCCAGCCCTCTGTGCTTAGCTTGCTGCCCCTGCCCCGTCTCTCTCTCTTCTGAGCTCTGCTCTCCGTGCATGTTCCCTTGTTCCCTCCAACTTGCCCTATATGGTCCATTGAGCTACCCCTGCTCCTGCCAGCCTGCCCTCCGTAGGCAGCATGCTGCCCCCTCTCACCTACCCTCTGCTCACTGTCAGGCTTTCCGTGTCCTCTTCCAACTACCCTTTATAGTCAGTTTGCTGCTCTGCCTATGATGGTCTGCCCTCCATCTTCTACTTCCTGCCCCATACCCAGTCCCAGCCTGCGCTTCATTTTCTGTGAGCATGATCCTGCTTTCTCCTTTCTGTCCACTGTGGTCCATTGTGCTGGCAATGCCATCAAAGAAATACAAAGGAAACACCTGGGGTAAAAAACATAACAGTGGTCTCAAGTAAGAAGATATGTTAGTATAATAAAGTTTTAATAGCATAAAAGAATAAAACATAAACATGAGTTAAAAAATAATTCAACTGAATATTAAGAGAGCATCAGTGCAGAAAATGTGGTCAATGCTAAAAAAACATGTCACACAAACAGTAAATAAATGTCATATAAGTGTGACACTTTTTCCCTTGAGTGGACGGCTCATTTTAGATAGCCATGATTGTTCTCCCAGAGCCTGTTCCAAGTGGAGACAGGCTTTTTGCACCACCACCATTCCCTTTAGCTGCACCATGGCAATCACTGCAGGAAATCTAATTAGCATTTTCCCATTTTTCTAGAGTTAGTATCCTCATTTTACTCGCAGGGTCTCTATATTGTTTGAGACCCGATGACCTACATTTGATGGGATTGAATTTCCATTGAGTGCGTAATTTACATACCCAATACATGCTAAGAGATCCTGTTTAGGCGAGAGACTCCTTGATTTCTGAAACCAAAAATGGCTTATATTTATGTTTCCTGACTAAAATTCCCTCAGCTACAATATAAGTTAATGGGGAAAAAACATTTACCCTGTTTTGTTTTCAAAATCTTCCATTTCCCAATATGATAATCTTGGCATATGTGGTACCCTTATTGCCAATATATATTATACAGGTTCATAATTAATGTACTTGTGAGGATCACACTCACATGGCATTTCTTAATATTTGTGTGTGACATTTATTTTGAGTACCAAGTATGTTTTTCTCACTTATACATACTGTCACATTATTTCTGTTGAATTATTTTGCTGAACTAATGTTTATGATTTTTCTATTATGTTAATAAAACTTTATTAAACTAACGCCTCTCTGCAACTGCTAACCTGCTCCCTGTGGTCAGCTTGCTGACCTTGCACACCTCTCATCCGCCCTCTATTGTCCATGTGTGCACTCTTGCCCCACCCCGTCCAGTGTGCTGCCTCCTCCCCCACCACCTCTTTTTCCACATTTATGCTTTTTGTAAGCATTAGCCATAATTTCTATGACAAAAAGAACCCCATTATTTTATTTATTTCTAAATTAAATGTTTTTGGTTTTACAGCTTTGAGTCCATCAAGATGGCTTCAGGTGTGCCACACTTTTTTCATAAATGCGAATATTCACACTCTGTTCATTAGAGCTCGGTGGTACACTGCAGTCGAGTGCTGGGGAGTTAACTGACAGATTGCTTCAGGTGGTGAAAGTACATGTTTCAGTCTGCATGTCTGAATCTTTTACAGACATGTATAAGAAATACAATTGAGAACTCATATCAAATACTTCCACATTTTAACTGACTAGAGCACAAACCATATTTTCAATGCAAAACAAACCCTCTCATTTTATTCATTTCTAAAGGAAATGCTTTAGGTTTTAGTGCTTTGACTCTAGCAAGATGGCCATAGATGTGCTGCACTTCTGACCTGTATAAAGAATGTAAGTGCTTTAGTTATTCATCAGAACACACTGGGAGGCTGCAATAGAACAATTGGAATCAAGTGGCAGGACTGACATTCTTCTGCGTCTGTTAGAATTCCATGGTTTTACTCATAGCTTAAAAGTTTTCAGATTGCTTATGTGTCACATTTTCTTCATTCAATGCACTTATGGTTGACATTCAACTGCCAAATGAGTGACACTTAGAGTGACACTTTCTTGCGAATAAAGCCAAAGCAATGAGGTGCATAGAAAGATATAAATTCTAGAAATGACACCCTTGGAGTAATGAGAATCTCAAAAATTCCCTTGAAACTGCTGCAAAAACCATGAAATTGAAGGTTGACACTTGTTTTAAGATGAACACTTAGGGGCATATTGAGAATGCCCCCGCAGCTCATTAACGCAGCAGGAGCGTCACTTTTGTAACGCTCCGGAAGCAAAGTGAGCCTGCCCATATTTACAATGCCACATAAAGCCACCCTGCGTGGCTTTTTAAGGTATTGTAAATATGGGCCCCTTTCACGCATTAATCTGCTCCATGGACGTTGCTGTGGGTGTTTTCCATGCAACACCCATGGATTCTGACGCATTCCCAGATTTACATCGTTTTGTAAACCTGGCAATGCATCCGATTCCTACACCTCCTCAAAGGAGGCGTAAAAGTGGTGCAACAAGTAAAAATACCTTTATTTTGCCTCTTTTTTTGCTCTCTGTGTGCTGATTTCTGCAGCATGCATAGGAGGATAAAACTCCATGAAGACTGTTTCTGTGCAGTAAGGTGTCCCTTCCTGCACATAAACAATCATCCCTGCAATGCAGGCACCCTGGTGCAAAGGGGCCAGTGTTAATGCTAGGCAGCCAATTGTGCGCCAGTGCAGAGGAAAGCACAGGGATGTGTCGTATTGCTGTAAATATGACACATCCATGCACTTTCCTAATTAAGCAGCTTGGCACAGCATGATGGTTTGTGGCGCCGCGCCATTTTCTAGTAAATATACCTCTAAATGTCTGCATGTTTTGCGTAAGCCTATCCTATATTGTGTGTACTACAATTTTTTTTAATTGTGCATATTCACAGTGCTTTCAGTCGCAGACTGCACCTTCATAGCAGCATAATACAGCAGTCACTATACCCCACTGCACCTATCAGGCCTCAATTCTGTTTCTCAAAACCTCTGCAGTGACAGCATAAACCAAATGAGGTATCATCACGTTATAATGCATTTCCCATCAATTTCTTTAATTTGTATGATTCATCACATTGTATTTGCGTATATTTTGTATGTGGTTATTTAAAGATGAAAGACCAAAGAAATAGTTTTACATTATTTTTACTTGTTCCTATTTTGTTGTGAGACCTTGGCTGCTAAAGCCATCGATTCCTTATGAATTCTGCAGTTTCAAATTTAGGGATTTAAGGGTAGATGACTATTACTCTACAGTAAAGCCTGCAGAAAGGTATTTAATCTGACAGATTACCACAGTACACTCACTTTGCATTAGTAATCTGCTTTGTAATCACAATGGGCTCAATGAAATAAACTGTAATTGACTTGGGATTACGCAAACCAGTTGCTACAACAGCATTTGTGATAGAAGGCACCTGTAACTAAAATTACATAACCGTCCAAAACAGAAATATGTCATAAATAATGGTATATTTAGATTATATAGATCAACACATTTTTTGCAGACGCATCTGTTTCACTCTTGGTTTTATTGAGCTATTGTTTAAACTCACAATCGCCATGTATAGCATGAACAGAATTGTTCCTTTTAATGCAAACTGGGAAACTGAAAACTCGAGTTAGCAGGAGACAGGGAGACTATTAACACGTTTGCGTCCACTTGTCCTTATCCACGTATGTGCACTTCCAGAAGTGGAATGGGAGGCCAAGGACAACATAAGCCGTCAGTGTGCAAGTATAGGCTGTGTGTCTAATCTACAAGAGCATGTATTTACAAAAATACATTAGCAGCAAGGCAGAGGTCCCTGGACATCGACCAGTGCCATCAAAATCCATTCAGCATAGGTTTTCTGAACAGTGAAATCTTTATTGTCGCAAAGGAATGTATGATTCGAATTAAGAGGGTGTCACACATAAGACAGGAATGTGTTCAAGAAGTAAGAGCGACATTGGGGATGCAGTACTGAAGATTTGCATGCCGAAAAAAATCCAAGTAAAGATACAATTACAAAACAGGTCTCACCACGCCATTAAACTTTAATGTGGCCTAGTATGGTATAACACATGCTGTAGAGATCCGATTACTGCAGGACAGAGTCGCTGTAGAATGAGAGAGCAGCGTCTGACTCACCTAATTGCTGCCAGGCCACAATGCTGGGGAGTTCTGTTGCCAGGCTGACTGATTCACTAGCTTCCTTTGCTTAAGTTGTGAAGCATTAGGGCCAGTGCTTAATTTGAGCAGGTGGTTTCCGGGGTTCGGCAAGGACACTAAATGATCAACACTGGCACTTATGACAGTCTGCCACATGGTGGCACTGTTTGACTAATTTAGAGATGAGCACAACTACAGTTTCTTATTATTTCAATATACTTCTCAAAATGACTATTACTTGATACCCAGGCTATTCTTAGCGATTGGGGGCCTGCAAAATTCTGAATTTTGTGGCTCAATGGTTAGAGTGGCAGACCCTGATGCAGAGGTCTGGCCCGGGACCAGGGTTCAATTCCCCGCCTCGGCGGGTCTTGGGCTCAAAATTCCACAGACCTGATAATTCTCGCCTCAGTGCCTATTCCAATCATGGAGTCCCACT
The DNA here is from genome assembly GCF_964263255.1 of Lissotriton vulgaris. Lineage (NCBI taxonomy): Eukaryota > Metazoa > Chordata > Amphibia > Caudata > Salamandridae > Lissotriton > Lissotriton vulgaris. The sequence goes on from NC_141694.1 coordinate 1,333,845,528, forward strand.
CTGCAACTCTGGGCAATAGCGTGCTTAATCTCCACACCGGCCCCCACAACGCTAAGGATGCCTGGCCTCCACCTTGGGGGTGCCCTGGAGTGGACGCCTCACAGGGAAAGCCAGGATGGGTTCCACAGCGGTATTCGTACAAGTGAGTAGTGCGCTATACAAGTATCAATTTTACAATTTTCATTCTTGTAGGAGTGTGCTGCTTAGTAGTTATGTTGGTACTGTCACTGGCAGCACTGGCAGGGGCAATGGGTGGTGCAAAGTGCAGAGGCCTCCTGATGAGGGCCGACACTTATTTGATTACAAATGAAACACTGATGAGGGTTGAAGTTCTTTGGCCGGGCTGAAGAGGGGTGTGACAAACTGCAGCAGCAAGCAGCAGTTCAAGGCGTAGTGTCTGAATGGAATTTGGACAAGGAATCACAGGCAGCTCTCCCCTCCGCACGCTAGAGTGTTTCACTCTGGCCGGCTGGCAGCAGTGACACAACATTATTGAATAATTCCTATGTGAAGAAGTCATATCTCAATTTGAAATTGTGATGTGACTTGTTCACACAGGAATTATTCAAATATGTTACATCACTGCTGTTTGCCAGGACCTCCTGCAAGTCAAAGGATTCTTTGAGGTATAAATCTGCTCCTGCATTCGCTTTGCTTAGAGGTTGCTGTGCCAACCCGAGACCTCAACTTCTATGACTCAAAACTTAGCTGCCCCACCCATGCAAGATGAGGCAGCAGCCACACATGTCTCAAAGAGGGCCCGGATTGGGGGGGGGGGGGGGGGGGTACATCGCTTCACAGGCAGAGCGGGATTGCATAGTTTAGGCACTGCATTCAAGTCTTTTTTTTGAAGTGCCACATGAACCCCAAAGCATGTCAGGGTGCTCTCTACGCTTGAATAATGCATTTGAATGTGTTGATAGGGACATCAGCATTAAAACAAATCAGTCTAGCCCCAGATGCTAGTACATTGCAGGGCTCTTTAATCAGAATGTCAGACTTTATTCTCATGTGGCTGAAGAAGATGGTGTGAATGTATAGGAAATATGCTCTCATTTTAGCTTCCAGAGCACCTTACATAACCTCTATGAGAATATCATGACAAAAAACTGTTTTCTCTCATACATGGTTCGTCAAATCACAGCAGGGGGTCAGCACCGTAGAAAACACTACATTTCCAAACATTAGTATGGTAGAACCAAAAAATGATTTGCATGTGAACTAAATCTGTTAACTCTTTATTTATGCTTTTTTTGTGACTCTCAGAGCCTGCCATTCAGTACAATCCATTTCAATTGAGACAATGACCCTGAGTTCTAATGGCTGCCATGACACATTGTTCATGTTGTGAACTGCCAATCAAGGGAGGGTGTTCCCTTTGTGATACCACTGCATGTCCCTCGGGGTCAGGGTGTACTCCCCTTGCACTTACATATATATTTTTTTGTTGTTTTCAGGATGCAGGGCCCATGTCCTGTAATGGCTGCCACAAATTGTTCAGGTCGTGGCCAGCGAATCAGGATTTACAAGCCAGTTCCCTTTTAAAGTGGCCAGTCAGAGCAAACACAATTTTTTTTAACCTCTTCATGAGCACCCCAAGCACCTCATTAAGTGAAATGTTCTCAAAATTGGCTGAACACATTTACAGCACATGACAAAAAGCACCCTGTCGGTTCCAACTGTAAACCTAATTTCACACTTTTTTGTATCAATTCTCAAAATTATTGTAATTCACTTAAGAAATAAATGTTTCAGGGCTCCCCTTTTTCTTGGCACTCACTTGATGGATCGCCACAAAACTTTCCAGGAAGAATCTGAAGTGAATGGACTTTTTTTTTACAACGTTTTGTAAAGAGTCAGCAAACAGGACCAAAATTAATATTGAGAAAAATAAAAAGGCTGTCCTATAAATACATTACCTTCTGGTGGTAGGTAGTTATAGTTAGGAGTAAGGGCCTGATCACGGGTGTGATGGATGGGATACTCGTCACAAATGTAACAGATATCCCGACCACCGTATTACAAGTTCAATAGGATGTAATAGATTGTAATATGGTGGATGAGAATTCCATGACGTAACCCTATCCACCAAACTCTTAATCAGGCCCCTAGTTTCCATTGACAGAGCATTTTTCTGTTTTGTTAATAGCTTTTGTGCCATTTGACAAATGTTCATTACATTTTCAAATCTAATTTGCCATTCACTTCAGCTGCTGTCCGGAAAGTTTCAGGGTGATCTGTCATGCAGGGGCTTAGAAAAATGGGGGGTTGGGGGGTCTCAACATACTCTTTCCCCATGCAATTTCCCATAGAAATTTTAGACACACTATAGCCCAATCTGCTGAACAGAATTACACTAAATTGGGCAGAAAGCTAGATCTTGGTCCAGAAAGAGTGCTTTTTCTAATTTGGTACAAATCGGTTTAGTGGTTTTAGAGTTAATAAAGAGAACAGATTTATGTATATCTAGAGACACTGATCCACCATGGATCAATCACAATGGGATCCACATGCCACCAGCAAAGCCATGATTGGCTGGCCACAACATGAAAGGAAACTTGTGGATGCCATTTTGTGCACTGGGACTCAGTCCCGGGGTAAAAACAAAAGTTACATTTGATAGAAGGGTTCAGGGTAGAGGTACTCTGAACCCATGAGACTGATAGAGGTGTCTGTGAGGGAATACTCATGGGCTAGAAATTTCCCAAACGTTTTTCTTTTGCACACATGCAGTTTCACTGTGGTGCTAAGTGAGGCCCCCTTTGTGCATCCTCAACAGTCTTGTCAATACGTGGATCCAAGGCTCAATAAAAAATACACCCATTCACAGACCAACTTGTACACCCACAAAACAACTCACACATCCATACATCCACTCACATATCCACTAACAGACCCAGAGAACCACTCACACCACACAGGCAGTCACACACCTATTCACGCAGATACATACATACCCATACATCCACTCACATGCCCAAATAGCCACTTACACACCCTCTCACATCCATACAGCAAAACCACTGACACAGCCTTTCACATACCCATATAGCCACTTACACACCCACTCAGAGACACGGAAAACCCAATGCACACCCATACAGGCTCCCACATATCCATACAGCCACTCACACACCCATTCACATGCCCATACAGTCAATTATGCATCTACTCAGAGAACCAGAGAACCCCTCACAGACCCACACAGGCACACACACAGGTGCCACACAGCTACATACAAAATAACACAATGACTCACACACCCACTCACATACCTCTACAGCCACTCACACATCCACTCACAGACATACAAAACCACTCACATGCCCACTCACAGACCCACACAGCCTGTCATACATGCACTCACACACCTACCACACACTCAGACACCCACTCACACACCCCCAAAACCTTTCACACACCCACTCACATACCTAAGCAGTCACTCACACACCTATTCACAGACCCACACAGCCACTTACACACCCAACCCCCCCACACACATACATACACACAACTACTCACACACCCACTCACACACCTGTACATTCACTTACACCCAATCAGAGCCCCAGAAACGACTTACCTACCTTGTCACACACCCATAGTCACTCACTCACACACTGATTTAAACACTCATATGGCCACCCACTTACAGAAACACTCACACATCTACTCACAGACCCAAACCGGCACTCACACACATACTTACCTACCAGTGTACATACTTATACAGCCAGTCACACACCTACTCACAGAGCCATAAAACACTTACACACCCACCCACTCACATTCTGACCACACACTCACACAACCACTCAAGCAACCAATCACAGACCCATGCAGCCACTCACACACCCACTGAGAGACCCGGGAAACCCCTCACACACCTACTCAGACATCCATACAGCCACTCATGTACCCAGTCATAGATTTACACAAGCACTAACACACCCACACACCCACCTCACACACATACTCACACACCCACACAACTACTCACACACACCCTCACACACTCATACATCTACTAATGGACACCCACCTACAGACCCACACAGCCACTAATATATGCACTCATAGACCCACAGAACCACTCATACCACCACTCATAGACATACATAGCCTCTCATACATATGCCCCCCTTCCCAACAAAATGTCCGGGCCCTGGGGATAAGGTGCTAGGGGCAAAAGTTGACATGGCAAGGGGGGCAGCATGCCACCCTCCCCATTAATTATTGTGTAAAGCCCCGGGTCCCCTGGCCTGAAAATGGCCTGGGAAGGAGAGCCATGTGACCCTGAAATATATTGCCTGGCCCTGGGGGATGGGATCCCTGGGGTCAAAAGCAGGCCAGGTAGGAGAATGCCCCTTTCCCCTAAAAAATGCACCAGGCCTGGGGGATAGTGGTCCTTGGGTCAAGTGAGGCGAGGGAGGGGTGCCCACGGGTTAACTGCCTTTTGAGGGTTGAGCACAGGGTCTGGCCTCTTGCTAGTCTCTGCGGTCAACTCCCAGTAATTGGGATAATGTGCAGTTATTATTAAATGTTACTTTTGTTAAAAAATCCTAAGAATTCACTGAAAAAAATAAATGTTGCAGGGACGTTGTAGTTATAGTTAGAAAATGGCATTTAAAAGCCACAGCTATTTACTGAAGAAACAAAGGTTACGAGGACGTTATAGTTCCAAAACAGAATTAAAAAAATACAGGGATGTTATAGTTAAGTTCAGATTTTACACACATAAAAACAATGAAATTTAACAGGTAAACTATAACTCGTGCAATTAGGTAACTATAACTTGCGGAAATTCTATTTTGTAACTATAACATCCTTATAACCTTTGTTTTTTTCAGTAAAGTTCTATGTGTTTTTAATGCTATGTCATAACTATAATGTCCCAGTAACCTTTGTTTTTTTCAGTGACTTTTATGGAAAGTGATATTGCAAAAACTTCTGAACCGAATTACACCAAATTTGGGAGAACTCTAGATCTTGGTCCAGAAAGTGTGCATTTAGTGATAAAATCAAGTTTATGGATGGAATAAACACAAAGCAGCCAAGGGTAGGGTCATTATGAACAATGAGTTATTGAAATAAACTGATGTATTTACTTACCTTGGGATCATTTTAGGCAGGAAGCTAGATTGGAAACCCCAGATAGACCTTCTGGCACTCAAACATCGCCAACTGGCAGGAGCCCTGGTAAATGAGTATAGGCTCTCTCAAACTAAGCCAGTTGGTCCTGTGTTAAAGATCTATAACACCAAGGTCATGACCTCTACTTTATATGGAGCAGAATTATGGGGATTCAAAAATTTGGTTCCCCTATCCCTGGCTCAGAATAAATTTGTGAGGGGCCTCACAAGCCTTGCTCAAAACATTTCATGAAACCCCTTGTATATCGATCTGGGGTGTAACTCACTCGCAGATGTTGCAAGATTTAGACCCCTGGCATTTTGGCAAAGATTGTGGTCTACCCCAGAATTGTCGCACTATGGCAATGTGCTTAAAGATGTAAGAGAAGAAGACACGTCCCATAAGATCAGTTGGCTAGCCAAGATAAAGTATTCCCTGGAGGGAATGGGTATGAGTAATTTGTGGGAAGATCCGGTTAGGACCCAGTTTCCGCCCAAAAAAGAATTCAAGGAGATTTATTGGGATATGGTTAGAGTGAACAATGCACGAACATCCAAGAACTCAACATTAGTAAATAACTTCCTTGAACACAAGATTGAACTCACTTATGAAAAATTCCAGGATTACATAACCAAGTCCAGTGATAGGAAATTTATCAGTTCAGGGTTGGCACCCTTCCTGTCAAATTCTTTACTAAAAATTGGCACAATGCGTCTGACAGCAAATGTGCATATTGCCACGATCTGGATGAAACAGTTCCACACATACTGTTTGTATGCCCCACCTACAAATCTCCACAGAGCAAATGGCTAAAACACATTTAGTTAAATATGGGTACTAGGACAAGTGCAACCGCATTATGAATAATGAAAACCAACACACAGGAACCTCTTGTGAATGCATTAGCAAAATTCCTAGGATGGACGTGAAGAATACGATCTGCTTTTATTAGCTAAAAAATAAAGTAAAGCGATTGATGTCAGTGATTATTTTTAAAAGAACATATTCCAAGATGAATTCTTGTTGTTATGTACATAATTGAATGATTGGCTTATGTATATTTATGTAAATATTTTACATGATTTTAGCATTTGTATCATATACAAATTACCTACTTTTTAGGATCTGTACAGTATATTAGTGGTTTTATATCCTTTTTTAAGACAAATATATGATAGCGGTCATGTCATGACTATGATGTTAATATTTTTAAGATTGCTAGAGTGTAACAAGATGGTAACGAACAATGTATACACTATGTTACTGTACATGTAATGTGCATTTTATGATTATTTAATCGAAATAAAAACGTACAAAGATATATATATATATACCAACAAAGTCCCTCTGCAGAAAAGGCCAGAGGACACAGCGGGGAATACCATCCAGACATTTATTCACTGTACCAGGCATGATGCATTTTGGTGTAAGTGCCTTCCTCAGATGCCTAATTACCATAGGTCGCACTCCCCCTTCTTTAAATATTATCGGGTGCTCCAATTGGCTGGAGTGTAGCGGGCTCCGTTATTGATGGTTTGCAGCTGTGGTCCGATGTTCACATGACTCCAAATCCCAGCATGCACTTTTCCAGTGAGTGTTAATTACGGAGCTGAATAAAGCTTCAATGAGCGCTGCTGTACCCAGTATAGAAGGGAACAGGCTAATGTGAGCCGAGTGAGTCCCGTAGTAGAAGTGTTCATGGCTGCCTCGGGTCCCCAACGCCTCAACCCCAAGCACGAATTCCAAGCAAGGCCATGACGTAAAGATACAGTGATCCGACGTCCCCGATATACATATACACACATATATTATATCTATATATATAAATATATATATATATTCGCTCCATTCCTTTGCTTGCAAAAGAAAATTCTGCAACTCGGGGGTGTTCGGATTTTTTTTTATTTCTCGATGACCAGCAGCAACAGACGCGTTTCGGCAAACTGCCTTCTTCGGTGTTGATGACACACCGGAACAGTCACAATGTAAATAAAAAAGAACACATATTTACACAGTGAATTTTGTGATTGCACTTCTTACATTGCAATCTCATCTTCAATTGAGGCGACTAGAGTCACAATATATATTTTAGATCTACTCACAAAATTTCAGAGAGGCCTGAACAGTGGAGAGGAGTTAGCCGCACACATAGGCAATTGTTTTGGGACAATTATGGCTGTCATTTAGGGCCGGGAGCCCATATAATTGATGTTGGAACTGTAATCGTAATGTGTTTTCCTAAACATTAGAGAGAGTAGAAAAAATGACAATAATGCAAGCCTCAATGGAACATGATATTGCAATGTAAGAAGTGCATGTAGGAGAGTTACACAAGGAAGGGACATTTGCCGATCCACAGCGAGATTGAGTACGAATACCATGTCATACAGTGCATGGCAAAACCTGATACACAATATGCACTGTATGAATATTTGTTCCCGTTTATTTACAATTGTGTTTTTTAAGTATGAGAACAATCATGGTACGCATGAATGACATCATGCAAGATATGAGCTGCATATGTAATGCTGGTTTATATGAAACTTTAAAATGGCGCTGACGTGAGAGTGAGAGCGCTGGTCCCATCTTTGTTACAATGCACGAATGCAATGTCTTTAAAACATGGCCTTTCCCGGTGTGTCATCAACACCGAAAAAGGCAGTTTGCCGAAACGCATTTGTTGCTGCTGGTCATTGAGGAATAACGTTTTTTTCCAGCGCCCATGAGAGTGCGAAATTTTCTTTTGCAAGCAAAGGAATGGAGCGATAATACATTGCGGAGTCCACAGCTGCAAATCTGCACCCATCCAAGAGTGCTTTGTTGAAAAGTGGAGTCGGAGCATATATATATATATATATATATGTATATATATATATATATATATATATATATATATATATATATATATATATATATATATATATATATATATATATATATATATATATATATATATATATATATATATATATATATATATATTTTTAGAGTTGTTGTTGAATAAACCGAGCTGAAAATCACCCAAGCACGTGTGCCGCATCATTGGAGTAAAATTGTTGTTTTGGGCCATGATCCGGCCCCTATGCTGAGCACCAGTAGTGGATCGCGAAACAAGGTTTGAAGGATCACTTTGTATGCAAATATATATATATATATATATATATATATATATATATATACATATATACATATATATATATATATATATATATATATATATATATATATATATATATATATATATATATATATATATATATATATATATATATATATATATATATATATATATATATATATATATATATATATATATCCAAGCAATTTACCGTCTTTACTTCGCAGACAGAGAGTCGAGGCCCAGATAGCTTTTCAAGTGTTTTTATTCCGCAACACTAACACTCTACGCGTTTCGCAGCTTCTGCCGCTTTCTCACTCGTGAGAAAGCGGCAGAAGCTGCGAAACGCGTAGAGTGTTAGTGTTGCGGAATAAAAACACTTGAAAAGCTATCTGGGCCTCGACTCTCTGTCTGCGAAGTAAAGACGGTAAATTGCTTGGATTTAAAGGGGTGTGGCGATACCCCGTCGAGGCCCGCCACAAACTGAGAAGGCGCCGGCATGACTTTCGCTAAACAGTATGGATATATATATATATATATATATATATATTACCTACTGGCGGTCGCCAGTAGGTATATATAGTTAGGATTTTTTCCCTATGGGATTTCTGAAAATTCTATGTCTAATAACTTTGGCGTTTGTGGACGGAATCGGCTGAAATTTTCAGGAAAATGGCACATTTTGTTTCTGAGCAGCTCCTGGAAATTTGGGGGGGTTTCGTCAAGGGGGGGCTGAGAAAAAAGGGGGGTCCCAAAACGCGTTTTTAACATTGAGTTTTCCATAGGGCGGTTGGACTCACTTTTAGCTCGAACGGCTGAATGGATTTGCACGAAACTTGGCAAAATTGTAGGGACTGTTAGCCCGATGTGCCTTTGCTAGGTCTCAATATATGTGCTTCAGTGGATTTTGAGAAATTAACGTTTAAATCAAGATATATATCTGTAACAGCGCTCCGGGCAGCGATCCGGTTCGCGTACTTTTCGCTTATCGGAACTTTGCGAAGCGAAGCTGATTGGCTCTCCGGTGTCTGTCAACATTCTAAACAGTCCGGTGCGGCCGCCATCTTGTCTCTCGGTAGGATCGAGAGACAAGAGGAGGCCAAAACAAAGGGGGAAATGAAGGAAAGGGGCAAGGTAGACCCCTTCTGACCCCCTAGGATTGATGAGGGGATATTATAGAGCCACGCTGGGCCCAAAAAAAAAAAATCCGATTTTTTCGCCGTAGAGACGCGTCTTGGTACGCGAACCGGGCAGCTAACCGGCAGTGTAACGGGAGTCTGAGGAGAAGCTGATTGGCTGTTATCATTGTAAACAGTCTGGAGCGGCCGCCATCTTGTCTCTCTGTGGGATCGAGAGACAAGAGGTGGAAAAAAGGTGTAAATGAATGAAAGGGGTAAGGCAGACCCCTCCTGAACCCCTAGGATTGATGAGGGGGCTATTAAAGTTCCCTGGGGGGTGAAAAAAAAAATGTGATTTTTCGCGGTAAAGGTGCTTCCTGGTACGTTAACCGGGCAGCTAACCGGCAGCGTAACGGGAGTCCGACATATTGTGTTTTTTGAACGTTTGTGATATGTGCACGTGTGGATTTTGTCTAATTAAGGTTAAAAAAATATATATATAACTTTAAGCGTGTTTTGGCGCGCTTACGTTTTGGGTTTGGTTTGCGCTGCAGAGACGATACGTCACGGTTATGCGATGCATCATGAGGCGTCTCACGGGCTACGTGATACGTCACTTAATAAAGAATATATTTTACAGCTATAGATATTAGCTTTTAAAAAACCAATGAAATTCACAGAAAAAACCATAGGTTATAGACCATATATAGTTAGGAATTTGCATTTACAAAACCTTGAAAATTCACTGAAAAAACCATAGGTTATAGACCATATATAGTTAGGGATTAGCATTTAAAAAACCTTATTTTATTTGCACAAAACCATTGAAATTCCATATATAGTTAGTTGCACTAACTATATATCGCGGACCCGCAATCCACTGCTAATGATGTCACATATTACATCATTCATGACATGGTCAGTGACATCACTGATGACATCACTGATGACATCTCAAATGACATCACTGATGACATCACTGATGACATCTCAAATGACATCACTGATGACATCACTGACATCTCATTTGACATTACTGATTACATCACTGATGATATCATTTATGTGATAATACATCTTCAGACTCTAATATAACCTTAGATACACTCAGTGTAAACAGGCACTCACAGACTGTCACACATCCATGGAGTTACTCACACACCTAGTCAGTCATGCAAAGAATCAATCACACCTCCATTTCCTCAACTATACAGTTATACACACCTTACTTATTCAAACATATACTAACACATATTTACTCTCTTATACAATCCTTGATACAAGTTCACAATGATTCATACAGCCACTCTCACATTCACTGGGTCTTATGTTCAGTTATTTATATATGTCAACTCTCACATGGAGTGTGTTTTACATATGTACTTACTTTGACATCTAGAACTGAGATATCCATTCACTAACCAATATACTCATGCACACAGTCAACTGTCCATACAGCTGTTTCTACATGCACTTTTGAAGCCATACACCTAGGGAATCAACTGCTCACACATCTATGCACAGAGTTATACACCTCCCAGCCACCCACACACATACTCAGTCTCCCATACAAATACTTGGGCAACCATTCAATAACCCATATAGTTACTGATATAGCTACTGATTTAAACATGCAGCAGTTTACAGAAGAACATAAATAATGATTGCCAAATTAAGACACTTTAATCACTAACCCATGCACTCAGTGAGACACATTTAATCATTCTCTCATACAGTCAGTCATGCACCTACTAAATCCTTCATCCAGACACTTATACATCCACTCATTCTTCAATATGTAAGACATATTTTAACTTTACAGAAACATACAGTCACTGGGTGTTGTCATCAGTGATGTCATCAGTGATGTCATTTGAGATGTCATCAGTGATGTCATCAGTGATGTCACTGACCATGTCATGAATGATGTAATATGTGACATCATTAGCAGTGGATTGCGGGTCCGCGATATATAGTTAGTGCAACTAACTATATATGGAATTTCAATGGTTTTGTGCAAATAAAATAAGGTTTTTTAAATGCTAATCCCTAACTATATATGGTCTATAACCTATGGTTTTTTCAGTGAATATATATATATATATATACACATACATATACACATACATCACAAAGTTGGAGGGCTCAACTGTGTAGTTATAGTTAGGTCAGTATTTCCTTCGGATATGCCTTTTTTGTTTTGCTAATAGCTTTGGCACTGTTTCATCAAACCCAAATCTTCATGAAACTTTCTAAAAAAGTGCTCTTTTTTGCCTAAATTGTGCATGGAAAGTTTGAGGGGTCGAGAATAAGAGGAGGTCCCAAAACACAAAACCCCCATGCATTTCACACAGACTTTTATGGAAAGTGAAATTGCAAAAACTGCTGAACAGAATTACACCAAATTTGGGAGAACTCTAGATCTTGGTCCAGAAAGTGTGCTTTTAGTGATTCGGTGTAAATCCTTTCAGTAGTATTTGAGATATATAGACTCAAAAATATTTGTCTATCTTGACGGTTTGGTTCGAGGGACTCTCGCAAGAGTTCTGTGGTCTTGTGCATTAAAGAATTGAGCCATCTGATTGGTCTAGAGATCCTTTGTTCCCATCGCCATCTTGCTCCTGTGCCCCGCTAGAGTGAGCACTCGGATTGACTGGCTTTAGGAGGAACAGAAACTAAATAACCACCATTACTGTACATGGTAAAATTTTGGATGTGTTGTGAAAATGATGGTAAAAAGCTATGTTAGGGGCATAAATAAAAATAATGGCATCCTGCCCCCTAGTAATTGAGAGGAGGGCTTTAAGGCATATATACTGTGATGAAGCAGGATACTAAAGAATAGAGAGCAGTAGGCAATCTCTCTCTTCAGTCTACTATTCACTTTTGTAACCCTAGGGAGGAGTCTACCTCTAGATGTAGCCCATCATCCCACACTATTACGCTCATCAGCCACCCTGTAGAACCAAATGTTGAATTAAAGTTACAGTTAGGAATTGCAATGAAGTTACATTACATTTAAAAAAGTCCCTAGAAATTCACCAAAAAAACCAAGTTAAAGTGACGTTATAGTTAGATGAACATTTCAGTGACAAAGTAATGTTTTAATCTAAAAACACACAGAAATTCACGAGTTACAATTAATTCAGGTAACTCATGCCCAAAAGTAACTATAACTTCAGCCCTCACCATGCACTGCTAATTACCCCGGATAATACACCGCTCATGATGTTCTATAACATCACTGATAACATTGCTACAACACCTGATATTACATCTTTGATTACAAAACTGTTCATGGCGCGGGCACAAGGTTTTGATAAGTTTAAAACGCTATTTTGCCACTGAAACTTTCACCTAACTACAACAGAAATATAACCTTTGTTTTGTTTTCTTCAGTATATATATATATATATATATATATATATATATATATATATATATATATATATATATATATATATATATATATATATATATATATATATATATATATATATATATATATATACATATATGCAGTAAAAGCTCAACAGGCCCCTGTTGCTTTGATCTAATTCTGCAAAGTGGGGTGCCACTGGAAAAGATTTATCATTTTTTGCTATGGCTCGCATGTGTTCCAAAATTCTTAACATGGTGGGGTTGATGGTACTCCCTATGTAGCGTTTTCCGCAGGGACATTCCAGGCAGTAAATGGTATACTCTGAATTACAATTTAAGAGCTTTTTGATCTCCCTTTTTGGTTTGTTTTCATTAGTTCTTCCTGGGTCGTTTAAAACCTTTTTACTACCTTTGCAGGCTTTGCACCGCAAACATGGAAAGAATCCTTTGGCTTTAGAGAGTTTGGTTGACTGAAGTTTAGAGGAGAAGTGACTGTGGACGAGGTGGTCAGCTAGAGATTGACTACGTCGATACGTAATCAACGGTCTCTCAGGAAGAACTCTTTTAAGCACATGGTCAGTGGTCAAGATGTGCCAATTCTTCTTGAAGATTTGCACTATTTTTCCTGCTTTTGTACTGAAATTTGTGATCATTCTTGTTGGTTCTTCCAACTTCAGTGTCGGTTTGATTACTAAAAGATCTCTTCTATTAATTTTAGAGGCTTTTTCTTCAGCTTGTTTTAATATGCTGTTAGCATACCCCCTGATGTGGAATCTTTCTTTGGTCTCATTTTTAGCTAGTATGAATTCTTCTGTCGCCGAGCAGTTGCGTTTTAGGCATAAGAATTCTCCATAGGGAACGCTCTGTATTAGACTCTTTGGGTGATGACTAGCTGCATGCAGCACAGAGTTTCCCGCCGTTGGTTTCCTATAGAGTCTCGTTTGAATCCTGTCATTCTCTATGTAGACCTCCAAGTCCAAGTAGCAAACACTAATGTCACTGATTGTGGAGATGTATTCCTCAGCTGAGGCACGATCCTCGCGCCAAATCACAAAGAGGTAATCTATGTTCTCGTCCATAAGAGAATTTTCTCAGTCCAGTGGTCGTTGGCCTCACCCCATGCCTCGTGCTTCTCCCACCAGCCCACAAACAAGTTTGCGTAGCTAGGGGAGAAGCACAAGCCCATCGAGGTGCCCCTCGTCTGTTTGTAGAGTTGCCCTGAAAAAAGAAAGATGTTGTGATACAAACAAAATGTAATCATTCCCAGCAGCATAGAGTTGTGTTGTCGATACTTTTCTGGCTTCTTATCAAGAAACCATTTTGCTGCTGCTAGGCCGTTCTCATGGGCAATACAAGCATAAAGATTTACAACGTCCAGTGTGATCAAGAGCATATTGGGTTCCCAGATGATGTTATCCATTTGTCTCAGGAAGTCCTGTGTGTCCCTCACATAGGAGGGTAAGTCTTTCACAATTGGTGCCAAAAAATGATCAATGAAGTGTGACGTATTTTCTAGCAAGCGTCCTGGTGGTCGTTTGGCGTTTTTATGGACTTTTGGCAAATGATAAAACGTTGGTAAGACTGGTGCCTCACATTGCAGAAATAGTAATTCATCCATATTAAGCCCTTCTCGTTTCCATTCTTGCAGCATTTGTTGGAAGTCCCTGGTGCTTTTCACGTATTCGGCTCTTGTGATGATAGTATAACAGTCAGGGTCTCTCAATTTGTCTTAGACTTTCCTGTTCATAATAATCTCTTGAAAAGATCACAATATTTCCTCCTTTATCAGAAGGTTTTATTTCTATGGAGGGATTTTATGGCTTCCCATTCTTTTCTCGTGATGTTTGAGTCTCTCATGTCCATTTTTTCTTTTGCTAGTTTCTCTAAATCAATTTGAATAACCTCATTAAAAACATCAATTGCGTCGTTAGGAGCATTGGGCAACTTCCTGGATTTATTTTTCATATCGCTCGGATCACGAGCCTGTGTGACAATAATATTTTCAGCTTGTGATTCGTTTGTGCTCCACCCCAAAGTATCTTGTGTTAGAATTCCCATATCGGGTGGTGTGTCTGGAAACTCTTTCATTATTTCTATTGTATCTTCGGCCATGTCGTTCACATTTTCACAGCTTGACAGATTCTTTGGTTGTTGTGCGAAGATTTTCTTTAATTTTCGAATATATCTGAATAAGTCAATTCTTGTATTCACAAGATCAAATCACTTGATGGACAAAAGCTTAATCCTTTCTTTAGGACCTTGTCTTCATCCTCAGTTAGAGTTCTCTTCGAGAGGTTTATGATGTTATTGTCCTCTATGCTATTCACCACTTCTTGTGTCTCGATACCCTCCTTGTTACCATTGGTAACAAAAAAAATAAAAAATAAAAAATATATATATTACCTACTGGCGATAGCCAGTAGGTATATATAGTTAGGACCTAGTTACCATAGGAAATTCTGAACATTCTATTGGGAATAACTTTGGCACCGATTGAGGGATCTGCCTGTAATTTTCCTCAAATTTGCCTTGCTGCGCTCCGCTCCTTCCCTGAAAGTTTTGGGGGGATTCGTCAAGCGGGGGCCGAGAAAAAAAGGGGGTCCTAAAACGTGTTTTCCCCATGTTAATTTTCATAGGGACATTCTGACAAGGCTACAGCTCGAATGGCTGAACGGAATTACACCAGATTTGGCAAAATGGTCGGGACTCATATGCAGCAGTGCCTTTTGTATGTTTGGTGAAAATCCCTCCAGTAGTTCTTGAGAAAATTGAATTTGAAATTTTTCAAGCGGCATTTTCCTTGGGACCTTCATACACGGCTACAGCCCGAACGGCTGAACGGAATTACACCAAACTTGGCAAAATGTTAGGGACAGGTATGCAGTAGTGCCTTTTCTATATTTGGTGAACATCCCTACAGTAGTTGTTGAGAAAATTGAATTTGAGCAAATTATATATCTATATGCGCTCACCGTACGCGCACCGTACGCGTAGGTAAGCGTACCGTACGTGTACGCTCGCATACCCTTCTGATTGGCTGGCAGTCGACTGTCAACATTCCAAACTGTCCAAACCAGGAAGTGCTCTCTTGTGCCTCACTTCTCCTGAGAAACAAGATGGCTGCTCAGGTGGTCCCAGAAGGATAATAACATATATAAAAGTTATCCGCTAATAGAATTAGCATTTACAAAACCTTTGAAATTTATTGAAAAAAAATATAGGTTTCACGCCTGATATAGTTAGGAATTAGCATTTAAAAAACGTTGCAAATTCAGTGAAAAAACCTTAGGTTTCAAGCCTTATATAGCCTTATATAGTTAGGAATTAGCATTTAAAAAGCCTTGCAAATTCACTTAAAAAACCATAGGTTTCAGGCCTTATATAGTTAGGAATTAGCATTTAAAAACCTTGCAAATTCACTTAAAAACCATAGGTTTCAGGCCTTATATAGTTAGACATTTGAGATGTCATCAGTGATGTCATCAGTGATGTCACTGACCATGTCATGAATGATGTAATATGTGACATCATCAGCAGTGGATTGCGGGTGCGCGAAATATAGTTAGTACAACTAACTATATAGGAAAGATGCTAATTCCTAACTATATAATGCCTGAAACCTATGGTTTTTTAAGTGAAATTGCAAGGTTTTTAAAATGCTAATTCCTAACTATATAAGGCATGAAACCTATGTTTTTATAAGTAAATATATATATATATAGGCTTTCTATGGTTTTGAACGAGTGAAATCTGAGCTTCACTTTAATGTCCCTGTAACCTTTGGGTTTTTCAGTTAGTTCCTAAGGTTTTTTAAATGTTGTTTCATAACTTCTGGTTTCTTTGAGTGCATTTCTAAGGTTTCTAAAATGTTATTTCCTAACTTTAACATGCAACCTTTGAGAGTAACTGTGTTAGTGAGTGCATGAGTGGCTCAGTAGGTCTGTGAAAGGGTGCATTAGTCTCTGAGTGGGTGTGTGAGTCTCTGAATGGGTCTGGTTGTGGCTGTGTGAGTGGCTATATGGGTCTGTGAGTTGGCGCTTATCCACAATCAAGGCCTTGTGACCAAAAGTTCTGTGATGCACATCATAAGGGGGATATCTTAAAAATCACTTTCCTCACATGTTATAATACCCCTAACATGGACGTGTGAGGAAAGTGATTTCTAAGATATACCCTTATGATTTAAATCATAGAACGTTTGGTCACTGACAACATGTCGCATCCACCTGAGAGACATTTGATCTTATATAAAATATGCAGGACTAAGGTCAGGAGCAGGAGCACACTCTGTTTATGAGACCATTGGTCATTACCAACAGAGACTGAGTGAGTTCTTATTTTGTTGCTTTCTATATTATGATGAATTCATCTTTGATTGTTACAATAATGACTGTCCCCTTGCCTCTTGAGGGTCCTTAGGGGCCAAATAGCCCTCTTGTTACCTCCAGTAAGCCCCACACAGCTGGATGCTGAGAGGTGATCAGACATCATGCCTTCTTTTTACACCACTCTGCAAGCAATTTTGGGCCCTGAGGACTCCAACCCCCAAGGCCTAAACCATTTTAGATTTTTTTAAATAAAATAAAAACGGAGGGGCCGCACACCCCCGAGGCTGAATTCCGCCCCTGGGGACCCCATCCCCAGGGGCTAGGCCTTTTTTCATATTTCTTTTTTTAAAGGGAGGGCTGTGCAGCTCCCTCTGCCCAAAAGCAGTTCTGCTTAGTTGCATGAAAGCGAGAGCGTGTTCCATGCTCTTGCTTCCATGAAGCAAAGCATTGCTTGCTATTGCTATTCTATGCTATTGCTACGGCTTGGCAGGAGCAGTGCTCCCGCCAAGCCGATAGCAAATTGCAATGTCCTGGGTGTGGGTACCCTAGCACATTGCTGATGCAGGCCCTGGGAGGGTGGTGGTCCACAGGGTCATATACGGTTCTGAGATGGGGGTCCCCCTCCCATCTTTTCTTTGGCCTTGGGGCGGTGGTGGTTCCTCGGGTCGGGGGTCCACAACAGAACCCCCAATTTACTTAATTTGTGCTCAATCCATTTAAAATAGCCCCAGGGAGGTAGTGGCCCCCACTTTTGATAAATATAGCCTGGGGAGGTGGTGGTCCCCGGGGTTGCGTGGGGGGTAGGCGCCCCTGACTTAAAAAAAAATAAAGCCCTGTGGGCCCCCTGAGCAGGCCTAGGGGGTAAGGATGTTTCGATCCTGCCCCCTGTTTTTGTTTTTAATCCTTTTTTTACCTTTTTTCTTGTGACTCGGTTCAACCGGTTGGAACTGTTGGCAGCCAATCATATCACTTTGTGTTGATATATTGATATCTGACAAATGTTTACATTTCTCAGCAACTACTGAACAGATATACACCATTTAACATAAAGAATGTTTTCTGGACCAAGAGCTACCTTTTTGCCAAATTTGGTGTAATTCCATTCAGTTCAGGCTGTAGCTGTGTCTAAAGTTTCCTACAGAAATTAACAGGGAGAAAACACGTTTTGGGGCCCCCTTTTTCACGGCCCCCGCTTGATGTATCCCCGAAAATCTCAACACAGGAGTTGACCTGACTGCCCCATTATTTTTGAAAATTTTGCGAAGATTCGTCAAACGGCGCAAAAGATATTAGCAAAAGAAAAAACACTTTTTTGAATGGAAACAAGGTCCTGACTATAACTACCTAATGGCAGCCACCATGTGATCAAAGCCCTCCGGGGCTGTAACGCATAATGGCTGTCTGCTGCGAATGGAAAATTAAGGAAATTTGCAAGCACTCATTTGGTGGTCCGTGCCCCAGTCTTTGTGGAAAATCTGCAAACGTTGGGTGGAGAAGGCAGGATATATATTTCAACACAATCCTTCTAGTCAGATGACAAATGGGCCGTACTCCCGTAGTTTTTGCAATTTTTGTTTTATTTTCTTACATCCTCATTTGCATGGGTATAGGGAGACGACCAACGCGTTTCAGTATCTACATATACCTTGCTCACGATCAACTGACCGCTTGTCACCGCCTTATACATATATTCAAACAGTCATTACATCACTTCCTGTTTGGTGATACAAGTGCCCTATTGCATTCTGGGAGATTTCGTTTTTTATATCTTATGCATGTACTTTAAACATTTGTGACTGTGCTTGCAATGGAATAAGTATTCAGACTAAATTAATGTCATAAACTCAGAGTATGCGACAGAGGAAAAATCAATAATGGATGAACATCAAGTGGTGATTCTATCCAAGAGACCAATTTCAGAAACTGAAACAATGCTATTGAAAAAAGGCATACATTTCTGTCCAACAAAAAGAATGGATTTAGCTCAAGTGAGGATAGATTTACACCTATACATCTGGAAAATCAAAATTGGCAAAGTTCTTCGCGGAAAAACAAGGAAGACCTAAAAGCATAAAAGAAAAATAACATGCATCTTCTTTAGTGGTCAGGGATACAAAAGATTTCATGACACTATTGAATTTAAATGAGAGAGATGGTGAGGAGATCCCCCTACAAATTGCATGCACACAGGAAGGTGCGGGCTAAAGAGGCAAAAAATCGAAATCAAATTTTACCCACAGCTAGCCTCAGGCAACAAAATAGACTTATTTCAAGAAGCTGTAATGCATGATCTTTACAAGTTGAAAGGCTCAAAATACAAACATAATCTAACCAAGTCAGACAATCAGATTGAAATTAAAATGGTTGACAAAGGCGGAAATATAGTGATAATGGAACAAACTGCATACATCACGGAGGCACACCGCCAACTAAGAGACACCAAATACTAGGAAAAACGAAAAAGGAATCCAACAGTGGAAATCAAAGAAATGTTGGATGAGAAACTCTCAGAATGGATGACCAAGGGTCTTATTGATGAGGAGTAACAGAAGTACTTAACAGTAACTCACCCAGTAACAGCTATGATTTATTTTCTCTCAAAATTAAATAAAGATCAAAAGATGCCACCAGGACAACCAATTCTGTTGGCAAAGGGCTCACTTTTGGAACCGGTGGCAAATTACATTGACCACTTTTTACATCCATATGTAACAAAACTCAACTCCTACATACAGGTCACTAGTGACCTCCTAAGGTTATTGCAAAATACACCATGGCAAGACTCGTACCAGCTAGTAACAATGGATGTCATATCTCTTTTCACCAACATAGGGAATGACATGGGTTTGAATGCATGCCATTTCTTCTTACAAGAGAGAAACATACAATTTGGTGACCATAATCAAATGCTTTTGGATATGATCTCAATCTGCCTTACAAAAAATATCTTTCTATTTGGTGACGAAGTATATCGCCAAAACAATGGGACAGCCATGCAATTTTCCTTTAGTCTCAGTTATGCCTTTTGGCAATGGGATGGTGGGAGAAGGAAGTGGCGTGGAACACAAAAAATGATCATGCATTGAATAAAATCATCCGTTGGACATGATTCATTGATGATTTGCTCATCATCTGGGATGGCAGTATGGAAGAATTTCCGGAATACTTCGAAACTATCAACAACAGCACTACAAATTTTAAATTCAGTTTCGAAATAAACAAAGAGCGAATAGTTTTCTTGGATATAGAGATTTACATAAAGGAAAAACAGATACACACAATTTTGCACGGAAAAAGTGCAGCAACAAATGCCACCCTGGAAGCAATGAGGTTCCATCAACAGTCAGTGATCTCCAGCATCCCATGGGGAATTTCTCTGAATCGAAGAATATGCAGTCAGGAAGCAGAATGGCAAAAACATAGTGCTGCAACTTCGGAAAGATTCAAACGAAGAAAATACAACACAGGCATAATTAAAAAATGTTGGGAGCGAACAAATGAGAAAACAAGAGAGGAATGTTTGGTCCAAAAGCAGAAAGAACTAAAAATGGATCCAGAACCGATCAGATTGATAACTGACTATTCACATGAAAGTAAGGAAATTGCCAAAATTTTAAGACGCAATTGGAAAATCTTACAGTTAGACGGTACTGTGAGCAAAATAGTGGGACAACATCCAACGATAACTTACAGGAGAGCTAAGAACTTAAAGGATCACCTTGGTTGATCTTGGTAGGCTGCTTTAGTACAGCTGTGTTCTGGGCTGCTAATAGAGTCTAAGTATACTTTGCGGGGTCTAAAGCCAATAGGCGGGCAGCTAATCAACTAACGGACGCCAAGTATATTACTGCTCGTCAATAAAACGTGGCTATTAAGTGCTATACATAAATACAATTACTGTAGGGTGGTAAGTGCGTAGGAATAGTTTATCTGTAATAGGAACATCGAAGAAGGGCTAGGTGTGACAACGCCAGCCTTGAACAGATAACTGGGTGGCCATCTTACAATGATGACTTGTGCAACTTGTCAGCTGGGTGCTTTTAAACCCATCATTTAACAACATAAGGGCATTACAGCAAAAATCATGTACTCCTATATAAGTCTGATACTGTTCCTAACAGCGACCCCAGGACAACAGCTACTACAGCAATGCAATGCAAATGTGTTTCTCAACTGCGCTGCAGCATCCTGAAAAATATTAGCAATAAGGAATGTTCCATTCACGCAGCACCTGTCACCTGTTTATAAGGTCAGTGGGGCTGTATTAATCAACCTGCCGCTAGCCCCAGCACCCGTAGTGGTCAAAACAGCTGTGCCTAATTAAGGCAGAAGTTGTGGAACAAACAAAGTTGACGAGTTAACTGTGGGAAAATTACAGCTTCAAAGTTGAAAGAGGCATGCTTTCGTATAGCGGAGGGGCGGCCACAATAAAACCAAGATCTGAGGCAGTGCTAAAGTAATGTGGCGCGAGGTGGGAGGGACATGGAGGGGGGCAGCAAGCAAAGGAGTGGGAGGTGCGCCGCAATGATAACAACCCAAAATAGAAATTATCACTTTGCTGCATATGTTTTGCTGTTGTTGGAAAACTCTGCATGTGTCGAAACACTTTGCAGGGTCCTTAATGAAAAGGAAACCGGTATTGCCTACAATACCTGGCAGAAAACCTGCTTAGCCTGTTAAGAAGGGTGAGCTATGTTAAAACAAGCATTTCCAATCTACACAAGACTTATTGCATTGCAAATGGTTAGCAAAATGGGAGGGAGAGTGGGGGGAGAAGGTATGGAGAAGGGGAATACGGGGTGGGGAGCAGGGTAGGAAGCATGGACAACTGGAGGGAGGGCGGAGAGGGGATAAGACACTCCACAATTACCTGTTCCATGTCCTGCTGCGGGCTCCGGCTCCAGCTGCTCCCAGGCCTCAGGCCTTGGACTTCCAGAGGAACAGCACCACCACAATAAAGGAAATAGTACATACCCATATAACAACCAAGTAAAGGGGCCAGTAGCCATGGGAGAATACAAATGATGATATGGCTGTACTAAGGCGGGACTAACAAGCCTCATAATGAATCAGAAGACAGCATTTACAAAGGGGAAACACACAAGCCAATGAAAAATAAGGGTGGGGGAGTGGGCGGGTCTTCTTTCCATACTGAACTACCACAGCTCTTTGCAGGGCACCGCTTGAGCGCTCAACCTTAAAATGGTGTACGCTTTATTTGTTCGATGTGCATGCATAATAGAGCATGCACTTTCTTACAAAAGTAACAAACCAAGGGGCTGGGTCAACGCAGTTTTTTTTTTAACCTTTGCACTATGCTACACAGCATATTGCTCATGCTGTACACCATGACTAGAAGACAATAGTAAAGCAGATAGGTTCCTTATTGGCTTTGCCAGTGCTTGTTTATCACTGGTGTGATCACACTGAGAAGACGACAATTTTCTTTTTTGTGATGATGACGGCAGTACAAAACATTTTGTGGCCTTTAAATATTAATGTACTTACTATTCCACCAGGATGTTTTGGCTTTGAACTATATGACGCCTTTTCTATTTTCTGCTTGTAAACAACTTCTGCTTCTTTGAGCCTGTTAATAAAAAAAGAAAGTGGTGATAGCCATATGAGGCAGCTGCATATTTTGCACTACCAAATGTAAAACCAACAAGTGGCAGGAATTAAATAACAATCCCTAAGGAGACAAAAAAATAACAAACATGCATTGTATTAACAAGTAAAAACAAAGCTAACAGTTCTGACTTTTCTTACATGTGGAAGTGCTTCTTCAATGATTGGCAAGTGTGTATGTGTGTGTGGTTGTATGGATTGGTGAGTGAGTGAATGCAAACTGAGTCAAGGTTTCAGAGAACGACAGATGATACAAAACATTTCCTCCTCTCTGCACTGCTTGGTTTGGGAGGGCATGTCCTATTCAGACATTTGATCTTCCCAGCCCAATTAAGTTTCTTCAGCAGGTGGCATTCATGTCTGCCCTGACACTCTGAAAACAGGTGCCCATGGTGCCCAGCCTCTTTTTCCAGGCCTCTTTTTCCAGGACACTAGCACTCTTTTCCCCAGGTCTTACTGCCTGGTACCCTGCTCTCTCTTCTGGAGGAGATTTTTCCTCCAGCCGACACCTGTCCTTCCTTCCCTGGATAAGAGTGTTCCCTTATGGATACCCTCAGCAACTTGAAGCATTATAAAAAACTGGTTTCGCTGACCACCAATATCCACAGGGTCTTAATTATCTGTATGTAGTGCAAAGGAGTGGTCAGAAAATTAAAATACCTCCCACTTTGAAGCAAAGCTCTTATGGCACCAAGTAAGCAAAGTAAGTCATTGTGACCATCAACAGAAGGGTTCTATTGTCCCTTCCATCCAAGCATTTTCCCAGATATCCTTTCACCTTTCCATCTACCATTTCTCCATTGCACTCTGTCATCTATTCATTCTTTCATCCAATATTTAGTCTTTCACCATTCTGTCAATCCATCTGTCCACCCATCCATATCCAAACCTTTCCATCCATCTCGAAACTATCCCTTCATACATCCTTTCAGCCTTCCATCCCTGCATTCTCCCTGTCACTCATCCACCCACTGTTTTGCTCATCCTCCTACTCATCAATCAATCCATCCATTCACTCATCTATCTACCCTTCCTTCCACCCATCCACACATGCATCCATCCATTTTCTCTCTCACTTATCCATCCTTTCACACACTCATCTATCTACCCATTCACCCATCCAGCCATTCACCCTTTCACTCTTCAATCCACCTAAGCTCATTCCTTTCATTTATCCATGCCTATTTTCACCCATCCTTCCTTGCTCCCATCCTTTCACTCCATCATCTATCATCCACCCTTTCGCTCATCCATTCATCCACTCACTTATTTACCCACCTTTTCTTTGTAATTATGAGCCTTTGTCTGCTAAGTTGTAGACAGATGAGACCCACCCATATTGTAGCTGCTAAAGTGGGGGGTTCACAATGCCCCTGTACAAACCTATCCATCCATCTTCAAATCTATCTATCCACCCTTTCCCTCACCCATTCCTCCAGCCATACTTTTACTGCTTCTATCCATCCTTTCATGCTTCCATCTTCCATTTCACTCAGCCATTCACCCCCTTTTACTCAGCCATCCATCATTTCACTCAGCTATCCTCCATCCATCCACTCATCCATCCTTTTAATTATTCATTAGCCATTCACCCTTTCACTCAACCATCCATTTACCCTTTCACTCACATCCATCGATCCACTCACTTACCCACCCTTTCATGTTAATTATAATCCTTTGACTGTTGAGCCGCAGTCAGAAGAGGACCATCAAGAACTCCACCAGAGTATGTCTCTGCCTGGTTGTGGATTGATTGTCTGGATTTGAAAGCAATAGGATCTAGGGAATGTCTTGACCCAGGGGAGGAGGTGAGACAGCAACAGGCTGACCTGCATCTGGAGTATAGAGGAGTTGTAACCTCTAGAGGTGAAGAGGCCTGGGTTGCTGCTATAAAACAATTGTCCCATCTCCTGCTGGGGACTGAGACTCCAGAACCCCCCTGATCAAAGGAAGAAGGTGTCACAGGCAGGGGGCACCCAGAACTAGTTCGAACAGGGGTCATTGTCCCCCTGAAACGAAAGACTTCAGAGCCATTGGGGGGTATAACTAGGAGATCTGAAGCCCCTGAACTTTGGAGAATCGCTTGATCAAGATTGAACAAGACTGGAGCTACTTCGTGGTCAAGTGGAACCTTTGCGAAAGAAGAAACAACAGAAGAAGCTGAAGGAAAGAACATTTGCTGTGTGTTATGGGGCTGGCCTGCAGTTTGCTGTTTTAACCAAGATAAGGCTAAAGGTACTTTGCTGTGTCCCACTGCTTGAAAGGACTTTACTGTGCTGTGTCCTGAAGTAACGTATCCTTAAGGGCCCGAGATGAGCTGGGTCCCTGTTGTGTAACACAGGAACACCATAGTTTCCCGGAGAGTCTCAGGGATGCTGTCTGTGCGTGCTTTGTGCAGCCTGAGACCCTCGTAAGCAGTGTCCTGTGATCGTGAGCACCTGAAGTCCAAGCGAGGATCAGCGATGTGGTGTGCGTGTTTTTTTTGCAGCCTGAACCCTTTGTGAGGATTGTCCAGTTATTGTGTGCACCGGAATGCAAGTGAGTCTCAACGACGCTGTGTGCGTGTGCTTTGTGCAGCGTGAGACCTTCATGAGGATTGCCTTGTTATTGTGCACACCTGGAATCCAAGTGAGTCTCAATGACGCTGGGTGCGTGTGCAGCGTGCGATCTTCATGAGGATTGAATTGTTATCGTGCACCCGGAGTCCAAGTGAGTCTCATTGACGCTGTGTGCGTGTGCTTTGTGCAGAATGAGACCTTTGTGAGGATTGCCTTGTTAACGTGCACCCAGAGTTAAAGTGAGTCTCAGTGACGTTGTGCGCGTGTTCTTCGTGCAGCCTGAGACCTTCGTGTGGAGTGCCCGGTGATCATGCACCCGAAGTTCAAGGGAGTCTTAGCGACACTGTGTGCATATGCCATGTGGCAGGCTGAGATCTTCGTAGCAGTAGCGGGCCAGACCGGCAGCCCCAGAGGAGCTGAGCCGCCGACCCGAGCCTGCTGTTTCCTATTCACAAAGATTGCATCGGAGGCCTAAGTCACTCGACGAGGAGAGGAGAGTGAGTACGCACCCCCAGATATTGTGTGGCGATGCCTGTGGCGGGGTGCGGACTCGGAGGAAGACGCTCTCGGCCTCTCTCTCATTCTGGCAGTGCAAGCCTCTGCTTCGGCTCGTATCACGGCCCGTATTGCCAAGGGAGTGGCAGTACCGGGGCCGGAAAGCGGAGCTGCACTTTTTCTTTACACCATACCTGTGTTGGGGGCAACTGTTGAATGAGGCTGACTGCAAGTCAGAAGGAGTGCCGGAGAGACTCTCTACGGATCCGGGATCGGTGCCGGAGTGTAGTACGCATTATCTTATTTCTCCCTAACGGAGTACCTGATTGTCGGATTACACATTGCATAATTTATGCATAACCTGATTAGTGTATTATGCATTATATTATCCCTGCATAACGAACTACCTGATTAGTGTATGATGCATGGCATTATTTCTGCATAATGAACTACCTGATTGTCGAATGCCGCATTGCATTGTTTCTGCATAACGAACTACCTGATTAGCGTATTACACATTGCATTATTCCTGCATAACAAACTATCTAATTAATGTATTACGCATTGACTTATTTCTGCGTAACTATGTACCTGGTGGTTGTATTACGCATTGCATTATTTTTACATTGCAAAGTGCCAGATGGTTTTATTACGCATTGCATTATTTTTACATTGCAAAGTGCTGGATTGTTGCATTATGCATTGCATTATTGTTACATTGCAAAAGTGCCTAATATTAGCATTACGAACTGCATACCATGGTATTAGGATTACAGTGGAATGTTTAGAAGTGCTCATTAATATCGTCAGAACTTACACGGGCTGGCTGGCCTAACAACCAGCCAGGAGAAATATTACCTATACTCATATGTTGGATTTATATCATGTGGTCTTATTGTATATCATTTTACATAATATTTATACTCATTTTTATAAAACTTGGGTTTGTTCTATTTGTGGTGTCATCATTGGGTTCCTGTGAGCGTGGTTGCAAATACTTTACAAATTTGCCTTGAAGATAAGCCTGACTGCTCGTGCCAAGATACCAAGAGGGTGAGCGAGGGCTATCTTAGAAGGTAACCTTACTTTCCCAGACGTGGAAATGCGGGTCCCTATTTATCCTAAGGTACCTACCCCAGCCAACCAGGGATCCCGGGTCTAACATCTGTTGGTCAGCGATGTTGGATTTGTATTAGCTAATTCACGCACAGTGTTTGGTGTACATCACAAGTTTAGCGCAGACCACGATGCAACCACATATTGTGTTCTTCATTTGTTGGTTTTATTTTTGAGCAACCTTTAAGCCACACATCATATCTCAGAGGAGCCAGGTAGCCAGTGAGGCTGCAGAATTAGAGTTCGACATTGAGGCATTGCTTACGTACAAAGTTGATCAATTGAGGCAATTCTACAGAGCTTCGGAGTTGTCCCATGAAAAGTAGCGCCAAGAAGGAGGAGCTGCAAATGGCCATGAGGGCCTTTTGGGAAGCCAAAGGGGCTCAGGAGGCGGTGATGTTGAGGTTGATGAGGATGACCCAGGGAATGGATTTGGTCCACAAGATTTGCCAGTGGAGGGACCAGCTTCTGGGGCTGGTAGTAGCCATTCAGGGAGGAGTTTTTCCCCAGAGGAGCTGGAGGAAAACCAAAGGGTCAGAGACCATGAGTTGGAGGTTTTAAAACGTAAAACTCAAGCAGAGAAGAAGAAGCTGCTCATTGAAAGTGAAAAGCGAGCAGAGGAGAGCAGGAAAGCTCTCACCTTGGAAGCAAAAAAGATGATCTTTGCTCAAGAGTTAAGCATGAGGGAACTGGACATTAAGGTTAAAAAGGCAGAGTCCAGTCCAGTTTGAATGGTGGCAGCGTACAGCCAGTGCCAAGTGAGGATGAGTACAAGCATGCACTGGATCAGTTGGTGAGCATGGCAAATTATTTGAAGGGGTTGCTCAACCATACCCATAGGGAGCCTAGGCCCAGTAATTGTTTTCCAGGATTGCGCCAAACCGTGTTAGGGTGCAAGCACTTTGATTCTCGGGAGCTGGTGAGACCACGTGGCCCCCCCCCCCCCAAAAAAAAAATAAGGCTGTCCAGGCCCCGGGTAAGGAGTTCCTGGGACCATATTTGGGCTCTGGAGAGGGCCACGCAGCCCCCCTCCTAACATTTTTATAAAAAAAAAAAACAAGGCTGCCAGGCACCGGTAACTCGCCGGAGGCCCAGTCCCCTACCTGCAGCACTCTGCAAATGTGCCCCCTGGCGCGTTCAAAATTGGGGAATTAATTCCCCATGAATACTGAGGGTACCTGGGGGCCAACGAGCCCACCAGGTACCTCCAGTAAGTGCCATATAGCTGGTTTGCAGAGAGGTGGCATGAGGCCATGCCCCTTTTTACACCACATTGCAAACGCCCCTCTTAGTTCACTACTGGCGGGGCGATGAGGTCCTCTTGTATCCTGAGGACCTCAGGACACAAGTTGACTACATCCCCCAAGCAGCAGTGCACAAGGATTCACGTTTGCAGAGTGGTGTAAAAAGGGTGTTTGGCCATGGACCGATCTCTGCAAACCAGCTAGTTGACCCCCAGTGATGTCAGTGACCATGTCATGAATGATGTAATATGTGACATCATCAGCAGTGGGGGCCCAAGTTATAGTTAGCTGAGTTAGTGAATATATACATACATACATACATATATATATGTGATCAAAGGCATTCGTGCCCGAAACGCGTCACTGATGTTTACTTGGCAATAAAGACGAAAGATTGTTTGCCAACGAGAGTGGTCTGTTCTCCTTCTTTGCCGGTTTCGTTGGGACTTCAGGTGGCCTGTAGAATCGCTTGTGACATATATATCGCCTCATAACGGGATACAGTTGTCAAGCACGCTAGATCACAAAATTGATCAAACAGGAATGGCCCATAATACTTACAGACCATGTACTTAAAGACATCATGCCTAAATCCCCTACGGTTACATATGCAATGTGCAATGATTTGGTGTGCAGCAGCCCAGAGACGCTAAAAGAGGACAATTGGTTGTCCCCCGGTAAAGGGGTTTCTTCGTTGCAGCAGCTGCCGGGCGTGCAAGTTTGGGGTGAACGTTAAAACCTACCCAACCCCATTTGATATTACACCTATCACTTTGAAAGATCATTATACTTGCCGCACCTAACTAGCCGTCTATGTACTAAAATGCAGCTGTGAACTTACCTAGTAGGTAGCACCAAATTACCGGTGCACATGCGCATTTTACAGCATCTGACGGCGATAGTTAACGCCGACCCCAGCTATCCCGTAGCCCGGCATTTTAAGAGTGTTCATAACCAAAACCTCAATAATCTAAGATATTTTGTTATTGATGCTGTCAACCCGAGTAAAAGGGGTGGGGACTATGAAAAACGCCTCTGACAGCTTGAATCAAAGTATATCGTGCTCCTTAATAGCAAAAGTCCGGGAGGTTTAAATATGGGGGAGGATCTCCATAATTTCATGTAATCGAGTTATGGCAATGGATGATCCTTTTTACAATTTGCTTAAATGCCATCCATACCCCGTTTACATTCTTTCAACTGTAGTAATAATCTTATAATAAAAGGTAGGGCCCCTTAGAACTCCGCAGCATAATGACATGTATTTTCACAGATGTCTGTCACCTCATACTGTTAAAAGACACTTTGAGGCAGCACAATGTGGAAAACCAAAGACTCTGACATTTATGTATTGTTTATTATTTGCACATCACATCTATGTGAACCATAGATTTTGCACTTCCCTTAGGGTACTCACTAATTCTTTGTGGTTCCCTGTTTTAGCACCTCAGCACTTTAGAGTAAAACCGTAGATAGAGGTGATGCACACACATTGAATATGCCCTCTCTTTGCACTTACAATAACCAGAGGAAGTTAATCCTCTGGGGATTGAGGTCGACAAAAATAATTATATAAACATATCAAAGGGTCTTCAAGTATTTTTACAGACAATTGACTACCAAAAAGGTTTGTGTTTAGAATAAAATTATTTTTGTTTAAAGACCAAATCAACCATGTGTCAAAAGGGGACATAGCTTTAGCAATGATGCATTATTATTGATTTGTCAAATATCAGGGAAATGTATGCAGTTTTATAACTTAATTTGTTTATTCTTAACATCGTATATACATAGCACGTTATTAACATGATATGCAAGTCACGATGTTTTATGATTGTACACTATCAATTTCGGTGTATTTTATGTAAACCAACAAATTAACATGCAGCATATGGATGATGCACTGTGTTAAAATGGCGCCCATAGAAACGTTTAGTGGAAGACTATATGTAAAGCATGGTCTTTGGTCTATGTTTACTTTTTTCAATTGAATTGGTGCGTTTTTGTGTGTGTAAACCTCTGTTAAATAACAGTCACTCCATCACTCCCCATCAGTGAGCAAGGACGTGAAGTCCGAAACGCGTCTGATGGCTTGCACCACAATTAAATAAATACTTTTATAATTGGAAGACTGATTTGGGCGAATTTCTGTAGTCTGTGTACTTGTCGGTGCGCTGAAGCACATTTGCGACCAGTCGGATTTTCATATATATATACACACACACACACACACACACAAACATACAACTATATATTTTTTTTGCTGCCCCAGATTCTACCTCCTCAGTGCACTCCCGTGTGGTTGCTTTTTGCGGGTGGTGCGCCTGCAACAATAACTGCTTCAATCTCTGTGTAACCTTTCACACACAAAAAAAGTACACAATTGTGCTTACATTACATCCACCGGCTATGGACATTATAACCTGAGAGTAAGAAAAGAGCACAGTTTAGAAGAGGGTAGTCTAGATAAAGGAGGGGAGGGAAAGCACCAGGAGAACAACTTTGTGCGCAGTTATGAAAATAAAGAGACATATCTAAAGAACGATAATAAAGTGAGCAAGTATTGGTTGACATGAAATCGAGGGAAGCTGAATTAGTCGGAGGCAGTATCTGGGGTGTAAGAATCCAAGGATAAGAGGTAAGCTCGGAGGAGTGCCCAGATGTCCTTAAGTCTGAAGATTAGTGGCTGCAATGTGGCATATAGTTCAGTAGTAGTATCGTAGTTTGTCATGTCTTTCAATCAATTGTCAGCAATGGGTGTTTTAATGCTGACTCAGAAGAGGGCTTTGCACCGCTTAGCTAGCAAAGCCATGGCAATGAATGGTCTGAGACCAGGGCCCAAGGTTTTGACATATATCCTATGAGTGCCATGAGTGGATCAGGATCAGTAGCGTGCTTCAACATAGTAGAAATCAAAGCAAATATAGCATTCAAATAAGCAAGAATAACATTACAATTCCAAATGAGATGTACAAAGTCGACGTGTTCAGTTTCACACTTTGGGCAACAATGTGATTGTGAGGGGTCAAATCGCGCTAGGACCTTTGGAATGGTATATGCCCGCAGGAGTAACCTATAATGAAGTAGTTTGTGCCTACTGATAGTGGATACAAATTTAGTTTGTGTGCAGCAATAAGACCAAGTTTTATGAGGGATTGAGAAGCCCAAATCATGCTCCCAAGCTGCTCGGGATGCAATTGCACACATGGCTTTTAGTGAGAGGCAGGAGTGGTAGAGACAGGACTCTAGTCTGGTGCTATCAGGTCCTCCGGGTAGGGTTTCCCACATAAAGCACTGTGGAGGTGAAGACAAACAAATTCATCCATAGAGGACGGGGTGTCTGTAGCCCCAAAGGCAGTATGTATGTCTACTTTGTCATTCGTAAAAATGTTGCCAATAGTGTGTAGCTAGTGGGCGGAAAGTGGGCATTCATTGTACGAGTGTTTCCTGGGTCATTGGTAGTCATGGATTGTTTAGAAGGGGATTAGCCGGTGAGTATACGAGGTAGGCGCTTAAATACATATGAAGCCTGGACCACACCCAACATGCTGTGGGTTGGGCGTGCATGTCCGATGGTTAAAGCAGCAAGTTGTTAAATGGGAGTGAAGATAATGTGAGCTGATCAGCCTGGTCCTGTTCTGATTTTAGGTATGGAAGTCTGGTGTCACAGTGGTACCAGTAGTAGGAGAAATGGCTCCGCCTAACCAGGTAATATCACAGGAAATCTGGAACGCCAAAACCATCTTTAGCGTATTGGAAGGTTAGTGTTTCCCACTTTATTCTGGAATGGCGGCCAGCCCATTTAAGACTGTTTAAAAGGCTGCACAGAGTGGGGAAAAAGGAGTTTGGTCAATGCAATCGGGAAGTTCAGAAATAGGGAGAGAAAGCGTGGAAGCACTACCATCTTGAGAATGGTAATCCTCCCCACTATAGATAGTGGTAGTCGAATCCATCTGTCAGTCTGAGTGGTGAGTTTGTCAATTGCAGGGCCATAGTTGTGGTGAATTACCTCTTTTTTCAACCTATAAAGCATGATGCCAAGTTACTTAGGGGGATCATTACACCAGCAAAGAGGGCATTCTAACGTACAGGGGCAGTGGCGTCCGTAAGCAGGAAGAGCTCAGATTTACTCCAAGAGAGAGAGCCCCATATCATATTATATCCTGAATGATGGAGGGGAGGTATTTGGGTGGGATGGAGGGTCCCGTACAAATAGAAGGATGTCATCGGCGTATACAGAAGCCAAGAGGGGTCCCTTATGGAACTGGAGTCCTCTGTGCATATGTCCCTCCTGCAGATGCCGAATCAGGGGGATCTAAGATTATGATAAAATACAAGAGGGAAAGGGGCATCCCTGATGAGTGTCTCGTGAAACAGGGAAGGCATCAGGTAGTTGATCGTTCACTTGCAACCGCGCCAAGGGTCCAGCTTAGAGGAGGATGGTGAGGTCACAAAAGCTTCATGGAATTCCTAATTTAGTTAGGGTTGACTTTTGGAATGGCCACTTCAGAGAATCAAAGGATTTTTTTGAGTCAAGGAGCGCGTATGGAGGGGGAAAATTATCTGTTCCAGGAGCAGGGCCAAGCGTGTTGCAATGACTTTAGCCGGAATTTTCTTGTCATAGTTCGGGTGGGCTGCATTACCATGCTTAATGAGAAGGGTGATAACTGCCTCATTTAATGTGGGTGGAAGAATACCGTCATCAAGGGTCTCGTCATAATCCTCAGAGAGGTACGGGATTAAAACATTTTTAAAGGCTGTAGAAAAGTTGTCTATAGAGCTGACATGGCCAGGGGTCATAACCCACCAAAGGCATTGATTGCCTGTGTGATGGGGGACGCCAGAAATGATAGATGCCCATCAGTGAGCCATACCATCGCTATCTCGGCCAGGTAATCGCCTATCACCTCACTGTCACCAGTCACCACATGGTATACAATTGCTGATAGTAAGCTAGGAATGTATGAACTACTGATGCTGTCAGTGACAGTTGTGTCCTCCTCAGTAAGAAGACTAGCAATAACGGTTCTCTGATTGCTGGGACGTAGTAATCGCGCTAGGGTGCGACCCGGTCATTCACTGTAGAGACTGACAGGGGCATACCTACCCAAAAAGGCCAGTTTGCTGTCTACAAGGTCTCAAAATTCCAGCAGGGAGTCAAAGCCAGTGTCAATGGCCTGGAACCCAGCATGCAACTCCACCATTATGACTGGTGTGCCATCAAAGGATATAGTGACAAAGTTAGTATGGGAAGGGTGCTCTGTATTAGATAAGGAGTGTTGATGATGTGGGCCTCTTACCGGGTCAAATGCCAGCTTCTTTTGTTTGGGGTCACTGCGCCCACTGTGCGAAGTTATGCATTGAAGGATTGTTATGTGGGTGCTGGGTGTGGTACGCGGCTCAAGTCTTGAGGCAACTTTCCCATAGATGGGTCAAAGAGTAGGCCGCAGACCAAGGTAGAGTATATGCAATTCACAGGAGGTCAAGTCAAGCAAGATGACATGCAGTAGTCAGTGATTTTGCTTCCTGTTGGACTTGGCCCTTCTGGCAGGTTCACCCCTGAACTTTTTGCCTAGTGATTTCTGGTCTTTGCGCACTTTGACACTGTGGCGCAGTGTAAAGGGCGTGCTCTCCCTGAGTGCATGTGTGAGATTGGCCTGCTCTCCCATAGGAATGCATTGGGAATGTCTGTGTCCCTGGTAGTTCCTGATGTGTGAGGCGTGCATGGTCAAGTTTGGTATGTGTGAACTCGTGAGAGTGAATGCTGCGCAATGGTATGTGCGGCGTGCATGTGTCTTGTGCGGAAGCGCCACTTCTAGGAGTTGGCATATTAGTGTAAAATATGCCTGGCGTGTGATTGGCTGGAGCTGGCTGGGATGCCAGGCTCCAGGAGTCTGTGTGGGTCTGCCCCGGTGGTGAATGGAGAGATTAGCATGCTGATGTGAGGGAGGGGCTGTACCTGTGTCCTGAATGAGGCTGGGTTTCCTCCACACAATGCTAGCTCCGCCCCCTGTGGTGCGTCTAATGACCCAAGCCCTGCCAGTGAATAGAGAGGGTGGGTGAGCCCATCAACAGTGCTCACAGACCAGCTGCGACTGGTTCTGCCCCCACCCTGCCCAAAGACAAAGGATATGTCTGTATAAAAGGAGGCTGTGACCTCCTGAAAGATGTTCTTGTTCTTAACTTGAATCTGACCAGGGGCATGCTGCTGCTGGGGCCCGGGGGAAGGCTTGCC
This sequence comes from Lissotriton vulgaris, assembly GCF_964263255.1. Taxonomy (NCBI): domain Eukaryota; kingdom Metazoa; phylum Chordata; class Amphibia; order Caudata; family Salamandridae; genus Lissotriton; species Lissotriton vulgaris. Next base: position 1,333,879,885 of record NC_141694.1, read on the forward strand.
TCCCTGGGCCCTGCCCAGCCCCTGGACTCCTGAAGGACTTTTGCTGGACTTGTGTTTCCCCTGAAGCGCCTGGAAGCGCTTTATTTTGTATGCCAGCGCTGGGAGCGCTTTATCTGCCTGAGGGCACCTGGGAGCGCTGTGTCTGTGCTTCTAGCGCTTAAGAGCGCTTTATTTTGCATTTAGCGCAGGGAGCGCTTTAAATTGCCTTTTAGCGCTGAGGAGCGCTTTACTTTTGGAAGCCGGTGCCCACCCGGCATTTGCTCTAGTGCTGAGCCCCTCGAGTGCCCACCTCGAGTTATTATTGATTTCGTCATTTGAGCGGCTGCCCACGCCGCATTTGCCCGTGGAATCACCGCTGCAGCCCGGAGGAAGCAGCACCCGCCTTCAGCCCGGGCCGCGCTGGGATTGGCCCGGCCGGCCAAGCCTCCCGCCGCGTCATCGGGGGAGGAGGAGATCCCTGGAAGGCAGGAAGCCCCCCGTAGCACGATCCCGCACTGTTGCTTGTTTGGGAGCCACGAGGGGCATTCCTTTGTTGAGCCTAGGAGGCTCCCCCGCCAGAGCGAGGCTCCCCCCAAGGCCGCATCCAGTATTTCGAGCCTAGAGAGGCTCTGAAGGGCATACTTGATTTTAGAGTCTCCCGTGAGGGACTCCATCGTTGTGAAGGGCACAGGGGTGATAGAGCGGCCCCACTTGGCAGCGGGTCGCTCACCCTGGTGTCGGCCCATTTGGTTTACGAGCCCAGAGAAGGCTCAAGGTGCCCCATTTGTTTTAGAGCCCTGTGAGAGGCTCACAGCCCACATTTGTTTAGAGCCTAGAGAGGCTCTTTGGGTGCCATTTGTGTTCAGAGCCCAGAGGAGGCTCCCGGGGGCATCTCCTTCTGCCCCAGCCATGTCTTGAGCCTGTGAGGCTCCAACGTTGCCCGCATCTTCATCATAGCTGCCCAGCACTTTGTGGGCAGCTGCTACGTTTAGGTTTTGGCGCAGTGGCGCAACCTGGACCCTGGACTTTGATGTAAGTTCTATGCTAATGTGATTTATGCGAAGTGTTCTTTGCTGCACCTCTGAATGTGTTGTAGATGCATCATGTGCCTTGTTCCTTACACCGCTGAACGTGTGTTGATGCGTCATGTGTTCCTTACACCGCTGAATGTGTTGTTGATACATCATGTGTTTTCCTTCCCAGGTCTATACCCCTAAATGTATGGTGATATTTAGCTGGTTGTTCTTGCTAGTACAGGTGGTGCTAGTGAGGTCCTGGCTCCCTGCGTGACCTGTTCCTAAGGTGGTTAGGATTGCATAGGGGGTACTTACCTGATTACCAGTAGTTACTGATTGTGTGCTATTTTGTGCTACAGTGATTTTCTGTTATGTGCTAAGTGATATTCCAAGGGCTTGATACTGAGCTCGCCTCCTGACCAGAGTCCCAGGACCAGTGGACTCTAGTGTGCCTTCCCTGACAAATTGCTGGGACTTGTCTGATCTCTCTTGGGCCCCTGGGGCCTCGCTGAAATGTGCCTTGCTCATTCCCCTCGGCAGCTCGTGCACGGCAGCCCGTCCAAGCCTCGAGCAGCGCCGCTCTCCCCTGAGCCGCGCCGCTTCGCTGGGTCGCCCGCATCCTGCCTTCCCCTGCTCTTCTGAGCCGCACACATTGGTCGCCCCAGAGAAACGCTTGTACCCTGCCGCCTGCCCGCTCAAGCCTCGAGCCGCGCCACTCTCCCCTGAGTCGTGCCGCTTCGCTGGGCCGCCCACTCAAGTTTACTATGGAGGTCACTCGCATTATCCCTGCAACCAGGACGGAAGGTACTGCCCGTTAGGCTCTATGTTCTAAGTTCTAGGCCTACAAGTATTGTATTCTAAGTTCTAAAAGTGCTGATTCCTGACAGTGGTCCAAGTGGCCCTGTCTTGTACATATCCCCTGTAAATTCTGCCCGTGCTTGTTGGCACATTGTAAAGTGTGTGTTTTATCTAATGTGTTTTGGTGTAATACAAAGGCTATTTTTATATATAACCTTGTGTGGAGTTTCCTTTGTGGTGGGTCTTGGGTGTTGTTGCTGGGGTGCGTGCGCAAATACTTAACTCATATCGCCTCCAAGTTTAGCCTTGCTGCTCGCGCCACGTTACCTAGAGGGTGAGCAGGGGTTATCTTGGCGTGTAACTCCCTTGCCCTGACTTAGAAGTGGTGGTCTCTGACTGACTTTGGCGCAAGCCCTGGCCAGCCAGGGATCCCATTTCTAACATTTGGACGCAGCGGTGAGGATAAGGATTTGTGTTTGCGTTGTACCACAGTGGCAACTGGCCGCACTACAAAGCTCTGCATTTTAGATAAATCACATTTTGGGGATTATTGTATGGAGTTTGCTAAAAATGTCATTTCTGTGGAAATGTGTTTCTTGTGCACTTTGAGTTAGGTGCCCCTAGCTCGGAAGGGTAGATCATCCCCCTAAGTGTAGTGTGTTTTCTGGATTCACCATGAGGGTGGGATCCAGTGGTTGCAGCATAAATGTGTTCAGTGCATGTGTCCCCCGTCCCTGCCCTGGAGTTATGGTACCTGTGTCACGTGTGGTCAGGTTGAGAAATCAGGGGTGGTAGAAACTGCCTTACCAGTCTGGGGAGGGGTGTGTGTGGATGAATGGTGTGTGGCACTAGACGTGTGTGTGAGTTCTCTGGATGGGGAGCTTGCTGAATGCTTGTGTACTCTTGTTTTGCTCAGATACCTAAGTTCCGTGTGTTCAACTTTTCCCAAGAACATCTGCAGACAGTGGAGCCGGCTTTTGATTTCTGTGGTCTATTTAGAGACAGATGTTTGGAGTTGGTAATGTTCTGGGAGGAGAGAGGCTTAGGGGATGGAGTGATTCCAAAAGGAGTGGCTGAGGTGTCTTCCAGCCCAGTGTGGTGGAAGAGGTTAAGTGTAGCCCAGCTAGGTCTCGGTGTAGGGGCTCACGTCCTGTCTCAAGAGGAGAAGGAGTGGGTGGGACTGCATGTCTCCAGGTGCCCGAAACCCAGTGTCAGGGCCTGGAATGTTTCTGAAGGGAACGTCAGGTCGGGGGCCTAGTCTGTACCTATAGGTCATTTGAGGAAGATCTCCCAGTGTGTTTGAAGAACATAGAACATCAGTGAACAGGATTTCATGGGTGGGCCTGAAGCTCATGGGAGTTTCCCCTGCCCCTGTGCCATTGTGGTAATTGTTGGGGAGTGACCCTAAGGAAAGTTCTGGTCTTCCAGCCCAGTGTGGTGGAAGTGGCTCAGAGGAGCACAAGCCTGGTCTTCGTAGTCTGGGTGTTTTTTTTCTTAGGAACACCAGGTGAGGGAGCCTAGCATGTCCGTATGGAGCGTCCTTCTAGGGAGATCTCCCAGTGTGGAGAGAACGTGGAGCGCCTGTAAGCAGGGCTCTAGTAGTTCTGTTATCTGGCAGTACCGCTCCAGTTGGGAGGGTGCAGAAGTCCAGAGGGAGGGGTGCGAGGGGGATAGGTTCCCCAGTGGAGTAACCAGTGGGTCAGGGGCCAACCAGAAGGGTTGTGTCGCCAAGAAGTGACCAGGGTGATGCCACTTCTGTCCTGAGTGTCAGGCAGACTTGTACACGACACATTAGTTATGTGTCACCCTCAAGGAAGTCCTGGTGCGCCAGGCATCTGACCAAAGGGGTACGTCCCTCGGTTGGGGAGCCAGTAGCCGGTGTGTCCGGATCTGGACGTAAGGGCAACTGTACGTCGTGTCCTGAAGTTACAAGAAGGAACTCCTGCCTGAAGAGAAGGAACCGGGTAAGCTGTATGGGGGATTGACCTGCAGTGGTTGCCTTGCTGCTGAAGGAGGAGTGAATTCGAATCCCAGGTGGTAGACCAGTTAAGGGAGCTGTGACTCTGTCATGACCAGCCTGGTGTCCTGTAGGCACCGCACTGAGCTGCGTCTGCCTTTGGCCGCGCAGCCTATGCCGCTCGCCGTCCCCGTCTCGACGCGGTCCGCGAGCCGCTGCCTGCGCCGCATCTGGCAACCCGCAAAGTGCAACGCCTCACTACACTGTTCTTGTGCTGGTCTGACCGTGGTCACTGCTGCTGAGGGAGTAAAGGTCCCGAACTGGTGGGAGAGTTGTGTTCTGGAGGGTGCTTCAGAAGTAGAGGTAGGGTGGGGCATTCTTGCCCATGACCTCCGGTCAGCCTGAGGGTGCGGACCCTAGGTTGAAGGATCAGTGGTAGTTTGGAACTACACTGAGAAAAGGAGTGGAGAGTGGCTAGTGTAGGCCAGGGGTTACTACCCCCCACTCTGTGAATGGGCATGGACCAGTGGTATCTGGGTGGCCTAGGGCCTGGTCCTAGTCGTGGACAACTAAGGAGTACCAGTGGGGTAGCCTAGTTGGGCCTGTTTTTTTTAAGTATGTGCTTGTCTTATAGATAAACGTGGCGTAGAACCGGAGGGTGTCCCTGCAGTGCGGGCCCGCGTCCGTGTTCTATCGCCCCAAGCAGGGAAGTCCATCACGGTGGTGATTCTTCTCCCCTGCGTTTTGGCAGAAGGGGGTTGTGTTGGACTTGGCCCTTCTGGCAGGTTCACCCCTGAACTTTTTGCCTAGTGATTTCTGGTCTTTGCGCACTTTGACACTGTGGCGCAGTGTAAAGTGCGTGGTCTCCCTGAGTGCGTGTGTGAGATTGGCCTGCTCTCCCATAGGAATGCATGGGGAATGTGTGTGTCCCTGGTAGTTCCTGATGCGTGAGGCGTGCATGGTCAAGTTTGGTATGTGCGAACTCGTGAGAGTGAATGCTGCGCAATGGTATGTGCGGCGTGTATGTGTCTTGTGCGGAAGCGCCACTTCTAGGAGTTGGCATCTTAGTGTAAAATATGCCTGGCGTGTGATTGGCTGGAGCTGGCTGGGATGCCAGGCTCCAGGAGTCTGTGTGGGTCTGCCCCGGTGGTGAATGGAGAGATTAGCATGCTGATGTGAGGGAGGGGCTGTACCTGTGTCCTGAATGAGGCTGGGTTTCCCCCACACAATGCTGGCTCCGCCCCCTGTGGTGCGTCTAATGATCCAAGCCCTGCCAGTGAATAGAGAGGGTGGGTGAGCCCATCAACAGTGCTCACAGACCAGCTGCGACTGGTTCTGCCCCCACCCTGCCCAAAGACAAAGGATTTGTCTGTATAAAAGGAGGCTGTGACCTCCTGAAAGATGTTCTTGTTCTTAACTTGAATCTGACCAGGGGCATGCTGCTGGTGGGTCCCGGGGGAAGGCTTTCCTCCCTGGGCCCTGCCCAGCCCCTGGACTCCTGAAGGACTTTTGCTGGACTTGTGTTTCCCCTGAAGCGCCTGGAAGCGCTTTATTTTGTATGCCAGCGCTAGGAGCGCTTTATCTGCCTGAGGGAACCTGGGAGCGCTGTGTCTGTGCTTCTAGTGCTTAAGAGCGCTTTATTTTGCATTTAGCGCAGGGAGCGCTTTAAATTGCCTTTTAGCGCTGAGGAGCACTTTACTTTTGGAAACCGGTGCCCACCCGGCATTTGCTCTAGTGCTGAGCCCCTCGAGTGCCCACCTCGAGTTATTGTTGATTTCGTCATTTGAGCGGCTGCCTACGCCGCATTTGCCCGTTGAATCACCGCTGCAGCCCGGAGGAAGCAGCACCCGCCTTCAGCCCGGGCCGCGCTGGGATTGGCCCAGCCGGCCAAGCCTCCCGCCGCGTCATCGGGGGAGGAGGAGATCGCCGGAAGGCAGGAAGCCGCCTGCGTGCACCGACCGGGGCTCCCCGAGCGAGAGGAGAGCCCCGGACCTCCAACAAAAGACCGGTGAGTGCCGATAGACGGGAAGGGCGCCGGGACCCATTTTCGGGGTCCGCCCCCCCGTAGCACAATCCCGCACTGTTGCTTGTTTGGGAGCCACGAGGGGCATTCCTTTGTTGAGCCTAGGAGGCTCCCCCGCCAGAGCGAGGCTCCCCCCACGGCCGCATCCAGTATTTCGAGCCTAGAGAGGCTCTGAAGGGCATACATGATTTTAGAGTCCCCGTGAGGGACTCCATCGTTGTGAAGGGCACAAGGGGTGATAGAGCGGCCCCACTTGGCAGCAGGTCGCTCCCCCTGGTGTCGGCCCATTTGGTTTACGAGCCCAGAGAAGGCTCAAGGTGCCCCATTTGTTTTAGAGCCCTGCGAGAGGCTCACAGCCCACATTTGTTTAGAGCCTAGAGAGGTTCTTTGGGTGCCATTTGTGTTCAGAGCCCAGAGGAGGCTCCCGGGGGCATCTCCTTCTGCCCCAGCCATGTCTTGAGCCTGTGAGGCTCCAACGTTGCCCGCATCTTCATCACAGCTGCCCAGCACTTTGTGGACAGCTGCTACGTTTAGGTTTTGGCGCAGTGGCGCAACCTGGACCCTGGACTTTGATGTAAGTTCTATGCTAATGTGATTTATGCGAAGTGTTCTTTGCTGCACCTCTGAATGTGTTGTAGATGCATCATGTGCCTTGTTCCTTACACCGCTGAACGTGTGTTGATGCGTCATGTGTTCCTTACACCGCTGAATGTGTTGTTGATACATCATGTGTTTTCCTTCCCAGGTCTATACCCCTAAATGTATGGTGATATTTAGCTGGTTGTTCTTGCTAGTACAGGTGGTGCTAGTGAGGTCCTGGTTCCCTGCATGACCTGTTCCTAAGGTGGTTAGGATTGCGTAGGGGGTACTTACCTGATTACTAGTAGTTACTGATTGTGTGCTATTTTGTGCTACAGCGTTTTCTGTTATGTGCTAAGTGATATTCCAAGGGCTTGATACTGAGCTCGCCCCCTGACCAGAGTCCCAGGACCAGTGGACTCTAGTGTGCCTTCCCTGACAAATTGCTGGGACTTGTCTGATCTCTCTTGGGCCCCTGGGGCCTCGCTGAAATGTGCCTTGCTCATTCCCCTCGGCAGCTTGTGCACGGCAGCCCGTCCAAGCCTCGAGCAGCGCCGCTCACCCCTGAGCCGCGACGCTTACTGGGTCGCCCGCATCCTGCCTTCCCCTGCTCTTCTGAGCCGCACACATTGGTCGCCCCAGAGAAACGCTTGTACCCTGCCGGCCGCCCGCTCAAGCCTCGAGCCGCGCCACTCTCCCCTGAGTCGTGCCGCTTCGCTGGGCCGCCCGCTCAAGTTTACTAAGGAGGTCACTCGCATTATCCCTGCAACCAGGACGGGAGGCACTGTCCGTTAGGCTCTATGTTCTAAGTTCTAGGCCTACAAGTATTGTATTCTAAGTTCTAAAAGTGCTGATTCCTGACAGTGGTCCAAGTGGCCCTGTCTTGTACATATCCCCTGTAAATTCTGCCCGTGCCTGTTGGCACATTGTAAAGTGTGTGTTTTATCTAATGTGTTTTGGTGTAATACAAAGGCTATTTTCATATATAACCTTGTGTGGAGTTTCCTTTGTGGTGGGTCTTGGGTGTTGTTGCTGGGGTGCGTGCGCAAATACTTAACTCATATCGCCTCCAAGTTTAGCCTTGCTGCTCGCGCCACGTTACCTAGAGGGTGAGCAGGGGTTATCTTGGCGTCAGTTCAAAAATATTTCTTCTTAGTCAGTTCTTTTTAGCCTCTTGGGCCAGTACGTGATGTTCCTCTCACCAGGGCTCCTTCTGGACTTTTTAGGTGCCCAAGGCCAGTTCTAGGCCTGCTAGACGCTTCGCAGCGCTTCCGTGCGCTCAGGTTTACTAAGGAGGTCACTCGCATTATCCCTGCAACCAGGACGGGAGGTACTGTCCGTTAGGCTCTATGTTCTAAGTTCTAGGCCTACAAGTATTGTATTCTAAGTTCTAAAAGTGCTGATTCCTGACAGTGGTCCAAGTGGCCCTGTCTTGTACATATCCCCTGTAAATTCTGCCCGTGCCTGTTGGCACATTGTAAAGTGTGTGTTTTATCTAATGTGTTTTGGTGTAATACAAAGGCTATTTTTATATATAACCTTGAGTGGAGTTTCCTTTGTGGTGGGTCTTGGGTGTTGTTGCTGGGGTGCGTGCGCAAATACTTAACTCATATCGCCTCCAAGTTTAGCCTTGCTGCTCGCGCCACGTTACCTAGAGGGTGAGCAGGGGTTATCTTGGCGTGTAACTCCCTTGCCCTTACTTAGGAGTGGTGGTCTCTGACTGACTTTGGCGCAAGCCCTGGCCATCCAGGGATCCCATTTCTAACATCTCCCTAGTGGTATTCGGCAGAGCTTACAGCATTATGGGCTATGGCGGAACAAGCATCACATTGATCCCCTGCAGGAGTGAAGGAGAGGAGTCATCTGTGCCACCTGTCAATGCCAGGCTACAAATTTGGGTGAAGGAGACTAATTTTGTAGAGGCCAGTGTGAGTGCCAGGACACCCAAGGGTAATTGTGTGCTCTTTATAAATTCAATTAACATAACATAACAGTAGCAGGGCAGTGGGTGCAGAAAAGAGAGAGTGGGCGCTAGGACAGAGGTGGTGCATAAAGAGCAGGTGGCCAACGTTTTGCTGAGGTATCGTAGAGCAGACTGCTTTAGTAAACAGTCACCATTCACTATGGTTGCACGCTAGGTGGACTCTCTTGAACATTTTCTCAAGGGAAGTAGCAGCAAGGGTTCAGAGGACAGGTTACAGCAGTGGGGGGGATCAAAGGGAGGTCACGCTTGAGCTGCTTCAGCATCCACAAAGTCCAATGGTTAAGGAAGAAGCCAGGGCATTTAGGAGAATACCAGCGTGATGAAAGGTGAGGCTACTGAATAGTAGTTAGAGGGAGGGAGCTGGCTGCAAAATACGAGCACTCACCGGTAGCTGTGTCAGCAAAATCCCAGTGTTCCACGCAGCCAGTGTGGATGGGCTCATAGGGAAAGCCCCAGCGGCTGAGGTTAAACTGCCACGTGTGTCTTGGAGGAAATCACCTGATGTTACAAGTTCACCAGATCTCTGATCTGGCAGGCACACATTGTGGCCCTGCCTTCAGGCTCACCCATGGCCCCTGTTGCTGCGAGGCCTCTGAAGGCTACATTAGGCCACAGCACGCCACCGGCACAGGAATGACATCAAAGGGCCCTCACGGGTCCCAAACTTCATCTCCAAGTGGCGTGGGGCATGCACACTGCAGCAGCGATTATGTTGTAGTGCAGAGATGGCAGCTGGACCGCTTTGAAAAGGGCATACAACCCAGGAACTTCAATGCCGTGCGGCCATCTTGGTTGCTGGCTTGGTCACGCCCCTGTATTTTATTGTCTTTAATGCTAAGATTATAGCATTTCAGTATCCTACTTTGACTCTTAACTGCTGTATATCATGTGGAAACAACAGGTGTCTCTCTCTGATCGGTCATTAAATGGAAGAAAGTTCAAGCAGCACAAAAAACCTCTGGGCAGGCAAGAACAATCAAAGACGTCAACAGAGGAACCTGGCACTCACAAACTTGGAGCCCTTTGCTCAAGGTACTAATGGTTCTCGTGCCTTTTACCGGAAGAAACAAGAAAAAGCTGTAAAAAAGAAACAGGAATTGACACAGGGGAAACAGGAATTGGCATACAGGAACTTGATTCACCAGGATGGAATTGGGAAGGCAACAAGTAAAATACAATCCCAAAAAACAATCTTGTACTTGTGAGAAGTTGGCCTGGTATATGATGTCCACTAATTAAAGTGGGCACCTTGCACCAGTCCAAATAATCCATATGTTAATTTAAGAAGTCAATGACAACCTTAGAAAGCTATCCAAGTGGTATCTGTTGAGAGCAGCCTTCAGGCTTAGTCTTTGAGGAATCTTAAGCAGCTTGCTTTGCCAGAATGCAACCTTATAGCATTGGTTAAATGAAAGGAGAACCACACAGTAGTTAAAAAAATATGTATTTATAAATACAATGCTCTCTAGTATTATAAAGTATCTGCTACATGTAGATATTCACAAAGCACACAATACTGTAGCACCAAAACAATATTAAATAGCACTAATACACACTAAGCTCCAGGGGAAGACCAAATCATATACTAAAATAGTGGTATAAGAACCTCGACTTGAGTCAAGACTGTTTCTAGAGGACATAAAATCGCTGGGACCCCAGGGAACCACCCAAGGTGAGTAAGTAGGGATCCCACGGAGGACAGGTGCAGTGTGGGAACACGGCTGCGTGTTCTGTACAATTCAATGGGGACATCGCGGTTGATATTTTAAAGTTTATAGACCCTTCCCAGTGGACTTTGAAGAAACCCAGTGGAAGTTAGGAGGTTGGAAAGCCACCCCACCTGTGGATGCTGTAGTACCATAGTTACATATCCCAGGGAAGCGGGTGATAGGGCTGAAGATGCGTCGAAAACCGCAGTCAATCTCAAAGGAGGACTTCAAGAAAGTGTCACTGCTGGAAGGAAGAAAAGTGTCTGTTGGATTCTTGTTTATGGGTACCTGAAAGCAGAGGGGACAGAGTCTGGGTCACGGGCCATCGGTAGTTGAATGCCCACAGATGCGGGGTGCTTCAGGTGCGTGGGGGGGGGGTTCTTGACTCTGCAGCTACCGGACCCAGGAGAAGTCAAGGACAATCAGGAGCTAGACACAAGCTGTTCCTCAAAGGGTGTCGAGTACTGAGAGGTTGCTGTTTGGATGGTGCACCAACAAGCCTTTGCAACGGCAACACACACTGAGGGTCAAAGAAGGTTATGTTCCGGACCAGCAAGGTCCAGGAGACTCACCAAACATAGGGGAGTCAGGACAGTCCTGAAGCAACCAGAAGAGCACAAAGAAAGCAAAGTTGACCCTCAAGGGGTACTCCCAGGCCAGAGGCGCAGGAGTCGCGAGGGGACCTCGAGATGTTTCACAAAGCAACAGCCCACGGAGCAATAGTTAAAAAGAGTCCGGAGTTCTTTGGTGGAAATGGTGCCGGAGGTTGGGGCTACTCGGAGGCCAATGCACTTGCTCGGGAATCGAGGTAGACGGAGCGGGAGCGCTGTGATATCAAAACCTTGTGGGCATGCCAGGATTGTCGGAAGCCTACTAACCCAGATAGACATATCAAAGTCTACGGGACAGATATAAATAAGTGGGTAGAATAATGGATTCCCACAGGACACCCTGCAGAACAAGTAATTTTTAAACTTGAGGTTCAGCAGTTATATTATTATGCACACTGCATTACGTTTATCTGAGAGGAAGGAAAGGTGGGACATGTAGCGGTGACACAGTAAGATTTGGTGCATCCCTCAGATATCAAGCCCCAAATTAGGAGATTTGATTGGGTGCGGGTGCCAATTCATCGGAATGACATATGAATAAGAGATAAAATAGTCACTGACCGCGTGACATAATTCTTCAGTTGTCATGATAAGATATTTATAACGTGGAGAAATGTAACCCTCTTAAAAATACTGTCCTGAAGAAAGTGTTTTTTTAAACAAGCTTCAATACCACCGAAATGCGTCACGCCTCTTTCCACAAAGAATCCAACAGACAACGGATGTTCGGATAAGAGTAATATTTTCACCAAAGACCTTTATATACAATGTATTGTGTTTGGATCACACTTGGTTATAACAGAATATGATAACTGTGCTTAATGGGTCTCCATTTTTTGAAAATACTGTGTGTTTAAAGTAAAAGAAAAACTTTTTTATAAGACGTATTGAATTTTAATCTAAGGTGTATGAATTACTTCATGTTTATATTCCTATGTGATTCATGAAGGTTTTAATATGTGTATGTATTTAGGCATATGTTGCTTTTTTACTAATAAAACGTGTTAGCACTACATTTCAGATTGGTGTTTATTTTTTATGCCATAAAACGTGATTTAATAATGATTATGACTCCGTAATTTTTACCATATAGTCATTTGAACGTATGAGAGAATATTAGAGTGAATGTGATTCTACTTCCAGGAGATATTCCTTCTGCTTACTTGCTCGGGAATCGCCAACATGCATATGCACTTGCAAAGGATGCGGTGTACAGGGGTATGGGTATGGCAGCCCCCATAAGGGATTCTGACCTCAAACTTGGTGAGAGGGCAGCTCAGAACTTGGGGAACTTGGAAACCCAACTCCTGTGTTGCTGTAGCCTTCTGAGTCTGTAGGAGTCCAGGAACAGCAGACCGGTCAATCGTGATGTGGTGCGTGCAGTTTCAGGGGAGTGACGCCTTCACTCCAAAGGAGATATCTTCAGTTGTCCTTGATGCTCACCAGGTCCTGCTTGGAGCCTGTATGGTGCATAGGCACAGACGATGCTTCAGACTGAGAGGGAGATGAAGTCGGGCCCAAACAAAGTCCAGAGTGTCCAGACGGCCAAAGTTCAGTGGTTTCTTGTCCCCGTTGAATCTAGGGTTCTACAGCCAGGTAAGCCCCTTTGTACCCACAGGAGAGGATTGGTCAGATTCAGGGGACCCTCCCATGAGAGGGTCTGGACAGTGGGGAGGTTACTTCCATGTCCTTTGTCCAGTTTTGCACCAGAGCAGGAGCCAACGGCTCCCAGGACTGGTTTAAACTGGACTATGCACAGGGACACCAAATGTGCCCCTCATGCAGACTTTCGGTCGCTGGCAAGCTCACCCATCCAGGCCTAATACATTAAATCCTGTCTGGGGGGTGGCCACACCTCCCTGTGACAGGATGCCTATTGTTCTGCCTTCCCCTGCTCGAGCTTGGCTCAGTAGCAAGAGGGCATAAATGTGTCTCTGGTCTGCAGCAACCATTTTGGGCTGCCCGGGACTAGAAGGCTGGTACCAGGTACAATAGACACCTAACAAAGCTTGTTTCTGAGGGGAGAAATCATACCTCCCACACTGGTTACCGGTGTGGAGGTAGGATTCCACAATGTTTGACACCAAAAACAATAGCGTTACTTTCAGCCATTTTAGAGTTGGTCATCACGTGGTCGCATAATGCCATTCTGTATGTCGAAAATGTCTGATGTACTGACAACCCGGGAGAATGGACTCCGTAGGCTGCAGGGGTGTTCTGCTCATGTAGTGGCACCCTCTCACTTAGAAATAAGCACCCTGCCTACAGATTGTTAAGGCCTGCTATAGGGGTGACTTATAGGTTTTAAGTCCAGTGGCCCTTAGATATAGTAAACCTATATCTTAAGTAAGTGGTGCATGCACTAACTTACACAAGCTGCAAAGGCAGGCCTATAGGTTCCATTTTGCATGGCCTCTCATGGGTGGCATAATACATGCTTCAGCCCATGGGAGGTCTCTGGGGCATCTATGCCCTGGGTACATGGGTACCATATACTAGGGACTGACAAGGGTACCCCAGTACCCAATCTGAAGTGTTCCCAAGTACATTACATAACATTTTAGGGAGAAAGCAGATAGACTGGCATCCTGATTAGCAGGATCCCAGTTAGACTAGCCACAAATGGTATCACATGAAGCAACAAGTGGGGGTAACCATAAGAAGCAGATTCTACTTTCCTACAGTACTTGTATACAATATCACAACATGTGCCACTCTATCTCTAGATAAGTGTAAATAGTAAAATAAGCCACCTTTTTGTTAGAAGAAGACTTTTACCTGAATGTCAATGAGTATGTTCTGGAAGTAGGAGAAGGACAGAAAATAATTGGCTTCAGGAAACAGATCACAGACTTGGCCCCGGGCAAATTCCTAGACAAAATGCTGAGAAGGCAAAGATCCAGACTCTTAAGATATTGCTCCCATTTTGACACTCTACCCAGTAGAGAAACTTGAGAGGACAAACAAGAACTTCTTTCCCAGGCATGCTGCCCAGGAGGACAGCGAGAAGACTGCACGACTCAAGGAACCAGGAGTTTAACCAGACCCCTCAAATGCCCCGAAAAGACATTGCACACTCAGCATTGTGCTCAATAAGGTTTATTTATTTTAGGAGTTTTATATAGTGCTAGCTGGACCAGAGGGCATCAGAGCACTTCACAACAGGTGCCTTATATGCAATCAAGCAGCGCAGAGATCATAGTAGAACATAGTGATTCGTGATGAGTAGAGTTCAGATATAAGGAGTAAAAAAATGGAATGAAAAGAAACATGATGAGTGCAGGTCACACAGAACGAGTAGCTGATGTGTTTTCTTATTTGGGGCGGAGGGGAGGGATAGGGTTTCAGTAGGGGTCCGGGCGGTAGCGGATGTCAATGTCACAGGACACAGAGTTAAAGTCAGGTGGAGTGCTGGCTAAGGCACTTCCGTGGATCCTATCGGTTCGCTAGTGAGTGATCGAGGAAGAGGACTTTGAGCAGGCTTTTGAATTTTGCACAAAAGAGGGGATCGTTCTGATGTGGGGGGAATGAGGTTCCAGATTTTTGGCACGTTACCAGCAAATGACCTTGTTGCGTTTTTTTGTTTGCGTGTTTTCAGCGGAATAGTAGCAGTGTATAGGAGCTCCTGAGGTTCCGCGTCTAACCGGCCTTTTTTCTGGTTTGGAAGCCAGGTATTCTGGTTTGCCTGTGTGAAGGACTTTGTGTGTGAGGCAGGCTGTTCTGAAGCTGGCCTGCATTTCAATTGGGAGCCATTTTAGTTCTCTGAGTGCGGGTGAGATGTGGTCGAATTTCTTAGTTCCGGTGACCATTCTGGCTGCTGCATTGAAGGTTGTTTTGAGGGGGGCGAGGTGGGATTTTGCTGTACCAGCAAGGGCTGCAATCCTGTAGTCTAGTCTGGACAGCACCAGTGCTTGAGTGGCTTGTTGAAGGTCCTTGGGTGGAAGGAAGGGTTTTATTTTGTTCAGTGAGGAAGGCGCTTTGTACAGAGCTTTTATTGTTGCGATGCGCAACAGAGATCACAGTTCGACCGTTGACCACCCTATATGCGTGGCTGCCCATGAGGCATAACACATACATTTAGGTGTTCCTGAAAACCTTCAATCCTATGATGGATCGAGAGAGGTTAACAGTTTGACCCAAAACTTATCATATTACACAACTATTGATTATGTGAGGGATAATGATTTGCTCTTAATGTAAATGTAGTAGTATTTGTATAGCGCACCGAATCGACTCCCGAAGGGGTATCTCAGGCGCTTGTACGCATACCGCTGTGGAACCCTTCCTGGCTTTTCCCTGTGAAGTGCCCACTCCTGGGCCCCCCCCCCAAGGTGAAGCCAGGCATCCTAGAGTTGTTGGGGCAGTTGTGGAGATTAAGCAAGCAATTGCCCAGAGTTGCAGAGTGGGACCCATGATTAGAATAGGCTCCGAGGCGAGAATTATCAGGTCCGCAGAAATTGTGCCGAGACCCGCCGAGGCGGGAATTGAACCCTGGTTCCGGGCTAGACCTCTGCATCAGGGGCTGCCGCTCTAACCATTGAGCCACACTTCTCCTTATTGTAAGTGATGTGACTGGTTCGCACTGGGAGTTGCCTGGCTTTATCAGCTTCAATACAAAAGTATTGGGGCGGGACATCTGTCTGGGTACTTGATAACTTTGGTTTCATCCACTCTGAACGCAAGCTCTGCAAACATATAATATAATATGTTTTTCGTTACATGCAATACTAACTTAATTGATAGATGCTTGATTTAAAGATTGTTGGTTTAAAAACTGTTTGTTAATTTTGCTGAAAAGGTAATATTTAATTAACACTTAGCAACTATTTCTGATTATTTAAAATAATTAAGAAGGCTCTTCTATAATATGTACTGCCCCATAGGAGAAGATTTTAATTTGAAATTAGACATGCAGGAAATTTACAATCTCTCTGAATATTTTCTTTGAATATTATCTATTACCCTTGAATGGCCCTAGTTGTGGGTAAACTCCTACTTGAGTATCAGCTACTTCAACTAAATGACTAATTTATACAAGACTAATCTATCTAAACATTTATAAATGGCAAGGGTTTGAATCAAATTGTTCACATTTTGGTCTCAAAAAATTTATTAACCACATGTAAAAAAAAATTGTGTCCCCAAAAGATAAGAGCAGTCATTGTCTGTGCCAGGAACATTCAGAGTTTTCTTCTTTTACAAAAGCTGAGTATATTTTTGATCTAACTTGAGTACCCACAACATTTACTCTAATTAGAGAAGGCATCTGCCCAGCTAAAAAGCATAACAACTGAGGGACTTGTAGTTGTGAAAATGATGATCTTATCTCTTGGGAGACTGGTGGAATGTATTATAGAAGTTCTGAATTTTTTACAAGAACACATTTGACAAGTCGTTACACTGTGATGATGTTGAGAAGGGTTCAAGGAGGGTTTTTACTATACGAAATGTCTTGTGTGAAGAATTGGCAGTCCAGTTATATCCAGTATTTCTGCATGGTTATCTCCTCCTAATCTCTTCTCCAGATTCTTTCTGCTCTTTTACATGCTTACAGAGATTGGGAATATACCACAGTGTGGATTTGTCTTTTACTTGTCTAGTATGGGTTTTAAGGGGAATAACTAGATCAAGTGTAGATTCAAGCGACTCAAATATCTTATCATTTGACAGCGTTGCGTCTAACCCTAGGGTTGGTCTCGAATTCCTCAGTGTCTGTTTCAATACTTCTATCGGCAGTTGAGACCAAAATCGGTCGTTTGAGCTGACTGGTTTGGAGTTTCAGGTGCAGAAGAATAGTCTGAGGCCAATGAGACCAAAAACAATCAGGCCAAGGGATCAGAGAAGGTTTTAAGACTTTTAACGTATTATCATTACAAATGATAGATTCTAAAGGATGGCCTCCCTCATGGGTAAGACCTATCACTCTTTGTGATAGCTGAAATGGCAAGTAAATCCTGAAGAAGGCCTGTGACTTGAGCATTTGCTGACTGTTCTAGGTGGAGGTTAAAATCACCTAAAATGGAGAAGTTTGCCCTGGTGCTGGCTAGATTTAAAGTTACTTCAGGGAGTGAGTGAAAATACACTTTTTTTTGATTAAGAGGAATACTAGTTTCAGAGATTTGTTGATCCACACAAGACCCACACAAAATTGCCAGGAACAACATACCCTATGTGATATTTCAAGGGTAACAGTGCATATTCCCTGTGGATGATGTTTGGTGTGCAGGTTTAAAACACTGAGCAAAACATTTGACTTAGGCCTAAAAACACCAGGTGAGCAGAGGAGCCACACTATTTGAAATGTGATATACCTTATCAAATGTCCATCCAACAAGATATATAGAGGTATGACCTCTAGGAAGGTGTGAAGATCTCCATTGGTGAACACCGCAGAAACATTCACTGCCAGCGGAGACCACCAAATGTCCTTGACTGGATGATCATTGAAAAAATTGACATAAAACCCAAAATGACGGAACATTATTAGAAAGACAGCAATCTTGGGTAAATATATTATGTACCCAAATAAAAAGACTAAATGTTTGAGATACCATGGACACAGTTGAATACCTTACATTAAAATCAGGGCCAACATAAAATGTATGAATACATATCTTGACTCAATTACATGCAACCTCCATGAATGAGATGCGAGGGGACACGTTTTCATTGACTTTGACATGCTTTCCTGAGGCTTTTAGAGTATTCCTAGTTTTTTGCCCTGAGCTGCACCCTCAGGGCAGGCAGCGCTACCTGCAATTCAAAATTAATACTTTTCAACCATTCCTGAAAAAACTTGGGGAATTTATATCTGTCTCCAAAATATTCCAGGACTGGAGTTGAAATACTAAATAGGCCTCCTGGAACATTTGGGGGGAAAGTTGCACTTTCCCCAAATATTCTAGGACTGAAGTAAGAATAGTAATTTTGACCTTCCACTGTCCACCCTGCTCACTGTTGGTTCAGGGCAAGAAACACAAAGGAGTCGCTTTTTGTAGCTTACTAGGGCTATATGCATTTTTCTCAGAAATAAATACATCCATGGAATCAAGAGATGTGTTATATGTTTTTTTTCTTTTACTAGATCATGATAAATGTCATAAGTGGAAGTTAATATACGATCACATCATACTCTTTTTGAAATTCATCCCATTTCTTGGTAATAGTACAAAATGGACTTTTTTTTACCACCAAAACATTCCACAATTGTGAAATAGCTGCTGTCATTTTCTCTTACACACATATTTCCTTCCTTTTGAAATGGGCAGCCTTGCACGAAGCCTCACAAACTGCAAATCGAATTAGGTTTAACAGGCTCAACGCACATATGCACCTAAGCACTGATGTGGCAGCCTCTCTGCAAACTTCTGTGCTCTGCATATAATATAAAAGGTCATCTTTCCTTCTACTTCTCACCATCGGGGAGGAGACATGGCACCACTAGGTGCAATAGGAGACATGACATCCTTGACGAAGTAAGTACAGGGGCAACCTTACAGGAACAGACTGGCTGCTGAGAGTACAGACCTGGCTAACTACTTTTCCATAAATGCCTTTAACTGGATTCTTGACAAAAGTCAAAAGTGCGTGATTACAGGGATGTGTCCCCCACTCTTATGTAACATACTTGTCCCTACAGTACAAGTAAGTGTTTGAATGCAGTCCAGCAGGAAATAATCCAAAGCGGTCCCTGGAATATGGTCAGGCTCATCCTAGTTTTTCGGGTCCAGGGTGAGACCTGATGATGAAACATGCCACAAATATGGTGAGTGTGGGTCTAACAAACAAAATAGGAATTGTTACTACTTTTTCGGGTCAGGCAATCTACCTGTTGTGGGTTTCTTTCAAAACGTGTAGGATACCTTTGGAGTACATTCGTATAGAAAAATGTGACTATTTTTAACAGGGGAGATCATACATTCATGATTTAAAAAAAGGGAATTTAAATGACCAGGCCTGTTTTATATTAATGATATATTATTATTATTATTATGATATATTATTAATATTCTTAGTGGATGTATACAGTTAAATATATGGATTGAAACTTCATATTTCATCTCAATAGAATAGGCAGCATTCCAAAAGAACAGTTTTATTATTGACTTTGCTTTCTGCGTTAGGAAGTTGCTAGGAGGTCTATTGGATGTGTCAGATACCATGTAATGCTGTTTTGTATATTTTATGGTGATGTTTGAGCCCGTAGATCAATCTATCCTTCGGTCAAAACTAGAAGCATACTAGAGTATCTTTGACCTTCTATCCCTTTTTAAAAGTGCTACATTCTAGTAATTGGGCCAGATCTAACTGGAAAGCTAAATGCAAAGCTGTCATCTAAAGTTCCTACAAATTTTGAAAATAGTGTTGTTGATTGGCTCTTGCTTTGTTCTGTCTATGTATTGCAGACCTTCCATTAGAAATTGGTAATACCTGTTCATTTTCGAACAAATTCGCCCCTCAATCATGTCTATTTGCAGATGATCAGTCTAGAGTAGATGCTCTTGAGAATCATTGCATTAAAAATAAGGTGTGTGTTATCCTTGAAAAAACGAAAAAAGTGTTGTGGCAAGAAAAAAGAAACTTGATCTTGTTACTCAACAGCATTCCTATGTGTAGGTAAATGGGGTCTGACCCATAAAACCCCTGAAGTTTTTGGTTACTCTTTTTTTCTACTCTGTTAAAATGGATTGAGAGAGCTAGCTGACAGTGTCCACCTTTTTAAAAATAAAGTCTGCGGCGGTGCAGATGGGAGAGGCTCTAGGCTGACTGCAGGTGAATATGCAAGATTAAGTATGTGCACATGGGTGCAAACTGAGTAAATCGGACTGCCATTTGGCTCAGTCAGGCATCTGCACACAGATAGCCTGTTGCAGAAGGGTCCCTTCAGGTATTGTTGACCTAGTGTAGACCTTATAATGTGAGTGGGCACTCAGTCTAAGGGCCTGATTTGGATCACAATGGTCACTGATATCCAGTAAGCCGAAATATAAATCCCACAGGATAAAATGAGATTTATATTGCGGCAGACGGGGTATCCGTTACCACTGTGATGGAGTAACCTGTCCGCCAAGATCTAAATCAGGCATTAGTTCTCCAGTGTCTAAATGAAAAGCATGTGTGCTTTACTATATTATACATTATGAACAAATGCGCATCAAAGTACAGTTTTGTCATAGCTAGGCTTAGAGACCAATGTGCCACAATTACCCTATGGTAAGCATGGATCGCAAGAGCAGATTCACTGTCATTTTTGTCATAACTGCACTTCTGACACTTAAAGATTTGATGATTTGTCATATTTCTCTGACTCATCTCCCATTTAGATTCTGGGCTTTTGTTCCTCTGCTAGGTTAAGTTAAGTATTCTGCTGGCCAGCTGGAGGTCTAAAGGCCTCCCCGCACAATAGTGCCATTTGTCAGTGCTTGGCTGGAAAAGGGTGGGAATAGAATCTGAATGCAATAATTACTTTTTACGCTGCAGCAGGCCTGGGAAGGCTCAAGCCAAGGAAGACAAAGGGGAGAATGCCAGAGTTCAGGAACATATCACAGAAGGAGATCCCCTTCATGTTTGGAAAAGAAGGAACAAGGCAGTTGTGACAGTTAAGTTTGAGGGTCTCAGTGAGGGCTTTAATTCAAGTCGCCATCTTGAAATTTCTCAAGAGGATTGGGGTAGGGTTGGGTGATGATGAGCCATGTGCCATCCGAGGATGAACAGGGGTGCCTACATTCTAGATCTTTCTGCCTGCACTTGAAAACCACTGCAAAGGGGGGAGAAAAGGAGAGAGAAGATGCATTTTGAAGGACTCTCTAGAAGACCAGTCTCTGTCTCAGGTACTGAAGCACCTTGGTTTAGACTGAAAGGGACTTTGTGGTATACCTCTGAAGGGCCTGCTGCAGGCCCCTAGAGGAGAAGTACCAATGGATTTCTGAGGACTTGGCCTCTGGGTGGTTAACGCTAACCAGAGGGTTGTCCTCCTATCTTCTGCTAACGCAGTAGTGCCCATCAAGGGGCCAGGGGGCCAATAGGACCTGAAGAGTGCCACCATAGGAGCATTCTACTTTGAGGGCAGTGGGATGCCACTGGATGTGATACCGGGCTAAGCAGAAAACCTGGCATTGGAGGGCAGGTTTTGGGCTGGGGTAAAGGGACTAGAAGGCAGGCCCAGAACTATCCCTCAGAGGGAAAAAAGTCAAAGAGCAAACTCCCAAAGGAGTATGAAATATTTGTTACAAAGAGGTCTAAAATAGACCCTCCTGGCACAAGAAGCTGTGACCAGGAGTAATTTGAGTCTTCCCGTGTCAAAATTGGCCCCATGGCCAGATAAAACAAAAGGCAAAGTACAGTCCCCATGGCAAAGAGTTTGAGTGGGACTCAAATGGTGCCCCCATCAGACCTACCAAGACCTCCCTGGGGAGGGCCAAGCTCCCAGGGAGAAGATTGCCACTGGGAGCATGTGTGCCATCCCACCAGACCTTAATATTAAAGTCCTGGAGGCCCCCAAATTCCTGAGAATAAAAGCAAAGTGGTATACGAAGAAACAAGCACTGGGTTGCCCAAAGGGAGGAGAGTGCTGACGATGAAATATATGGTGCCCCAGAGGGCAGGAGCACCATGGTGTCTAGTTGGTGTGTGTCAGGGACTGTCCGGGACTATGTCGGGAACACAGTCAGGGACTTGGGCAAGGACTGGGAACGGGGTAGAAAACTTACACCGAGAGGAAGACAGCGCTGCCCAGGATAACACAGGATGTCAGAGGAAAAAGAGATCCAAAGGGGAAGCCTCTCTAAAGGAACACGATGGCTAAGACTCAGAAGAGACAAACACTCATCAGGGGATTTATCATTCAGAATAACTACACCCAGGATAAATGTGCAAGATATATATATGAAACAACATTAACAATAAAGGGAATGTGTGGTAAAGCACTCAGAAGCTCCACATAGTAAGACTGAAGCTCAGTAAGTTTCTCACCCACAATTGCTGTTACAGATACTGAATGCAAATACCCACAAATAGGATTTGCATGCAAAGGCAGGGTCTGTGGAGCTGATACCTATGTTGATGTTATAAATGTAACTCAAAGACAATACTCACAGCGAACAAGAAACACCACCTAGGCACTCAGCTGTGCCCACGGATCCTGGCAATCAAACAGGAACATGCAAGGCAGCAACAGCAAGGGTGTAGAACAAAATACAAACACAATAGACAAAGAGCTAGCAAGGGGGAGTACTTAACACGAAAGGAAGAAATCACATGGCACACTTGGCAGAAAGCAAGTAACAAACATACAAGGTAATAGAAGCAAGACAGCAGGAATAAAAAGAAAGCTAACTAGGAACTGGAACCAAGTCAGAAGAAAGGCAGGGACTGGAAAGGGTAAATACAGAAGGAGAGGCCTCAAGGGTATACTAGAATAGTGCTGGATCAGGAGTCAAACAAAATAAAGTAGAACTAAAGGCTGTGCTGGATCAAGAAAATAATTTAGCAAAAGCTCAAAAGCCAAGGTAGCACTGCAGGCAGTGCTAGTTCAGGAACAAGGGAAACTGCTGTAGCTCAGGAACAAGGAATGCTAAGGTTCAGGAGCAGGAACTAGAATTGAGCTAAAGCTCAGGAGTCAAGGTGGCACTGCAGGCAGTGCTAATTCAGGAACAAGGGAAACTGCTGCAGCTCAGGAAAAAGGAATTCTAAGACTCATGAGCAGGAACTAGAATTGAGCTAAAGATCAGGAGTCAGGGTAGCACTGCAGGCAGTGCTAATTCAGGAAGAAGGGAAACTGCTGCAGCTCAGGAACAAGGAATACTAATGCTCAGGAGTCAAGGTAGCACTGCAGTAGTGCTAATTTAGGAACAAGGGAAACAGCAGCAGGCCAGGAACAAGTAATAACTAAAGCTTAGGAAACACTGGAAACAAAGATATCAAAAGCTCAGGAAACACTGGAAACAAGGGTACAAAAAGCTCAGGAAGCACTGGAAACCAGGATATCAAAAGCTCAGGAAACACTGGAAACAAGGGTATCAAAAGCTCAGAAAACAAGGATCGGTCTCACCGGTATACAGCTACAATGTTAATGTGTTAATGTTAATGTTAAGGGGGTGCTTCTATAGCGCACGGCTACTCCGTCCGAGGAGTGTCCCAGCGATGTAAGAGCCTCAGCAAGTCCAGAAAGGAAGAAAGACGGACGAGTGACAGAAGCATAGCTCCGCATGCGATGTTATTGCAGGAAGAGGAAGGTCTTCAGGACTTTTCTGAAAGCCAGAAGATTGGGGCTGGATCTCAGAGAGAAAGGGAGATCATTCCATAGCTGCGGGGCGAGAAATTTAAAGGAGCGCCCACCACAGCGAGCACGACGGATCATGGGAGTAACTGCCTTGGCTTGAGAGGAAGAGCGCAAGGATCTGGCTGGAGAATAGAAGCAGACCCATTTCTGAAGATAGCGGGCACCCATACCATGCAAAGCTTTAAATGCAATGGTCAGGGCCTTAAAGATGATGATAACAATGACCAACAATGGACTTTAGGGAGCTGGGGCTTAAAATAGTTCACAGTAATAACATGCATCAGGTGCGAGCAGGCTAGCAGCAGCCAGCCACTGTTGAGCTGAATTTCTCCACCCATCCTTGGCCCGCAGCGGTGGAGATGAAGCATTGAGCAGGGAATTCTAGGTAATGGAGTTTCAGGCATGAGCAGGATGGCTTCCATAAAAACCAGCATGGTTTGGGATTGGATCTCAATTTCCAAATAGTGTCCAAATGTCTGGAAGTCAGTATGTACATGAAGGGGAGCTTATTAGAGCACTGTAGAGTCCCACAGTACAGCCCCCTGGTGGTGGACACGAGAACGCAGGGAGCAAGTCTTGACAGTGTATTGGGGAGCTGTCCTGAGACTGTGTTGGTACCCTAGGAAAGCCACAGGGCCTTTATCTTGAAAGTAAAACATCACCCTATCTCTCTGAGGTGTTTTTATTGATGATTCTGGGAGAGGTTCTTCAGTATTTCACGTTTGCCTGCCAATAGGGCTTTAGCCTTAAGTATTCTGAAAGTGGGGACTCTTGGTGGTGGTTCCTAAGACCGCTTTGTAGCGTGTGTAAAAAGTACAAAAACAAATTCATGCAGTTTATTGAAAATGTAAATGCTTTGCTGAAAATGACAATGTTATAAGAAAATAATTACATGTATTACTGAAGGTCATTAAAATTTATTTTTTGACAGGGGCAATTGCTAACAGTGAATCCGTACATGTCCTAAGAATGTCCTTGCAAAATGATACCATCCTTAGTGATTTTAATGGTATTGCATTGGTTTATTATGACATATTTTTGCTTTTATTAATGTGGTGACCCCTGACAAAGCCAGTAGTCCTCCCTTTTGATATGCAGTCCTCCCTTTTGAAAACTACACCCCATTGTATTGTTTATAGTATATGCGAGGATATTGTGATAATAGGGTTCAGGGCTATCTTGGTGGGAGAACTGTTAGGAGGGTGTAAACATAAGTATGTTCACCTGTCATCAAGTATATATTTGTAAATTAATGACTAGTATTGAAAAGTGTGTGTAATAAATTGTTTTTCCTTTTTTATAAGTAAAAGCACTGACAAGACAATTATTTAATAGGTGTTGTTTATTGCATGCTGGAGGACTGGGGTACTAGCCTACATCACCTCCTCTGAGTATGCCACAGCAGGGGTACTTGATTCCCAGTAGACAGAAGGTTATGGACTTATAAGGTGTACAGGTCACGCTTTCTTTACAAGCCCAATGACAGTAAAACAGAATTGTAGGAAAATAGTGCCTTGAGTGTGGTTTTTTCAATTGCCTCTTCTTAAATTTCTCTGTTACTCCACTGTTAACAGCAATTGAATGGAAAATCTTATTATAACGATTACCTGTTACATAGTATTTGAGGTGTACTACTGGAGGACAATATTAAAGTTTTGCAAATTTAAGGCTTAATTTTGAACAAAGGCCTTGAGATCCCTTATGTTGGAATGCTCCATGTTTTACAGTTAGAAGTTAGCCTATGTTCATGGGCCGTAATTTATAAATAAAAAGGTTATTAACTTCTTCTTACATGGCAATTACCCTGTGAGTGGCAAATTGTATTCACATTGTTTTTGGGAATGTATCACACAAGATAACACATTTTCCAGGTCACTGTTATAGTGCTTGAAGAGGCGTATACATTTCTTTCCTAGTATTCATGAGCTAACTATCTCTAACAGAAGAACATTGCTAAAAACTAAGGTTAATAAAGTCAGTTGACCTACCTTACCTGTGGTTGAAACCATGCGTTTTGATGACAAAATATTATTTTGGCCCCACTGAGTGCATTTGTTATCTCGATTTGTTTCTCTACGATGAGAAATGCTATTTTGAGATGGCAAGTAAGTGTTTTTGTGGTTGAAGTAAAATCTAACAATAGTTTTTATATGTGTAATTTGATTAGCAACTTTTCTAATGAAAATGTGTTCTTTAATTGTATTTGGTTGTTAGACTTGCTATGCAGATATTTATGTCCGGTGTTCCATTAGATACGTCACAAGCTCTTGAACTCTTAGGCAACATGAGTACTATAAATACTGCATTGCTTTAGAGAAATATTTATGCAAGATAAAAAAGATGATCCAAAGTATCTTCACTTTTTCTGTCTTGATTGACTTAAATCTTTACTGTCACTTTCTTTGGTATTGAAGGCATGTCACACGAAAACAACAACACTTTAATAATAATAATAATATTATGAATGAATGTCTGTGCCATTTGTATAATGGAAACTGAGTCAAAAAGCAGCAAAAGCTGTACAGGGTCAAAGGCAAGCGTACAGTCAAGGAGAGGCAACTGGATTCTGAATGCAAAAGTCTACTGTTGCTGCATCATGGTGCTGGGTTCTTTAAAGATGTGTGTCTTCAACTCCTTCCTATATATGAGCTGTGTAAAAATAATAATAATAAAATATAGCCCCACTCGATCCATTAAATTGTACATCCTCTGGACACTAGGGAGACCATTCACTCTAGTGTTGACAGAGTCATTGCTAAAATAGAACCTGTGCTGCTGAATTGTAATGATTTTAGCTGTGGACCCTTGTTAAGAGACCTGTGGACATTCGAACTGGACCCTACTGAAAAGAAAGGAGTTGACTAGCAGCAAGAAAATCTACACACAGCATAGCTGACTGAAGTCCCCGCTTGTAAAATGGATCATAACACTGTGAAGGCAAAAGATCCCTGCAGCCCAGTTAGCCAAAAGACAAGACAAAGATCAAGACCACAGACAAAAATTTCCGGGGATGTGAATCTGTGGAGAAGCTTTGCTGCGTTATCACTGGTGTGTCTGCACCATCCCTGGTCCTGATGGGGCCTAAGATCCTGATTTAGTGTTTGGTGGGCGGGTACAATGTTACAAACATGATGGATATCCAGTTTGCCTTATTACAAGTGCATTATATCCTATGGCACTTATAATAAGGCAGATGGGATATCTGTCACGTTTGTGACAGAGTACCTGTCCATCAAACTCTAAATCAGGCTCTAAGTCTGCCCTTTCTGGACCCACAGATGACTGTAGGTTTGAAACCTCCACTCCAATTGTGTTGGGTCTGGTCCAGTTGGCTGGAGCTGCCCTACTGATTCCAGGACCGTTTGATCCCACGCTATAGACCTGAAGTGTCCAGGCACATCATCATTTTAAGTTGTGGATAATGCCTAACCGTAAAGTCCAAATTCCACTTGGAATTGGATGAAACGGGCTTCATCTGTTTCATGACTGCTCTTGTTATTGGACTTTTCTTAAGCTGAGGATGACCTTGACCCCATGGGAATAAACCAGGACTGACACAGAACCTTTGGTACTGGCAGTCTGAGTGGGGTGTATCTATTTGGGGTGCGAATACAAACAGTTGATGCTCCCTAAGACAGGAAGCTTTGATCACTCTTTATTTTTAACTAGGATTCATAAATTCGTAACTACAAAATTGTGAATTCAAGATTCAATAATTAGCCACCAAATAATTAAACAAATTAATTAAGAAGGCAATACAACTACTAATGATTGTGTCAGTTGTAACAGAGTTGATAAGTCATAATCTACATTATATTTGACCCAGATGTGATATAATTTCACGAATAGGCACACCATTTTTGCGATATATTGTTCACTTGCATATGCTTGAATCCATTCAGACCAACACACGCAAATAGCTTGATAATGATTGTTTGCTAGTTCTTAGCAATTATTAGCAATGATTAATGCATAAAACAAAAACAGGTTATTTGTTGGGCTAAGCACTACCGTGCTCCCATTTGGTCTGCAATCGAGAAATTCAACAAACATATTCATTCTATTTGCCGTATCCACAATAGTTTCCGTCTAAGCCACCTTCGATTTAGTTATTTTGTTGGGGTATAAAAATAATCAATAATTGGTTTGAACTACTTTGATTTGTAATTAGTTGCAGTTGGAATTATATGATGCCCGGCTAATGAACATATATTGACATAACTACTCTGGTAGTTTACTGGGACCATTTCTCAGTCCACTCACTCAAGCCGTCATGCACCCCTTCAATGTAAAACTAATACCATTCCAAAATGGTCAGAGAATTAGAACCACATAATATGTAGGACAGCTCAAGATTCTCTAGGGATATCAAATTGTGAGAAAATAATCTTTCTTTGAAAGCAGGTAATAAAACTAATTTCGGAAACCCAAATCAACACACTTTATAGATGTAATGGCTCGCCAATCTGCATGAAGTACAACCAGACAGGAAAAAAATAGATTTACCTCCATCAATGCCCACTGAGGTTAAAAAATTAAATATGAGTTTAGTTAGGCCCAGCGAGGTATTAGAAATGGCAGATGTCAATATCTGCATTGCTAGTGTTCTGTTTCTTTTTTTTGTCCGAAAAGAACCCGGGTATAGAACCATCTAGTTGCTTATAAAAATATTCTGGTACATAAATTGTGAGGAACAAATTTGAGAAGAGTAAACATTTTGATTAAATTTACTCACTCAACTAGTGAAAAAGGCAGATGTTTCAACTATTTCAGTCGCTTGACACAGTCAACTAGTTCCTTCTCATAGTTAATTTTAAAAACTCTTGTAGTTGTGGGTTCAAATGAGATACCCAGATGTTTTGGACCCCCGCCTGCTAGCTATACATGACTCATCAATTTTGAGCCCATACCCAGAGAGCTCTCAAAAGTCAGTTGGGAGGGCTGTGTTCTCAAGAGGGTGTGCCTAGCCTTAGAGTCAGAGCAGGATAGATAGATAGATAGATAGATAGATAGATAGATAGATAGATAGATAGATAGATAGATAGATAGATAGATAGATAGATAGATAGATAGATAGATAGATAGGAGCGGAGGGAGAAAGAGACAGAGAGGGAGAGACTTAAGAGCTACTTAGAGTTTAATACATTTTATGAGCATAATATGAGCAGCTGTGAGAGGGATTGGGTCCGAGGTCCAGGTACTATAGCTGCACACAATCAGGCCATTTGATGCACCGTCCCAAGCAGGTAGCTATATACCTTTAAGGGGAGAAACTGGAGAATAGGGAAGACAGGGTGATGAAAGACACCAAAAGCTTTCCAGATCTAGACCCCTAGCCTCCACTTGTTGAGAAGTAACTTCAGGGTTGACATATGCACTTCTGGGGTACTTTAAGTAGCTGCAGCCCAAAAACCCATCTCAACATGTGCTCCTCACCGGGCAATGGGCTTCGTAGGTGCGTTAATGTTCCACTCTTGTTTCATTTCGCACCCGCCATCTGTATCCTGCAGCTTTGTTTAATAATCCCTTTCTGATCCCTTGCTTCCCACTCTCCTAGTTCCACATACCTTACATTAAAAACCTACATTATTGCTCTGGGCCTTGGCTCCTGTCTGCTGTGTTTTCCTTTTGCAGCTGCTGTCAGTATCCCATGATCCTGTTGTACTGGAAAGTCTCTTGCTTTATTCAGAGACTGGGAAATAGCCTTTCAATTTCATTAATAATGCTTCCTCTAAATGTTGGTACCTTAGTAATTTGTTATAGCACATTTACCTAGATGACTTTTCTTTCCTTGAAGGGAAGTTCTGTACTGCATGAAAGAGATGCTTGTGACCATACTAGTACCAGAGAACACTATTTGTCTCTCTCCATCCCCTAACCCCCATTGTCCCCTCGCTGCTTCTTCCAGTAGCAGTTCAGTCTCCTGCCAGGTTTAGGAGTCTTGGAGGATGTAAATAAACTCATTAGGTTCACTGACTTTCATCTTGAAATCTGGCCATAACTTAACTTGTGATTTGGGGTTGATGGAACAGAATTGCCATAAGGCAATATATCAGATGAACCTTTACCTCTTAAAATTGTTATACAAATGAAAAGATCAGATTCTCAGCAGCGGCCGGTGCAGGGAAGCACGGTGAGGCGAGGCAGCGGGTATGTCGACAGATGATGGAATACAATTTATTTACTTATTTGATTTGCCCTATTCCTTTGTCTGTTGACATCCCACCCGCTCCGCCCCACTGCCCCACCGCGCTTACTTGCACTGGCCACTGCAGAGTCTATATCATTAATCCTCCTACGTTTCCCCTATGTTAGGTACTAACTGGTGCAGATGTCATAATCCTACAACTGATTGGAGAGAGTTAAAGATCACCTCTGTTCTGATTAGTCTGCAAGACCCAACTTCCTCTGCACACCAAGGTACAGCCCAGTGTTGAAGAAAGTGAGGAAACCAACAGATGCTGTAGTTACCACCAATATATGAAAATGCTGCATATGTATTTAATAAAAACAGATCTGACACTATACCATCACATTGAGAATTTGACTTTGTTGTAGACTTCCTGAGGAAAGGAGTCTTGACTGTTGAATGTATCCCCATAAAGTATAGAAAGATGAGGTGCTAAAATAATATTTTTAAGAAAACCTGGAGATTGGTTTTATTAGCCACTGCACCTTCTTTAGCAGGAACATTGATTTTCTTCATTCGAATGCTAAATGGTAATTTCCCTCACTGTATTGAATACAGAGAATTGAACAACATCACCAACCATAATCAATACACTCCCCCCTTCATATCAGTGTTACTAGATCAGATAAAAACTGCCACCATTGTTTTCAAAGAGGAAAAGGCTACAACAATATGGGAGTCAGAGAGGGGGATGAGTGGAAGACTGTTGTTTGCACGAGGGTTTTCAAATATGCATGCAAGGTATTAGCATTGATAAATCCAAGGTTCAAGCAGTTCAAGCATGTCCCTGCCCCTCTTCTGTGAAGGAGCTTAATGTTTCATCAGATTTACCAACTTCTACCTCCGTTTCTTCCAGAGTGTTTGTACCAACATCCTACCTATCACCAGGTTAATCAATAAAGTTGAACCTTCTCAATGGGGAGAGGATGAAGAAGCAATTGAGATACTAAAGAAAACGTTCACTTCAGCACCAATCCTCCACCATCCCAACAGTAAACTTCCTTTACAATTGAGACCGATGCTTCATGCTTTGTGATGGGAGCTCTACGGTCTCAAAGTAATCCAGAGACTGAGAAACTGCATACAGTGACGGTATGGACAGATAACAAAGGCCTCCTGTATTTGAAGTCCATGAAATGTGTGATTGCTCGTCAGGTGGACAAGGCCCACTATGTGGACTATCTTCTCCCTTTTTCAATATGAGCTTAACTATCCACAAGGACATTGGCATGGAAAAGATAAAGACTTGTTTTATAACTCAATCTCCATCTCCTCCTAACACCCTGTCTGTTACTGGCAGCTCAATACCATGCATCATCTTTGTGATCCAAGGTCCACAAGCACAACAAGAAACATGATTGATTTGTACTTGGGGAGAAGACTGTGCAATGAGGATTCTCATTGCGGAGATTCTGGCTTGAGAGCAGAGACTCCCCCACGACTGGAGGGCCTCCACCATGAGTTAAGAGGCCCTTTGTGAATCAGTGCCTGAATGCTCTTTGAGATTGGTGGTAAATCTCTAGCAGATACTCTCAATTCTATAGAGTCTGATTAGTCCTGTTCCGTCTGTAATATAATAATTCTTTGTCCTTTTGTCGGCTTGGTAGCATTTTTATTTGAATAGCTCTTCATTATGTTCCTGATTTTCCTACAGTGTTTCTACTGGTTGGTTAGAACTAACCACTGCGGGGTGTAAATACCATATGGGTGACAGGATGAAAAAAATGGTGATGAAGATTCTATTGCCTTTTGGCTAAAGCACATCATAATACACCAGTTAAAGATCCTCAGTCTTAGCAACCTTTCCCCTGTGTCGACTCACTGAGGACCCTACACCTCATTGCAGCCTTCAAAGTCACCTGTGGTGGTAACAAAAGTTACCTTGTACAACCCAGTGTTATCCAACAGTATCCAGACTGGATGCCACACCAAGGTCACCACCTGACCGTAGACAAGCTTATGACACCCCCTACCCCACTTCTGACCTATGCATTCTCACTTCTCCCCCTGGACTCACCAGCAGCTTCTGCAGCTAGTAGTTCTCTGGTTGAGAGTTGATCTACACGGGTTGATCTACACCAAGAGCTGCGCACGCCAGAGGCAAGGGATGCAAGGGTTATCTGAGTTGATTTTCAGTCGAACGCTGGCTGCGGCAGAATGAGCAACTCAGCACCAGTCACTTGCACTTGTCAGCACTCCTAGCTCCCCTGACAAAGGCTCACTTTCCTCTCCGCAACTGTGTTCTGTGTCTGGAAGCATTCAGTGATCAGCAGCCTCCCCCACCGTGTCTGCCTGAAAGGGCGTGGGCATTGGTCAGAGTTCCGTGTCACAGTTTGTGGGTATTCTCAAATACTCTCTAACCTCTTTCCACCTTAGCAATCCATCAGAAATGTACTTCTGCCTTAGACAACAGGCAATCATTTTCAATGGTAGGAATGGAGAGTAAAAACGACCAAAATTAGGGAGGGGCAATTATTAAAATGTTATCTAGCATTTCTTTGATTGCTATTTATTTGAACTCTTATAGTATTATGAGTTTATTTCAAATAGCTTTCAGCACACCAACAATCAATTGATTACACTACAGTCTGGTTACACATCATGGTACTCAGAAACAACAGTTATCTCAAGGATATATGTATTTAAATAAAGTTCATAATATATGCAATTTATAGAACATTTGGCAAAGTGATAGAGGATCCAAGTAAGAGTGAGGAAAAAAGCCAGTCATCTATGAGGAAAAAAGGTATCAATAAGTCAGGATTCATAATGGCTAATCACCTGATAGGGTATCCAGGCGCTTGCAGATCCCAAAGGCTTATTCAAACAGCCAAGTCTTGAAGGCCATTCGGAATTTCAGAACTAAGGTGATGGTCCAGAGTTGGGTGGAGAGGCCGTTCCAGGTCGTTGCTGCATTGTGGGAAAAGCAGCCTCCTCCACTTCTCTTTTGGTATATGCTGGGAGTAAGGGCAAGTGAGAGGGAGTCAGAGTGTAGTCTTCTCAATGGTTGGTGAAAGTTTAGGCAATGGTTAATGTAGGCTGATCCTTGGCTGTGTAGAGCCTTGCGTGTGTGGGTCAACAGCTTGGATTGGAATCTTTTCACTACAGGAAGCCAGTGGAGTTGCCTGAGGTGGGATGTGATGTGGGTTCTTCTGGGACAGCAGAGGATAAATCTAGCTGCAGCCTTCTGCCTGGTCTGAAGTCTCTGGAGGAGGTGTGTGGCGATTCCTACATAGCAGGCGTTGCCGTTAACCAGTCGGCTAATGATGAGGGTCGGTGTCACCCTGCGTCTCATGTGTAAGGGTAGCCACTCGAAGATCGTATATAGCAAGCACAGAGTGAGGAAGCAGAAGGAGGAGATGGCGTCGATCTGTGAATTCATGGTGAGCTTGTTGTCAATGATGATTCCGAAGTTTCTGGCGTGGTCGTAGGGAGTGGGTGCGGGTCCCAGGTCCTATGGCCACCATGAGTCATTCCATGTGTTGCTGCTGTTACCGAAGATAAGTACTTACGTCTAATTTGTGTTCAACTGCAGGGAGATGTTCTCCATTCAGTTGGTGAAGCTTGTCATGCCTCTGTGGAAGTTGGTTCTGGTGTGGTAGGGATGTTTGTGAAATTGTGAATGAGAGGACGAATTGGGTGTCATCTGCATAGAAAATGATGTTGAGACCGTCGGATCTGATGATGTTGGCCAGTGGAGTCATACATGCGTGGCAGAGGAAGGGGGCTGGCGGATGAGGCCTATTGGACACTGCAAGTGCTCTCCTTGGGTTCGAAGGTGAAAAGTGTGAGGTAAGATCCTCTGGGTTCTTCTAGTGAGGAAGGAGGTGATCCATCTGAAAGCTTGCCGTTGGATGCCGATATGGTGGAGTCTTTCAATTAGCGTGTGGTCTGATACAGTGTCGAAGGCTACCAAGAAGTGGAGGAGGAGTAGAGCTACTGTTTCTCCTAGGTCGAGGAGGGTTCGGATGTTGTTGGTGTCTGCGATCAGGGTGGTTTCAGTGCTGTGAATGCTGTGGAAGTCATATTTCGCAGGTATGATTGACCTGGTTCCGCTCCGGGTGTGTTATGAGATGCTTTTTGATGATCTTTTCCAGTACCTTTACTGGAACTAGGAGTAGGGAGATTGGCAGGTAGTGTCATAAAAGAAAATAAAGTCTGATGTTTCGGTCCTCTAATGCAATTTGTTCATAAAGACCATAATCATATGAGAAGAAACAATGTAAGGAGGTACCAGAAAGCAAATACTGGATTTGACTCCTGAGAGTGGAAAATAAAGGATCCCACCAGAAGAATCAATTTTGGTGTCAGTAGTGTTCTAATGGTATCAAACTGTCGCATTACTTTCTATTTAGAGTGCAATGTACAGGAGCATGCAGAAAGAGGAGAGTGATGAAAATCCCTGCAAGGCGCTGAATGCTAAATATGTATCATGCCAATAAGCTCAGACAGTGTGTAGAGAGACAGCTGCCAAATGTAAATTTCCTTCCTGCAGTTCTCCTGTAGTAAAAGTACTGGAGTGGGACTCTCTTTATTCAGTACAAAAAGCTTGGGTGCAGTTGCTCTTTATTACTTGACAATTATTCAAAGCCATCAATAGAGTAACCACCAGTGCAGACCTTCTCTTCATTAGGCTGGTGGAGAAAGTCTTTGGCCCTCTGTCTAAGTAGACATGATGCCACAGGAACCAGGTTAGTTGTGAAAACCTTGGCACAGAACACTGACCAAAGAGTAACACCAAATCACCAGTTTCCTTGTCCCATTCTGAAACAGAGAAAACCTATAAAGGCTTACAATAGCTGGAAACAAAGAAGTGGCATCACCAGTGTCCAGTAATGCCATGCATTTATTAAGGCAAGCAAGGAATGGCCCCTGCTTGCACCAACATATTACCTGATTGCATTTAAAAGAACTTGCTGACAAAGTGCAGGATGAAGGTGAAGCACACTCCCCTGTTCTTCTTCATCACAAAAAAGAACCAGGAGTAATACCCTGGTTCCTGTTGTGTGCATGAACAAGCTCACGTGCATCATAGGTAGCACCTCTGCTTCCACTTCTCAAAGAAGTGCTCTGGGTTTTTCTCAGCAATAAAGGCCTGTCTGTGGTGATAGTTATGTTATGTTATGTTATGTTATGTTATAACTACTTGCGTAGCGCGCAGCTGCCCCAGCTAAGGGACGTCCCGGTCCTTTAAACAGACAGGAGAGTCGGCTACCGCAGAAGTGGACTCGCGGCTATGACATAACAGAGCAGTTAACAGAAAAGGTAGGTTTTGATAGCCCTTCAAAACCTCAGAAGGTCCTTTAGGCCACGGACCTGGGGTGGTAGAGCGTTCCATAGTTTCGCTGCCAGGTAGCCGAAGGAGCCTCCTCCCATCCGCTCACGCTTTATTCGAGGGACCAACACCAGGTGCTGACCCTCTGAGCGTAAAGTTCGCTGAGGGATGTAAGGGGTCAGGAGGGGACAAAGCATAGGAGGAGAAGCAAGTTTCAAAATTTTAAATGACAGACATAGGGTTTTGAATTTGATCCTCTTATCCACGGGCAGCCAGTGAAGTTTGGTCAGGGTACTGGAGACTGAGTGGAAGCGGGGGAGTCCTATCAAGGCTCTAGCCGCCGCGTTTTGCACTCGTTGTAGTCTTCCCACCTCGGCCCGGTTGGCCCCTAAAAGTAGAAAGCTTGCATAGTCCAGTCGAGATAATATAGAAGACTGCACTATGATCTGACGGGTGGGAGGGTCAAAGAATTAAAAAATTGGCTTCAGGTTCCGAAGAATACCGAAGCACGTGGCAGCAACCTTTTTTGTGTGGTGGATGAAATTAAGTGAGAAATCTAGCCAGACTCCGAGGTTTTTTACCTCATTCTTAGGCTCAGGAGGATTCCCGAGAATTTCAGGCCACCATTTATCTCCCAAGGCAGAGACATCCTTACCTAGAAGTAAGACCTCAGTCTTGTTGGCGTTAAGCTGTAGGTAGTTAGATGTCATCCAGTTGGTGACTGCTGTTAGGCCTAGTTTAAAATTGGACGCACTCAGCCCTGAGTCATCACTCAGTAATATCCCTAGCTGAGTGTCGTCCACGTAAGAGACTATGGAGAGCTCCCACTGTTTGGTGCACAGTCCAGGGAAATCATACATTCCTGTGTTCAGTCCCATGCAGACGTTCACGCTTCCATTAAACTGGTTGAAGCTAGACCTTGAAAACTCAGATTCTCTGTTTGGTCCTGATGAGAATCGGACAAAGGTCCGGTTCGAAACGCGTCGACCTTTATTTAGGTATCCTATGTCAAATAACTTTGTACGCATTAATTTCCCTGAGTAGAAATGTATATTCAGTATTGGAATTAGGGGAAGAATTTTGAAATTATATCTATTGAATCACGCTTTGACATAGGCCCAATTTGTTTTGTGTTTCATGTTTTTGGGAGCTTGAAGGTTTGATTGTTAATATGAGGATGAGTTGAGTCAGGTTACGAAAGAGACTGTTTGAATGTTATGTATTTTATGTCAATTTCTTTGTGCACGTCTGTCTTCAAAAAATGATAGGTGTTACACAGATTTATAAAAACAATTTGTACTTTGTGTTCTTTGGAAGTTTTGAAAAAGAAATAAATGATGATGGATTAAATCCAATATATGGTTAATAATTCATTGGTTGTTAGCCATTTGCAATAGCTGTTGTTTATAGTAGAATTCAGTATTGGCGTTTTGTTTTGATTACTTAAGAGTGGAGTTGGAGCAGAGGAATTTCGTTAGAATATTATTCACGTGGGATTCTGGCCAGGGTAACAGTGAAATTGGCCTAAAATTTTCCGGTTTTGTGGGGTCTAACGTGGGGTCTAACGTGGGCTTTTTAATAATAGGGGATACCCAAGCTTGCTTCCATCTAGTGGGTATGGTGGCAGATGAAAAGGATGAATTAATGATTTCACGAAGGGGGTTGAGTATGAGCGTAGAGGCCTCTCTGAAATGGGTCGGTTTTAGAGGGTCTGTAGGAGAACCCGACTTGATGTTCCCACAAAGTCTGAGAAAATCGTCCTGATTTAGGTCAGGTATAGTCGTAAGTTTATTTGTTGGCCCGCTACTAGCGGGGTTAATCCAGGAGGGGCTGGGAAGGAACTGTAGATAGTTTGTACCTTGTCAGTAAAAAAGGAGGCCAGTGTTTCACAGTGCAGATAAGAGGCAGTTGTTGCTACAAACGCTTTTTTTGGCGCTAAGGTCTTTCAGAATTTTAAAAATAGTTTTTGAGGGGTTCTGACGAGCCTTGATCTCATTGCATAGTAGGTGGCTCTGGTCCTACAGATATTTCTATGGTAATTCTTTTGTGCAGCCAAGTATTGTGTTTTTAACAGCGGGTCATACGTTTTCCTCCATCTACGCTCAACAAGCTTACATTCCTTCCTAAGGGTGGTGAGCCTCTCATTGTACCACGGGCTGGACTCCTGAGTGCGGGCTCTAATCCAGTCAGCTGGGATCAGTGAGACTAAAGCTTGGGACAGCCAGGTACAAAAGTTCTCGTAGCCCTGCTCTGTGTCCCCCCTACTTCAGGGGGAACTTTGAGCAGGGCATAGAAATCCTCAAGACGAAGTTTTCGCCAAGGACGTTTGATTACTCGTTGGGGGTTGTTCCAGTTAGACGAGTCATGTATAGGAAGTGACATAGTCACCAACATGTGGTCGGACCAGGGAACTGGGATAGGTCCCTCAACTGAGACTTCCTCTAAATTGGAAAAGATTGGGTCCAGGAGGTGCCCTCCCTTATGCGTGGGGCTCATGACTAGCTGACGAAGTTGAAATGCTGCAAGGTCAGCTAATAGGTTGCTAATTTTGTTATCTGTAATGAGATCAAAATGAAGGTTAAGATCCTCAAAAATATTGAAGTTAGCAGTCGTTATTGCTAGTGAACATACGGTTTCTACAAGGGCTTTAGTGAAACTATTGTCCTGTCCAGGAGGTCTATATATCAGAAGGCCTGATAACGTTAGGTGGGGGTTTATTTTATAGCTAGAACGGGCACACTCGCTACTCTGAATGTCCATTTTAATGAATCGGCATAAGTATTGCGATTTAGGTATGACCGCAATGCCTCCACCCCTAGACTGTCTATTGAGAGAGTAGGAAGAGTATCCCGGAGTAGTGGCCAAATTGATGATAGCGTTCATGTCATCTTGGAGCCAAGTCTCTGTAAGGAACAGGATGTCTAGTGAGTGTTCCTTAACTAGGTCGTGTACTTCCGTATGATGTTTGGCCAATGATCTAGTATTGAGCTGTGCTATCAGCAATCGTTGTTGTAAGCTGGTACTAGCGAAAGGGGGGAGAGCAGTGGGCTTAGGGAGCGTATAGCCACAAGTACATTTAAGGGTGCCCCTTCTGTGTCGGGGAAGAGTCTTGATACACGATGTTTGTGAGTTGTTAAGGCTAAGAAGTGTGTCCCTTGTGTAGGGATATGCAGCCGGCTCGTCACAGCCAGGGTCCCTGGCGAGAGGCGACGTCCTGGCGCGGACGGGCACAGACGGGCTTGTCTTTGGCGCGTCTTCGGCGTGCAGACGGCGCACCCGCTGCACGCGTCCGCTGCGTGCCTGAATAGACATCCCTTATAAGCCAAGGGCCCGTCTGACTGGTGTGTGGTGCACTCACAATGACACAGGGTCATGACTCCTAACCAGCAAGGCTGAGTCCAAACTATTAAACAACAAAACAACTGCCAATACTGGGTATTGTTCAATTAATTTTAGAATTAACATGTATGAAAGAAACATAAAGGTGCGTTTTTTAGTTTACGTCACTAGTTAGTTTATTTATTTGAACACTAGTGGAAAAAAAAAATTATTTTATATTTTCATTAGAAACCAATGTTTGGTGTATAAACACAAAAGCAATACAATAACATATTTACAAGAAATTCATAATATACAAAAGACAATTTACCAACAGTTTTTAGACACATCCAAACTTGCACACTGGCCAAAACATTCATCCATCTACATTCATCCAAAACAAACAGTACAAATCCTAAACGTCAAATGCCAAAAAATGGACACAAATCTGTATATCAATTTCTTTGGATGTACATATATACAATATATATACATATATACAATATTCACATTTTAACAATTTTTTTCTGCTTTTAAATGAAATATTTGCACCTTGCTTAATTGGACCTGTTTAAACAAATTATTTAAATTTTTTGACAAAAACGACCACAGGACCGGTTGTGTGGTTGTTTTTGTCAAAAAATTTAAATAATTTGTTTAAACAGGTCCAATTAAGCAAGGACAATACCCAGTATTGGCAGTTGTTTTGGTGTGTGGTGCACAGCGGAAGTCAAATCACTTCCGGTGTGTTCGGCTAAACAACTTCCCTCCACAACAAACTGCAGAGGCAGCAGTGGACCGGGGAAGCGACGGTAAAGTTAAAAAGCAGCTAAGCAGCTAAGCAGCTGAGTGCACAACAAATTAAAATAAAACAGCAGTGTCAGGCAATAGCTTTGCACGCAGCGCGCGTCTCCTACTAGTAATCAGCTGGGAGAGCGGGCTGTTGCTTCTTATGCAGCAACGCCTGGGCCCCTGACTGGTGTGTGTTGCACAGCGGAAGTCAAATCACTTCCGGTGTGTTCGGCTCAACAACTTCCCTCCATGGTCTCCCTGTCTCAAGATTTTGCAGGAAATGCCCTAACTTGGTTGAGGGGGGACTGTTTGCAGCCCATTAACCCACAATACCTGATCCTGGTTGAACTAATGGTACTACAAACCTCATCTCTTTAACGGAAAGTCAATAAGCCCCGACCCCATCTTAAGCAGGCTGAGGCTCCATCTATACTACTATTATAAAGCAAGAACTTTGAACCTTTGAGGCGAGTAAACTCGGGAACCACAGCGCCAATCCACACACCCGATACATCATTGTAATCGTCAGGGTGTGCAGATGGACATAGGCTATATAAACTAAAAAATATGCGTTATTGAAAAAATTTACCTTAAAAAAAAGTAGTCCCTTCAAAGTAGCGCCGTCTGCGACCTGCGTGCTGACGTCAGGAGCGCAGGGAGGAGCGGCATCCAGGAGCGCGAGGAGGAGCTGCGGACATGGCGCGGGGAGGAGCGGTGACCAGCGGCGGACAGGCGGTGAGGACCTGCGGACAGGCGGGAGGAGCGGTGACGAGCGGTGACGAGCGGCAAGGAGCAGCGGAGCGGTGAACTGAGGAGCGCGGGGGAGGAGCGGCGGCTGAGGTAAGGCTCCAGGGGACCCATGGACAATATTGGGGCAAGCGGGGGACGGGGCAGGCGGGGGACGGAGAGGATGGGAGCCCGGGCTGCTGGACAATGTCGGGGCGGGCAGGGTCCCGGGCTGCTGGACAATGTCGGGGCGTGCGGGGGTCGGGGAAGCCTGATTGCTCCCAGACAAGGTCGGGACGGGCTGCTAGTTTTCTCTATTTTTGCAGAATCATTGACATGTCTGTCTTTGATGCAGATGCTGTCTGTCCTTATCGTTCCAATAAACTGTGAAAATGACAAGGCACTCAGACATTACATTGATAAGCACACCTGATGTGACATCAGTCTGGGACAAGTGTTTATTATCTCAATTTCAAGGCAAGACCCTCCTTCCATTCCCCTAAACTTTCCATTCCTTGTATGGAATGGTGGAAACTTGCTGAGGTTATTAATATGTGTTTTGCTTACCAGGAAGTTGCTCAGATTTAAACCTAAATGATCCAATGCCGGAAAATGTATTTTGCAAGCCGGAAGATTTATGGTCCAGTCTTTGATACTCTTCATTTAAATGCCATTTGATTACTGAACAAGGTGTGCATATGATGCAGTAGAAAATATTTTGACAATTAAATAGCAAGAGTAATTCTAGGCTAGCTTAACATGTGACAGAATTGTTTATTCCTACCGTATATCACTCTGGCATGTTGAGAAATCCAACGCCACTAACATCATTTATTTAAAAGAGCTGCAAGTTTTTGCGATACATTTACAGCCCGGCCCCACACCCTGGTAGGAGCGCACCACACTTTAGTTTTATCAAAAGATCATCAAAACGAGATAGTCTTTAAATCAAAACAACACATAAACTAGAAATAGAGATGTTAGATATTTTTGTAGGGTTTTCTTTCACTATTAGTTTCATATCATGCCACCAAAATATTGCTGTTGATGTTTTGTTCAAATGCGTCCTGAGATTGACAAAAAGGTTCACAGCACAGTCAGCATACATTTATTTACAAAATCCACTGCAATCAAAGAGAACATTATATTAACTCATCATATAATTTTTTGTGGATGGGACAGGGGGAGTATTTTAGCGTTCTGTTTCTTGAAAAACGTGTGCTTACCTTTCTTGCATGATTGTCCTGTATTCCTTTTTCCAGAAATCCTTAAAGTCTGTGATGAATTCATCCCAGAGACTGAAGAATGCATGTGTTGAGACTTCTTTCTCTCCCATTTTTGGCTTCATGTAGAAATAGGTTGCAGTTTCCAAGAAACTGTCAATGGTTAATATAAAAATAAATTAGCCTGTGCCATATCAAAAGACCTTATACAGTATAAATCCGTAATAAATGCATTTCCACAGAAGGTGCATTAATTGACAATATTCCAAGAGTTTTAACATCCCTTGATAGGCACATCAATGACATGTAGCCAATGAAATGGTGACAGTCCTTCTCTTCAAGTTTCAAGATCTCCCTATGTTACTACTAGGTCACCTGCCACATTCGAATCGAACAGCGTCAGGCAAGACAGTCTTTTGATGAGACAGAATGTAAAAAGGCAAAGTGTGTAAATAGCACAGGTGTATAGTTCTCCTATTACCTCTATCAATATTTCCAGATCTTTTCAAGTGTTTGAGGAAACATAACAAATGTACGGCATATTCTGAGCACATTTGAACATATTCTTACCTGCATTGTTTAAATTAACATCAAAATATAACTCTGCAGTGCAAAAACAAACTTCCATATTATGTGATTTTGGGGGAAAATTAACTATCTGAAAGCTCAGTGAGCTTTCTCCTTGAGCACTGGGTCCATCAATGTATTTTTCTTCCTGAGACCTGCAGGCCTGGAAGTTGCAGACCTGGGGAATGACATATAGTGATGGTTGCCCCGTTTTATGTAGGGTGCGGCGACTGTATCCTGTCATCTGAAAGCTCTGGGCGGGCATTGAGAGGTTTCTGATAGCACTGCCAGCTGTTGCTCTGTTACTGGAAAACTTGCTGTTTCCCCACGTTTAAATGGGGTGGGGGACCAATTAGTTTGGTTAATGAATATCCACCTTGTTTTAGAAGATGCTCTGCCTCTACTAAATGACCATATTTGAGACTACTGTAGTCCAGGACCCCTCCAGCAGCGTTTCAGTGCAGCCGGAGCACACTCTGACTTCTAAAAGGATCTCTAAATACTCTCTACAAAAAATGGCTTGCAGATATTAAGTCTGTATGTGGTTCGCTCAGTAAGAAGAACAGGTCCCTAAAATACCTTTACATTAAGGGGGATGTCACGGATATCACATAAGTATGTGTGTTTTTCCTCCTGCCCTCCAACAATATATAATAATGCTTCTAGAAAGTATGCGCTCTAGCCCTTTCATATGTTGATTGGACAGGCTTTTAAAAAAGTTCATGTGCACAGGGTGTGGTTTATCACCTTGACAAAAACCTCAGAGGAGGGTGAAATACTTGTGTTATTCTTTTGGGTGAGGGACTGTACATTTTGTTTTTAACCATGGTTATTTTGGATCTACACCAAGAGTCTCCTTCAATTGAATGGCGATGGGCGAATTAGGATTAGCATATTTTTGGCAGGGGACAACCATCACATTTATCCTTGATTGGTGTGGTTTTGTGATGTGTCAGTCTAATGCAGCTCTATATTCTAAATGGTGCCTTCTTTAACCCGTTGCCTGCTGATGACGGAACCGCTCCGTCATCAGCTGCGGTGGCGCTGTGCTGATGACGGAGCGGTTCCGTCATGGCCCGCCCGACGCTCCTCAGCGGCATGAATTCCGCGCCTGCGCTGAGCGTTCTATTGAGTGGGCGGGGCCATGACGGAACCGCTCCGTCATAAGCACAGCGCAACCGACGCTGGTGAGGGAGTGGTTCCGTCACCAGCATGCGCCCGCCGCTCTTCCGCCCCGCCCCTTAGCACTGCAGCGGAATAGCCACCGCAGTGAAGGGGTTAAAGAGAATGGTGATTCTCCAAATAGAGTGCCTGGATAATCTGAATTTCACTTAAGGCACTATTAAGCATTATGAATTATATCCTTTAATGCTACTCCTGCAGTACTTTAAAGAACACATTACATCATAAATCTCTCATCAGTCCAGAACTAGCCATCGCTCAAATAAATAGTCCCTTCATGGAATTCTCTTCCCATTTAAATGTGAAACTTGTTCTTCATCTAGTCTATTCTCACAATCCTTTTATTGCAAAACATCTTCCTCTGCAAAAGCCTTTAATGCACAAAGCTGTCCTACTGACTGCCTTCTAAAAAAGAAAACTAATCTGTATAAATCGTTTTCCAAACAAATTAATTGAAGTCATTCACAGTAAAAACCTTTTATAATCTATAATTCCACTTTTTTAAAAATTACTTATACCAAAAACAGGGTGCGGTGGGTGTGACAATGCTAGCCTCCATGTCTTTAAAGAAATTCAGGTTCCCTAGGTACTCTATTTGGAGAATCGCCATTTCTTTGCAAGACCAGAGGCTATCTTTATGCATGTTGGTAACCATGTAAGACCACATTTGCCACATGTTCCATCGGCTTACAATAATGTTTCACGAAACCAGCAGCATTCTACCAATCAACCACTTTCATAATGTCCTCTAATCTCCCATCTTTCCAAAAGACTTGACTTGCTATCATTGAATGAGTTTTAAAGTTTTGTAAATCAGCACCTGCTTGTTACATAGTCCACTTCGCCCATCTTCAATAGTAGGTGTAATCACTGCCTTGTGTGACTTTCCATAGAAATCAACAATTGATCCACTCAATCTGGACGGTACTCTTCCACTCTATTCTCATATTCTTTTATACAATCTACTACAGACCGTTTCTTACA
Source organism: Lissotriton vulgaris (assembly GCF_964263255.1). Classification (NCBI taxonomy): domain Eukaryota; kingdom Metazoa; phylum Chordata; class Amphibia; order Caudata; family Salamandridae; genus Lissotriton; species Lissotriton vulgaris. The sequence goes on from NC_141694.1 coordinate 1,333,923,078, forward strand.
TGCAACAAATGTTGGATAATAAATTATTTCCGACATAGGCTTAGTCCTTTTTGTTTTATTGAAAGTTCCTCCAAAGGGAATCCTAAACTTGGATATTTACCTCCAAGGCTTTCACTTCCTAAGCTCTGTGACATGAACAAGACTGCTAATTTCCTAGTCAACCTCTTCAACTCTAACTAGGTCAAGCGTTTAAAAATGATAAAACCAAATTGACATCCCATAGAACTTCATATCTTGGTTTAAATGGCCTTCTTAACCTTATACTTTTCAGTACCCTGCAAATCAACACATTCCTTCCTACACTTCTACCATCCACCTGGCTGTGTCCAGCAGACACTGCTAATCTATAGCAATTTATAGTCCTATAACTGAGCCCTTTCTCAAACATTTCCACTAGAAAATTAACCTCTCCTACAATAGGTGCCTCCACGGAATCCAAACCCCTTTACAAACACCAATATACCCATATCTTCCAAATTGCCTTATATCTTCGACATGTACCTGGAGCTCAAGAAACCTCAAGTAATTATTCTATCTTTCCCAAAAGTCCAGACACATCTGCAGATTGCCTGAAATGTTTCAGACAAGAAGGTTAAACACCTCTGTTTGAATTAGAGGATGTGCCTCTCCATCATCACCTCTTAAAAGACCCTCTTGTGCTAAAAGATAAAATGGTATTCCGCAAACAAGTTCCAACAACATTGAAAACCAAGTCTGAGAAACCCAGAATGGGGTTAAGCAACACCAACAGCCATCTCTCTCACCTCAGTTTCTGCAGAACTCTCTGGATCATAGCAAATGGGGGAAATGCATAAGCATAATATAAGCATCATTGAGCTCCAACTTTACCAACCAACCGTTCTTCATCCACATGTCTCTTAGCAGAAGGATACCCTACATCTTAAAGTGTCTGTACACCCGCAACTTGTTTACCTCACTTAAGTTGCCTCCACCCATTGTCCTTTTTCTCAAATAAGAAGAGAGTAATCACAAAGACTTTGTTCTCTTTGTTTACTTTCACAACTGCACCTTTCTCTAACATATTCCCCATTTATTTCTTTACCACCTTTTGTTTGTCTGAGTTCAATACCAATTCTCTTGACGTTCGACGTATTGAAAAGGAATCTCTGTAAACTCTATTTTGAAATCCTGTATCATTCCTTATACTCATGGATTCTGAGTAATTTTCTTGCATTGTTTTGAAAAGCACTTTAGTCGATCACCTACTTTTCCTTGGAAAGAAGAAACCACTGTACTCACCTCGGAAACCAGTTGGTCACTGACCACAGGACTTACCTCCTCCTCCAAATTGAGAACAACCCCTTTGTGGGTAGAAAGAGGCTCCTGCGCCAATCTGGTACCTTTTGCTAAAACCTTTATGCCAGAAACTACCATATTTGGACCTTTGGTATCCACAGCCAGTAGAAATCCCCTACTGCCGGACCTGCCAAAAGCAATCCCCCTAAAAACTCTGCAGGTATTATGCTGCACCTTGTTCAAGGCAGTGAAGGTTGCCACATATTTCCCCAAACTCTTAACCATATATTTGCCAAACAATAATCTTTTCGGATTCTCACTAGCTTCCTTTGTTGAAAAAATCACTCAATTTGGGATTTATTTTCATTAGCACCACCTTTCTTCTTTATGCATTTAGGCCCACATTCATGTTTCCCATAAAAACAAGAGCTCTCTGGCTCCAACCTGTCAGTAAGTTTAAGTCCAAAGGAAGACTCTCAATATGAGCTTCCTCAGTCATATCAATAATCCCAGGTAACGGACCAACTACATCCAGGAGACGGTCCTGACACTGCTTTAAGGACCTACCAAGGCCATTCCTGTGATTCCTGCCCATTTTGAACAAAAAGGTGATCATTTTGGGATCCAAATTATGGGTAAGACAAACTTTGTCATCAATCACTGGCCTTGAACATTCCATCTTCAGCACATTTTTCACCTCTTTCTCAAGAGGATTATGTATCCATTTTTTAAATAAAATGACCCACATGTCCCAGAGGCCACCATTCCGCACTCCTCTGGTGCTTAAAACTAAGGGGCAAAAACATATCTTCCACAAAGGGGTTCCTTATAACATGCTTTGATGTACAGGGAGCCACCTCCTTTCCATCAAGACCCTCATTCTCATCATCATCCTGGTGAAGGTCTAGCACATACTTGTAAAACTCATTGTCCCCTTTAACAATTTCTGAAAACTCATTCTCTTGAGTCTAATAATCTCTTGTGTGCTGCATAGGAAACCTTCCTTGACTGACTTTGTGTCGTAAGGGACACTCCTCTCTGTAAAGGTGCTCTGACCTACCAATCATCTTTTGGAATTATCTCCCTTTTTTGGTTTTCCATTTCTTTTTACCCCTCTTTTCTCCACAATCAGAACCACCTTCTGATAAAGACCTATACTCACTGTTTGAACCTTTTTTATTTTTTCTACTCTCCATTACCTTATCAATAGTCTCCTGAATACAGGATTTCAGCTCATGTTGAATTAACCTCTTTATAATCTCCTCATTGTCTCCCTTCGTGGATTTCTAGTGTTTTTCCTTTCGCAGTCATATAACTGATCAATCCTTCTACAAAATTATGCAAAAACATTGGAAAATATCCCCACATTTTTTTTCCTCAATATCTATCCAAAGTAACTCCTGACCTGACTTTCACCTCTAAGTCCTCTTTTTTTTTTTTTTTTTTTTTTTAAAACCTTTATTGTACCTCTCAATTTACACAGCTATTGGCCTACAACCCATCTGGGCTGGCCGCCATCACATTAACATTGCCAGCTTGCAGTAATATCAATGCAAATCCTATTGTTACTTTTCCTACATTACATTATCACCGCCTCAGAGAAAAGGCACAGCTATTCCATTATTCAGTCAATCAGTGTGTTTTTTTTGTTTTTTTTCCAAGAACATAACAATAAAACTTAAGGAAGCACATTATGGTCGTTCATTATTGGTTCTTAGGTTCCATGGCTATGTAGGGATGTTCCCCCCCTGTAATCATTCCCTTTCGTAAACCTCCACCCATCCCCAAGACCTATTATCAGGTGTGTGCGGGACCTTCCAGGTATCATTCCTATGGTGACCCCACTACTCTGACGCCCAGGACAGGTCCGGAGTGTTCCGATGCAATCTAAAATCTGTGAACCCCCCCCCCCCTCATGGGCTCCAAGTGGCCCCCTAGCCCGCATCCTCATCGTCTTTAGACTTGTCCTGCCCCTCCTCTGTTAAGGGATCACAAATCTCCCCTCTGTATATGTTCCACTTGGACCAAATTTTGTTCCATTTCCCCGGGCATGCCCTGTTGGGGTATACTGCTCGCTCTGTCACCATGACCCTGTCCATGTTAAGACCCCATTGTGCCGTCTTAGGTGCATCGGCTGCGCCCCATTTCTGTGCGATGTCTCGTTTGGCCACCATTAAGCCCACTGTGACCCAGGTTTGATCATGTCTAGAGACGTTGGTCGCCTCCCATATATTCAGGAGACACCGCCTTGGATCGGGCAACAGCGAAATCTCTAACGCTTGTGATATCGTCCGCATTATTTGTCGCCAAAACTCCTGGATACGGGGGCAGTCCCATATAGTGTGAAAAAATGTGCCCTCTTCCCCGCATCCACGAAGGCAGAAAGGGTGTTGTGTTCTGTGTATGCGATGGAGCATGGTTCTAGTATAATAAACTCTATGCAGGACTTTTAGTTGCACTAGTCTCAGTCGTGCCGAGATACCGACTTCTTTAGGAGATGCTATCGCCTCATTCCACTCATATTCGTCCATCTCCCCGGCGTCCCCTTCCCATTGCTCCTTCAGCCTAGCTAGTGGATCCGGTAGGTTGTTGAGTAATTTACGGTAGGTAAGGGAGGTCGCCCTCTCAACCATGTATTCAGTGAGAAGCCGGTCTTCAAGTGGGGATGCCTCCGACAAGTCACTGTCAGGGGGAATGACCGCTAGCAGTGCGTGTCGTATCTGAATGTATCTGTATAGTTCCCTCTCTCCCAGGTTGTATAGCTCTCGCAATCTGTCAAAAGTAACTACCGTGCCCCTCTCCCAAAGATCCCCAACCGTGGAGATTCCTATAGTGTCCCAGTGAGAGAAGCCTCTGCTGTTTCGCATGTTGCCAAAGGCTTTTGAGTCCCACAGTGGCGTGAGCTTCGTTACTTTCCCCTTCCAGCCCAACGCTGCGGTTGCCGTATGCCACAGCGCCGCGGTTAGTCTGGTAGGTCCCTCCAGTTTATGCGCTTTAGTGTGGTCATATAGTGGGGCCAGTAGACTGTTCGTGCCTAGTTGCGCCCTGTTTGCTTGAAATGCCGACTCGGACTGTGGAGTATGTATCCAGCAGTTGATAGGCTTTAACTGCGCAGCCCAATAGTACAGTTTCAAGTTGGGGAGCACTATTCCTCCGTCATACCATCCTCTGTTCAGTTTGGCCTGCGCGATACGTGGCGGGAGATTGCCCCACAGTAGATTCGACACCAGCGCCGCCACTTTCTGAAAGAATCTAGGGTTCACTGGATATGGGGTATTTTCAAGTACATACAGAAAGCGGGGCAAGGACATCATTTTATACAGAGTGGCTCTCCCTAGCAGTGTGAGGGGCAGCCCCACCCGGAATTTAACATCCTGCTTTAGTCGCTCAATGTGGAGCCCCAAATTCTTGTCCATAAACTCAGCTGGATCCCTAGTGACATGGATGCCTAAATATTTGAATGAGGATCCTGCGATCCTCAGAGGGCAATCTATACTCAGCGCTGGAGTCGGGCCCCTCAGTACAAACATCTCCGATTTGGTCCAATTGATTGTGTAACCAGAAATTTTCCCGTGGCTGTCACAGAGTTGTAGAAGGGCCGGCACCCCCCGTTCCGGATCAGTTAGATATACCAGCATATCATCCGCATAAAGGGAGAGCCGGTCCTCCCAGCCCTCCGCCCAGCTGATCCCCTTCAACAGTGGCGTGGTTCGTATCAGGGTGGCCAACGGTTCCAATGAAATTGCGAACAAAAGTGGCGAGAGTGGACACCCCTGACGAGTGCCCCTCCCCAGAGGAAACGTGCGCGAGATATGGCCATTGGCCACCACTTGGGCAACCGGGTCAGTGTATAATAATCTCATCCACGCAATAATCTTGGGGCCGAACCCCAAACGAGAGAGGACCTCAAACAGGTAATTCCACTCCACCAGGTCAAAGGCCATCCTGGCGTCAAGGGTCAGTATAACTGCCGGTGGCGTAATCACCGCTGCCTGTGCCAGCACCCCATGTAGCCGGCGCAGATTTAGCGCCGTGTTCCTGTGCGGCATAAACCCGGACTGATCTGGGTGTATAAGATAGGGCAGATGAGGTACAAGTCTGGTCGCCAAGAGTTTGGCGAGGATCTTAACTTCTGCATTAAGCAGCGAGATGGGGCGGTAAGAGGAGCAGTCCTCCGGCGGTTTCCCCGGTTTGGGGATTGCTACTATAGTGGCCAGTCTTTGGTCTGACGGAAGTATTCCCTTCTCTAGACATTCTTCGTACATAGCTAGAAGATGAGTGCTCAGTATTTCAGGCTTCGCCTGATACCATTCAATAGGTATGCCATTTGGGCCAAGTGCCTTGCCCGGGTTCAATGCGTTAATCGCCAGCTGTATCTCCTCTGCCGTGAAGTCAGCCTCCAAGTCCGCCGTAGCCTCTGCAGAGAGCGTCCGGACCTCAATCCGTTCCAATGCCTCTCTGGCCATTTCAGTTGTGACATTCCGCTCAGGGGTGTATACCCCCTCGAAGTGGGCCGCCAGCGCCTCGACTATGAGTTCAGGGCTCGCGTGGGTCTCCCCCTGACTATTCCTCACCTGCTGAATGCCCCTGGAGCCACCCTCCCGCTTGTCTAGCCAGGCCAGCATTTTACCCGCCTTATCCCCTACCTCATAGACACTATTCTGTGTGTCAGAGATGTGGCCTTTCACTTGAGTTCTTAAATGGTCTGTGTAGAGTTGCTGTTGGATGGTAAGTGCGTGTGCTGTAACTGACGTGGGTTGCCTTTCGTGTGCTGTCGTCAGTTCCTGTAAAGTAATTTCTAAATTGGTGAGTTCCAAGGCTTTCTCTTTTTTGTGACCCGTGATCGAGGTTATTGCTTGCCCCCTAAGCACCGCCTTGTACGCCTCCCACAGAACCTCTGACGAACGCACCGAATCCACATTCTCAGCGAAATACTGTGCCGTCACTGTCTTAAGAGCCTTAAGGATCCTGGGGATCTTTAAGTATGTCGCGTGTATAGGGAATATTCGCTGGCGCGCCTTCTCATGGGTGGATATCGTCAGAGTGATCGGGGAGTTGTCAGAGATACCCCTGGGGTGAATGTCTACGGTGTCTATGTGTTGGGTGCTGTTACCGAGGGTCAGGAAATGGTCTATTCTCGAAAGGCTTCCGTGCACTGCGGAGTGGAAGGTAAACTGCTGGGACTGGGGGTGGGAACGCCTCCATATGTCGATGAGACCCATGGCAGACATGAAGCGCTGGAAGTGGGAAGATCCCCCGGTGGGGCCGCCTGCCGGGAATCTGTCTAGCTGAGCGTCCACAATGGCGTTGAAGTCCCCCCCCTAGAATCACCTCTCCCCCGGGAAGGGCCAGTAAAAAGTCAGCTAATTTCGGGAGCTGCACTGAGTGGGGCGCAGGTGGAATGTATACCGACACTAGATTAAGGAGTCTACCCTCCCATTGCCCCTGCACTGTGGCAAAGCATCCTTGATCATCAATCTTAGTCTGTAGTGGAATGAACTGTGAGGATTTCTGTATTAGTATACCGGTTCCCCTTGATCCGGACGTAAATTCCGAGTGTACTAGCATTTTCTACCCTTTCCTATCCATGGCCTTGGTCGCCCCTCCCGTTAAATGTGTCTCCTGCAGCATCGCTATAGTGGGCTTCTGTCTTTTCAGTGTGGTCAACACTAGTCCCCGTTTGATCTTATCCCCTAGCCCTCATACATTCTATGTCATTAGTCTTAAGGGGGAACCCCGGGAATTCGGGTCTATGTCCCCCAGTGCAATGGAAGGGCTATCCGCCATTTACGGCTACAAAGTCTCTAAAATGTTCAGCCTGCATTCTGATAGAGCAGCCCTTACACCTTTGTATCAACCAATGTTCCGTTACATCACGTGAGTGTTGAGGTTCAGTTCTCGACCATACATGTGTGCTCCAATCAACTTCAAAACAACCCCCCCTCCCCGCCCCCCTGCCTAACGGACTTCCAACTGCCCGCCTCCCCAACTTAGCAGAGTGCTTATCCCCTCCCAAAACCAGAGTACTTGCGTGTAGGGGGGAGAGCGTCTCTCCCGGCAGGCGGCATCCCTGCTCACTTCCGGGACAAATCAGGCCAGCGTCCAATTGCAGCTACAAAACAGTAGTTCCTTAATGAAGAGACAGCGTTGCACCATTTTCTTATTCCAAGCGTTCATTTCCATCTGCTTCCACGAGGTCCTGAGTTGGGGACCTTCCTGGCCCTCCTCTTCCTGAAGTTTGTGACCCCGTCCGGCTGTCCGCACGTTGATCAGTATTGTGTCTGTGGTTCCTCCGATTCCGGTCCGTAGTATGCCAGCCCTCGAGCCAATCTCTAGCCACCTCAGGGGAGTCAAAGAACCAGACTTTTTTGTCAGCAACTACACGGAGCCTGGCCCGAAATAGCATGGAGTAGGGCAGCTCTTTTTCACGCAGTGTCTTTTTTACCTCGTGGAAGGTCCTCCGCCTTCGGGATACCTCCGCTGTGTAGTCCGGGAAGAATGACACCTTAGAGTTTTGAATCTGAATGGCCGGCGCCACCCTAGCTGCCTGTAAAATGGCGTCCCGGTCTCTGAAGTTGAAGAGTCTTGCCAGGATCGGCCTCGGGGGTCCTCCCGTTTTCGGCTTTCCCCCCGGCACCCTGTGTGCCCTCTCCACTGAAAAGAAATGTGACAGGCCCTTTGGTTGCAGTCGGATCTTGATCATATCCTCCACATAGAGGTCCATTGCTCCCGTAGTTTCCGATTCCGGCACCCCTAAAATGCGAACGTTGTTCAGTCGCGAACGCCCTTCTTGGTCGTCCAGCTTCTCCTTGAGTAGTTTGTTGTCCGCCCGTAGCTTACCCATTTAAATTTGGAGGTCTGACACATCCTCGACCAGTGACTTGGTCACCACCTCGACCTGTTTCATTCTCTCATTAATCTTCTGGAGGTCTGCGCGGATTAGGGTAACTTCCGTTGCCGTCGCTTGCACTTGAGCCAGTGCCGCCAGGACGTCCTCTAGTGTAGCCTTCTTCGACCCCTCCGCGTCCGCCATTTTCCCAGGTTGCTTGCGCTGTTCCTGCGGGGGAGTGTGCTTATCATAGGCAAATTTGTCTAACTTGGCTTGCGTGGAGCTGTTTCTAGGGCCCCTATTCGCCATATTGGTCAGCCGGCAAGTAGATTGATCACAAGCTGGGGTCGTCACTTGATCGGGGCAGAGGTCGCACTTGTGCCTCCTGGACGGTATCCTCGCACTCGGCGACTGCTGTTCAGAACTTGCGACTGCTTCTCACTCGTGCTGTAGCCCGTCTATGTGACCCCCACTCTCAAAGTCCACCGACACCTGAGGTAATCTGAAAGTCGTGGTCCAAGGGTTATAAGTCTGGTCTCCCTTCACTTCGTGCCTGTGCTGCGCTGTGTTGCGTTAACCTCCGTTGTCAGGGGGAGGCCCTCAGCGGGATGGCTGGATTGATGAGGCCGACGGGCGGCCGCCACCGGCGCTGCCCGGTGCTTCAGAACGTGGGGGGGAGAGGGGGAGTTTGGCGCCACGTGGAGTCTCGCGGCCCACTGCAGATCTTCCCTCCCGTTCTCCGCTTCATACACCTCCGGGGCCCCCTCCTATGCACTCAGTGGCGTACCTACCCGCTTGAGGGTCTGGATGTCCGGGTCCCAGGTGCGCCGATGCTTGGGCCGTTCCACCACTCCCGGCCACAGTCCCGTCCCTGGAGCCGCGTTGGTATCGCGGCACCGGCGTCCACACCCTCCTCCAGTCCACAGGCTCTCCAGGAGGTTTTGTCTTCTGCGCTGCCAGTGAGTCTGCCGGGGGTCCGCCATTTCCGGCGTCAGCACCCGGCCTCACTTCACTTCCGCCCAGCCACCGTCCACAGGACACAGCGTTGTCTCAGCGAAGGCCGCAGGCCCCTCCTCTCGCCTCGGTGTTTTGTCGGTTGCGGAGCCGCTGACACTCCAAAACTTTCACGCTGGGCGCCGCACGGTCACCAGACCCTTTCCGCCCCGAAAGCGTGGATGATTGAACGGATTAATGTGCCGGATTTAGGTGGGAAGCCGCCCTACCGCAGGAGCCTCCCTAAGCTGCGGCCGCCATCGTTGGCTGCTAGCCACGCCCCCCTCTAAGTCCTCTTATAACCTCAGAACTGACACTGCAACTGTCACTGAACAGATTATATCACAGTTAGGTTAAATGCAGCAAAATAACATGTACTTTTAATGTTGGGAATAACCCAATCTAAAATGCCGGCCAAATCTTGTGTGAGCTAGACTCACGCATCCGCCAATACCTTTCTTTTGCTTATATGCTGCTCACACTTCTGCTTAAAACGCATCAGTCTTGCATCCAGACAAGTAAAATAGGAGCAGCAGTTTAAAGCGGAAGACAATTTCGTAAAGGGAGTATTTATATGAGAAATGGTTCTAGTTCTGGATTGGTAGGGAATTTATGATGTAATGTGGTCTTTAAAGTGCTGCAGGAGTAGCATTAAAGGACGTAATGCATAATGATAGCCTCCAACCTGGAACAAAAAAATCAGATGAATGTATCTTCACTGAATGCATGTGTCGTACTGTAAACATTCATCTTACCTTGCATGTACTTCTGCCAAACAATTTTCCGCTGCTTCTTGATCAATTTTTGCTGCACAGAAATAAACATAATTTACGCTGTCAATGCATGTAAATTCAAATGTACACATAAAGGAAATATACTGATATGCTAATTATGTACCAATCCGCCTTAACCCAGAGACAATACATACTTGTTTTGGCCCTGAAAAAGCGGGGTCACCTGCCAAATATAAATTGCTGTATTTAAATCAGTGTAAGTATATTCATGGGATAACAAATTAATTTTTATGACACCGTTTTTTTGTTATTGAATTAGTTAAAGTATTGTGTCATGGTGGAACCTTCCCTGCAATTGTACTATTTATTTAATCTGTGATCAGTGGGGTTTTTCTTGTTTCTCTCACATGGAGTTAGAAGGGAATCTTGTTAGCTGGAATCTTAGCACGGGGAGCATGCCATTGGAGTAGCCATTGCGCTATATAATTTACAATACACAGCCATCTTAGCTGACTCAAAACCCCATATCTGTATTGTATACTGATATGCCATGGTGGATCACTACAGGAATGGTGAACCGTTTCTCACGGCCGGCATGATTCACAGAGGGAAAGGCAAACTAGGCAGTAAATTACCCCAAACAGACACCCATATATTTGAAGTACATTTCAAAAGTTTAACCAACTGTATTTTCTCCATAGAGGCGAGGTGGTATTAAAACCCTGCCTGCCAGCAATTATATCTCACACATTATGCCGGCAGACAGGAACCGCTTTGGAGAGAGGGAGTCGACACAGCGCTCTGAGCTGAATTAGTTTCGCCAAGTATGAACTGATTCTCCTCTATCCCTTGAACATTTGAACCTTGCAATTGAATATTCACTCATCACGCTTCCCATGTGGGAATCGATGCCACCATTTATTGGAACCCAGGGTGCCACACTCCATTAATAAGTCGGGTGTCCACACGGGGCTTGAATGATACCTGCTACCTCCTGAGAATTGCCCCATTCTAGTCTCCCGTCCTGAGGAAGATCTGCATGGCTGAGCTTGAAGTTTCCCTCTTTTGCCGTTTAGCCGGATCAAAACGTCGACGCCATCCCCCACCTAACCTGGACCATTTATTCCCTACCATCCCCCTTCCAACTAAAGGAGGTATATCCCTTGGATTTTTGAAAATGATGTGAAGTAAAGTGTGTATATTTGCATTGTGTTTGGACAGGTTACCTAGATTGTTTATTTGTTAACAATCCCATGTAAAGCTTTGTATTTTATATGCCCCTTGATTTCCTTTTGGGAATTTATTCCCCTTTGAATTTCCTTGCAATGTTTTACACTCTCAAGTGCCCTCATTGCACGTTTCATTTGGACCAACCCTTTCTTCTTATTTCTGACCCTACCAGGTTTTGTACCTAGTTTTTACAAACACTATAAATACATAGAAGTTAAAGTTGAAGTTGGGGAAATTTGTAGAGCGCACGTATACCAAAAAGGTTTCATGGCGCTAAAGCAGTCAGCAGCAAAACAGGGTAACAATTAGACCTCAAAAGCTCTAATGAATAACCAGGTCTTCAAACCTTTGCGGAAATCCAAGTAAGATTGAGAAGATCGAAGGTTATCAGAAATGGGGAGTTCCAAAATCGGGGAGCCTGGAAAGAAAAACTCGACCCCCATGTTTCTTCCTAACAAAACAAGGAAAAACCAGGAGGTTCTTGGAGGAAGACCGTAAATTCCTAGAGGGGGTGTAGGTTGAGAGCCTAGACGCTACGTAGAAGGGAGCTAAGCCTGCTAATGATTTAAAAATAGGACACCCTAGTTTAAATAGGCATCTATGGGCAACCGGTAACCAGTGCAGTTGCCTCAGCAACGAAAGGGCATGATGAAATCTGGGCCGATTATAAATCAGCCTAGCCGCCTGATTTTGAATGAGCTGGAGTCGGCGTAGTTCATAGGCCGGTATACCAATATAAAGAGAATTGGCATAATCGACCCGGGAAATAACCAGGGCGAGGAGAATAGCCTTAAGAGCATCAATAGTAAAGAACCGAGAAACCTTGCGAATAGTACGGAGACATAAAAATCAGGAAGAGATGATCATACTAATCTGGGTGTGCATCGAAATATCGTCATTGATTTTGATGCCCAGACTTTTCACCGACTTGACGGGGGAAGGAGCAGATCCAAGGGAAGGGGGCCAAAAATTAGAAGACCAAGGATTGGATGAGCCTCTGAACAGGACTAACTCCGTTTTGTCGGGGTTCCACTTTGAATGGTTTAAGCTCATCCAGTCCTGGATAAAAATCATAGTATTTTGAAAATGGGAGATAGAGTCAGAAGAGGAGGAAAAAGTAAATATAAGTTGAAGGTCATCAGCGTAATTAAACACGGTGACCTCCCGATTGCGTAAAGCAAAAATTAAAGGTAAAATATAACGGTTGAAAAGAAGAGAGGAAAGAGCAGAACCTTGGGGGACACCACAAGATACTGTGCGCAGAGTAGAAGAATAAGGGGAAAGCTGAACCGCCTGTTGGCGGTTCTCCAGAAATGAAGATACCCAACTCAAGGCCACATCGGAAATGCCAGCTGCCCGACACGATCGCCCAAAAGGTGATGGTCGACCGTGTCGAAGGCTGCCGATAGATCGAGAAGTACAAGGGACTGAGTGGATCCACGGTCAGCACTAACTCTCAGTTCATCTAGCACTACGAGAGTGACTGTTTCCGTAGAATGAGTAGGGCAGAAACCAGCCTGATAAGGGTTAACATAATCAGAGGCCTCTATAAAAGAGCTAAGGCAGTTCGTGACATATCTCTCCAAGACCTTACCCAAAAAGGGAAGTAGGGAGATGGGACAAAAGTTGGAAGAAATGGTCGGATCAGCTCCCACCTTTTTCAACACAGGAACGATCAAGGCTGATTTAAAAAGATTAGGGACGACGCCCAAGGCCAGTGATTTATTGAGGAGAGTAAGCGGTGGATTGACACAGATCGAAAAGATCTCACGGAGGATATGTGAAGGGCAACTATCAGTGGGAGAGCCGGATTTCGTGGAGCTCACCAAACTGCAAAAATTCTCTGTCAGAATGGGTTGGAAATGTGGGAAGGAATGTATACTAGGAGGGGGTAAAGAAGGGGCGAAAAAGGGAGACGGAGAAGATATATAGAGTTTATTAGTGGAAATTTTTGTGAAGAAATAATCGTGAAGGGAATCACACAGGTTCTGAGAGGGAAGGGGTTTGGAGGTTACTCGATCAAGTTTGGAAACACTATTGAGAACGGAGAAAATTTTCTTAGGCTTATTGGAAGATGATAGTATTATTGTGGAAAAATATTGAGTTTTTGCAGCGAGGATGTCATTTTTATATTCCCTAAGAATGGCGGAGTAAATGGTTTTGTCAGAGGGGTCGTAATGCCGACACCACATATTAATTTGAAGCCTTTGAAGTAATTGTTTGTTGCACATCATATATTCTCAAATGATAATGATTGCATGTAACCTTGAGCTGATTATTATAAGCTCAAAATGTTGAGTGGTTAATGTTTATAAATTATATTTCTTTGAGATATTTGTCTTGGACCACTGTTTTTTGTATCATAATATTAGACAAGCAAATCAATATTAGATTACGATTACCAAGTTGGATGAGCAACTATGATCCAACCTTCAAATGGCATGTTCAAATAACTATATAATTATGATATACTTAGATTTGATCAACCAGAAAACAATGGAGGTGGGGTATGAATAGTGCACAGATCCCAACTAGAGATATATGTATATGTAATTCAGTCAGGGTAGGTGCGAATCGACACATGGTGAGAAGGCAAATTTAATTCGAACCGAAACATGGTCTGCATACTAATTTACCAACAAAATACTTTGGAAGTACATATTTACGAGCATACATTTCTGGCAACATGCTTCATCTTATGCTGTCTAGCTAATATACATCAGTTCTAGGAAATGTTAACCTTTGGTTTGATTAAGGAGAAGATCACATAACAACTAATGCATGGAAGACTAGGCAAGAGATTAGGTTATCTCAAACTGTAAGTACTCCACCTCCCCCAAAAAGGATACATATTGAATTGGATCCTAATTCATATTATTGATATACAAATTCTCCAAACAATGGAGGGTAGGAATGTTTAAATCACTTATAAGTCTCTATCAGATAGTACATCTCTCCAGGAAGCCTGACAATGCCAATAATTTAATCAAGGAGTTACTCAAATCATTGAAAGTCTTGATAGCTTACACACCATATCATGCAGAGGAAAACGAAACAGGACATACACCTCAAATTAATGCACACCGTTACAAAAAAGATATATTATCAATAATGTGACCAATGAAGCTTTGTGACACTGTGCAGTACAGGAGGCAACAGCAGACAGGTTGTTGTCTAAAAAAAGGTTTAAATTGTAAAAAAAAAAACTTTGTGTAATTTCAAGAATGTTGCATGACGCTTGATGTGTCATACACTTACAAAGCAATTTGAGGCAAAATTACTCTGCAGGTGCGTGGGAGTAATGTGAACAACTAGGTTGTGAGCAGCTGTTGTCTGCAGCAATTGTGTTTCTTGTGCTATTTTTTTTTACAGTCAAATGTGTCCTCAAAACAAAAACTGGCATGAAGACACATTTCTTTCTAAAATATAGCCTTAGATGAAGGATTTGCATTTTACGTAATTATCCTGAAATGGTATGCAAATACGCAAAAGCAAATGACACAAATGTCGAACACCCCTAAAAACGTTAGCTTAATAAAAACCTTTTCTCTCACCATCCTAGCATTTTCCAATGTTTTAAAGAGTATATCAAAGAAATATCCCTGAATATTACAAAAAATGGTAACTGGTATCTCAGATATTTACGACAAATGAATTCTGAGGGAATCAAATAAGTGAGGGATAACCCCTCTCATAAAAAAAAAGAAAAAAAACTTTGTAAATGCAATCATTAAAGCTACATGTCTATCAAAAATATAGATCTCTTCAGCTCATGCCTAATTTAGCATGCATGCGGCATCGCTTGAAAAGGACTGTGGTAACTACAAGGGGCTTGGAGCCAGCTTAATGCTTACCATTTGTTGGCTTCATTGCCACTCTTATTTGCTACTTCCTAATTGACCAGCGCATGCCAGTTTCACTTCCTTTTCTTTCATGTGGAGCATGGACCAAGTAGTGATTGCTTCATTTTAATTAGATTTATTCTACTGCTTTGCTCTTGATAGAGGTACTATTTTTATTTATTCTTCCCCTGAGGTTCCTCATTTTTTAGTAGCTTTTTTCATCCTCACATTGTCTGTGTTATCCCCCCACCCACCATAGGAAAAATAATCACTATGAGGATGCCAGTGATGGGCGCATCATTGCACCTGTATTCTCTTATCCATCCGCCAGATGTTCATGTTGTCTCTTCTCTCCCAGTTCAAATCCTCAAGTTGTCTGTGCTGCTTTTTCCCTGTCACTTCCTACCATTCCGATGTCTGTGTCGCTGTCTCCCTCCCACCTTCCCATTGTCTGTGTTGCCCATATCAATCCTAAGAAAATAAGTGCTAACATGTGGCCAGCTGTGCTTTTTTCACTATTCCACTGCCTGTTGCTATTTCCCTCACTTATATTGTCCCTCCAAACCTCCCTACTGGTGTACATGTTGTCAGCTCCAACCTGCCACAATGAAACAAATGATGACACAGCCAGGACTGGCCATGCCGTAGTGCTTTTCTTCTAATTTTTAGCCTTGCTGCACGGCGGTCCCGCTGCTTTACATGGTGAAAAGACATTGTCAAAGTCAATAGCTCACGCATAGGTGAGACCTATTGGCTTTGTCAATGGCTGGTACTAAAGGTCCTGGAGAAGGCTGCAACTCTTCATGTTCAATCTTAAATTGAGGACAACACCACTATAAGAGATGCTGTATTTTGTTAGGTATACTGTGGGAGTGGGACCCTTTAGAGTTCGGTCAATCTCTTGATGCTTTTGATGATGATACACATGTGTACACAACCATAGGAGCACAGTCAAACACTCAAACCAGTAAGCTGTAAAAAACATTCACAAGCGTCAGGGCAAACTGTCTGCTCAGAAGCCCACGTCCAGAGCTATTGAATGTTGGTGTTTCGAATACCAAGGCTAAGTAGACTTGAATCCACCTCATGCCACTTTCAGCCTCCACCAGACACTATTTGCCCCATCTCATCTCAATCTTGTGGGTTCTTTTTCATCCTGGCTTTCACTCTGTCACAGTTTTTCTGTATTTCTCTTCCTGCCCCTTTCCCCCTTGTGAGATTTTCCCTGTCCTGCTCTGAGCCAAAGTCTTGCTCGGAGTGCTGGTTCCCAACAATAAGTGGCTGTGGGTCCCACATGCACACAATGAATGCAATTTGACTCTGATCTCAGAAGGATGCCCCTTGCTCAGCCCTGCACATTGTCAACATAAGCTGTGTTAAAGAGCCTCCTAGAGGCCAGCATATGTTCAGACTGTAGACTTATGGCGAACTAACAGCAGCACCAAAGGTATAACACACAGGGAAGCTTTATAAACATGTTGAAATGTAGTTATCCAAATGGAGAGGACAGTGCAGTTTTCCCCAGCTCATATCCCCTAACCCTTTTCCAAACAAATATCAATTGGCTTCCCCCTTAAGAAGGAACTAGAAACGGACTGCACCTATAATGTTTGCTGACAAGAGTGGGCTTCAGAAAAGCAAAATTTATTTTTTAGGTGTGGCATTACCCAATAACTTTTAAATTATACTGACATTTGTGTAATATACCTACTTTTAGGGACTTTCACCCACCTCTCTTCATCAATTGCTCTGTTGTTTTGTCGTTCACATTTTGCTTATGTACACTACACAATATAGCATGAGGTCAGCCTACTTAAGACACTGGTTAACTTCACTTTGAGTGACTGCAATTTGTTCTCTCAGACAAAGTACATCCGCAGATAAGCTAGATCCGTTCAGTGCCAGAGTTTTTGTTTTTGATTTATGATTACTTTCGCGATGCTTTTGTTTTTCGAGCCTGGCGTGATAACAGGATGCATCTGATGCACATTATCAGATACCCTCTCCTGCCAATGCTATTGTAAATTCCTTTTACAGTGTTTTGGTTTTCTGACTCTTGCTGCTTCACAGCATACTAGATTGTATCCATTTGGAACTGTCCTGTTTTAAGCAATTCTCATTTTACTTTTTTCTATTTCTCCTTTTTTCGTTCCTTCTTTCTCTTTCATTTTTTCCTTCCTTTTTATTTTATCGCTTCCCTTCTCTCTTTCCTTCTCCCTTTATCACTTTCCTTCACTATTTCTCTCTCTCTCTCTTTATCTCTTTTTTCTTTCTTTTTCTTTTTCCTTTTCTTTTCCTTTTCTTTGTTCCTTCTTTTCTTTCTTCTTTCTTCCTCTTTCCTTTTTTCTTTCTGTCTTTCTTTCTTTTTCAAAGGCAAGATGCTTGCTGGCAGAGCCATACTGATTGACTGTTTAAGTATTTCACTTTGGTGATAGGGAGTAATGTAGTACTGTGTATGTTTTTGTGAGACCCATAAACTTTTTTGCAAGTACCAAATTATTTTTTTTAGATTGATGCGGTCCAGGCATAATATTCCCAAACAATAAAGTTTTACAAAAACCATGACAAAATGAAAAAAGAATTGCAAGAAGGCCCGTGCCAAATGCCAGCCCTATTGGCTTTGCTGTTTAAAATTAGCCATGAATGCTCGATTTTATGTTTCTTCACTGGACCTTGTCTAATCAATGTGGAGTGACAGGGTCTGGAAATCAGGAAGTGCCCGAAGAGGTGGTCTGACAGGTCACTGTTTGGGCATTTTTTCCGCTGTTTGTGGATCTGTTTTATGGCTTGGTAAGCCGATTTTGCTGTTGATTTCCCGGCAAGCTCAAATCCATTCAGTCTTTTTGTGACGCACCAGTGGCGTAAAAAGATGCGCCTTGTTGCGCCATATTTACAAAGTGACGCATCTAGGTAGATGCGTCACTTTGTAAACCCTTACGCCACATCATACCTGCGCCAGGTATAATGTATGCAAGGGGGGCGTATTGACGCAAGGAAGGGTCGCAGAAGTGACACAGTGAAATCTATGAGATTTCACTGCATCACTTTTAGGATGCTGTTGCGTCAAAATCTTGCGCCTGCCTCACAGTAGGCGTAAGACTGACGCAAGCCCTTTCACATGGGGCTTTCCCCATGTGAAATGACGCATTGCTGGAGTTGCGTCACTTTTGTGACACACTCCAGCAATGCGTCACTTTTGCGCTTACAGATACGTCAGAAATACTGACGTATCTGCAAATCCTTGCGACATGATGGGTCATACATTAAATATGACGCATCAGGAATGTCGCAAGGAGTGCGCACTGAGAAGTGACGCATCGCTGCTTTCACGCAGCGGTGCGTCATTTCTCATAAATGAGGCCCTAGGAATTCTAAGACATGTCCAGGTTCACAGAGATTGCCCCAATAGGAGTCTCTTTGCAAACCTGGAGCAGGCCCTATATTTCATGTATCCATTACTCTCCCTCTAAATCAATGTATTACATCAGCGCTGTCAAAGGGCAACATATGCTTATACATCACACCCCCATTTTGTTTGAACAGTATAATCAGCCAATACCTGTGCAGAGGTTTTTAGCCAATCTCTAGGGGATGCCCTGCAAGTAAGCCTTTAGAGGTTGCCAGATGCCTTTCGGGTGTGAAGCCGGTGGCTGCAGCGTGGCATATATTTCACTTGTGGTGTCACAATATATCAGTTCACGGATCCAGGCCTTCAAAGTTAGGGTCTGCCCTACAGTTTTGCAAAAAGTAAGGCAATTGCAGTAAATTGTCACAATCCTTTCTGTAGAGGTTTAACGTACCCCAGCTATGCCATCAGTGCCATAGGGTGTAGTGTGTGTTCAATCATCAGGAATAATTGTCGGAAGACCTCCCCCAATATGCTAGTATGAGCCTAAAATTCGAGGCTAGACGTGAAAAGCCCAACTGATCTGCAGGGCATCTGGTGCATGCATGAGATGTATTGGGATCCATTTTGGCTAGAAGGTACGGTATGTATGCCCGATGCAAATATTTGAAAGGTAGCAGTTTATGATAGTGGAAGCCTAAGTCCTGCTCCCATGGCTTGGCGTGCTTTACCTCCTGCCGCTGGGTGGAGTGGAAAATCTGGTGGCTCAGCTGTTGCAGTTCGGAGTGCCCCCTTTAATGAGCACCACACCCTGTGTAGGAGGAATGAATCTCTATTCGAAGTGAGATCTTCTACAGTGAGTAGGTGCACATTTTTTAAAAAGTCCCGAATGGTGCACAGTCTGTATCGGGCTAGGGTGTGTTTAGTGAGAGTGTCTGTTGTGGGAGGTAACCAGGGCTTATCAGCTAATGGTATATGTGGGGAGTATAGGAACGCCTTAGCTTCAACTAAGCCCAACAAGCGGTGGGTAATGTCTGAATATCAGCAGGGTTCTGTGGTAGTCCCTTAGGTAGTATAGCTGAAAGTGAGTTTGGGTATACCTGGGAATATTCTGGCTTTAGATATTGAAGATGGACGTCCATGTGATACCAATAATGTTATGTTATGTTATGTTATGTTAAGTGAGCTTGTATAGCGCATGGCTGCCCCAGCAACGGGGCATCCCAGCGCTTGCGGACAACCAGACAGAGAGGGAAATAGAACGCGGAAAGTGGCTAAGAATTGGACCCCAAGGTGGAGGCAAACAGCCAGGTCTTGATACATTTCCGGAAGTGCCGGTGGTTTTGAGTGGCACGTGCCTTGATAGGGATAGAATTCCAGAGGGTCGGGGCGAGGGACCTGAAGGAGCGGCCACCCTCTCTGCTCTTACGGACTCTGATAATATGTGAAGTGGATTTGTGCGAATAGATAATATAAATAGAAATCAGGGACCACAAATCCTCCTCGATGATATGGCATGATTTAAGAATTCCACCCTATGTGCAGCTGCTTTCCTGCCAATATAAGTCAGATGAGTAAATCCCGTAGTGTATCAAAAATCCTTGTGGTGAGTGCAATGGGATTTTTTTAAAAGAGATATAAAAAACGTGGAAGTACCACCATTTTTAGTATTGGCAATTCTGCCAGCTAAAGAAAGAGAAAGTTTGATTCATGGTTATAATAAATAGCAAAGGCGAAAGGGGGCAGCCCTGTCTAGTGCCACGTGTGAGAATGAATTGGCGGGTTATCTTGCCATTCAGTTTGAGGCGAGCAGCAGGGGCGGCATACAGAAGTCAAATTAGATTGGTGAAGCAAACCGGGATCCCCAATTTCTGTAACACCGCATATAGAAAAGGCCATTCTAACATACTATGCCAATTCTGAGTCAGTACTCATTATCCTGACACTGCAAGAATTAAGGTGACATACATCCTAAAATCAGGGCAATACATGCAGCAGGTTATGAAGAGACACATGAATCAACAATACTGTGCATATAATGCCATTCTGAAAGAATACTCATCATCCTGATACTGTAGTGATCAAAATGAGGTACATTAGGACACCAGGGCATGACAATGTGAGATTGCATTGTGAGATTGTCTATTGCTGGCCCGTAGTCGAGGGGGACTGCCTCAGATGCATTACAATGCAAATAAATGCCCAGATATTTAGGGGGTCAATACACCACCGCAATGGGAAGTCAATGCCAAATTGGGTGATGGCCGGAGTCAGCGGGAATACCTCCGATTTTGTCCAGTTGATGGTTAGATCTGAGTAGATTCCAGATTGTGCCACCTCGTTCAATAGTGGTGATAGGTTAGTACTTGGGTCTCGTACAAATAGCATCACATAATCAGCATAGAATGAAGTCACTAGTGGACCTATGTGGAACCTCAGCCCGCGGTACATATGTCTCTCCAGGATGTAATGCGCTAGTGGGTCCATGGCTATAATTAATAGCAAAGGCGAAAGGGGGCAGCCATGTCTAGTGCCAAGTGTGAGAATGAATTAGGGGGGGGTTACCTTGCCATTCAGTTTGAGGCGAGCAGCAGGGGTGGCATACAGAAGGCAAATTAGATTGGTGAAGCAAATCGGGATCCCCAATTTCTGTAACACCGCATATAGAAAAGGCCATTCTAACATACTATGCCAACTCTGAGTCAATACTCATTATCCTGACACTGCAAGAATTAAGGTGACAAACATCCTAAAATTAGGGTAATAAATGCAGCAGGTTATGAAGAGACATATAATTCAAATGTACTGTGCATATAATGCCATCCTGAAAGAATACTCATCATCCTGATACTGTAGTGATCGAATTGAGGTACATTAGGACTCCAGAGCATGAAATTCAGAGGTTGGGTTATGGTAGAAAAAACAGGAATCACCATACTTTAATGCAGCACATAAATCACTGAATAACACCATACAAAACAGAGAGCACAGCGAGTCTGCGCCCTGACTGAGCTTTATGAGATAGTTAGGCTTTATAGTGCCTATTATAGTGACTATGGTAATTAAAGAAGTCTTCCTCAGTGAACAAGCAGGGGCCTCTGTCGAGGTACTCCCCCCCCGTACCGCCCCTTCTATTCTAGGGGCGGTAATGCTCAGGGACCACGAGAAACAGCACAGCAATGTGTATCAATGGGATTCCAAGGTCTGTATGAGGGTTCAAAATGCGGTCTTATGGGGGCGGGACAACGGTGGAGACAGCGCAGCCCCGCTTTCACCAATACTTGCAAATGCGGGCTGTAGTCACTGTTAGGCGTGTCTCAGAATGCATACAGCAGAGCAGCAGTACATTCAGCTCAACGCTTTTGAAGGTAGGAATGGCTCAGCCTCTTTTCATTTCCAGCACAAGCCCTTCAGGTGCTTGGGACCAGAGCAGGCACAAGGACAAAAAAG
Organism: Lissotriton vulgaris; assembly: GCF_964263255.1. Lineage (NCBI taxonomy): Eukaryota > Metazoa > Chordata > Amphibia > Caudata > Salamandridae > Lissotriton > Lissotriton vulgaris. The sequence continues at coordinate 1,333,944,759 of NC_141694.1, forward strand.
TATGATGCGGCGGAATAGAGCCAACAAACTTAATTCTCAACCTAACAGAAACCTAAATTAATCCAGCGGAAAAAGTACACTTTTTAAAGAAACCAATTATGTTATTTGTAATTGCACTCATACTGTTTTTTTAGATCAGATGCATATTGCTCTACATCCGTTTTTTTATATATATATACCCACATATATGTTTTTAGAAACACATCAATTCCGAACATTTACATCAAATACATTAATACAAACACAAATAATGATACAAACAAAATCAATACATTTCTATCTCGCAATATGGAGTCCTTGCTGCCCTAATATTTGTGTGGCTGTGGGTGACCGATTATTTCACAAACAACTATAAATCGCAGCCAATCAAGAAAGACAACCCTCTCATCAACACTTGCCAGGGGACACATATATCTCAACCCTATTTCTATTTTAGGCTAGTGTTATAAGTTTTCTTTATGAATACAAATCCCAATAATATGGGCTTATTTTCAATGTGAAGTTGACGCGTTTCAGCCCATGTAATCTGGGCCTCATCAGGACTAGGGCTTTAAAGAAACCTCGCCGGTATCGCTGTTTTAATATGGGCAAAGACACCTCTGGGCTACAACCCAACTGCTTTTACACCGACAATATGATGTCGGATAGCCGGGCTCCTTTGTCCTTTTTTTCTATGTGTTCCTTGGACTAAATAATCTGATACTCCTCGCCCATGTTCGTCAATGTTACAGGAGAATCTAATGTCAGGATTCTAAGTTACCGGGTCCTCTCTGAGAGTATGCTGATGGCGCGAAACAGAATGGGGTCAGCACACACACGCCGCTGATGCCGGATGGAGAGCTCTCGCAAAAGGGGCCAGAGCACTGCTCCTCTGACCTCGGCCAGTCTGAGAACTCCATAGGAAAATTCCCGGGGCATCCCTCTACCAGTGAATGGGGCAGAGCTGGTGGGAACACACAAGCACTGCAGACCCATACTGGTTCACTGAAAGGTGGAGTGCTCAACATACATCATCCGTCGGTCTAGGGAGTAATACACACACACTGTAGTGAGGAGTGGGAGCAACCACATGGTTGCAGTTCACAACGCTCACCATGCGCTGAGCTTTGATGAGGCAAGGAGGGGTAGATAGCGCTCGCCATGCATTGGTTTCTTGGGAAACAGTGGGGGCACAAAAGCAGTGAGGCCATCACAATGAGTCAGTGAGCTATATGGCGACTTATCCTGACAGCCGAGGAGGGCTGAGTGAACCCCACAGTCAGGGAGCAACTGGCAGCAGGGCAAATAGCAGAAAAGCAATCGAGTACGTCCTTTTGGCCACCCAGCAAGTAGCAGGTAGCAGGGCAACAGCAAAAGAGCAGTTCAGATGAGTCCTTTGTGCAGCACAGCCGTCCTTCTGACAGAGGCTCGGCCTAGTTCCAAAAGTGCTCTGCCATCATGGGGTCACAGCCCCTGCACTTATACTCAAAATGTCTTTGATGTAGAGGTGACTTCAAAAGAAAGAAACCTTATGTGTGCACATCACTTTCTTTCAATCCCAGCCCTGGCTCAAGATGTACAGTAGGGGGTAAATCAGCCTTTTTGTGTGAGGGCATGACACAGCCTCTACATATGTAAGTGCACCTGTCTCCCTCTCACCCAGCCCAGAAAGATTATGACTATGCACATGGATGCAGATGCCTCTCTTGTCACACCTTCCCCTTCCTGGGTTATGGCTGTCTGGAAAGTATGCACAAAGTGTAGCTGTCAACCAGGCACAGTTGTGGATTGGTGTCATGCTGCAAAGCACACAGGGCCAAATTATGAGTCTAGCAGTCCTGGCTTGGCAGTTCGGGCTGGACTGTTCCCATGAGGCACAGGGTCAAGACTGATTTGCATATGGCCAGGTCTAAACTGGGGTGGCATGGTGAGCAAAAGAATGATGGATTTAACCCAGATCTCATGACTGGGGTTGAACGTTTTGATTTGTTCTGCATTCCGTCCATCAACTGTGTGTCGTTTGCCTTCTCACCCTAAGTGCGCCAGGTATGCCCAGACGTGGGATCTGGGCTCACTGTGCCACTGGATTCAAGCTATCCTGGCTGATGAGGGTTGAAAGCCTGAAACTAGTCCTAAGATGCTTGTTTACAGTCCAGGGAGGACCTGGGTTGACAGTTCGGGCTGGACTGTTTCCATGAGACACATAGTTAAGACTGATTTGCATATGGCCAGGTCTAAACTGGGGTGGCATGGTGAGCAAAAGATTGATGGATTTAACCCAAATCTCTTGAATGGAGGTGAATATTTTGATTTGTTCTGCATTCCTTCCATCAACTGTGTGTCTTTTGCTTTCTCTCCCTAAGTGTGCCGGCTATGCTCAGACATGGGTCCCGGGCTCACTCTGTCACTGGATTCAAGTTAACCTGGCTGATGAGGGGTGAAACCCCAAAACCGGTCCTAGGATGCTTGTTTTCCGTCCAGGGAGGACCTGGCTTTGCAGATCCGGCTCCACTGTTTCCATGAGGCCTAGTGTCAAGGCTGATGTGCATATGGCCATGTCTAAACTGGGGTGGCATGGTGAGCAAAAGAATGAAGGATTTAACCCAGATCTCTTGACTGGGGGTGAATGTTTTGATTTATTTTGCATTACGTCCATCAACTGCGTGTCTTTCACTTTCTGATAGTGGCAATTCTAAAATAGCAATACAAAATCCACCTACACAAATAAGCATCATTTATCACCACCATTCTAAGCATAACAAACATGGTGGTGCTACTCCTTTCAGATCAGGAATTACCACTTAAACAAATATAAGGGAATCCCAAGGCTAGCCTATGAAAGAAGTAGGCCTCAGAGTAGTGAGAGACAAAATAGAGTGTTTGTCACTACCAGGGCATGCCACACAATAAGGGCACTTGTCCTAACTTTTACTTACACACCACCCTGTCCATCTGGCTACTTAGGGTCTATCTTTGGGGTGACCTGTATGTAGCAAAAGGGAAGTTTAAGGCTTGGAAAGTAGTTTTAAATATCAAGTCAATGTGGCAGTATGCTGCACACGCAGGCACTGCAATGGCAGGTCTGAGACAGGTGTGTAAGGCTACTTCTGTGGGTGGCAAATCTGTGCTGCAGGCCCACTACTAGCATTTAATTTACAGGCCCTGGGTATATGGGATAATACTTCACAAGGCCTTACAAGTAAATTAAATATGTCAAACGTATGTAAACCAATCATAGCATGTTTTAGGGGTAAGAGAACATGCACTTTATAACTGATTAGCAGTGGTACAATGCCCTGAGCCCTAAAGCCAACAAAAAGATCATAAAATTAGGATGAAGAAGGGTAAAAGTTTGGGGATAACCCAGCAAAAAGGGCCAGGTCCAACACCTCCTTACTCTTTTAGATTGAAATTGATAGAAGTAGCATATGAGGGTCATTTAGGTTGCCCTAAAACTACTTGGTGGTCAAGTGATAAGGAAGTGTGTACAATGTCAACCGAGTGACAAATTAAAGAAATCTCGTTTGCCTCCAGTGATGTGTAGCGAACTGCCTCAACAACGGTGAGATGAAATACGTTTAGGCAGTATAGGTCCTATACAAGAAGGTATGGATTTGAGTTAATTGGTTGTACTTATGCATCTGTTTTAAAAATGGCTGGAGTTTGAAATTGTCATGATATCCCTACTGGCAGAATAATACAACTTTTAGATCAAATATTTTTCCAGAGAAGGTTTTCCAAAAAGGGCATTAACCGATAATGGTGTGCAACTTGTCTCAAAAGAAATTGAGAGATATTTGGAGGAAAGTGATATTGAATATATAAAGTCCTCATTGTACCATCCGGACGAAATGGAGCAATTGAGAAGTTTAATCATGTGTTTAAGGAATTGCATTCAGATAGCGAAAATCAATAATCTAAACTGGAAGTATGAAATAGATAGGAAAGTGGTAATATACTGGATATCTTCACATACTAGTACAGAGAGATCCCCTTTTGAGCTTTTTAGGGGGGGGGGGGAGAGACGAAATACCAAAATGTCTCTTAGTTGGATAGTTTGGAACAATAGGGCCTGTGACGGCTATCCCAAGGGTGATTGGTGTGAAAAAAAGACAGAGCAATGCATAGAAACGAAGAATCTTATGACAGAAGTAAAGCAGTCGGGTGGAATACAGTACACATTGAAGATTATGTAGTGATCAAAGTTCCCGTGGGAATTACTCCATTTCCCAAGTTATTATGCCCTTTGAAAGTGTTTGAAATATACAGCAGTTCAGTGAAAACACCAGATGCAAGGGTCTCAAACTTAAATCAAATAAGTAGAACTCAGAGATACAATATGAATAAAACTAAGTATAATGATAATAGCATGCCGAAATATAAACCTGTAAATTTCAAAAACAATAATTGTGATGGATAATATGGTGATGTTTATCTTATTTCTTTTCTGTATTTAGGCAAGCTTTCTAGTTAAATGATTGGTGTCTTCTTTATTTGACCATTCATTCTTTGATGTTGTTTTGTAAGACGAAAGATGTGTAGTAAATAATTCCAAGGTTCTAGAGTTTGAAATACTGTGATTGGAATGAATTGTTTGTACTGGGCAATGACTAGTTGTAATTCGAGTTTAGATATGGGAGGATGGCATTCATTAGCCTAGGAATTTCATCTAATAAATGTAATCTTACCTCACACTTCTTGTGCCTGCTGTGTCACGTCCCTGGACTCCACAGTGTTGCTGTTAACTAAATTAATGGTACTCATTTCATCCACCTCAGGACGATGTAATCCTCAGTTGATACTGCCTGCAGCAATCGACATGCAGTTTACATGGATCTCTGCACACTCTCTTTCCACATAGCTATATTGTTGTTAACTAAATGAATGGGACTTATTTCAGCCACCTTAGGATAATGTAATCCTTAGATGACCTGCCTAGATTTAGGGCATGGTACACAGACTTCTGTAATGGGTGCTCACTTCAATGAACTACTTAAGCGTTATTATTAAAATGTCGTTTTTCATGACACAAGATGTCCATTGTTGTTCAGTATTTAAAATGTATGAAGCCACCAGAAGTGTTTTTCAAACAATACTAATCACGTTTATAAACCCTTCCGATGACATGCTACATCCAGTGTTCCAGAGATGGTGCATATGGGCCAAGTGACTGTCTTAAGGAAAAATGACAGCCGTAAGTCCCCCTATACATTAAATATTTCATGTATACTGTGTTTATATTAAGATTCTACTGACCTAAGCGAGCTATTTTATGAAAAATATCTGCAAAGCTACTAATTATCACACATTTCAGGTTAAATATACTTTACAAAATTGCTTCATAAACTGAGGATAATAAAATCATAAGACCCCAAAAATTCTGAATTCTGTTTGTTCATTGGCTGGGTGCAGTGTCTATTGAAATGGTAGGAGAGGGAAACTGAGAGTCAATGGCCCCGATTTTCACAAAAGGCATGGAACGCAGCAGCTAAAAATGTAGCGCTGCATTGTGTGACAGGGAGGGAGCAGGAGAGTGCCATATCTACACAGATATGTCTCTCTCCTCCACATCTCCCTAGCGCTGGTGCCGATTTCAGCTACCTAGTGCCAGGCACACACCTTAGCGCCCTAGTGCTAGGATGCGTACCTTAGTCTGCCATAGGTTTTTTATAGGAAGGATACTGCTCCTGTACAAAATACTACGGCTAGGCACACTTCAAAACTTTTTTTACTTTGTATGTGTGCTGCTCATTTCGGCATGCATGTGAAGTCGGCAAAGAAAGGAGAAATAAAAACATTTCTCCCCTTAGCGCCTGCTTTGTAATGGAGTTAACGTTTGGTGCTAAACCCTGTCATTTATTGTTTTTGGAAGGGGTTTGCTTCAAAAGGCATTGGTGGTAGCAAGGCAACGCCCATGTACCACCCATGAACGCCACCTTGTCGCTAAGTAACGCAAAGCAGTGCTGCTTTGCATTATTTTCAGGGTACTTTCCAGTGCAAAATACGTTTTGCATTGGAAAGGTATTTAGGAAAAAAAAAATTGTGACCAGCACAAAATGTTTGCAAATCTTCCTAAAAGTCTTCAAATGACCATGCTCAGATCATCTTGATAGTCAGTTTATATTCTTGTTCTTGGCGCTATCACACCATTCTAAATGCCCATTGATTTGCACAAGGATTTATTTTCTACATTTATTACATTTGGAGGGATCATGGTATTAAATACAGCTTTATACCTACTGCATACTGTCCTGCAATTGTTATGTAACATTTCATCGCTTCGGCTCTAAGGAGGTCGGTAAATAATGTATTCTAGGCACATCTAAGGTAATATTTGAGTACTAGACCCTCTCTTTAAACAGAAGTCATTTAAGGAGTAATAAAACATTTTGACCGCTGGTACGAAGTACAAGTTCTGAAATACCTAAACCATCATTTATCACACATTTTCAGTTTGTAAACATGAACATTATGCAAATTGCACTTGCAGTGTTGTTACCATTTACAAAGCTAATTAATAAAGCAGAAGTGTTCTGTATGTGTGCAAATGATTTGCGAATTATGCACTCAAGTCTCCGACATGAATGTTTGAAAGTAGGCGTATCAAGTTGAGTATCAGGGGCCAGATTTTACGACCATAATATTTTGCGAGTCGCAAATTGCAACGTTTTGCTAGTCACAATTTGCGATTCTCAAAATTGAATGTACAACAGTGTCTCAGACACTGTTTGCTATTTCCAATGGGGTTGCAAACGACCTGCCTCATTATTTTCATGAGGTAGGTCGCAATTTGCCACCCAATGGGGAATGGCCAGCACTCACATGGTTAGTGGCCTGCTGGGGTCAGCAAACAACCATGTCTGTGACTTCTTTTTAAATAAAATTTTTAAATGCATCCGATTTTCTTTAAAGGAAAATGGGATCCATTTAAAAAAGAAAAATGTAACGTTTCTGGTTCATTTTTTAAGAGTACGTACCACTGCCTGCTCTCTAAAAAATGTTTCGCTGCTAGTCACGAGGAAGTAGGTGGTAAGCTGCAAGTGTTTTGCAACTGCAATTGCAGTTTCAAAACAATCAGGGGCAAGGAGTTGGCCTCACGGCTAGGGGGGTCAATCTCAAATCTGGGGAACCGGGTTCGAGTCTGGGCAAGGACGACAACATCTTGTGATTCTGCGCAAATCACTTAATCTCACCAGCCTCACAAAATAAAATGAATACGTCCCCATAAAACCCACTGGTGCTTCTGAAAGCGTTCTGATACCCGACACCTTCAGGTCAAGTTTGCGCTATATAAAACTCAGTAAAACAAAAAAAATCATACATAGAAGTGCGACTCACTATTAGGAAGGGATGACCCTGGCACTCCCCTTACTAATAGCAAGTCGCAAACCCTACTTTGCGAGTCGGTAATAGGTTACCGACTCACAAAATAGGGTTTGTGCATTGCACAGACCTAGTTAGTGGTCCTAAAAGGGGCGATTTCTCTTTTGCAGCTGTTAAAAAAGGTCGTACATCTGACCCCAGGTGTGGTATGCAATGTTAAACAGGTGAACTCATACAAGAGCAAAAATGCAGGGTTTCAAATGCATTCATTCTGTTTATTTGAGTATTTTATTTACACATAGAAGAACCTGGCGAGGGTTGTAGATATTGAAGAAGAGTTTACCGATCGATGCAGGATTCACAGACATGTTCAAGAAGTTGTGGCATGTATGGGAATTTAATCTGATAAAAAGCGCTTTCAAACCAAAGAAAAATAATTTATGATTGTGTAGCTTTGAACCCTACAAATGCAAATTCACCTAGACCAGAATTGCAGATTCACACACTTGCAGACACACACAAAAAACCTATCACCTGCAACATGCGTGCAGCTAGGAGCGCATTCTTAGAGGACTATGTGTGGACATGTACGCATTTACGAATGAACTATGTGTACAGGCAGCAATTGTATATTGGATTTTACAACACTTTCTGATGAATCACGCTCTTACTATTATTCTAAAAAGGATTCAATTGCTACCACTTAGGGCCAGATGTAGGTAAATTTTATTTTCCGACCTCTTAAATACCGAGTCATACCGACTCGTTATTTCAGAGGTCCGAAAATAAAAGTACCGAGATGTAGGTAAATGCAGATGTGCAATTACCGAATCGGAAACAGTCGGTATTTTCCGATGCGGGAAATACCGACCAGTTAATGCCCATTCATTCCTATGGGCTTTGAAGCCCATAGGATTGATTGGGCATTTACCGGTCGGTATTTACCACATCGGAAAATACCGACTGTCACAAGGGTGCAGGGGGTGTCACTTTGACACCCTCTGGCACCCCCAAAAGAGGCTCGGGTGCCATGTGGCAGGCATACCTGCCATAAGGGCAGGTCTGCCTGTCATATGGCATAGGTGTGCATGCACACATGTGCATGCACACCAGAAACGGTATTTTACCATCAAGTAGTATTTGATGGTAAAATACCGATTTTGTACTGCTTGTGGGACTCAGAAGAGTCCCACCTACATACCAATTTACCGGAATCCGTAATGATACCGACTCTGTATTTTACATACTCGGTAAATTTACCTATCGGTAAATTTACCGAGTCTGTAAAATACAGGGACCTACATGTCAAATTGCTCTTACCAGTCGGTAACGGCCGAATTCGGCCGTTACCACCCGGTAAACGCCTACCTACATCTGGCCCTAAGTCTTTCTAATTCGTTATGGGCCATCATGGCTTCATTGTTCCGTAAACATACAAGGTGCAAGGAAAAACAATCAGCTTGGTACTTTACCTTGCTCTATAAACTCCTCCATGTGTTGTTTAAAAGGCTGAAGGTGATCCTCCACAGATAAACGGTAAACTTTCTCTGCTTCCGTCTCACATGCTGCAATTCAAACAAAGATATAGTATATATTCGAGTGGTAAAAAGTTGTTCACCTCTTATAGTGATGTATGTGCATAATTAAGTACATAAATTAAATTAATAAAGTGGAAGGTGTGGTGCAGCGGCCAGGGCAGCCGACTTCGAAGCACAGGGTTCACGGTTCGTCTCCGGCAGCAGCTCAACTCAGCACCATGTGACTCTGGGCAATAGCTCACTTAATTTCCACGACGGCCCCCAGCGCCTTGAGACCCATAAGGTTGAGTAGTTTGCGCTTTACAAATACGGATTTACATTTACTTAATCACAAAACTAATTCTCAATATATATGAATAACTAGTGCCAGACAGGCCTTTAATGCCACCGGGCATTTCCCCGGTGGGCTGGACCCCTTCAAGCCCCGTTTTGAAAGCCCAGAGCGCCCCATGATGCTCTGTAACTTTCCACAGCTCCCCAACATTAATTGGATCAGGCACTGGGAAACTTCAAGAGATAAAGAAAGAGAAGGAGGGAGGAGGCAGAGAGAAAGTGATCAGAGTGGGATAAGGGACAGAGAAGAGCATGAGAAAGAGAATGGATGGCTGGATGGAAAGACATAGATTGCGCGGAGATGAAAGGAGGGGGGATTGCCTTGAATACATTTGCTAAAGCTGCATTTGGTTCACCATCCAGCTCTGTGAATATCAATACATAATAGTGAGTACCGCGAGTTTCAGAAAAACTGATTGTCATTAAGATCGCCCTACTCTGCTGTTTTTTTAGGTTCCTGCCTTTTGTTTTTTCCTTAGTGGAATCAACAAACTGTATGGCGGGAAGTCTTAAGGAGCCCAAAGATTTTCCGAATGCTGAGGTTGACAAAGCTCAAGGATATCTAGTTTTGTCTTCTGACAGAGGAAAGCCAGGATGCCTGGTGTTCATTTTAGATGTAATGGGGCTTATTTATAAACTGCATTTATAGTATGTAAAGTAGTACTACAGTCTTACTACTCACTTTCTACAAAATGCTATTCACAGATCCACAGCTGAAGACCTCAGCCTCTACCTCTTGTATCTTTTCTCTGCTGAGATCTCTGCAAAGGTGACTCAGGATTTTTAGCGTTTATGGATGGGTAGCGTAAAAGTGTGGCATGGGTTTTTAAAGTTCTGGGAAAGGTGGTTTGGATGGGTAGTATGAGTTTTTTTGGGGTTCAGTATTGGGTAGCAATGATAGGAAGTAAGTGTTTTTAGGTTCAGTGAAAGGTAGCATTAAGTCATAATAAGGAGCTTTTAGGGTTTAAGCAAGGGTAGAGTTAAGGGGTAGTAAAGGATGTTAGGGCTCATGGAAGGGTAGTGTTAAGGAGTAGAAAGAGATTTTTAGAGCACAGGAAAAAGTAGCATTTCAGGTTTTTAAGCGGCTGATAGGGCTCAGGCATTGGTAGCGTTAAGGGGTAGATAGGAGACTTTAGGTTTCACTCAATGGTAATGTTATGGAATATACATTTTTGTAGGGTTCAGTGAGGAATAGTGTTAAGGGGAAGTTCGGGGTTTTAGGGTTCAGGAATGGGAGGCATTAAGGTGTACAAAAGGGTTATTACAGTAAGATAAATTAAAGATTGCATGCAATAAAAATGAAATCTTTTGAATTGTCATAGCTAGTGATGGACGATACAACATTATAAACCTTGACAATTTCAGCTCCACCCTAAAGTTATCATTTTAAAAGTTGACTTTATTACAGATATCTTTTATCACCTTGTTTTGCAGTTTTTTCAGCCCATGAAACAGAGTGGCAGGGCGGGCTAGGTGTAGGGGATTTGCAAAGTCAATTCGGGACAAGATAATAGCTCTAATAAATAGAGCTTTTATTGTGTAATTAGGAAAGGGTAAGCATTTCTTCCCATTTTAAAATGGGAAATCCAGCTTTCCACCACAGCTGTAATCTGGGGTGCCATAGATTGCTGCTGAGCAAAACATACGTCCAAGTACTCTTCTACTGAAGAAGTGACATAATACAGGATTACAACCTCAAGAACAATAGCGTTGAGTTTGCGTGCTCCAGGTTATGGTATAATTCATAATAGCTATCATGAAAGGTTTGTGGGCTGATAGTGTTAAACCTTCTTGCCATTTTATAGAGAATCTTTGTTTATGTTGTTATAGAAACTGAACATCAATGATTACCATGGAATGGTGGAAACAACTTAAAATTCACAATTACATCCCAAAGAGGGGCAGATCCTAATAGCTTGTCCTTCATCTCTTTTCTTAAAAGTTACATTGTATTTAAAAGGTATACTGCATTAGTTAACAAGAAACACCATATCACAAATTACAAACTCTGATGATGAGTATATTTCATGATAAATTCTACTACTCAATAAAAATATTGCATACACCACAACTAAATATATTTGCTGTCACCTCCTGACCAATGAATAAAATATGTTTTAACAATAAGTATATTATAGACGCTAGTTATGTGCATGTAAACGTTCAGCATCCTTAAGTGCAATCCTACCTGCCCCCTCAACTTCTTCAGAATACAATGCACAAAATGATTTGTTGGGTGAACACACATACACAATTTTACTTCAGCCATATTTTAGGTCTCATTCGAGATATTAGCTGACTGGGGGAGCTTAAGTTACCAATACTTTAAAAAGCACATAGATATAAGAAGTAGTGCAGAGGGAGTGGACCTTTGTGGCAGTCCTCTTCAGCCACAGACTCTGCTATAGTTTTCAAGGTTTCCCATTGGGTGGTTGTACTGTCCTTCAAGCTGTTTATAGAAGTTTACACTGTTCCATGACTGTTCAGAATATGCTTTGGTGAAAGCTTAAAGCTTCATGTAATCTCTCTCGTCCTGTGTCCCAGGCCACTTGCTTCTTTTCGCCACATCAACCGCACTCCACCATACTCCCCCATTCATCTAACTTTCAGCATTCTCTCCTCTGTCTTTGCTACTCTCACGCCATCACTCTTGCTTCATGTTCCCTGACCATTCCCCAGCATAGCTCCCCTTGTCATCTTCATCTTATCCTGCCATCCCGCCAACATCGCTTCTTCCCCTGTTCTTTCACTGCCATTGCTTCCCACTCTATGGCCATCGTCCTCGCCCCCTCACAGTCATCTGAAATCCTGTCCTGCCCCTTGCCATTTCTGCTTCTTACAACGTTCGTCCCTGGTGCTTCCTGCTCCATTGTCGTATTCTTTGCCCCCTCGCCATCATTTTCATCTTGCTCAGCCTCGTGCCATCATTGTTTCTTGGGTTTTTTATTCAACGCCATTGTTCCCTGTTCCATCGCCATCACTCTCATCCACTCACTGACATTATTTCTTTCCCATTCATACCCCATCATCTCTTTGCATTCCATTATAATCTTTCCCACACCTTTGATCTCATCATGCCCTGCAGTCATCACTTCTTCCATGATCCTTCCCTTCCATTGGTTCTTGCTTTTCTCCCTTGCTTTCATGCGCTGTCTATATCTAGCCCCAACGCCTTACCCATATCAATCGGCCTACACATCCACCATTGCTCTTTAGGCCTGCTAATCTCAGCATGCTTTCTTCAACCTAGTGCCTAGAGCTTAATTTATTGTAAAAAAAAAACCTGAGAATTGTTCTTTTTGTAGCAGGCAACTAGTTTATACATATAGATTTCATTTATATTGAAGCCACGCTGTCTTATGATCTGTTGTGGTCAAAATGAAAGCACAAATTGTCGCAGCATGTATTCTTTCCGAGTTCGAAAATTGTAAAAATCTTTACTATGGGCCTAATTTTCTCTGAATCCGTTACAGATTTTTTTTTTAAAATTGTTGTGAGAGTAGCTTTAGGTCGTCACCTACGCACAAACATTGGATCCTGGTAGAACAAATAATTGTGTTCAAGATTTTGTGTCTCCTGCATTATGCTTTACATTACATAATCCGTGGAGCAATCTACGTAATAACAATCAATTGCTATCTGCCACACCTTGGATCAGGAAAGCTGGGGTTTGTGGATGTCTCTTTCTTTGCTTGATCTCTACTTTAGAATACTCTTCCCCTGGGGATTAAACCCATCATACACCAACTATGTTTTAGGAAGGCACTAAAACCTTTTTATTCTGGAAATGGGTCTCTAGCCTCTTCTGTTATACTTGGCCATATGATGAAGCCATAAAAAGTAGATATGAGTTAGGGGCGCCTAGGTTTGGCTGTAGAAAAAGGTCAGTGTTAGCAGCTGAGATGGTGTGGTGTTTAGAAGACATCCTAGAGAGAGCCACTTGCCCTCGAGTGCACATTCGAATCACTACAACTATTACTATATATTTTCTGATTACTTAATGCACCCCAAGGGCACAGAGCCACAAATGCCTATAATTTGCAGCAGGAAATGGGACATTTTGTGACAAATCCTTAAACTTTAGAGGTAGTTATGCCCGGGTACAGCAAAACTACGTTAAAAAGTATGGAAGAAATGTTTTTGACTGAATAACAGGGTTAGTTTTTTTGTAGGTGAGTGTTTCTGTAAGGTTTGCACTTCTGCTGAAAAGGCTGCACCTGTGTGTGGACAGGTTGTGGTATCAATGATAATCACCCCATTTTTGTATCAGCATCACCACTGCCCGCTTGGCCTAATTAGAAAACCATGTACACTAAGCTCATTCCTATAACTTAGAAGGCCATTTAGAGTTTGCCATGAGAGGAAAGCCACAGTAAATTGAAGGTTCGCCCCCTTGCCGAAGTTGTGCTCATCCCCCTCATGAACATTTATGGGAACCACCACGTTTCTTGGGTGGAGCCTCAGAACTCTGTCCTTAAAAAGCGTTTGCTGATGAACGTTATGCCACAGGATGTCTATAAGGCTTCAGAAGACCTATCCTATTCAGGGAGGGCCTTCTGAAAATCCTTTTACCTGTCTGAAACCACCATGAAAGACACGTCAATCTGGAACGGGAAAACAAAATAATAACTCCCACAAGGAGGGAGAAAAACTCCCATCTCATCAGGGCCATTTGTTTATTTTGCAGAAATTAACCACGGCTCTGGAGTTTTGTTACTGCAAACCAAATTAAAATAAAAGGTCGTCTCCCAACATTAGCAGCTACTTTGACCTTGTTGCAGGGAAATTTAAATATGGTGGATGGTCTTTTGCTGCGCAGTTTCCCCTGTCACAGTGAACCCAGCAGGCCGCTTGCAAGCTCTAAATGAACCTATTAGAGACTCTGCTCTGAGTAAGGCAATGTATTTTTCTAGTCAAAGACACTCCGGAGGCTTATTAACCAAACAAAGCTTATTCAACAAAATGAAAAATCCCTAAATGATTTCAACACAGCAAACATTGTATACCCTTATTAGGTGCAGAGGAAATACATTCTCCACAGTGAAAAAAATTTCCTCATGGAAAAAACAGGTAGCCAATGCAAACAGACTTTTGGTAAGAATTTCCATGAGCTACCATTGTGAGTAATCCTGGAAAGATATATCTGGCTCAGCTTTTCCAGGAATTCAAAAATCCTCACACACACATAAGTGCATCCCTAAAAGTGTAGATGTTTGAATTTCTTTGTTACTTGTGCCTTGGGAAACTGTGCACAGTGAGCAGTGGAGGCTAGAGGAAAGCAAGCCCTATGCCAAATTGCATCATGCGAACAAACTAACAAGCTCAATCCTCCCACACCCACGCCACCAAAGGGGTGGAGGTATTTTGAACACTATGGCCTGATCTAGAGGTTGGCAGAATGACTAAAAGTCTATTTGCATTGGCCACCTGTTTTTTTCCTTGAGGAAAATGTTTTCCCTGTGCAGAATTTATTACCACAGTTCCTGTGGGAGTTTCCCTTCCATGTCATACTCTGAAAACAGATTTACTACTGTCCATAACAGGAGGGACTCTAAGCATTTCTAGGGTGGGAATGAGCAGAGTAAAGGGGAATACACACATACTCAGAAGTGTGTGGGTGTGCACTGCCCCCAGGTCCCTTCTGTCCTCGTCCCATTCATGACAAAGTGCGTTTAATAAAAATGCAGAAATCCTGTTCAGATGCACTCATTATGATTTCCAGGCAGAGACGCTCCTTTTAGTTAGGAAGTGCCTTGTGCAACTTTAGATCTATGCTTGTCAGACAACCCGGTTGTTACCTGTTTCGCTTCGATAAAATGCAGAAAATACCTTGCATTGTTATGCTTTTGGCACACAATTGCTTACAGGTCTAGAGTTTGCCTGGAAAGTTAGAATCAAATTTGAATGAAAACAGCAGGAGATAGCTGCTGAGCTCTGCTTCTAGCAAAACTACATTTTCCAAGACCATGAAAGAGCACAATTGAATTTAAGCGAAACGCAGTGTGAGTGCTTTTCAACGTGTCGTATACCTGAGGTCAACAGCAAAACTACGTTAAAAAGGTATTGAAGAAATGTTTTTGACTGAATAACAGGGTTAGTTTTGTTGTAGGTGAGTGTTTCTGTAAGGTTTGCACTTCTGCTGACAAGGCTGCACCTGTTCTGTTCATTACGCACTTTGTCATGAATGGTACGAGGATAACGGGACCCAGAGTAATTAAGATTACCTGTAAGTAATAGAGCATTACCTTTCAAGACTTTCCCAGTTAGAAATACCCACTCCCTACTGTGTTTCACCAAAATATAATGTAAAAAATATCGTGAAACACAAATATTTTGTCAAAAGTGTTGTGGTTTTAAAAATATTGTGGCTATGAATGTAAAAAGTAAGCATATATATTTGTTTAGGTACTTCATATAATTTGTTCTTAGAATAGTTGTAGATAATATTGTGTTTTACATTAATTTGTTGTGTTTTATTAGATTTGTTTTTTAAACTATGATTATTCTAAGTGCATGTCATTTTTGAGTATAGTCTTTTTGATTTGGTTACATAGTTAAAGACTTAATAACATTTTATTTGAATATTTATATTGGTTGGTTGGTTGTTGAGATTATAGGGGAGCATGGAGGGAGTTTCTTTTTAAATATTTAGTTTTAAATGTTTATAAATGTTTCTATTTTGATTTTCAATTATGTAATTTATTTTATTTGTATATTACTTAATAGCTAATTGTAATTAAAATGGTCATTGATCATTGTAATTGTGAAATGACAAATGAGACAAGTGATGTTAATTATTTAATTGGTTTTAATTATGGTATGTCAGTTGATTGGAATAGATTCTGATTCTTTTTATTTCCAAGAAATAAATTCTTACAGAAATAGTGCACATTACCCAATTCTTTGACCTCGTACAATAACAAATATCACAAAATCACCATTAATTAGCATTTCATTAAATCAATACAGACAACACATGACATCAACCTAAAACAAGTATAAAATGGAATATAAAATAAAATATCTTCTCACTAAAACTCATTTAGCGATCTGCAGCCCATTTACTCACTAGTATCAAAATGTTTGAAAGTGCATCAATTTAACAAACAACATGCAAGACTCATTTTGTCAGTTTGAGCAACAAAAGAGCATAGTACAGGCCAAGATAGAGTAAACCGGCAAAGAGACAATCCATATTAAACATTTCTTTTGACAGGGCATCATAGAACAATTAGCCCTGCTGGAGCATAAAAATAAAATCTCTGTTTCTTTCTTTTTTTTTTTTTAAACTTTATTTAACATTTGCAATCAAATACAGACAAGGGCCTACAACCCCCAGGGCTGGCGGCTAAGCGTTTCAGTAAGGTATTACAGTCCAACTTCAAACCCGCCTCCCTTGGGAGCATAGGAACTCCATCCACAAAGCGCATCGGTTGCAAAGGCAGTTCAATTCGGAAACAGGATGGGAGGTTTTCATTTTACAATAGTAAGTAAAAAAGAGCAGGTGTAGTACAGTGTCTCGGATCACAAAGGGGGGCGAGCAAAAGAACAACGTATCCAAAATAAGCTCGCTATAATGTAAGTCTACGGCGTTAAGACATACGGCAACAGGATAAACTGGCACATTATTATTCGTATACGCCATCATTAAAGTCCGCCCCATAGCACCAAAACCTCAGAAAAGTCAAGGTACAGATATAGAAACAAGGATGTAAGAAAGCCGAACCCACTACACTAACCCGGAAAAGGAAAAAGAAGAAAAGACAAGGGAAGAGAAGAAAGAAAAGAGGCCATAGAACAAAAATAAAAACGAACACCCATCCCCACACCCCTCCCACCCTGCACCCCTGCTGATGACTACGGCCACCCCCCTCGCAGCGTGCCTGTCGCCCAGTAACCAGAACCCGAAATATAGAAGAGAGGGAAAGAAAGGAAAAGGCAAAGAACCCCACTCGATGAGGGAAATCGGAGGAGGGCATATTTCTACGGACTCCCGGTCTCCTTCCCCAGTCATAGCCAGCCCCGCCCCGGACTCCGTTAGGTCAATAAAACAATCCCGTTAAACATAGTGCCACAATGAGAGACTCAGATAAAAATCTCAACCCTGGCCCCGTCGATCAAATTCACTGAAGTCGTCAATTAAGGAAAGCCCATTCCACAAAATACTGCAAAAGTCTGCAGAACAGGAGTACACAGATGAGAAAAGAACGGCAGGTCCCAATGTCGATGGCTGGTACCAATGTTGCCCCTCCCTGCCTTCGAAGCCAAGCTTTACCCCATCCGCCATCTTGAAGGCCCGACAGGGGAGTCGACACGGTCCGAAACAGCAAAAGATAGAAAGTAGAAAGTTCCAAAATGGGGACGACATGTAAATGTTCCGAGGTATACACAATCAAGGGTTCCAACGGTTCCATTGGGTGACCAGGCACAGTACATTCAGGTAGATCCATTACAATAGGGGCAAACCCTGCTTCCAGCGCCGGGTCAAAATACATCCCCGAAACATCTATTGAAAAGCGGGCTGGTTGCCGCGTAGCGGGTGTTGAGTCAGGATCCGGTCTCAGGCCTGTGAATCCATCCGTCGCAGACAACAAACTGCAAGTCTGAACTTCAATAGTCCCCTTAAGTGCCATGAGTGCCTCCAGCACCGTTCACAATGACGGGCCAGTTCGAGCCTGCTCCGCTAGATGACTTTGTTCCTCCAACATGGTGGTCCCCACGGAGAGGCGCCTTCTCGAGGGCAAAATTAGGCGGAGCAGGAGTAAGCCATGAGGGACTGACGGTTAGCGAGAAGTAGTACTCAGCGAGGCACCGACCCGGGGGTATCGGCGATGTGAATGCTGAACCCCCGGTCAGGGACCCCTGCGACACAGCACCGTGCGTCACTCGTCACCTCACCTACTGTAGGGCACCAGGCAGCTGTTAATTAATTAATTGCACAAATATTTGGCTGATGGAAATTGCTACATCTTTGTATCTCAAACCACATACCAGGTTTAGACACATTTCTCTTCACCATATCCCCCATTTGTTTTTAAATAGGATGTAGGATCTCCTTCCTTTTCACTAAGAAGAGCACACAGTCCACAAGTAGGTGGCTCACTGAGTATTTTTTACCCCGCTTACATAGACACTAACCACGGATCTTGTGTATTTTCTATTTCAGCCTTGGAATCTGCCACCCCGGGTCAATTCCTACCCTCAGTTGCATGATCTCATTTACCAGAATCCCTTCTGAAATTATGTATGATATGGGAAAAGGTCAGGCCCTCCTGAGAAATTAGGAAGGTCACAACAGATCTCTTGTTCCTCAAATACTGAATGTCCTCACCTGTTTCCTCAGCACAGCGCCTAAGAGGACTCTTTATTTGACTGATTTGTTTTCATTTGCACCCTTCATAGTGCATATATGGAACCCCTAAGTGCTCCGACATTACTGTCACTGGATTCCTCTAACAAGGGAAGATTGACATTACCTCAAGGAGAACTAACACTGATAATTTATCATAACAGAAGCTATTTTTAATCAAAAAAATCAATTTCAGGGCTCTTAGGTCTGACAGAGTACTCCAGGCACCAGTTCTTAACTCCCGCCTTATAGCTTGAACCATTGCTTTTTTTGGTAAATAAAGGAGTGATTTCAAAATGCTACATTCTAACCTTGCCCATATGCAGGGTTTATCTATTGCAAGGGTGCCCACTCCATATAGGGCCTGGGGCATTAATTTACTCTGTAAGACTTTACTTAGTGACTCAAATGGATGGTTGCAGTGTTTGCTGTCAATCTGTTTCAAGCCATTTACTTCAGTTGTCAATCTAAACCTCTTGACAATCCTCCAAATGGCCAGATGTTTGTATCAACATAAATCATTTGAGAAAATCATCCCAAGATACTTATATTCTCGCACATGGTCCATATTGCCTAAAAAAAATGAATCTCCTTTTTTCTTTTTGTGACGATCAAGGTCTTTTCAATGTTGATCATTAATTTATTTTTGAGGCAATAGGAGCTTAGTCTGCTTAATTTGCGCTGGAGCCCAATAGCCGTAAGATCCGTCACCACCAGGTCATCCTCATACATAAGGGAACAGATGTGTCTACGTACAATCGTAAGAGAAAAACTATGAGTAGAACGTATTGTCTGGGGAAAGTCCACTATAAACAAACCAAGCAGCTTAGGAGCTAAAACACACCGCTGGAGTAAGCCATTCTCTACCAGGTTTTTTCTGGACAGCTACCTTTCTAATCAAGATAAATCTCTACCCAGTTATCACAATGTAGTTTCACCAGGAGATCTAACAGGGCCTCAGATATATTCCACTGTTGAAGCTTTCATCAAAGTGTGCCTCTATACACACTGTTGAATGCCGCCCAGAAGTCAATGAAGCAGCAGCAAATTCAACCTACCAGCTCCATGGACAGCCGTGCGACACCCCAGAACATGAAATGGTTGTCCATTGTTTGCGTTTTTGCCTGCAACCTCCCTGCTCCTCAGGGATCAGTCCGGTATCAAAAGCCCAGGTGGCTAAGTGCTTTAATAGGGTTTGAGCAAATAGCTTAGAAGTGATATTCAGCAAAGAAATCAAATGATAGTTAGCAGACTGGTCATCTTGCCTTTTTTTATGAATGGGTTTCACTATGGCCGTCTTCCATGATTCTGGAATGATTCCTGAAGATGTTACCCATTTGAAAACCCCACTCGATATTAGGCCCTACTTCCTAGGATCCTTCCCAAAGTTAACAGATGAAAGACCGCCTGGACCACCAGCCCTAAAGTCGTTCATATTGCAGATTATTTCAGACAATACCACTGCAGTGTGGGAGTTAGAAATAGCCTCTCAATCAACTTGAGAGCTATGCGGGGACACTGACAGATTTACTAATTAGGCATGGAATTTGCGGAATTTCACGTTCCACGGAGAAAGCGAACGTGCCCAAAATCCTGTGTTCCGCAGCTTCGAGGAATTTTTTGCTTGTTCGTGTTCTCAAAATGCGTGTTCGCTAGATGTTTCTCCCCGAACAGCGATTGCTAACAGGAAAAAAGCATTGCAAACAAGCAATTCCGCATGTTCACTGAGATTTTTTACCATTTCGCTAAACTTTGCATAGCGCGACTATGCAAATTCGGTCCACCCCTAGTACAAATACTCTTTGTACTAATACTCTTTGCCTATATGTGCCTCAAGGGAAGGTAGATGGTGAGGCAAAGGTAATCGAATTCACCAGCTGTCAAAAGTGCTTACTATTCTTCTCTACAATGGTAGGTAACATTAGCTCACAATTTAATTTCTAAAACAACCTTTCTTTTGGGGCACATAGGTTGTGAAATGCAATTTTTGAAGCCTCCAAGGATTCTCTTATGCTAGCATTATTTGGAATTAAAATCAAAGCTTTGAGGACTCTTACTCACAGCTCAACCCCGCGACTTCAGTCGTCATCAAACCAGCTATTCCCCTGCTGGATTGCTTAGGATATCCTTTGCCAACTTTAAGAGGGCTAATAATTGCTTCGTACCAACCTGACCATTCATCTCCTACTTCCAAATCTAGATGGTCACATTCAAAGAGAGGGCCTGAAGTGAATCTTCTGGGATCAAAACTCAAATTCTTCAATGGTAAACTACCTCAAGGGGAAGGGTCTTCTTTACACAAGCCACAAAAGGATCTTTAAACTCCAAGTAAATGCCACAGTGGTCACTGGGCCCTAAATCATGAACTTCAAAGTTTTTTATGAGGTGAAAATGATAGATTAAGACAATCACATATTAAATGGGCTTACAGCTGTTGCCACTTTTAAAGGTTCTGGCGGCTGGTATGTCATTGTTGTACCGACCGTTAACAATGATCAAGTTCTGTTGAACTAAGCAGGGCAGGACCATTACATTTCTTTCAGAGGTACTTGCTGGAAGAATACACTTGAAAATGTTAAATGCCAACCACAGCTTCTTTATTGAATCATCAAACTCTTTAGTTGCTGATTTCTCATTAAAATCTCCCCTACAACAAAGAGAGCATCAGGATAATTCATAACAATTTTTGTACATCATTCACCAGATTAAACAGTTCACACTCAGGTAAAGAGCAGGCTGGTGGAACATATATATTTAGACAAATCATTTGCTGTAACTCCACACATCATCAGTGAACAGATCGATGAAGCAGGCAAGGACCCATACACAAGCAGTAACTTTGTTACTTTCCTCCCATAACGGACATATACCTATATTAGTAATCCACCCACTCTTCTTCCTCTAATTGAGGCCTTGACATTTTGTGCTATAGCAACTGGGCACTTCGACAGCTAAGTTTCCTGAAGGAACAATACTTGGTAATTAGTCAGGACCTCTCTGTCATTTCCCATTCCCATTGCCATGAAACACCCTGGCCATAGATGCTCCTACCAATAAATCTCCTGAGCTCCCCCAGCACCCCAAGCTGAAACATAGCAACCCTGCATGCCTTTGGGGTGGATTCTCTCCACTCCCAAAGAACAGTATCTCTGATGACTGTGGCCATTGTTCCTCCTGAAATTATGAGGGTGCCTGGTCACATCAAAATAAGGGAGGTGGGGTTGATCTTGATTGACCAATAGTCTTGGCTCAATGTTTTTGAAACATAATAGTAACTATTCTTTTTTGAGACCCATCCCCTTCCCACCAGCTCCTTCTGGCACCTGTTCTTTGCTCTACACCCAAGAATTAGCCACTTTGTTCACATGAAATTTGGGTTTTCCAGGGGCAACCACCATCCCCCGGCTGACTAACAGTCTCCCACCTTAATACCTTCACATAAGGAAATGCCAATTGCTACCAAAGCTGGTGCCGAAGCTTCAGCTAAACCCTTCGTCTCCTCAGAGGCAAACAGTACACATGTTATGTCTTCCCCTGCTACGGTCTTGAAGCCAACCAATACCAGAAATTTTGAGGTTATATTCGTTAATCATTTAATATTTGCAAATGCACTTAACAGCCTAGATCTAGTTAAGGCTTGGCTGGCAGAGTGCTGCGCTTTCCTCTTAGATTGGGGTTTAAAAAATAACTGCATCAGCATCCTAGGCCTGGGATTATCTCTTACTTGGACAGGTGGAGTATTTTCTGAAAAAACCCCAGCTTCTCTTTTCCCTTTTGTCACAACTACTGTTACAAGGTGTGGGATTGAGGGGTGGGATCTCCCTATGCTGCTATTGCCTCCAATTACTTTCTTCATTGGAGTCAAACTGCTACTGAGAATTTCCTCCCCTTGGAACTTTTCTCAGCCTTCCTATATCTTTCTTACTAGGCCCCTCCCTGGAAACTGGTTCTTTGCCCTTCACAGGATTCACAACTGTAATTGGTATCTCAGAAGGTTGACTAAGAGATCCCACTCCGCACACATTATGCCGACTCATATGTTTTACACATTCCCTCCTTCCTGTGATCCTCGTTTCGCTCCCCATTCCACAACAGTTTGATACTAAACTTTGACAGGGCAATTCTCTTCCCCAAAACACTCCCTCTTCTCAGAACTAGATAGGTGCACTTTGAAATGAAGTTGCCACCCCCTACAACATATATGGTAGATGGCATAATGTCTTGGAGGCCAGAAAGAACACATGACTTGAAGACCTTTTAGCCCTTTCCCAATGCAGCTTTCCTAGTCACATCCTTTAAGGTTTTACTTATACTTTCAAGAAGTTGGATCTGCTTAATGTTTTGAGTGTTATTCAATGCTAACATCTGAAAGTTATTTGAATAAGGGATAAAAGGTACAGCATTGACAAGTCTTGGGAAAATTCAGAAACATTCCCCTGGGAATTGGTCTCATTGATAAACTCATGCCTGTCACTAACACCCTCTTTCATTAGGCCAACACCGACTCTTCATGCTTGATACAGGGTATCCCATCAGTTTGTGAATTGAAAGATGGTTCAGTCAAAACTGCACCAAACCTACTTTCCTTGGATATTAAATAAAATGATGATCTTGGCAGTCTTGCCCCTAGGGAACCTGCCTGAATTTGAAATCCCTCCATCAAGTTTGATATACCTAACAGTTCAAACTCTCCCAATCCGTCTGGAATTATCAGTAGTAGGATGGATCTACTCTGCGACAATCTCTTTATCAAAAATAACACTGATTTGGGTGACCTCAGGGGCCCTGTGGACTGAGTAACTAACGGGATTTCTGTACTTTGCAAGCTTGTCCCTCAGAGGGGCACCACTCCTGTTCTGGGATACACACTGGGATACTCTCCGGAATTCATCAACACCATGCTTCTTTGATTCTACCAGATTTCCTCTCCCCTTGTCGTTGTTAAAACAAAAACACTACCCATCCCAGTATCCCTCATAGGACAATTTACTTTTGTGGGCTGGGTTACCATTGACCCAACAGGAATGAAAGTCTCCATTGTAGAACATTCTAACTCTTTAATTCCAAACGTAACCATTCCACATTAACATAGCCATTCCTATCACTGATGTTATAGTTACCCAAGCCCATATATTGCCCACCCCTTCGCTTAGCTCAGTTGTTGGGCTCTTGCTTTAAAATATTTAGTTATGAAGTCCCACAGGGATGATGGTAACCCTACAACCAACCTGGTTGACTTCTGTCTCTGCTTCCAGATCTATTTTCTTTTTGTCACTTAAGGGAGGACAACAGGGGTATCTGTAGTTAGTGTACTCAATGACAACTCTAGTGCAGGCTCTGTTGCAGGTTCTGTAGACCCTTCCTGCGCATCTTGACTTGACCCAAAAATTTGAATGACAGGTGATCCCCCTGAATGGCCGAAGAGACTCAATCATGGCAGTTGCAAGGGAAGCCTGGATAGCGCTAGGTGCAGGAACACTTGGGGAATCTACTTTTACCCATTCCACAATGTCATGGACTGTCGCTGCCATTATGTCTGTACCATCACCGAGGGAGTATGAAATATCGGCACCCGAACTATTTCTCTCTGCCAATCTGTCATTCTCAAACCCCCTATATCAGGAGCATCTGATGGCCCTCAAACGGAATCCTTAGAAATATCGAAAACAGGAGCGGTAGTACTGGAAGATTTTGTGCAGTGGCACCTGCACTGACAGCCTCTTTGATCACACATTTCTCACCTTTGCGGTGTTTAGCACCATCAGTCCCAACTGCCCTACCTCTTGGTCCCAGGAGACGTCCCTTAATAGTAGGGTTTAATAGATTTGAGTCACAAGATTGTAATAGTGTTATTATATTTGTAGTATTGTGTATTCAATTATTGTCTATTGTTAATTATTTTAAAATATTATTGTTATTTGTTATGGTAGGTGTTGGGATTTTGGAGTAGTGTGTTAAAAAGAGTTTTAAATATATATACTTTTAATGTTTTTAATTGGTAAATATTTATTTTTTTGTATATTCTTAATTGTTTATGCATTTGTGTCATTTTGTCATCTACTTTTATAATTTTTTAATGTTATAAAAGTATATATTTTTAAATATTTGTTGAAATAAATTTCATTTTCAAATTTGTAAGTATACATATTGTTTTAATCTGGGGGGAATAGGGAATTTTGGTTTTTCAATCTTCAACAATTTCCCTACTGTTGCTTAGTTTGGAGTGACAATAGCAATCAGACCCTTCCAAAGTCCAACAATTTCCCTACTGTTGCTTACATTGGAGTGGGAATACTAAATCTGACTCCTCCAACAATGTCCCTACATTTGGTCAAGTTGGAGTGGTAATAGTAAATCTGACCACTCCAAAGACTGGCACTTTTCCTACTGTTGTTTAAGTTGGAGGGAGAATAGTAAATCTGAGCCCTTCAAAGTCCAACACTTTCCCCAGTCTTGCTCAGGTTCAATTGGGAATAGTAAATCCGCCACCTCCAAAACCCAACACTTTCCCTACTGGTGCCCATGTTGAAGTGTGAATAGTAAATTGAATCCCTTTAAAGTCCAACACTCCCCTGATGTTGTTATGCTGGAGTGGGAATGGTAAAACTGACCCTCCAAAGTACAACACGTTCCCTGCTGTTGCTCAGGTAGAAGTGGGAAACGTCCATCCGTTTTCTCACCCCTGCTTACTTTGAAGTGCAATAAGAAAATCTAATCCCTAAAAGTGTAATATTTTAGGTGACTGCTTTGTTTTCACTTTTTTAAAGATTTTTTTGTGATATCATTTTAAAAGGTTTTTTAATTATGTATTTTCAAGGGAATATTATCTTTTATATTTTTATAATTTTATTGCACATATATTGTTGTTATATTTTCTTAATAGTGGTATTATTTATTGTTAATTATTAGAAATATGTCTATTATTTTATTAAAGCTTACATTAAAATGTTATATATTACATTTATCATTTTTTAATTTCATTTAAAGTGTATATTTTTTATGGTTGTAAATCATTACTTTTTTCGGATATTATGACTTTTTTTTAACATCTATTTATTTAATAGTAAATATATATAGTGAATAACATTAACATTTTGAAATACTTACCTATTTTGCAATGATACTTAGTTCTTCTACATTTTTGTAGTTAATATCCTGTCCTTCACTTACAAAGTAGAGACGATATTGGTGTCCTTGATATTTTTGCCTCAAATATTTCGTCATAGAGTCCTTCCACCAAAGAAGGTAGATTCAGTTCCATGTAAAATTACACAATACTAAGGGAACAGTACATGTTTTTAAACAGATTTCTAGGAGCAAATAAACATTTTGTGAATACAGAATGCAAATTTGTGTCCAAAAATCAAGCCATTTTTATAAGTAAGTTAAATTAATGCAAACAGCTATGTGAATTGGGTTAGTTGTTTAATTGGTTCCCATTGTTCCTCATGTCACCTCCTCAAAGGAGAAAGTTTTATGAGAGCTGGCTCACTTCCGTTCCTAAGTCCTTTATCATGCACCTGGGGTAGGTGTCGTTACACATGTTATTCGTTATCTAGTGGGACCTGCAAGTAAAATAGTTTAAATACCTATCAATTAATATGAGAAGAATAATGAGCATTTAGGATAGCATCTAAGAATGTCCATCAATAAAAAACAGTGTATTTTTTAAATTTCTATTTATACAAAACTAAATGCCTCTGCATTTTTCCTCAAAAATCTTTTACCTACCTTCAATTAAGTGAACAATGGTTATCACATGCCAGTTGCAGGTTTTCAAACTACTCAAGAGAAATCAGTGCTTTAGAGCTACAACTCTTCCTATAGGTTAAAGGATTGGGACATTTAAAAAACTCATCTAACATAGAATCGCAATTATTCAAAGTGAAATTACATTGCAGAAAAACTGCCAAAATGCAATTTCAAAACGACTTTAGGAAGCACAGTGCAAAGGAGATAGAATTTATCATACATCAACATATGCATGTACAACAAAACCTTCATTGTTTGTACCTTTCAGATCTTTCCTTAATTTCCGGAGATCCTTTTGGAAATCTTCAAACTTCATCTGTGAGACATGGAAGAGGTCCTGAGGTTCTGGCAGTGGAAAAAGGGGTTGTTCCTTCCCAGCGTTCTGCCAAGGCTGTAAAATAGAATGCAAAATACCTTCAAGACAATGTGCTTTTTTTGACTGCTTTGTATTGTGCGGTCTCAAATAAGTTAAAATATCTATTTTGAAATGGGAGAAAGAAGGAGCAATAGAAAAATACGATAACAATGACAAGAGAAAGTAGGTATAAAAAAAGAACAATCAAGGATGAGATAAGGAGACACAAAGTGTAGGATGGTGGAAGAAAGTGGCTTGTGGTAGCGCGAAGACTAGACAGCCTTGTTTTTCATTGATCCAGGGCATTTGATAGTGACAAAAATGGGCTCCTAAGGATGGTCTGAAGAGATTTTTATCATGCTTTACATGATGTTGGTTCACGATTTACATGGCAAACAGTTTTCAAAGTTATGCTCATGCACTGGCCCTTCTGTTCTCCCTGTTAATTTGTTGGCTTGCCCACCTCTTATATAACGTGCATGAAACCCTTGAACTAGCTTTTGACAAGATTGCACAGAAGGCATAGTGTTGATTCTCCTTCCCATTACAAGAATTGTAGCCCACATGTTTTTTTTCGTCAATTTTATATCCTCCCTCCTTTATTTTGGAAATGCCCCCAGGACCTGGCCCACCGGGGGGTGATTACTAATGAAGCTTGGGAGCCTGCGCTTCATTTTATTTTTTCATCAGGAGCCGCGGATCCAATGTGGCTCCCACTGACAATGACAATTAAACAAAAAAATGCTTTTTTGGCCCTGGAGGGTCCCTGTGGGTAACCCCCATGAGGCCTGAGGGGTCAGGGTATTTTTACCCAACACCATTGTTTCCCTTTTTTTTTTAGACTCAACTCAAGCTGAGTCCCAAGATGTCTGCCAAGACTTCCTGGTTTGAAGTGTTGGCGGTGAATCCGATCTCAGCACAAGATTAGAGATCCTCTGCGTCCCTATATATACTTTTGGAAATTTCTTAAATAACTTTGCAACTACTGAACGGATTTACACCAAATCACAAAAAGGCACTTCCCTAGAGCAACACCTACATTCCTGCCAAATTTGGTGTAATTCTGATGAGACGTTCAGGCTGTAGCTACGTCTGAAGTTCCTGTGGAAAGTAACATGGGGACCTCCCATTTTGCTCAGCCCCCGCTTGACAGATCACCCCAAAATGTTTAAGACAACAGCTGAAGAAAGGGCTCATCAAACAACGCCAAAGTTATTGGTAAATCAAAAAATATTCTTTCCTATGGAAACTAGGCCCTAACTATAATACGTATATCTCAAAATTTACAAAACTAGTATATAACTCACTTCAGCTGCTATCTGGAAACTTTTGGGTGAGTCATCAAGCAGGGGCCAAGAAAAGGGGGTGTCCAAAAACACGTTTCTCCAAGCATTTTCCCATCGGGATTTTGAACATGACTACAGCCAGAAATGCTAAATGGAACTACACAAAAAACTGGCAGAAAGCTAGCTCTTGGTACAGGAAGAGCCCTTTTTGTAATATGGTGTAAATTCATTATGTAGTTTTGGAGTTATTGAAGAAAAAAGATATATGAAATGTTGGTAAATTTCTGAGGCTTATAAAATAATTTTTCCTAACTATAATGTCCCTATAATCTTTGGTTTAAAAAAAAATAATTTATATATATATATATATATATATATATATATATATATATATATATATATATATATATATATATATATATATATATATATATATATATATATATATATAACTCCAAAGAAACCCACCTGGAAGAAGGCAGAGGCCACAACGGGGAACAATTTAAAGGCTGATTTATTGCAAAGTAAGACGGCTCTCCGGGCGTATGCATTTCCACTGTGTAGCTTCGTCAGCGCCCAGCGTGGTACTCTGGAGGAAGGTCGAGTGCCTGTCAATTAGCTGAAAGTTCATTTACTACCCAATTTGAGGATCGCTCCGCCCTTGGTGATGCCGAAATGCACCAATCACAGTGTCTCGTGAGTGCAAAGCACTTCATGTCCCAGCATGCAGTATTATACTAGGAAAGGGCAGCCAGATGGTAGCGCGACCCAAAAGCTGCCACTCGATCCCTTCTCTCGCTGTTGCCGTGACCTCTGCAACGTGCAGCTTCCTCGAGTCCCCAACTGCACAACCTTTGACATCAGGGAAACAATATTGCGGGGAAAAGTCCGACGGTGCGTCTTTCCCAATGCAGAGTTAGTGACTCCGACACCGCTGTGCTCCTCCCTGTTGGCTGGGGTAGACCTGATCTGATTCAATAACTTGAATGAAGAAGTGTCTCGCCAAGGCAAGAAAGACGCCAGTATGGATCAGGCCAGTTTGCGTGCAGGGACCTCTGTAAATTGCCGCTGGCTGGCAATTGTCAATATCCAAAGAAACCCTCCTGGAAGAAGGCAGAGGCCACAACGGGGAAAAATGTAAAGGCTGATTTATTGCAAAGTAAGACGGCACTCCGGGCGTATGCATTTCCGCTGTGTAGCTTCGTCAGTGCCCAGCATGGTACTCTGGAGGAAGGTCGAGTGCCTGTCAATTAGCTGAAAGTTCATTTACTGCCCAATTTGAGGATCACTCCGCCCTTGGTGATGCCGAAATGCACCAATCACAGTGTCTCGTGAGTGCAAAGCACTTCATGTCCCAGCATGCAGTATTATACTAGGAAAGGGCAGCCAGATGGTAGCGCGACCCCAAAGCTGCCACTCGATCCCTTCTCTCGCTGTTGCCGTGTCCTCTGCAACGTGCAGCTTCCTCGAGTCCCCAACTGCACAACCTTTGACATCAGGGAAACAATATCGCGGGGAAAAGTCCGACGGTGCGTTTTTCCCAATGCGGAGTTAGTGACTCCGACACCGCTGTGTTCCTCCCTGTTGGCTGGGGTAGACCTGATCTGATTCAATAACTTGAATGAAGAAGTGTCTCGCCAAGGCAAGAAAGACGCCAGTATGGATCAGGCCAGTTTGCGTGCAGGGACCTCTGTAAATTGCCGCTGGCTGGCAATTGTCAATATCCAAAAAAACCATCCTGGAAGAAGGCAGAGGCCACAACGGGGAACAATTTAAAGGCTGATTTATTGCAAAGTAAGACGGCACTCCGGGCGTATGCATTTCCGCTGTGTAGCTTCGTCAGCGCCCAGCGTGGTACTCTGGAGGAAGGTCGAGTGCCTGTCAATTAGCTGAAAGTTCATTTACTGCCCAATTTGAGGATCGCTCCGCCCTTGGTGATGCCGAAATTCACCAATCACAGTGTCTCGTGAGTGCAAAGCACTTCATGTCCCAGCATGCAGTATTATACTAGGAAAGGGCAGCCAGATGGTAGCGCGACCAAAAAGCTGCCACTCGATCCCTTCTCTCGCTGTTGCCGTGTCCTCTGCAACGTGCAGCTTCCTCGAGTCCCCAACTGCACAACCTTTGACATCAGGGAAACAATATCGCGGGGAAAAGTCCGACGGTGCGTCTTTCCCAATGCGGAGTTAGTGACTCCGACACCGCTGTGTTCCTCCCTGTTGGCTGGGGTAGACCTCATCTGATTCAATAACTTGAATGAAGAAGTGTCTCGCCAAGGCAAGAAAGACGCCAGTATGGATCAGGCCAGTTTGCGTGCAGGGACCTCTGTAAATTGCCGCTGGCTGGCAATTGTCAATATCCAAAGAAACCCTCCTGGAAGAAGGCAGAGGCCACAACGGGAAACAATTTAAAGGCTGATTTATTGCAAAGTAAGACGGCACTCCGGGCGTATGCATTTCCGCTGTGTAGCTTCGTCAGCGCCCAGCGTGGTACTCTGGAGGAAGGTCGAGTGCCTGTCAATTAGCTGAAAGTTCATTTACTGCCCAATTTGAGGATCGCTCTGCCCTTGGTGATGCCGAAATGCACCAATCACAGTGTCTCGTGAGTGCAAAGCACTTCATGTCCCAGCATGCAGTATTATACTAGGAAAGGGCAGCCAGATGGTAGCGCGACCCAAAAGCTGCCGCTCGATCCTTTCTCTCGCTGTTGCTGTGTCCTCTGCAACGTGCAGCTTCCTCGAGTCCCCAACTGCACAACCTTTGACATCAGGGAAACAATATCGCGGGGAAAAGTCCGACGGTGCGTCTTTCCCAATGCGGAGTTAGTGACTTCGACACCGCTGTGTTCCTCCCTGTTGGCTGGGGTAGACCTGATCTCTACATATATATATAGAGAGAGAGAGAGGGAGAGAGAGAAATGCAGAGCCTGATCAGGGAGTGAAATCGTGCATTTATTTATCAAGTGAAAGTGGCTGCAACCTTATGTCCTCTTATCCTTACACATTTCGGCCCTTAGGCCTTGGTCACAGGTGAGTACAACTGCAATCATGGGAGAGTGCTTTAGTCTATATACCCACGTGATTGATACCATTGTCTTACACATCCCAAGATGCATGTTGTATGAATGTCCATACATACGGTGCCATGGTAATCCTGCTATGTAGTATCTGAATCACCACAGTATGAATTACACTATTATCGAGGCATTTATTCAAATAAAGTGCCCACATGCATGTAGATTTAAAATAGCACAAAATTGTTGTCACACTAAAGATCCGGAATTGTCCAAGAGAGGTAGTTAACTCTCCCTTCGACGTTTCCTACCCAGTATCCAGAAATTCCTAGCAGATCCATTTAATCTGGTACAGGGCAAGGGGGTCATGCCCTGAAAATATGTCACAATATCGCAGCAGAAACTCCTTTAAGGGGGCCCCCAACCCTGCAGGGTGGCTTCTGCTTTGAACAGGAATGGAGATCCTGTTATGTATATATATATATATATATATATATATATATATATATATATATATATATATATATATATATATATATATTCACTGAAAAAAACATAGGTTTCACACCAGTTATAGTTAGCTGGAAATTTTACTGACATAAAACCATTGAAATTCCCACGTTATAGTTAGTTGGACTCACTATAACTTGCGTGCCTACAATGCACTGCTGATAACGTCACATATTACATCACTCATGACATGGTCAGTGACATCATTCATGACATCACTGAAGACACCATCCAATGAATGTGTGTCTTTCTGAAAAATAAATATGTTTTATATATGTATATGTAAAGGTCGATGGAAGAATAAATGTTTAAATAAGTGTCTTAATGGATGTTTAAAAAAAATAATTGATTGGTTAACTGGCTTATTAAGTGTATCTTAGTGAATACATATATTAGCGAGTATTGTTTAAATATTTAAATGTTTGTATCAGTGTTTCACTTTATGTATAAGTGGCTGCATGGGTTGGTGAGTAGCTACATGTGTGTATATGTGTTATTAGATGTTTTTTTAGTATCAGTATGAGTGTTTGTATGGTTTGGTGGGGGTGTTACTTAGCACATAGATGCATCAATGACTAACTCACTGTTTGTATGTGTTTTGAAGACAGCATATGTGCAGGACTGTATGGGTGGATGAGTGTGTATATGTGTGTGTTAGTGAGTGAATGACTGTCTCACTAGTGTCATTATGAGTAACTACATGTGTTTTAATCTAGTATATGTGAGTATTGATGTATATAAGTGAGTATATGTGAGAGAGAGAGATTGAAAGAGTTCCTGTTTAAATAAGTGTGTGTTTCTATAAGTGATTGTTTAAGAGAGTAAGTATGTGTAAGTTTCCTTAGAAGTAATATGCTAGTGTGTGTATAGTTGTATATGCAAATAAATGGATGTTCAATAGTTTATTTGCATGTGTGAGTATGTGTGTAAGTAACTTTTGGATGACTGTCAGTGTGTAACAGGATGTATATGTGTATCACTACATTTGATAAGTGAGTATATGTATGAGTGACTATATAGAACTGTTGCTGAATGAGTGGATGTGTATATAGATGGTGGAATTACTGAATTGGTTATTGTAACTGGAATGGGTATATCCATTTTTTTGAAAATGTTAGTTTCTATTTTTGAATATGTGTTTCAAGGGTTACATTACACTGAAAGGAGGTCTATCACTCTGTCACAAGGATGGTGTCATCAGTGATGTCATGAGTGATGTCACTGACCATGTCATGAGTGATGTAATATGTGACGTCATCAGCAGTGCATTGCAGGCGCGCAAGTTATAGTGAGTCCAACTAACTATAACGTGGGAATTTCAATGGTTTTATGTCAGTAAAATTTCCAGCTAACTATAACTGGTGTGAAACCTATGGTTTTTTCAGTGAATTTATTAGGTTTTTTAAATGTCAATTCCTAACTATAACTGGTGTGAAACCTATGGTTTTTTCAGTGAATTTCATAGGTTTTGAAAATGCTAATTCCTAACTATATATAGGGCCTCAAACCTATGTTTTTTTCAGTTAATTTCAAAGTTTTTGTATAGCAAATTTGTATTGCTATCAAATATTATATTTTTTATAATGAATCCTATATTGTATATTTATGTAATACTACTTTTTATATGTATATATATATATTTTTTTGTCCTTGAGCGCTCCCGGTGCGTGTACTGGTGAACGCACCAGTAAGCGCAGCATTGCGGCGCGTCCCGGTGCGCGTACCTGTGAGCGTCCCATTAGCGCTATTGCCGCGAACGAAAACATCATCGTGGCGTAAGCGCGTCGGGACATGTGACCTAAAAATAACACTTTTTATTGGTTCAGGACAGTTTTGGTTTCCAAATGATGAAAGCCCTGGTCATGTGACCTGAAAATAACACTTTTCATTGGTTCAGGACAGTTTTGTTTTCCTAATGATGAAAGCCCCCACCTTTTATCCTCATTCTCACTTTGTACTTTGAGTGAGGAAGACCTGTTTCCAAACCTATTAGTACCTATTTGTACTGAGAAATGGCTACAGTAGCAGCAGGAGCATCTCAGCCACCACCACCAGCACCACCACCAAGAGGACCACCACAACACCACAGTGGTGGAGATGAAGAAGAGGAGGAGGAGGAGGAGGAGGAGGAGAAGATACTACCCCGTACAAGCCAAAGGAGCACATTGTGTGGGAATTTTTTTAAATCCCAAGGGGCCAAAAGAAAGTAAATGTGCCAAAGTTTACTTGTTTGATCTGTGGCACTGTACTTTCCAGGGGGAACCCTGCCACAAAATACTCTTTTGGCAACAACACCATGATTCGCCACATGCAAAAACCCTAACAACTATAGTGCGGCAGAGGTCAGAGAACTGACCAGAAACCCTCCCCAATCTTTTCCCAGCACCTCCCAAAGTACCCAACCCACTCCATCGGGACCAGAGACAAGGGAGATGGTCCCAAAAATCCAAGCCCAGTTTGGAAATGTCAAAATTGTTTGCATATTTTGTGGGCGTACAATTTGCTATGGTGAGCAAAATGTTAAACTCATCAACCGTGCTGGTGACAACCACAAGTGTCCAAAGAAACCTTAATTTTTTCCTGATCTTTTTTGCTCCAGTTGAGTCGTTTACAATTCCCTGTTTTTTGTTTGTCCCCATAAAAATTCCCCCAAAAATATAAATTTGTTCATAAAAGCCAAAAAAAGTACAACTTTTCAAAAAAACAATAAAAAAATATAAAACAACAAAAAGAATAAAAAAACTGTTCTTTTTAGAACTACCTCCAATTTATAAAAAAATGCTACATTTTTTAAAAAATCTGTCATTCTTTTTTCCCTATGGTACGCTCCCCGGTACGCTCCCCAGTGCGCGTACCGGGCGCGCCCCAGCGCTAATTGAAAAAAATATTATTTTTTTTTGCCCCGCGGGGCCCTTTCATGGCCCCCACATCAAACCTAGGGGGTCGGGGGGGGTCTACCCTGCCCCCTTTTGGTAATTTCCCCCTTTGTGTTTGCCGCCTCTTGTGTCTCGATCCTACCGAGACACAAGATGGCGGCCGCTCCGGACTGTTTGGAATGTTGACAGACACCCGAGAGCCAATCAGCTTTCCACTCGCGAACTCGCGTAGCGCGCTGGAGCGCGTCCCGGTGCACGTACCGTGGCGCGCTTATAGGTATATATATTTTTTTGAACCTGAATTACTCAAAATCCACTGGAGCACATATCTTGAGACATAGCAAAGGCACATCGGGCTACCAGTCCCTACAATTTTGCCAAGTTTGGTGGAAATCCATTCAGCGGTTCGGTCTAAAAGTGAGTCTAACCGCCCTATGGAAATTAACATGGGGAGAACACGTTTTGGGACCCCCCTTTTATCTCGGCACCCGCTTGACGAATTCCCCCCCAAACTTTCAGGGAAGGAGCGGAGCGCAGCGAGGTAAATTTCAGGAAATTTTCAGGCAGATTCCTCAACCGGCGCCAAAGTTATTCCCAATAGAATGTTGCGGATTCCCTATGGAAAACAATCCTAACTATAACTACCTACTGGCGATCGCCAGTAGGTAATATATATATATATATATATATATATATATATATATATATATATATATATATATATATATATATATATATATATATATATATATATATATATATATATTCAAAAACACCCCTTCACTTCCAAGAAATAAGAGGCCACACAGAGAAATCCTTTTGGGAGCCTTTAATGTGGACACGGGGCATGCTTCCATACACGAGCCACCATTCCATCTCCACCTAAAGTGTCTCCTCTTCCTCCTTAATTGGTCGGAGAGCTCCGGCCCCTGTTGTTTTTATGCACACCTTCTGTAGTCTTGGAATCCTGACTACATCACTCACAGTTCA
Source organism: Lissotriton vulgaris (assembly GCF_964263255.1). Classification (NCBI taxonomy): domain Eukaryota; kingdom Metazoa; phylum Chordata; class Amphibia; order Caudata; family Salamandridae; genus Lissotriton; species Lissotriton vulgaris. The sequence goes on from NC_141694.1 coordinate 1,333,980,062, forward strand.
CCAGGGTTGGAAGGCAGTGCACGGGGGTAACTGGTTAAGTTACTCGGGGAGAAAAGATGATTGCTGTAATGGTGGCTGGTCCCGTGTGGGAATGGTGTCCTGTGACTCCCTCAGGCCCCCACTGTCGTTCCAGCCTCTCTTCCATAGGCTTGGCGGACCGCGAGTCGGGATACAATGATTCCCGGCTCCTCGCACCGTGTCGAGCTGCTCTTGGCAATCAGCCCTATTCCAAGCCCCCGCAGTCCGAGGCCTATCACTTTAAATGGACAGTTTAGACTGCGGGACTCTATGGTCCAGTCGAAGGCAATCACGGAAACGCGTTGACCGTCCTCCTTGCTTTGCACAAAATGGTGTTGTAAAAAATAAAAATTACCTCAACTTGAAGAAATTACGTGTTCGATTCCGTTTGTGCTGTGGTGTTTCCGGGCTGCTGGGCTGTGAACTGGAGCTCGGCTGGGTCCGTTCTTTGTGTGAGGAATATATGTGATGTCATTTCACATGTCATCAGTGATGTCACTGACCATGTCATGAGAGATGTAATATGTGAGGTCATAAGCAGTGCATTGATGGGGGGGCGTACGTTATAGTTAGCTTAGGTAACTATAACTGCTGAATGTCAATGGTTTTGTATGAGTGAAATGTAATCCTAACTATAATGTCCCTGTAACCTTTTTTTTTCTTCTGTGGGAATTCACGTGCCTGTAACCTTTGGTTTTCTTCTGTGGAAATAACGTGCCTGTAACCTTTGGTTTTTTAAGTGCATTTTAAAGTTTTTTTAATGTTGCTTCCTAACTATAAAATCCCTGTAACGTTTGTTTTTTTAAGATAATTTCTAGGGTTTTTAAATTTTTCTTTCCTAAATGTAACCACTAACGTTTGACATTGAGTGTGAGAGTGAATGCATGAGTGTCTCAGTAAGTCTATGAGTGGGTAGGTCTCTCAAAGGGTCTGTGAGTCAGTCTGAGAGTATCTGAGTGGATATGTGAGTGGGTGTGTGAGTATCTGAGTGCTCTCTGTTATGCCCTTTACTGCTCTTTCTCTGTTCACTTTCTGCCTTTTTTCTGCTCTCTTCTGACCTTTATTTTGCCTCTTTCTGCTTGTTGCTGACCTTAATTCTGCCTCTTTCTGCAAGTTACTCACCTTTATTTTATTTTGCCTCTTTCTGCTTGTTTTTCACCTTCATCAGATCTTTATCAGACTTTGATCAGACCTTTATGTTCCCTCCCTCTGCTTGTTGTTGACCTTTATTTTGCCTACTTCTCCTCGTTTCCCACCTTTATTTAGTCCTTTTCTGCTCGTTTCTGTTCTCTAAGTTGCCTCTTTCTGCTCATTACTGACCTTTACTATGCCTCTTCCTGCTCATTTCTGCTTTCTATTTTCCCTTTCTTCTTGTTTCTGATCTTTATTTTGCCTCTTTCTGCTTGTTTCTGACGTTTAGTTGGCCTCTTTCTGCTTGCTGCTGACCTTTATTCTGCTCATTTCTCACCTTTATTTTTCCTCCTTCTGCTCATTGCTGACGTTTCGTTTGCCTCTTTCTGCTGGTTTCTCACCTTTATTTAGCCTCTTTCTGCTTGTTGTTGACCTTTATTCTGCCTCTTTCTACTCCCTTCTGACCTTTATTCTGCCCCTTTCTGCCCCTTTCTGCTTGTTCCTCACTTGTCTTATGCTTCTTTCTGCCCATTGTTGACTTTTATTCTGCCTCTTTCTGCTGCTCGTTTCTCACCTTTATCTTGCCTCTTTCTGCATGTTGCTGACCTTAATTCTGCCTCTTTCTCCTCATTTCTCACCCTTATCTTGCCTCTTCCTGCTTGTTACTGACCTTTTTTCTGCCTCTTTCTGCTACTTGCTGACTTTTATTTTCCCTATTTCAGCTCGTTTCCCACCTTTATGTTGCCTCTTTCTGCTCCTTGCTGACTTTTATTCTGCCTCTTTCTGCTCCCTTCTGACCTTTATTCTGTCCCTTTCTGCTTCTCACCTTTATCTTGCCTCTTTCTGCTTGTTGCTGATCTTTATTCTGCCTCTTTCTGCTCATTTCTCACCTTTATCCTGCCTCTTTCGGCTTGTTGCTAATCTTTTTTCTGCTTCTTTCCGCTTGTTTCGGACTTATAGTTTTCCTCTTTTGGCTAGTTTCTGACCTTTATTCTGCCTCTTGCTGCTCGTTTTTTACCTCCATTTTGCCTCTTTGTGCTCGTTTTACATCTTTTTTGTGTCTTTCTGTTCATTCCTCACCTTTTTTTACCTCTTTCTGCTCGTTTCTCACCTTTATTTTGAGTATTTCTGCTAATTTCTAAGCTTTATTCTGCCTCTTGCTGCTCGTTTTTGACCTCTATTCTGGCTCTTTCTGCTTGTTTCTGACCTTTATTTTGCCTTTTTCTGCTTTTAGCTGACCTTTATTTTGCCTTTTTCTGCTGGTTTCTGGCCTTTATTCTGCCTCTTTCTGCTCGTCTCTCATCTTTGTTTTGCCTCTTTCTGCTTGTTGCTGACTTTTAATCTGCTTCTTTCTGCTCAATTCTTACTTTTATTCTGCCGTTTTCTGCTCATTGCTCACCTTTATCTTGCCTCTTTCTACTCATTGCTGACCTTTATTCTGTTTCTTTCTGCTTGTTTCTTACCTTTGTTCTGCCTCTTTTTGTTTGTTTCTCATCTTTATCTTGTCTCTTTCTGCTTGTTGCTGACCTTTATTCTGCCTCTTTCTGGCCTGCTGAAGGTCAGTTATTCTGTCTGTTTCTTCTCGGTTCTCACCTTCATTTTGCCTCTTTCACCTCTTTCACCCCGTGGTCCCAGCCGGCTCCCCACGTCCTGCGCGACACAGCATTGCTCTCATAGAAAGGGAGCTGCTAAACATGCAGCTCCCTGTCTATGAGAGCAATTGTTTTGTCTGTTTCCTTGCCTGCTTGACAGCAATGCAATGGTCTCGCAAAGTCAGAGCAAATAGCTTTGTCTCGGGAGTGGCCACCCCGACATAAAAGGAGCTGGCCCCGGCCTCTTAATAAAGTTAGCCCCAAGGATGTGGTGGTCCCCGGGGATCATTTGAGCCAAAGGAGGGGGCCTCGTACACCCCCTCTTTTGTTTAAAAAAATGCCCCTGGGACCTGGATCACGCAGGGGCCCCATTTCAAAACAAGTTTGGGGGCCTAGGCCTGTTTTTACGTTTTATCTGCACAGGGTTTGCGCTACGCTTGTGAAACCTTTTGTATTAAATATATCTTAAAAGGGGTTTACATCCCGCACCCTTGCTTTCATTGCGTTTCATTGGTTCCTGTGCTTGGCATTTACTTTTCCTCAGTTTCTATTGGATGTAGCACAGTGTTTTCGGATTCTTTATGTTGTACCTCTCCTGTGTTTCCCTTAAAATCTGTAAATCCGTATTTGTAAAGCTCAAACTACTCACCCTTATGGGTCTCAAGGCGCTGGGGGCCGTCGTGGAAATTAAGTGAGCTATTGCCCAGAGTCACATGGTGCTGAGCTGAGCTGCAGCCGGAGGCGGGGAGCAAACTGTGAAGTCAGCTGCCCTGTCCGCTGCACCACACCTTGTCAAAGTACTGCTTCCATCCTCTTTTCTGGAACTATTTGTAAAGTTTTTTACCTCCACAGCACCCATTTAGATTATCCATTTACAGCGTCTGGCTACATGCATTTCAAGCTCCCAAGCAGCCCCCCTCTCATACAAACTGCATGTGCTCTTCTCTTATTTTTAGCTTCATTGCGCTGATAGCCTGACTTTAATATTGGCTCCTCTCAGGACTTTGCCTTGTTTGTTTAAATTCCTCCTATGCTGAGGGTTCAGCGCCTTGTGCCCGACTATGGCTGTGGATCGGAGACTTATGGTTAGTCTCATCCATTGAAGCAAAAGAACAACGACAGTAGTACCGGGCTGGCACTCATGGGCAAAGTTGATGAAACTCGAGTGTAAGGATCTTAGTGACTGCGCAACATCTCCCATTCACAGACATCCTACTCTTCACTCAGAATAGACTCTGGACTCTCTTCTTGACGCGGCAGTAAGATCTGCTGCACAACAAGCGTGGGCGGGCTGGCAGGCTGGGAGTGTGATACCAGGGTGTTTGAGTCTCAAAGTAAGCAGCGTTAACAATGCTTGTTTTATCTACCCTTATATTTTGGTGTACGTTCACTTTGCATGGCCTTGTTTCTTAGGGGCAGTGAATGTTTTCAGTTATATATTCTTGTATGCCCGACTCTCAATTTAATGATGATTCGTGAGTAATGTGCTTGCGTACTCATTACACCCTGTGTACAGGCTGTGATATCTCATGATGGAAACCATCTTAACAAAGGACTTTAATAAAATGAATTAATAAGACAGAGTTTTAGTGCATTTTTTTAATATAGTGGCATAATCATAGTTTCACTTCGTACATGTAATTTTAAAATTTGGAAACCATTTGCTAATCGCGCATAATTTGTGAGTTAGATTTATAAAATATACATTTTCTTTCACAATCACATGCTGCTTTATTTTTGCATCCTTCCCGAGCGGGCGGGCTGGCTGGCTCGGAGTGTGATACCAGGCTCTTTGAATCTCAAGGGAAGCAGACTGCTGCTGTCCCGCAATACCAGGAGCAATTAAAACACAGGAGTCTTTTGTAAAAGGGTTCACACACTAAACAAGCCAGTCAGGAGGTTAATCAGCTGACTTGGATTTTTTCCAACCAAAGAAAAAAATGTTGAAAAACACCCAGCTGTGCTAGACTTGTTACTCAGAAAAATAGAAGCTCAGTGTAGGCCTGGAAATGAATATTTGGAAAACATTACTTAAATATACCCTTAAAATTGAGCATTCACTGCACACTGGGGACAGGTCACTAATTGCTTTGCACATGCTACAAGTCCGAGTTCTGCAGCGGGTGCCTGGGGTCTGTTAGGCTTGTACACGATCAAGACATGTTAAATGTAGACATTTTCAAAATGAAAACATTCAGTAATAAAGTGGTTTGGGAATGCATGCTTGCAAATCAAACAATGAAAACAGATAATGTGCTGCATGTATGAAGCAAAATGCCTTGCACTTGCATTGGACCCCAGTCCAAATTTTAGTGGCATGGGCATGAGAGAGCGCAAATTTGAATAAAAATTATGTATAGGCCATATTTACAAGCACATCGTATAACGTAGGAATGAAATGTATATCGTAATGTGAAGTTGACACTTATAGCATATAGATAACCGATATAATCCAAAGTAATATAGGAAATGTAACTGTATTCACTTTAGAACATGTGTTAGATTTAGAAGGCCCGAAATGTAGTGGGCTGATGTAGAAATGGTGTAGAAATGTTTACGAAATGTAGAACGTGCAAAGTAGAATTCATGTACGTGTGTAACCTTAAACGGAGAAGCGGCGAGAAATGAAACGTGAAGAAAATGTAGAACATGTATAAAAACGATATAGCGAATGAGAATATAAAGTTATACTTTACGTAGTCTATATTCTATGTACAATGTATTCACATATATGTAACAGACTTTTGCTAAATACGAAAATATATGTTAAAGGTTATACTGTGTAGTAGGCTTTTTGTAAGAATGTTAGAAAGGTTTAGGTCATTTGTGATTTTAACCTGACTGACCAAGGGTTCGCAGGAGCACAGTCCAATGTGTGTAATTTAGTGGACTCACAGGAGTCGTGAATAGCTTGATGTGGACGTGAGAGCCAAGAAGTCTAGCACTTGTTAGATTTAAGGTGACAACGCTGGACAAGGTTTATGGCCTGAACGTGATAAGAAGCGCTTAGAATTTGAAACTTGTTTTTGAATGACCATTCACAGGACCTAGAAGGGTCAAGAATTGCAGTTGTAAGTTAAAGTCTTGTTTAAGTTCATATGACTTTTGATCTGAAAGTGTCAGTAGAAGTCGCCAATAAGAAGACGAAGATGACATCTAAAGAAGAAAGGTCAACTTAATGGACGGCGAAAGAGATGAAGCAGTGGACAAAGCTAGAAGCTGACATCACGGGGAAAGTCCGTGGTGGGCGTCGAAGGGGCGTTCCACCCACACTGTGATTGTGTATTTTAGGGACAGCATCCCGGGGTGAAGATAGCAATTGGCAATTAGCGAAGGGAACAGCGAAGCGAATTGCTCAGAGGGAGCTCAGAGAGAAGGACGAAGGGTAGATGACTTGAGCAGATGCGCTGAGAGAGATCAGAGCGCAAGAAAGCAGTAGGCCGAGGACCCTTAGAAGAGCGGATGGGTAGGCAGAGAGGGTACTGCTTCTTAAACTTAAGTTACCTTTAGAGGCTAAGAGAGTTTGAACTTCTTTGGGAGTCAAACTGCTGACACCTTTTTAGGTTAGGAACTTGCGAAGTAGGGATGTCACATAGCATAGAGTAGGGACAGATTTAACGGGATACTTTTCTCTTTCTGTAGATGACGCCAAGGAACCACTTCACATCGAAGCTTTAAATTGCTGATTTTGGAATTGATTTTGTATTTTTTTGTATACTTTGAGGTTTATCCTGCGAGGATTGTATTTGCATTCAAATTTGACTTTTATATAAAACTTTCAAACTTTATCAGTTGTAAGTGGTTCTTCAGAGTGGCGTCAGTTAATGGGGTTTATCTAAACTATGCGGGGGTTGTCTTTTACTCAATGACAGATACCAACGGTCCAAAATAGATGAATGAGATAAGTTATTAAATTGATCATAAATTGATATCAAAATCTCATTCCCCGCAGTTGGTAGCAGAGTAATGATGGTTATCTTCTTGAGGAAGACGACCTAGGCCAGGTTTAGTTTACCCCAAGGTCCCTAGTCATCGACGACCAGAAGAAGAATTGAAGCCGAAGACGGTGCTGACGGTGCGAAGAGAGAAAAGCAGCAGAGTTGGTCGAGAGTGAGTATAAGGGTCATGCGTTGTAAGATTGCGGTGTTTTATGTTGTTCCTGTGTTGTAATGTCAAGCGGAGTTGAATGCCTGTAGTGTGATTGGGGGAAGGTTGTGAGCGCGTGCAACCGGATGAAATCTTAAGCTCCAGGGAAGGACTTAAGTGGTTCGGGTGTATCGAACACCCAGAGTAATTTGTCTACCATTGAAAGGGGGTCATGAGGTACCATTGATCGCCCGACAGACCGATGATAGGGGGAGCGTAAGAGTGAGTGAATGAGTAACGGACGCTGGTCGTACGTTTACTGTGTGTAAGTAACCTATCAGTTGAGGCGATCGTCTGACCGTAAGAGGGAAGACGTTTCGTCAGTTGAGGTAGCAATTACAGTTAGACTGTGGCCGTACAGTCAGAGAAAAGTGATCGCTTGGACGGAAGTAGTCATTTTTCGGTGTATGAATGAAAACGCATGCGAAATCGTGAGACAAATTGAGAAAGAAGGAGAATTGCTGCAAGAGGGAAAGAGTGACGTCAGCATAGAACCGCGCTGAGATTGGTTAGTTTGTCAGACGTCAGCGTAGAGTTGCACTGAGATAGGCCGATTAGCGAGAGCCGCGTAGGGATTGGTTGGTTGTCATCGGGACGTAAACAAGAAAGAGTAAGAGGAAAATTGTAAATTATCGAAAATGAAGTGTTTTAAGAGTTTAAGAGCACTCTTTAGGAGGAATAGAAGAAACTTATATGCCGGAGAGGAAGCTCCACCAGAAGGCACACCAGCTTATTATATGGCAGTGAATGTAGGCTTGCACTCGATATTATGGATTTCCGAGTGGAATAAGCTAACTGAAGGGAGTAAGGAACTGACGTTTCCGAGATTCGGAACGTTTAAGCTAGATGTGTTGAATGAACTAAAAGCGGTAATGCTTGCAACAAGACCTCTACCGAGGCCAACACAGTTCGAAGCACTTAGTGTATGGTTTAGAACAGCACACGAAAAGAGCGTAAAGAGGCGCCAAGAAAGAGTGAGACGATCAGTAAAGGCAGTACAGGATGCCAAATGGGATGAGGAAGCTAAGAGATGGAGGGTGCAGAAGATAGAAGCAGACAAACTGTACCCGATGCTAGAAGTTACGGGAGAAAGGAAACCTCTAGAAGAAGAAGAGGAAAGCGAGACAGAAGAGGAACTGATAGAGAGGCTATTGACAGATAGACCACCTCCGTACAGCGGAGGGGCCGCAAGTCCCATATTACCACAAGAGGACGGAGCTAGATGGGGGGAATATAAATCGATCCCAGTAACAGATTGGGATGTCAAGAAAGAGGAGGAAGTACCTCAATCTAGTTCCGAACAGAGAGTAGTGGGAAGATTCGTGGTCCAGAAAATGCCAGAAACGCAACATGCAAGGTCTTACCAAATGCCGGATGCTCTACAAGTACCGGTTACCATAGGCCCTATTGTGTCAATCTACAACCCGGAAGGGGTCCAGCAGGAGGAACAGGCACGATGGGACAGGGAAAGGGCAGAGATGGAGAATAGGAATACCATAACGAATCCTCAGAGACAGATACTAGCACCGATGAGTCGGAGTACCCCATTAGATGCCGCAACAGGTCCCTGGGTAGAACAAGGGCGTCAAAGAGGGCCAATGGACTTAAGGGGACCAAAACCGAAAACCCATAAAGAATTAAGGGAATACCTGAAAGAATGGGATACTGCCGAAGAGATTCGGAGTAAAAGTTTAGAAACAGGAGCAGAGTGGAGAGATCAGGATAACCGGATCCTCTCTCATTGTGGAGCTGGCGAAAGCAGCCCGGAGTGGGAGAGAGGGAGTCAGGAAAGCAGAGGAATTAATTGTCCTACTATCAGCGGCAATAGGCAAATGTGCGACGACAGGAGTACTGGGTGTGGCGAAGTGCCTCGCGTCACCTTTAGTGAAGGAGAACGAAGGACGCAGGAGTACCGTAATACTTTCAGATGCACTCACCATACCCCGGGTGAAACGGTGCAACATTGGAATCACGGGAACATGGAGAGTCGTGAAGGGTCTCGCCTTGCATCCGGTGATCATGGGCGAAGTCAAGAGAATATAGGGAGTCGCGAAACGTCCCGCCATACTTCTGGTGATCAAGAACGAGATCACGGGAACATGGAAGACCGGCGAGGACCTTTCATTTTATTGAGCGACACCAGACAGCAAGCGAGTTACAGTGATTTAGAACAGAACGGTGGATCCTATCTCGAATCTGGAGAAACCGAGCCGAAAAGGCGCACTGTAGGGATGGGGGATGGAGCAATGTTCCACCACACCCCACGGGAAGATGGAAAGGCTTGGGATCTAGAGAGGTGGGAACAAAGAGATGGAAGGAAAACTCCTCATAACTCACCTGTGTTTAGGCGTAGGGCGCATAGTGGAGGTGAGAGAGGTATGAGCGAACCACCTAGGACTGACATACTGAGAGCTGAAATAAAAGCAAAACGGCTCGATGTAATGAGTTTGAAGTCAGACTTAGATGAAATAATTGATGGCACAGTGGCAATAGAGAGATTAGAGTTGTACGCACCAGATGAAATATTGTTCTTATCCAAGGACGTTACTCGGAGAGCGAGGTCAGCTCATGAAAATTTATCGAATTTGGCAAATAGATATATGATAGACCTGTCACGAACCAAAGCTTTACAGGGTAATCATAGGCTAACTTGCTCGGATCAGGATCTGGATGAGCGTAGAACGATCGCGCTGAAGGTACACATAAGGGAACTGATTCAGAGTATTAGATTGTGGAGGAATTTGGATAAATGGGAGGAAAGATGGTCTAAGAAGGGATCCGTTAGAAGGAGTTCACTTACAAGGTCCCCGGATACAGACCTAATGCGAATGGAAGCTTTCCCATTGCGAGAAATCGCGAACGGAAACTATGTTCACGTACCCTGGAGTAGGGGGGATTTGGCGGCATTTACCAATTCCTTCCCAAAGCTTAGAGAAAACCCCGTTGAGTGGTACAAGCAGGTAGAGAGGTTCGTGAAGATCTCTAAGGTGCTGTGGATCGATTTGAACACATTGTTCGATATCGTAGTACCCGGAGATTTGTGGACGGCATGCAAACTTAATGTTGAATGGCCTACTTGCGAGCCTCCGAGAGATAACCGGGCAAATGGTCCATCAGACAGAGTCATGGAGAAATACGAAAGAGTAATAACATGGCTAAAGGAGAAAGTGCCAGTACAAGACATAGATTGGGTTAAGATAGACCGAACAACTCAGGAGCCCAAAGAGACAGTTCACGAGTTCTATGAGAGGCTACTGAAAGCATTTAAACAATACAGTGGGTTAGACGTAATGGACCCTAAGGACATAGGACAGTTTGTGTCAAAGTTTGTTTTAGGATTAAGACCAGACATAAGCCTGATGATACAACAGCATCTGATTTGTTGGCAGAACAAACCTTTAGACGAAATTCTGAGGTATGCAAGGTACTGTAGCGATGAGATAGATTCGAAAGCGAAGAAACTCAAGGAAAAATTAATGCTGGTACAAATGCAAGCAGCTGGAAAGGGTGGACAGCGGCAACAGGGAACAGGAACGCAAGCAAAGAAACAGAATAATCAGAGCAGAGATGAGGAAGAAAGACCGAGACCGAGAATGGATATCACGACACTGAAAAGAACAACGAGGTGTCATCAGTGTAACGAAGTGGGACATTGGAGACGCGAGTGTCCTTACAATGTTGAGACACGGGAATTAGAACAAGAGGAGGAAGAGGTACAGAATAACGTGGTTAAGGGAGCCGCAGCCCCGAAGGGAAAGTTTATCAAAGGGGGGACTCAGACTCCTCGAGCCCCGTTTCCTCAACCACCTTGCGTTGCAAATGGAGGGAAAACCTATAGACAAATGCCATTGTTTGTAGGAGGAGAAGAATGCTACTACGTTGATCCTCTTACAGGGCAACGAGTGAATAGGGAGGAAGACTGTACTCTAGGAGCAGCCCTGGAAGTAGATCAGAGAGGACCATACGTAGAGGCTGAAGTAGCTGGATGTCCTACAACCTTTTTGGTAGATACGGGTGCTACTCGATCTACGTTGAGATCAGCGGTAGTCCCAGGATTGCCAATATCGGGAGAGACGATTCAGGTGGTAGGAGTCGCAAACAAGAGGATGACTAATCCTCTGACCGAACCAGTGTCAGTAAAGATAGGGAATTACAGTGACGAACATCAGTTTGTGATCTGTGATTCTAGCCCTGTGTGTTTGCTAGGAAGAGATCTATTGTGCAAACTGAATTGCACAATACATTGTACACCTGAAGGAGTAGAAGTGCAGACCAATGATGAGGATGCCGATTTTAAAGTTGTAAACTCGCAAGAGTGCGTGGAACTATATCCTACCTTAACAGTGGAAGAACTTCCACAGGATTTGAGGGAGAAAGTGTCAGCTGAGGTGTGGGATTTTACTGGAGAAGAAATAGGACTGATCAAAGGAGTAGAACCAGTAAAAATCTTGGTAAGACCCAATGCTGAGTATCCAAGAACCCCACAATACAAGTTGACTCCAGAGACGATTGCAGGAATAAAGCCTGTGATCGAATCCATGATTAAACAGGGAATACTGAAGGAGATCGTGGGAAGTCCATGTAACTCCCCGATTATGGGCTTGCAGAAGCCTAGTGGAAAATACAGAATAGTGCAGGATCTTCGGAAGATTAATAACATTGTTGTCTCATGTTGTCCAGTGGTACCGAATCCATCAGTGATATTATTTCAGATACCGTTCCAAGCTGAATGGTTTACAGTGATAGATTTGTGTCAGGCTTTCTTTTCAATTCCTTTAGATGAAGAGAGCCAGTATCTTTTCGCTTTTAAGCTGGAAGATCGCGTCTTAACATGGTGTCGTATCCCTCAGGGGTATACAGAAAGCCCATCGATCTTTAACCAGTTATTAAAAAGAAATCTTGAAAGTCTAGTACTGCCCAAGAATTCGGTTCTAGTCCAGTACATAGACGACCTCCTAGTTGCGTCAGAAACTGAGGAAGCTTGCAGAGAAGACACCATAACCTTGTTAAATCACTTGGCCGAGAACGGACACAAGGTGTCTCCAAGTAAATTGCAATATTGTATGACTGAGGTGCAATACTTGGGCCATAGGATTGAAAAGGGAAAGCGGAAGGTGTCTCCAGACAGAATAGAGGCGATCATGAAAATGAACGCGCCTACAACACAAAGAGAAGTCAGGATGTTTCTAGGTATGGTCGGTTATTGTCGGCAGTGGATAGCCAACTTCTCACTGAAGGCAAAACCGTTATTACAACTGACGCACAAAGGAGTAAGTGATCCGGTACCATGGGACAAAGATTGTTTGATGGCGTTTTTGCAGCTGAGGGAGGACTTATGTCGTGCCCCGGCTTTAGGAATGCCTGATTACACAAAACCATTTTTGCTTTACTGCTGCGAAAGAGAGGGATGCGCTTTAGCGGTTTTAGCTCAGATCCACGGAGATGCGCGCAGGCCAGTGGCGTATTTTTCGGCTACATTAGATCCAGTAGCCGCAGCGTTGCCCGGATGTCTCAAATCCGTAGCTGCAACGGGTGTCAGCATTGAACGTTCCGAAAGCGTAGTCATGGGTCATCAGTTAGTTGTGTATGTACCTCATGCTGTAGAATTGTTAATGACCAGGACTAAGACTCAGCATCTGACAAATAGCAGGCTCACACGCTACGAGCAAGTCATACTGGCTGCCGAGAATGTGACCCTAAAAAGATGCTCCGTCTTGAATCCTGCAACTTTGATGCCACTTCCAAACGAGATTGATGACGAAGTTTGTACAGATCATGACTGCCTTGATGTGACTGAACTATGCACCAAACCGAGACCCGATATTGTGGATGAGCCATTGACTGACCCCGATGATATTTTCTTTGTTGATGGTTCATGTGTAAGAGACAATATCGTTCAGCTGAGAGCAGCTTATGCAGTTTGCACAATTACGAGAGTAATATAAGCCGCTTGCCTGGAAGGAGTACACTCCGCTCAGGTAGCTGAAATTGTTGCTTTGACTCGTGCTTGCTTAGCGGGCGACAAACTTCGAGTCACCATATACACCGATAGCCAGTATGGTTTCGGGGTAGTTCACGATTACGGGCAGTTATGGTCTCAAAGAGGTTACATGACCTCCTCGGGTTCTCCCATTAGGAATGGAGAATTCGTGAGACTCTTGTTAGAGGCATTGCAAGGCCCAACAGCTATTGCAGTTGTCAAATGTGCAGCGCATACGAAGAACGTAGATTTTGTATCACTAGGTAACCGCTATGCGGATGAAGTAGCGCGTTATTGCGCAGAGCAGGGATATTCTCACACTGATGTAAAAGTGGGGGGAATCCAGGAAAGAACTGAATTGACAATGTTGTTGGATACTGTAGATACGTGGGATGAATTAAGAAGTGTTCAGGAAAATGCACCAGATGATGAGAAAAAGAGTTGGGAAACAGCGGGTTGTTCCAGAAGTGAGATGAATTTCTGGATCTCCGCCGATGGGAGAGCAGTTTTACCAAATGAACTTGTTAGTCCAATGGCAAGGAAATTGCATGGATCAGCACACATAGGTAGAGATGCTATGGTGAGAGTATTCAGACAAACGTGGTTTAATCCCAAGTTTAGAGTAGCGGCAGAAGCAGTGTGTCAGCGATGTGCGATCTGTCAGCAACTAAACGTGGGAAAGAGAACGCCAGTTACATTGAGTCACATTGGGAGGTCTGGGGGGCCTTTCAATAGAATGCAGCTTGATTTTATAGAAATGCCTAAATGCAATAGACTCAGATACGTTTTAGTGATTGTCTGCATATTTTCTAGATGGGTTGAGGCTTACCCTACACGTAGGTGCGATACACTTACAGTAGCAAAATTGTTACTTAGAGAGTTAATACCGAGGTTTGGGGTGCCATCCTCTTTGGAATCGGACAGAGGAACTCATTTTAACAGCGAAATAGTGAAGATGCTATGTTCAGCTTTGGGTATCGATCAGAAACTTCATTGCAGCTATCGACCAGAAGCTTCAGGGATTGTAGAGCAAATCAACAGCACGATAAAGTCCAGACTTGCTAAAGTTTGTTCAGCAACATCCCTGAGTTGGCCAGACGCACTTCCAGTGGTTCTTATGAGCATACGTAGCACACCGGATAGGAAAACAGGTCTCTCTCCACATGAAGTGCTAATGGGGAGAGCTATGAGATTGCCATCGGTTCCGACTGCAGCTCTAGTGAACATCACAGACGATTTGATCTTGGACTACTGTAAGGGACTATCTGATGCCGTTAATTCTGTGTCCCTCCAGGTCCAGGCTGCAGAGGTTCCATCAGCACAAGATTTGTGCCATGACCTGAGTCCGGGGGACTGGGTCCTGGTGAAGAAGCATGTCAGAAAGAACTGCTTAGACGTGCGCTGGAGAGGACCGTTTCAAGTCATACTAGTGACAAATACTGCAGTAAAGTGTGGAGGTCTGCCAAACTGGATACATGCCTCACACACCCGAAGAGTGCCAACACCTCTAGAAGAAACAGCTCCTCTTGCGGATGAGAATCCAGCGGAAAGCGGAGAAGCCATAGAGGGGGAAAGCCAAGCTGTGGAGGTGATCGAAGAGGCTGAGATTGAGACGGAACAGGTCGACGAAGGTCAGGATACCAGTGAGACTGAAGTCGCCTCAGGAGAAGAGAGTAATTGGGAGATCGAATCAGATAATGAGCAAGTAGAGAGTGAACAAGAGACAAGTCCAAGAACAAGGAGCGGGAGGACAAGGAGTGACGGAGCTAGTTGGCCGGACAGAAGGAGAAGGCCAAGCTTGAAAGCAGATCCAGAAAGAACACTTGTCCCAATCGCTGAAGAATCAGACCAGGAGGAGGAAACGACAGACTCAGGAACTGAAAGTCCAAGGAGATCGAGAAGGGTACGTGTGCCCTGCAGAAGGTACGCCACCCCAGAGTGGACTTATCTAGCAGATGTCTTGGGGACAGAAATCTGGGAGAGTGAAGAAAGTGAAAGTAATCGATCACGATCCATTTGTGGCAGTGGAGATATGGATGTTGACGCCTGGACTCGAGACTGAGGGATTACTGACTTTCACACTTCCCATACCCCCATATTTGAGTCAAATTCAAGATCTAGTGCTAAATAGATTACAATTTCCAACTTTCGGTCAGCAAATTCCAGAAGAAGAAGAAAAAGTCATTCGTTTTGAATTATTAGAAATTGTTGTGAAAGCTGCAGGTGCGAGAATAATCGTTGATGCATAAGAGACTTTTGTATATAAGCTATAAAGAAGAAGATAACCTAGTGCCGAGTGGAAAGAAGAATAAAATTAGGGATTACATTTAGAGGACGGAGAAGGGTTAGGGTTGCCTGTTGCTAAAAGGGAAAAGACATTGTTGCGAAAAAGAGACTTTGTGATAAAGAGCACTTTACAGACTGAGAAAGCAAATAAAGCAAACCAAGACTGGGAAGAAAAAACTTTTTCGCAAAAGAAGGAGCTACGCTGTTTTTTGATAACATGGAGAACGGCAACCCAAACCGAAAAGCTAGATGTATAGTAGGTACACTAATAGCAGTAGTAATTTTTCTCATAATTACGGTAGTGACAATATCATACGTAATAGGACATGAAAGCGATAAAGAAACAGCAAATGTAAAGCCTGTAACGACTTTGAGACCTGCTCTTGTGGGGAAAAAGGAGGAGAGCAATGTTATACGTGAAAAGGCGTTATTGGCAGATGAAGCTCGTAGATTACATGTAGACGAGTCACAGGGAAACTTTAGGTCAAACGCATATGCCAAATTGTTATATGAGTATATCGATGCCATGGAGGCCAAAGATTGCTATGTCTGTATGCAATTGCCGGCTTCTGTAGACGAAGGCATTAGATATCATCATCTCCCATTGACTTATGGGATAACATGTAGTTTACTGCTTAGTATATTTTATGGTAGGGAAGGATTTGAGTACTACTTTTCAAATTATGATTCGGTACTGCCTGAAGTTCCGAATTATAAACAAATGAATAAGTGGGACTATTACAAAAAGGAGGATAGACTAGCTAAGTTCTTTCTTCCGTGGGATACACTAGATACATCATATGCACGCAGAAATAATCTAACTTGCAAAGTGTCAGAGGTTGAGAAGAAGTTCATAGGACAAGTAGATGATAGATACAGAAGACAGAAGATTCTGAAAATGTCAGGACAATGGAAGACGGATTGGACCGAAGAAGAGAAGGCACATAAAAAGAAGGGTAGCAATGGTCCAATAGCATTGGATAGAACGCAGAAAGGAAAGTTATGTTTAACTCGAAGCAAAACGTATTACGAGAATGTATTTGTAGGTGAAGTAAATTGCGAACATGCTTTTAGATTAGAATACTATACGAAAGACTTTATGAAAGAGATGCAAGTTATTCCGAATGTGTATTTTGTATGTGGAAGAAATGCCTATGTAAAACTACCTGACAATTGGTATGGTTCGTGTTACTTGGCAATTGTCTTCCCCAAAATATATCATGCAAAGGATGTAGCGATAATAGAAGGAAAGGCTTCGAGGAGAGCGAAAAGGGAAGTAGGAGATGCAGAAGTAGTAGGAGATGTATTTGGAGCAATGTTTCCTATGTTAGGTTTAATACTTAACGATGTTAAGATCAGGAGACTGGCTACAGTTGTAGATAGATTATCTGCAAGTACTGCAAGGTCATTAATGTTGGTAGAAGGCGAGATGCAGTCGATTAGAGCAATGGTTCTTCAGAACCGACTTGCTTTAGATGTACTGCTAGCAAAAGAAGGCGGAGTTTGTAAGGCTTTGAAGGTCCAGGAATGTTGTACTTATATTCCTGATAATTCAAAACCACTTGAGAAAGTCATACGGAACATTACACAGATTCATCAAGAGATCGAAGATTTATCAAAAATAAATGTTTGGGAAAAAGTTGGTCATGGAGTAGGAAAGGTTGGGAGTTGGTTTGCCAACCTTGGGAAAAGCATAGTGTGGTACATAATAAAGCCTGTATTGATAGTATTAATTTGTATAATCACATTGTTAGGTTTAGTAAAATTATATAAATGGTATAGGTCGAACCGGTTACAACGAACAATGAGAGAGCAAGAAAGGAGATTAGCTGCTTTACAAGATCAACAGTACAAAAGCTTAAGAGCACTCGAAACGATGAAAAGAGGGAATATTGTAACTAGTCCTGTGTAGAGATGTTATTCAAATTACATTTAGTGATGAAAGTCATCAAAGGGGGGACTGAGAGAGCGCAAATTTGAATAAAAATTATGTATAGGCCATATTTACAAGCACATCGTATAACGTAGGAATGAAATGTATATCGTAATGTGAAGTTGACACTTATAGCATATAGATAACCGATATAATCCAAAGTAATATAGGAAATGTAACTGTATTCACTTTAGAACATGTGTTAGATTTAGAAGGCCCGAAATGTAGTGGGCTGATGTAGAAATGGTGTAGAAATGTTTACGAAATGTAGAACGTACAAAGTAGAATTCATGTACGTGTGTAACCTTAAACGGAGAAGCGGCGAGAAATGAAACGTGAAGAAAATGTAGAACATGTATAAAAACGATATAGCGAATGAGAATATAAAGTTATACTTTACGTAGTCTATATTCTATGTACAATGTATTCACATATATGTAACAGACTTTTGCTAAATACGAAAATATATGTTAAAGGTTATACTGTGTAGTAGGCTTTTTGTAAGAATGTTAGAAAGGTTTAGGTCATTTGTGATTTTAACCTGACTGACCAAGGGTTCGCAGGAGCACAGTCCAATGTGTGTAATTTAGTGGACTCACAGGAGTCGTGAATAGCTTGATGTGGACGTGAGAGCCAAGAAGTCTAGCACTTGTTAGATTTAAGGTGACAACGCTGGACAAGGTTTATGGCCTGAACGTGATAAGAAGCGCTTAGAATTTGAAACTTGTTTTTGAATGACCATTCACAGGACCTAGAAGGGTCAAGAATTGCAGTTGTAAGTTAAAGTCTTGTTTAAGTTCATATGACTTTTGATCTGAAAGTGTCAGTAGAAGTCGCCAATAAGAAGACGAAGATGACATCTAAAGAAGAAAGGTCAAGTTAATGGACGGCGAAAGAGATGAAGCAGTGGACAAAGCTAGAAGCTGACATCACGGGGAAAGTCCGTGGTGGGCGTCGAAGGGGCGTTCCACCCACACTGTGATTGTGTATTTTAGGGACAGCATCCCGGGGTGAAGATAGCAATTGGCAATTAGCGAAGGGAACAGCGAAGCGAATTGCTCAGAGGGAGCTCAGAGAGAAGGACGAAGGGTAGATGACTTGAGCA
The DNA here is from genome assembly GCF_964263255.1 of Lissotriton vulgaris. Taxonomy (NCBI): domain Eukaryota; kingdom Metazoa; phylum Chordata; class Amphibia; order Caudata; family Salamandridae; genus Lissotriton; species Lissotriton vulgaris. The sequence continues at coordinate 1,333,998,253 of NC_141694.1, forward strand.
GATGCGCTGAGAGAGATCAGAGCGCAAGAAAGCAGTAGGCCGAGGACCCTTAGAAGAGCGGATGGGTAGGCAGAGAGGGTACTGCTTCTTAAACTTAAGTTACCTTTAGAGGCTAAGAGAGTTTGAACTTCTTTGGGAGTCAAACTGCTGACACCTTTTTAGGTTAGGAACTTGCGAAGTAGGGATGTCACATAGCATAGAGTAGGGACAGATTTAACGGGATACTTTTCTCTTTCTGTAGATGAAGCCAAGGAACCACTTCACATCGAAGCTTTAAATTGCTGATTTTGGAATTGATTTTGTATTCTTTTGTATACTTTGAGGTTTATCCTGCGAGGATTGTATTTGCATTCAAATTTGACTTTTATATAAAACTTTCAAACTTTATCAGTTGTAAGTGGTTCTTCAGAGTGGCGTCAGTTAATGGGGTTTATCTAAACTATGCGGGGGTTGTCTTTTACTCAATGACAGATACCAACGGTCCAAAATAGATGAATGAGATAAGTTATTAAATTGATCATAAATTGATATCAAAATCTCATTCCCCGCAGTCACATCGGACTCACCCTTCTGTACTAAGGCCTGCTGTTAACTGTACCAACCCTGGCAGCCACAGCAGTCAGTCATCAGACTCAAGCCAGCTCGGCCCGTTCGTAGAGCTCTGCACCATGAGTTTGAAGTGCTTCTCAACTCTTAACCATCAGTTCATGGCCCCTGATTACCCGTACAGTGTGCAGGCTTCTCTTTGACTGACTAGTCACATACAGCTCCATCGTTGCTTGGACGAGGCAGTCTAGTCCCCAAGAGCCAGCCTTACTCTGTGTTTATGACGCTGTGACATTAGCTCGGACAACTCAGAGCCTTAAACAGCTACTGGAGCTTGCTCACTTTGCCACTGGATTCAAACTAGCCTAGCTGATGAGGGTTGATACCCCAAAACCGGTCCCAGGATGCTTGCTTCCAGGCCAGGAAGACCTGGTTTGTCAGTTTGGGCTGGACTGTTCCCATAAGGCGCAGGGTCAAGACTGATTTGCATAAAGCTGAGTCTGAACTGGGGTGGCAAAATGAGCTAAACAACGATGAGGGATTCAACCCAGATCTGTGACTGGGGGTGTCTGAAAAGTTTCAGCACTCCGTCCATCATCTCTTTGTATTTGCTTTGTCCACCACGCTGGCATCCATGACAAAGCCCTAGAATGGATCCGCTCCTTCCTCACCGGCCGAACACAGAGTGAGACTTCCACCATTGTACTCAGAACTGACAGAGATAAGCTGCGGAGTGCCCAAGGAATCTTCCCTGAACCCCACCTTCTTCAACATATACATGGCCCTGCTTACAGCCCTCATCTGAAGCCAGGGACTCAACATCCTCTCCTACGCTGACAACACCCAGCTGATTCTCTCCCTCACAGATGAACCCACAGACACCAAGAGCAACTTCCACAACAGGATTAAGGCGGTCGCCAACTGGATGAAGGACACTTCCCTCAAGCTCTACTCAGACAAGACTGAAGTCCTCATCCTGGGCTCCACCACCTCTGTTTGGAATGACTCCTGGTGGCCTGCAACCCCGCACACCCACGGACCACCCAATTAATCTTTGCATACTCCTGGACTCCTCTATCTCAATGAACAGCCAAATAACCCTGTCTTGTCCTCCTGCTTCCACACACTCCATTTGCTTCAGAAGATGTTCAAGTGGATCCCCACTGAGACCAGGAAAATGGTCACCCATGCACTCTTCAGCAGCAGACTGGACAACTGCAACACACTCTATGCTAGTACCACCAAAAAGCTCCTAAAGAAATTACAGACTCATCCTGAACATACCCTGCTGCAGCCACATCACTGGTCACCTTGGAGGCCTCCACTGGCTTCCATTTAACAAAAGAATTATCTTCATGCTCCTCAAGCACGCCTGCAAAGCCATCCACAACACCGAACCTGCATACCTCAACCAACGCCTCTCCTTGCACAGACTCACCAAACATCTCTGTTCCGTCCAACTGCCCCCGGACACCATCCCATGGATCCGGAAAACAATGGCTGGAGGAAGATCCTTCTCCTACCTCACTGCGAAGACCTGAAATTCCCTGCCTCTACATCTCAGGCAATCACCATCTCTGTCTCAATTCATGAAGGACCTCAAGACCAGGCTCTTTGACTGAACTGCAGATCCCCCCCTTTGATCTTGAGACCCTAATGGGTGAGTAGTCGTGCGTTACAAGAACCTTGATTGGTTGAGACAAACCTATTGGCTCTGTCAAGGGGCCACCATATGAAAATATAAGGCAAGCATATTGACTTCCTCAAGGAGTCACCACATTAAAAACCCAAAAACCCACATGTTAAGAATCGACCATTGTCGTATCCTCATAATCAATAACCCTGTTTAAATTCACGGTTAGCCAGGCATTGTTAATAAAGCATTTGAAATCAACATAATGTGTGCCTTAGTTTTTATATACATTCTAGCTGCATGAAATACAACCATAGAACCAACCACTGGAGGTTACTGCTCTCCTAGCTTGTAGAACATAAGTTTAAGGCTTAGGAGTGCTTTAAAAATATTGATGGAGATCCTGGGGTGTCAAAGATTCTAAGACCCCAGAAACGTTTGGTCAACTTGTCAATCTTTTAGGGAGGGCTGCTGCATTCCCTGCAACCCTCAAAAACCTACAATTCAATTTGGCTGTGGCCCGACCCTTATGGGGCCACTGCTAGAAGAACAAATGTATGCAAACAAGCCAAGCAGGGCATTATGGGAAGCAGTGAATATTTTATGAGCAGTCTCCTGATGCATTAAGGAGAGCTTTTGCTTTCAGTTATTTTTCTTTGGTTGGGAGCCACTGGTCCCACCCGGGCACCTCAACATCTCCTTTTGGTTGGGGCAGTGCAGGAAATCCAATCCTGGGCTACCCAGCCAACTTCCCACCAAGCTGGCTCCTTTGACTGCTGGTGCTGGAGCTGTCAGCTTGTTTATATGCTGCAGGTGGGGATCTTTCGGCAGTGACTTCCTCGTTCTCCCCAACATGTGCACAGGGAGCAGATATAAATTCACAGCAGCAAGCATGGATGATAAAAAAGTAGAACTGAATTGAAGATAATTATCTAAAAAACAAACTTCTTATACTATTCATAAGTATGTATAAAAGTCTTCGCTGGAGTTCAATCCATTTGGATTCTTAGTGTCCATTTCTAAGATGTATTGTGTTTCCAGTTTTCTTAGTTTCATGTCTCGATCACCACCTCGTCTCAATGGGGGGGATACAGTCAACCACATAATAGCGTAATTCATTGGATTTTTTTACATGAACTGCTTCAAAATGACGGGCAACGGGATAGGTCTCATCTCCGTTGTTAATTGCGCTGGGGTATCCGTTTGTGAACTTGTAACCTGGTACTACCCACGTACCTTAGGCCACACGGACACTCCAGCACATACACCGCAAACTCCGTTTTACAGTCAGTTTTTTCTCAATCTTTGTAGGCCTGCTTTTGAATGGGGTGAAAAATTCTGTCTTGTTCACCCCATGCTTACATGCTTTGCAAGATGCACATTTTATGAACCCTTTGCTGCTCATGATCCAAGAGGTGGATGTAACTACCTCAGGACTGCTGGAAACCAGTGTATTATTCATAGAGCTAGCCTTTCTAAAAGTTAGATTGGGAGAACGGGTAAGTCTCTCCCCTAGTACCGGGTCATTTTTTATGAGAACCCAATTCTTATTGACGATCTTTCTAATAGTATGGTGTTGATTACTATATGTCAAGATAAGTCTCAATGGCTGCTCATTAATAGGAGTATTACTCTCTGTGCATCTGCTTACCAATGCTAGAGCTCTTCCTTGTTCATTTGCTCTAATTATAGCTTTATCTACTACCTTGGGACTGTACCCCCTAGCAATAAATCTGGAACAACAGTCTTTCTGGGCCTGATACAGTCGCTGTCCAGACTACATACCCTTCTAATTTGCAACATCTGTTATGTCATGTTATGTTAATAACACTTCTATAGCGCACAGCTGCCCCAGCCAAGGGGCGTCCCGGCGCTTCAGAGAGAGTAACCAAACACAACACAGCAGTACAAGGGCAGAAGCGCACAGATCAGAATGGTAAGATGTATGAGGGAACAGATGCGTTTTAATAGCCCTCCTGAACTTCAGAAGCTCATCTATTTCACGAATGTGGGACGGAAGAGAATTCCACAGTTTTGCAGCCAAAACCCCATAGGGGATGCTGCGAATGAAATGTGCCGGGTGATTGCTCCATGCGTGAAGCACAGAGTTGCCAGCTGTATTTTTTCTGTATAGTTTGGTATTTAGCTGGTTATCAGAAATTAATATTTCTGTATCAAGAAAAACTACAGAGGTCTTGCTAATGTGGCTTGTAAACTTCAAATTTAAATTGTTGATGTTTAAGGATTCAATAAAAACACTGGCCTCATTTTCTGTTCCATGCCAAATGATTATCAAATCATCTATGTACCTATAACTATCTGGTTATTGTTTACCTCCTTACACGTAGACGTGAGGACCTGCCTCTCCCACAGCCACATGTGCAAGCACGCGTAGCTGGGAGAAAAGCAGGCCCCCATCGCCACGCCCCTAATTAGTTGGTACACTTGTTTTGAAAACAAGAAGTAATTATTCTCTAAGCACATAGAAATTATTGCCATCAACATTTTGTTATGCTCCACATAACATATAGGACCTCTCTTTAGGAAGTGTTCCACTGCTTTTAATACATCTCTGTGGTGGTTGCTGGTATAGAGTGAAGAGACGTCTAATGAGATGAGCATATAATCTTTCTGCCACACCACATTGTCTAGTTTACGTAACAAGTCCCCTGTATCCAGGACAAAGGAAGGTAATGTTCGAACATGCTCCTGTAGGAAGAAGTCCACGTACTCACTCGCATTCTCCATCAAACTGCCACATGCGGAGATTATCGGCCTGCCAGGTGGATTGTCCTTGTCCTTGTGTATTTTAGGTATAAAATACACCACTGGCATGATCGGGTGGTCGTTTTTAAGAAATCGGAACTCATCATTCGAAAGCAAACCATTACTTTTCCATGCTATCAGACTGGAGTAAAACTGTTCCCAGGATGTTTTTACTGTCGCCATATCACTCCGCCTGTAGCATTCTTTGTCATTCAGATGACTGGTAGCTTCCATCATGTACATATTTTTTGGCCACAGAACGATATTGCCTCCCTTATCAGATTGACGTATTATCACATTGGTGTTGGTTCGCAATTTTTTCATCAATTTGTAATAGGCATCATCCTTGGCTGTGTACCGTTTTTTTAATTCATTTTGTTTCTTAGAAAGAATTTTGAGTTCCTGTGTTTTCTTCTCATGAAACACATCAATGTTCTCTCTCATCATGACCAGGCAGAATTTGGATTTTAATTTGAAAGTAGTTAATGGTCCCTGCTTGTGTTCTTTCACTATTTGGCTAGTGTTTTCCAGCATAGTATTGCTTTCTTTTTGCAATTCTTGAAGATCATGTAACAACTCATCATCCTGTACCATAAGGTAGGATGGACTTCCACTGCTGTGTGTAATTGCCGTTGGTGCTTTGGGTTTCCCTGTATATGTATATATATATATATATATATATATATATATATATATATATATATATATATATATATATATATATATATATATATATATATATATATATATATATATATATTCAGAAACTCATCCGACGTTTTCATTTGCACGGAAAGACAAGAGCAGACCCAATTATCGTGCAGATTATTTTTATTTAGCAATCACCATGTCGTCATTACGCGTTTAGGCCATCCAACGGCCTTGATCACATGTCAGCGCCTTGGTGTGAAGATTCCCTTTTTAAAGTGCATGTGCAGTGTTTAGCAGCAATGGACATAGAAAGCATACATCACTGTTTTCTTAACATATGGTTAAATTCTTTTGTCACAGATATAATATCTATATTCATTACAGTACTAGGATAAAACAATATTAATTTCATCATGGCTAAAATCCAGATTTTTGTGTTAAGATATTTATAAAAATACATAAAATCCACTGTTTTACCACATTCGTTTACATCCTAGCTATAATTCCGTCCATTGTTCTGCTATTTCCGTACTAAAGTGACTAGTGCAAAACATACCACCCGCCCTATGTGCAAGTCGAAATAATATTTATATGTGCAAAATTGTGCAAAATCAGTGCAAATGTTGTATATCAAGCAGCATGAAAGTATTGGCTAATGCCATTTTCAAATTTTGAGGTACATTACCTTGTCATGATCAGTGCAAGTTATAGAGTTAAGACATTATGCTTTTATCAAAAGCCTAAATTATTAGATAGCTGTCTGTTATAAATGGGTGATACCCACAAATGAGGATTTATAGTATATAAATATTATATAAAATCATTCCAACCCAATAAAATCAGATAAATAGGCTAAAAACAAATATAGCAATTAAAAACTCCTATTAAAGGGGTTACTTCCTGGTTACTGTTCGAATATGATGTAATAATATGTAATAAGACTACCCTGTTATCCACCTAAAATATGAATGTAAGCTACAGTTAAATCATAATTATGCATGAGGTAAAATATATACAGGTATTGACTACAGTATATCTAAGTGAGGAAATGCAATTTCTGACAATGTGGCATAACAGATATTCAATTGTTGTTTCAATGTTAAGATCTTCCTGTGGATGTTTAGAGATAAGTGGACATATCCTCGCTAGTGTTTAGTACTCCAGGGTACTTCGTATCCACTTCAAGGATATACCTTGTTTCTAAGCGCCTAAGTTTAGCCTCTCTGTTACATCCTCTCTTGTTGAGTGGCACTGCGTCTAAAACAAAGTTATTAAAATATTTAAGAATGCTTTCATGTTTATCCATAAAATGCCTGGCAACTGGGTAGCTTGGGTTGTTGTTTAAAATGGCGCGTGTGGCAGCTACAGACTAGTACATATACTGCAAATTCTGCTTTGCAGGACAGGTATTGGTTGATCAAATGGGTATGGTCACTAAAAGCTGTTTTATAGGACTTCATCTATATTCCAATTTGGCAGGCCTTACAGCTGGAGCATCTGAAAAATCCTTTCCTAGCTGTTAGTCAAGTGCCTGGTTCTAGATCGTCAGGACTATTTTTAACCAAGGCATTACCCATTGACGCTGTTCTCCTGAATGTTATCTCTGGCTTTTTGGGAAGTAGTCCTCCTATGACAGGGTCTCCTAGTACTATTGGCCAGTTGCATCTTATGATCGATCTAGTCTGTCCTTCCTGTCTGGAGTACGCTAGTTTGAGTCGTGTTGGCTCATTTGATATAACCTCTATGGCTCCCTGGGATTTTGATCTATATTGTAATAGGTCTTGTCTGACTCTACATCTTGATTTGGATATTGCTGCATCATTTGTTCCTGATTTGTAACCTCTTTGGAGGAATCTGTTCTTGCACTACCTCTGTTTTTCCTGTGTGTCCTTTTCCTCACTACATATCTGCCTAATTTTTAGTATCTCCCCATAGGGGATGCTGTGTATAAGGTGAGGTGGATGAGAACTAGATGCATGCAATACTGCATTGCCAGCTGTTTGTTTCCTAAAAAGAGATGTTGACGGGTTGTTATTTGCAATGTACACTTTCACATCCAAAAATGTAATGCTTTCAAAGCTGATGGAATAAGTACATTTTACATTCAAATTGTTGACATCTGAAATAAAATCATGTGCACTCTGTTCAGAGCCATTCCATACACTAAAAAGGTCATCTGTAAACCTTAACCATATTATTGCCTTGTCCATAAAAATGTGGGCAAATTGTTTCATGAGGATCAGCTCCTCCCACCATCCCATAAACAAACAGGCATAACTGGGGGAGAAGATATCCCCCATTTCCACACCTTGGAGTTTGCTGATACATTTTGTTCTTGTACATAAATAGATTGTTCTGAAGACAAAATATCAACAAATAAATCAACATTTGGTTGTTTTTGGCAAATCTTATTGGTCTTGTTAGATTTGGGGGTCTCTAGTTGGCACATGTAGGTACTTGTGACAAATTGGGACCCTTGCCTCTAGTCAGGATAAGGGGATTACACTCCTAAATAACCCCTGCTTACCCCCTTGGTAGCTTGGCACAAGCAGAAAGGCTTATCTTAGAGGCAGTGAGTAAAGCATTTGTGACCACATACAGTTACCCAGTGACAATACTACAAATGGACACCACACAAGGTTTTATATCAAAAAGAAGTATACTTTATATAGATTTACCACAAGACCATAAACAACAAAAATACACAATACTGTTACTTTAAGAGGGTAGTTTTAGCTTAGTTCAGTTCAGTTCTTTGCGTGAAGCTTCCACACAATGTGACAAGTACAGCAGCGACATCCTTGTTCAGAAGTGCGACGGCAGCAGCTCCGATGGCGGCGTGCTTCTCGGGGGATACGAGGTGCTTTCCTCGATGCGGTGCAATACGACAGTTCCAGCGGCGACATCCTTGTTTAGAAGCGCGAAGGCAGAAACAGCTATGGTGACACGCTTCTTCCTCGTTGCGAGACTCTTCTCTCGATGCGGTGCAATAAGACAGCTCCAGCAGCGACACCCTTGTTCAGAAGTGCGACGGCAGGCAGCAGCGACAGCGGCATGCTTTCTCTTCACTGCGAGACGCTTTTCTCGATGCGGTGCAGTGCGACAACTCCAGCGGCGACACCCTTGTTCAGAAGTGAGACGGCAGCAGCAGCGACGGTGACAGGCTTCTTCTCCATTGAGTCGCGCTTCCAGCTCCTTGCGACACGCAGTCCCTCAGAAGGCCCAAAACAGCAGCAGGCACTTCCAAAATACCTCTGGGGAGCTGGGGGTTGAAGTCTGTTGTCCCTGAGACTTCAGCAGGAGGCAAGCTCTATTTCATGCCCGTGGAGATCCTTCACAAGTTGAAAGCAAAGTACACAAAGTTCTTTCTCCTCTCTTTGGCAGTAAGGCAACCACTGCAGGCCAATCCCCTAAGCAGCACTTCAGCTTAGGAATAGTCTCTCAGTTTCTTCAGGTTCCTCTCCTCAGCAAAGGTTTCTTCTTGTAGTCCAAAAATGATCTAATTTCATGGGATCAGGGTCCCAATATTTATATCCCAAATTCCTTTGTTCTCTGAGAGGCCTTTGACCATTTCAAACCAGTTCTGAAGCACTCTGTTTACCAGACTTCTGCTTCCCTTTCACAGTGCTGGGCAGAAACATCAGACGCCCCACGGGTGGTGGAGACAGCATTGTGGAAGGCAAGTACAGCCCTAGAGCACTTTGTTGACAGGATTCCTTCTCTTCTTTCAGTGTGCAGGGCAGAGACATCAGCCGCACCCCAGGAGGTGGAGCCAGCATTGTGGAAGGCAGGCACAGCCCTATTCAAGGTTCAGGTGCAACTCCTCCCTCCTATCTAGATGCAGATCTCTCTATTCACCACTGGGCTGACTCATCCTGTCTCTTGGAATCCCCCAAACTCCAGACAAGGAATACACAACCTTGCAGAGGCAGGCTTGAAAGGTTAGACAAGAAAATGCCTACTTTCTAAAGGTGGTATTTTCAAACACACAATGTTAAAACCAACTTCACTAAAAGATGTATTTTATCATTCTGAGTTCAGGCATACTAAACTCGAATTTCCACAATGTTCTCTGAGTCAGTTAGGATTATAAGAATGTAATAATCTAACTGCCCATTCTGGCCTATGGAGAACAGATAGCCTTGCGATAGTGAAAAATGAAAATGGCTGTAATTCCCTATTAGGACATGCCACACACATCAGGGCTTGTCCTACCTTATACGTACAATGCACCCTACCCTTGAGACTACCATAGAGGTGTCTGATATGAAGAAAAGGGAAGGTTTAGGGACTGGCAAGTGGGTGCACTTGCCCAGTCAGTGTGACAGTACCAGACTGCACACAGGCTCTGCAATGGCAGACCTTAGACACATTTTACAAGGCTTCTTCTGTGGGTGGCACAACCAGTGCTGCAAGCCCACCAGCAGCATTCAGATTTTCAAGCCCTGGGCACACTCAGTGCACTGTACTAGGGTCTGACAAGTAAACCAAATAGCCAAACATGGAACCACTGATTAATACATCAATTTACAATAGGGAGTACTCACACTGTGGCACTGAACAGCAGTGGCACAGTGCCCAAAGCATCTAACACCAGCAAAAATACATGAGGCAACAGCAAAAATGGAAGAGAGACCCACGCCAATGGTGCCAGGTCTAATATGTGTCCCCACCAGTTGAAATGTGGGGAAAACTACCCTAACTCCTGGGAGTTCTCATCACTAAGGCAGAAAAATCTGGACAGACCATCAGCGTTGGCGTGTTCTGTACCAGGGTGGAGTTCCACCGTAAAGTCCATACCCTGTAGGGAAATGGACCAACTCAACAGCTTTGGATTCTCACCCCTCATCTGCATCAGCCATCTGAGGGGCCTGTGGTCTGTCTGAACCCGGAAGTGAGTCCCAAACAGGTATGGTCTCAGCTTCTTCAGTGCCCAGATCACAGCAAATGCTTCACGCTCAATAGCACTCCTCCTCTGTTACCGTGGAAGTAACCTCCTACTGTTGAAGGCTACAGGTTGATCTAGGCCCACCTCATTCATCTGTGATAGAACATCCCCCACACCATGCTCTGAAGCATCTGTTTGAACTATAAACTCTCTTGAGCAGTTGGGGGCCAGGAGCACATGGCAGCTTTCAGGGTCTCAAAAGCTTTCTGACAGGTGTCAGTCCAAATCACTTTCTTGGGCTGCTTCCTGGAAGTCAGCTCTGTCAAGGGTGAAACAATGTTGCCAAACCCATTGAGAAACCTCCTGTAGTACCCTGTGAGTCCTAAAAAGGCTCTCACCTCTGTATGGGTTTTGGGTGGCTCCCAACAAGGATGGTTTCAATCTTGGGTGGTAGGGGCGCCACCTGACTGCTCCTAACTTGGTGTCCCAAGTACACCATGGAACCCTGCCCGATCTGGCACTTACTCCCCTTGATCGTGAGGCCTGCCTTCCACAGCGCCAACAACACTTCGCAGAGGTGGCACAGATGTTCCTCACAACTGCCACTGAACACTGCAATGTCATCCAGGTAGGTGTCACTGAACTCATCCAGTCCAACCAACACCTGGTTGAACAACCTCTGAAAGGTGGCAGGGGCATTCTTCATCCCTAAGGGCATAACACGAAACTGGAAATGCCCATATGGTGTGGAAAATGCTGATCTCTCCTTTGCCCTATCAGTCAAGGCGATCTGCCAGTACCCAGACGTAAAGTCAAACGTGCTGAGGTACCGTGCGGCTCCTAGCCGATCAAGAGCTCATCAGCTCTGGGGATGGGGTGCGCGTCAGTCTTCGTGACTGAATTGAGTCCTCTGTAGTCCACAAAGAACCGAAGTTCGGGTGTGGCACCTGGCGCTGCAGCGTTCGGGACCAAGGCCACTGGGCTGGCCCTAGGACTGCTAGAGGACTCAATCACCCCTACTGCAAGAATCTTTGAGACCTCTTCTTTGATGCAAGCCCTCACAATGTCAGTTACCCTGTACGTTTTATGCTTCACAGGTAAGCTGTCTCCTGTATCCACATCATGGACGCACCAATCTGTGACACCAGGAACCAGAGAGAACAGATCAGAAAACTGTCCCAGCAACTGGCGGCAGTGATTCTGTTGCTCATGGGTCAGGGTGGAAGAGAGGTTAACACCATCCACTGACTCTCTTGCAGACAGGAGGTCAGGAAGAGGCTCAGTCTCCTCTTCCATTCCAGCATCTGTTTCTAAGAGAATGCCCATTTCAGACATCTCTAAATGGGGCTTAAGGCGGTTGACATGTAGGACCCTCAAGTGGTACCTAGGAGACCGCAAGTCCACCAAGTAGGTAACTGGACTCTTGCGCACCACAACCTCAACTGGTCCGGTCCACTTATCCTGGAGCATGCAAGGCTCCACGGGGGCCATGCCCCACACTTTCTGTCCAGGTTCAAGCTCTACCAGAGTGGCATTCTGGTAATAAAATATGGATTGAATTTAAGGCAGAGCTGTTCCCCACTCTTCGATTGATCTGCAACCGGTCTCTGTCTAGTGGTGTGGTCCCGGCCCGGTGGAAACAAGCATTGATGACACCCCTGTTGAAGAAGCCCTCGCTTGACCCGGAGTGTCCTAAGAACTTTAGGCCTATCTTTCTCCTGCCTTTCCCAGCTAAAATCGTGGAGCGAGTGGTGAGTAGCACTCTGTCCAAGTTTTTGGAACAACATAACTTGCTGGAGGAGGTGCAGTTTGGCTTTCGGCTGGCCCATGGAACTGAAACGGCTCTAGTGACCGTAAGGGGTGAACTTCGAATGTGGGCAGACAGGGGGCAGGCAGCTGTTTTGGTTTTGCTTGACCTGTCTGCTGCCTTCGACATGGTCAACCATGGGATCCTGCTGAATAGACTGAGAGAGGTTGGGGTGAAGGGAGCTGTCCTGAGGTGGTTCCAGTCATTTTTACGGGATTGACAGCAAGCGGTATCCCTCCCCCCTTTTCAATCCACCTACTCCAACATCTCGCATGGCGTACCACGGGGCTCGGCTATCAGCCCTATTTTATTCAATATTTACGTGAAACCTCTGATTGCTGTCATCAAAAAGCATAACATTAACATCGTTAATTATGCGGATGACACGCAGTTGATTTTCTCCCTTGAGGGAGACCAGTCAACCCCGTTAGAAGTGTTTCATAATTGCCTGCGTGATACGATTATCTGGCTGAAGGAGGACTCGCTGCAATTCAATGCAGATAAGACAGAGGTGCTTTATTGTCCTAGGGACAGAATTCCCTCCGTCTTGCCTTGTAATTTCTGGCCTGCCACTACCTCGTCCATGGTTCAACCAGTGAAGAAGGTCCGTAATCTTGGCATCATGTTTGATTACAAACTCCCTCTGGAGTCTCAGGTCATGAAAACTGTGACCTGCTGTCTGGCTATTATTAGGTCTCTGTGGAAGATCTTTCCTCTGCTTCCATCTCATGCCCGGGCATTGATAGTACGCAGTACTATTCTTAGTAGACTTGATTATTGTAATGCTCTGTTTCTCGAATCTCCTAAATTTTTGCTTGATAGGTTGCAGAGGATTCAGTCTTCAGCTGCCAAATTGGCCTTGGGGTGGCCCAGAAGAACTGCCTCCTCGGCGGCTATGGCACAACTGCATTGGCTTCCGCTGAGACAAAGAGTCCAGTTCAAGTCTCTCTGCATAGTGTTTAAAGCCTTGCGTAGGTTGGGGCCTGTGTCTATGCAGAGAAAGTTTGAATGGTATGCTCCTGCAGATGCCTTCGCTCTTCTTTAGCAAGACTTGTAAAAACTCACAGAATTAGGAAAGTCAGGGCAGGTGGTCGATCCTTCCGGTAAGCTCTTTGCCAAACTTTGGAATCAGCTCCCTCTGGAGCTAAGACAAGTTAGTGATCTTTGTGTCTTTAGAAGGAGACTCAAAACCTGGTTGTTTCCTAAAACCTAGTTGGATATTGGCTCCGGTGCATCTTTTTGTCCTTTTCTTATCTAGAGCCAAAAGCCAGGATGCCGTTTTGGTGACAGTGCACTTTACAAGTTAAATAAATGAAAAATACCATCACTTCATCTCCTCCTGGCTGGCTTCCAGATTCGCCTTAGCGAGTTGTCTGAAACGCCTAGTCTGGTTCCTGAATGCCAGTATGTAGCTATATACATCCTGGGGAGGTTTCCTGGGAGATTGCTCCCAGCCTTCTTTGACCAGACTCAGAGGTCCTCAGACCTGGTGTCCATAGAGAAGCTCAAAGGGACTGAACCCTAGAGATTTCTGTGGCACCTCCCGGTATGCAAAGAGTAGGCATGGTAAGAGGATATCCCACTTATGCCTCATGGGTTCCTCAAGACCCATTATCATGCCCTTCAGGATTCGGTTAAACCTTTCAACCAACCCATTTCCTTGGAGGTGGTAAGGAGTGGTGAACTTGTAAGTTACACCACACTCCTGCCACAGGGACTTCATATACTTGGAAATGAAGTTGGATCCCCGGTCAGAGACTATCTCGTGAGGGATTCCTACTCGGGAGAAAATTCCCATCAGTGCTAGTCCCACCACGGGAGCCGTCAATGTCCTCAGAGGTGTGGCTTCCGGGTACCGGGTGGCATGGTCCACCAAGACCAGGATGAACCTGTTGCCCATGGCTGTCTTGGGGTGCAGTGGCTCCACAATGTCAATCCCCACCCTCTCAAAGGGGGTACTGACCACAGGGAATGGCTGGAGAGGAGCCTTGTGCTTCCTCCCACTCTTTCCACTTGCCTGGCAAGTCTAACATGTCCTGCAAGGAGTGTCTGAACTCTTGCGCATTTGGGGCCAATGAAGTGGGTGACAAGCCTCTCAAAGGTCTTGTTCTGCCCCGAATGTCCTGCCAACAGCACATCCTGAGCCAGCCCCAGTAGGAAGGCTCTAAAACTCTGGAGTACCACCAGCACACGGGCTGACTCAGGCTCAGCAACCTTAGGCTCACTATATAGGAGACCATTCTCCCAGTAAATCCAACGTGATCCTGACTGATCACCTGCTTCCTGAGAAGGGCATTCTCTCTGCTCCTTGCAGAATTCTTCCCTAGAGGGGCCTCCTTCTTGCTGCTAATGGGTCAGCTCAGGCAGGTCGCCCAGTTCAGCTACTTGTTCCCTGGTAGGCTCCAGGGCATCCCCCTCAGGGTCTATCTCCTCCTGGGCCGTGGAAACTTCGGGGGCCGGTTTCCTGCGCCCCCTGGCACTTCTGTCTAAGGCAGGTTCCTAGGCCTCCCTCCCAGGCTCCAGGTCCTCTTGAGCATCCCTACTGGCTGCCATTGACAGGGTGGTCACGTACGCCCAGTCAGGCAGACCCACCATCTTCAAGTGAGTACTCTTCTCCACCTTCTCCCAAGATGAGCTCTCTAAATCGTTCCCCAACAAACAGCCAACAGGCATGGCGGGCCTCTCAGCTACCTGAAGAGTACCAGAGACCCCCCCCCCCCCCACACTCAAAGGGAATCTGAGCCATTGGACAATGGCTCTCTGTGTTATCGGCGGTAACAACTCAGCAAAATGCATGAGGGACAATCTGCTCTTGAGACAGCAGGTGAAACCTGACAGCTGTCACACTGGCTCCTGTATCTCTAAGAGCCTCCACCCTTTAGCCATTGATGGTCACCCACTGCCCGTATTTCTTAGTGTTCCTGGACAGCTGAGTTTCTGGACCACCTCACAGTCTCCTAAAGAGACAAGGGTCATCTGTGCGGGACCCCACCCACCTTGGACATCAATCTCCTTGCCCAAGGCTACACTAGCTATCTGCCGGGGCGGAGCACCAGTAGGTGCTGGTTTACCAAATAGGCGGCACCTGGGGTCATTTGCCTTATGACCCAGGTCACCACACTTGTAACATTTTAGGGGTCCCTGTGGAACAGGGCTACCTGTCAGGACCCCTTGCATTCTCTGAAGTAGTGTGGCTCACTGGTTAGAGGTGGCAGACCCGAGAGCAGAGGACGGCCCGGGACTAGGGTTCGATTCCCGGCGCGGCAGGTTTCTGGACCAGGGTCAGCGGACTCGATAATTCTCTCGCCTCGGTGCCCACTCTGATCAGCGATCACACTCGGCAACTCTGGGCATTAGCTTGCCTCATCTTCACTAACGGCCCCACCAGACCGCCGGGGATGCCTGGTCTCACCCTGGAGATACCCATTAAGGGACCATCTCTCAGGGAAGCCAGGAAGGGTTTCGCAGCGGTCGAAGCGCCTTGGGACCCTCCGGGTAAGTAGTGCGCTATATAAATGCCTATACATTACATTACATTACATCTCAGGGGGAGGCTGGGAACCTTTCCCTTGGTTCCCTTGGGGACTACTTTGGGGCCCTTTGTGGAATTCCTTTTGTTTACCCTTGTCCCCCCCACTCTTCTGCTGTGGACCCTGCCTACCTTTGGCTGAGTCTCCCATGTGACCCTTGATGACCCTGGTGCTAACCCAGAGGTCCACCTCCTCCGCAAGCTTCCTAGGGTTAGTCAGCTTGCAATCAATCAGGTGCTGGCGCAGATCTGGAAAACAATTATCAGGCAAGTGCTCCCATGCAATCAAATCAAAGAGACCTTGAAAATCATTAACCTTGCTGCCCTTTACCCAACTATCCAATGCTCTCCAAAATAAAGAAAGTAACATATTCCATCCAGGTACTGTTCTCTAACTTCTTGCACTTCCTGAACCTCTGTCTATAGAGTTCAGGAGTCAAACCATACCTAGACATTAATGCATCCTTCATGTGGCTGTATCAATTGTGGACTTCAGAAGGCAAGTCTAACAGTGTGTCCCGCCCCTCACTAAGTAACCTTCCCCACAACTCAGGTCCCCAATCTCTCTCAGGGACCCGGTAGGAAGACATGGCTACCTCAGAGACTTTGAACCACTGACCAATATCATAACTTTTATAAAACTCTTTCACCACATCTTTGGGAATACACACCCTAGCTTCCACAGGCCCTGACGCTGATGGTACGCTGCCACCAGAGAGAGTATACTCTGAACTCTTGGTTTTAAACTCCAACTCCCTCAAAACCTTTTCATGATCAAACTGTAATTTATTTTCCTCTATGTCTAATCTCTTATTTTCTATCTCCAGTTGCCTATTCACCTTGAACTTGGTCATCTCCATTTCATGCTTCCTGGATCTCTCTCTGTCCTCCAGCTCCTCTGGAGACAGACTCCTGCTAGAAGCACTTCTACATATGGGGGAAGGTACCTTCCTTCCTCCTGAGCTCAATGGCCCTGCCTGCTGTACATCAACATTGTCTTACTCTTCCTCAATTTCAGGAGTTTTCCTTGCTTCTATCCAGGCCTTTAGCGCCTTGTAGAAATAGAAAAATCAAAAAGGAATCTACCAAAAAGTATGTGGTTGCGTTATGGTCTGCACTCACTAAGTAGTGTTGACCGTTCCCTGTACATAAGTCACAAATGCAAGTCCAGAATCCTCACAGCTGACCACAAATGATAGATTTGAGGGTCTCTAGTTGGCACGAGTAGGTACTTGTGACAAATAGGGACCCATGCCTCTAGTCAGGATAAGGGGATTACACTCCTAAATAACCCCTGCTCACCCCCTTGTTCAGCGATGCGACTGCAACAGCTTCAGCTGCAACACTCTTCTTCCAAGTTTGCGTGAAGCTTCCGCACGATACGACAACTACAGCAGCAACATCCTTGTTCAGAAATGCGACGGCGGCGCACTTCTCGGGGGATGCTAGCCGCTTTTGTCGATGCGGTGCAATACGACAGTTCCAGCGGCGATACCCTTGTTCAGAAGTGCTACGGCAGAAACAGTGACGGTGACACGCTTCTTCCTCATTGTGAAACTCTTCTGTCGATGCGGTGCAATACGACAGCTCCAGCCGCAACACACTTGTTCAGAAGTGCGACAGTAGCGACGGCGACACGCTTCCTCTTCGTTGCGAGACGCTTCTCTCGCTGCAGTGCAGTGCGACACCTCCAGTGGCAACACCCTTGTTCAGAAGTGCGACGGCAGCAGCAGCGACGGCGACACACTTCTTCAGTCACACTTCCAGCTCCTTGCGACACGCAGTCCCTCAGAAGGCCCAAAACAGCAGCAGGCACTTCCAAAAGAATTCTGGGGAGCTGGGGGTTGAAGTCTGTTGTCCCTGAGACTTCAGCAGGAGGCAAGCTCTATTCCAAGTGCTTGGAGATCCTTCACAAGTTGAAAGCAAAGTACACAAAGTTCTTTCTCCTCTCGTTTGCAGTAATGCAACCACTGCAGGCCAATCCCCTAAGCAGCATTTCAGTTTAGGAATAGTCTCTCCTCAGTTTCTGCAGGTTCCTCTCCTCAGCAGAGGTTTCTTCTTGTGACCAAATATCATGGGATCAGGGTCCCAATATTTATACCCCAAAATCCTTTGTTATCTGAGGGGAGTGGGGCCTTTGCCCAGCCCAAACCAGTTCTGAAGCACCCTGTTCACCAGACTTCTCCTTTCCTTTCACAGTGCAGGGCAGAAACATCAGACGCCTCACAGGAGGTGGAGCCAGCAATGTGGAAGGCAAGTACAGCCCTGGAGCACTTTGTTGACAGGATTCCTTCTCATCTTTCAGTGTGCAGGGCAGAGACATCAGCCGCACCCCAGGAGGTGGAGCCAGCAGTGTGGAAGGCAGGCACAGCCCTATTCAAGGTTTAGGTGCTACTCCTCCCTCCTATCTAGATGCAGATCTCTCTATTCACCACTGCACTGACTCATCCTGTCTCTTGGAATCCCCCAGCCCTGTCACTCACAAACTCCAGACAAGGAATACACAACCTAGCAGAGACAGGCTTGAAAGGTTAGACAAGAAAAGACCTACTTTCTAAAGGTGGTATTTTCAAACACAGAATGTTAAAATCAACTTCACTAAAATATGTATTTTATCATTCTGAGTTCAGGCATACTAAACTCGAATTTCTACCATGTTCTCTGAGACAGTTAGGATTATAGAATTTAATAATTCTAACAGCCCATTCTGGCCTATGGAGAACATGTAGCCTTGCAATAGTGACAAATGAAAATGGCTGTAATTCACTATTAGGACATGACACACACATCAGGGCTTGTCCTACCTTATATGTATAATGCACCCTGCCCTTGGGCCTCCCATAGGGGTGTCTGATATGATGAAAAGGGAAGGTTTAGGGACTGGCAAGTGGGTGCACTTGCCCAGTCAGTGTGATAGTACCAGACTGCACACAGGCTCTGCAATGGCAGACCTTAGACACATTTTACAAGGCTGTTCTGTGGGTGGCACAACCAGTGCTGCAAGCCCACCAGCAGCATTTGGATTTACAAGCCCTGGGCACACTAAGTGCACTGAACTAGGGTCTGACAAGTAAACCAAATAGCCAAACATGGAACCACTGATTAATACATCAATTTACAATAGGGAGCACTCACACTGTGGCACTGGACAGCAGTGGCGCAGTGCCCAAATCTCCTAACACCAGCAAAAATACATAAGGCAACAGCAAAAATGGAAGGGAGACACACGCCAATGGTGCCAGGTCTAACAGGTCTGTTGGCTAGGAAGTGCTCCACTGCTTTGATTCCATCATTGTTCCTTATGCAGGTATAAAGAGAAGATACATCAAGTGCTATAAGCTGATAACCATCTTGTCATTTAATCTTGTTGATTTTCCTTATAAAATCACAAGCGTCCTGCACGTATGATTTAAGGTACTTTACATGTTCTTGTAAAAAGTGAATCAATGTAAATGGACATATTCTCAAGTGGCCCATCGCAAGCCAAAATGATGGGCCTCCCTGGTGGCTTATTTATTGATTTGTGGACAAAATAGATTATTGGAATTGTGGGGTTCTCCCTTTTCAGGTATTTATATTCTTTTAGATTCAGAAGACCCAGACACTTCCATGCTAGTAATTTTTTGAAGAAAGTGTCTTGTGCATTTTTGAACTTCTGCATGGAACTTTTGCGATAGCAGTCGGTGACACTTAGCTGTTTTGCTGCCTCTTCCATATAATCTTTAAGGGGCCATAGTACTACGTTGCCCCCTTTGTGTGCATTTCTCACAACATCCTGCTTCTCCTTATTTAATGTATCCATCAGTTGTTGATACTTTCTTTCATGAATTGTGATTTTACGTTTGGTCTGATTGGCTTCCATGTGTAGTTTTTTATTTCCGCCGCCACATGTTCACTAAACAGATCTAAAGAGTCACGTGGCATGATGGGTATGAATTATTTTTTTTTTTAAATCTGGTCCTAGGTTTAATACATGTTGCATATATTGGAGACAACAGATCTTGTGTAGTTATTTCTGAGTGTTCTCCTTGGGCCGGACTTGGGGTATCTGCCATTACAGCTTCATCTCCCAGATTATAAAGATCCTTTAGAACGCCCAGATCTGATACTGGTAGATTCTGCTTGTCTCCACTAGTCAATATTAGGTCTTGGGTGTCCATTTCATCATTAAACCCCTCAGGTTTGAGCTGTAGTTTATGGAATGTTTTGAGTTTTAACTTACTGATAAACTTGTAAATCTCTGCTCGTGTGTTTGTGTAATCGAAGTTAGTTTCTGGGCAGTATGACAATCCCAGCGCTAGCATCTGTTGTTCTGCTACATCCAGATTTATTTCCGTCAAATTAATGATAGTATTGTCTGTATTGGTTGTTGGAGGGGAAATGGAAGATGTTTCTATTTGCGTTTCCATTGTACCTGTCCTCTCACTGGTTTCTGATTGGAACCGCTGCCGCCTGATGTCTGTCCTTCATTTTTTACCGGTTTAGTAGTTGAGAGTTTCTCTTCGACTTCTCAAGTAGTCTAATTCTTCTCCCAACTATGGTTTTGTTGCTCCCAAATTCAGTCTACCCCTTGCCATTTCTGCCTCTGATTCACTCTCCAAGGCCGAGCTAAGGTCTGACGCTGATGTTGAAGTCGCCCCACCTTTTTCCTCATTTTGTTCTTGTGTGAACCTTGTATTTTTTGCCGTCATGTTTCTGAAAGAATCACATTTTCTGGCGAACATAAAAATGTGTCCGTTAGAGTAATCGTCTTTATCTCTTTTGAATTTGTATATCTTCCGTTGTTTTATCTTCTCTTCTTCTTTGTTAAGTTTTGTCATCATATCCTCCTGGAATTTCTTCCTCTGTTGTGGCTCCCCCTGTAGTTCGATTTCCTTGTTGAGGGCATCTATTTTAGCTTGGCACACAATGCGATCTACCCCCGCCTACTTCACCAAAATTTGGACTAGCCTGCAGGAGGAGTCGAGGTTGCACTCTCCCATTATCCGAGGATTGGGCTTGTCATAGCTGGGGGCCAACATGATCCGCAGACCCCTTGGTATCCTGCCAACGTCCAGGTACTTCTGGAGGGATTTTGCCTCCCACCATTTAACTGTTTCCTGGCAAATGTATTTTTCCAGGATACAGTAGTTTTCTTTCAGGCTTTTAACTCCAGTTGTCATTTCAATGGCACTGTATTCGTTAAGCTGCTGTGGAGTATTGTCCGAAAACATTTCCTCTGCTGCCGACTCGTGGTCTCTGAGCGCTGCGGCAGACATGGTTATTGCTATTGTGATATCTATATGTTGTTGGGCTCTCACCCCTAATTGCTATCTTTAAAGCAGAGAAAGACTTTAGCGTGCACCCTCCCCACCTGTTATATTTATTACGCTATTTCCTCGCCCGTTTCCGAACAATTTTTGGCCCCCGGAATCCGGCTCTAGCGTCCGGCCTTCAGACTCTGTCCGTAACCTGGGAGTCATGCTGAACCATGGGCTCAGTATGGACACCCATGTTCAGAAAACATCGGCCCGTTGTTTCTCCATCCTTCGCTCACTCAGGAAGGTTCTGCCCCTGCTACCATCTCATGCCCGCGCCCAGGTGGTTAGATGTACCATCCTGAGCAGGTTGGACTATTGTAATGCCCTCCTGCTCGGGTCCCCTGAGTATCTACTGGACAGACTCCAAAGGGTTCAATCTGCGGCGGCTAAATTGGCGTTGGGGCTGCCTAGGAGATCTCATGGTCCATCTGCCCTTGCAAAACTACATTGGCTTCCTCTTAGACAGAGGATTCAATTTAAAGCCCTTTGCATTGTGTTTAGGGCTCTTCACGGATGCGGCCCAGTCCCCCTCAGGTCCAAGTTTGTCTGGTACACCCCTTCCAGACACCTTCGCTCATCGGATGCTAAACTGGTAGTTGTTCCCAGATTTAAGAAGTTCAGAGCTGGTGGCAGATCCTTTCAGGTGACTGCATCCAGACTCTGGAACACTCTCCCCATCGAGATTAGGGCCACTAATGAACTTATGCAGTTTAGGAAAAAGGTAAAAACTTGGCTTTTCCCTGGCTAGCCTTCGCTCCCCAGGCATACTTCGCTGCCTTCTGTAGTCTGGATTCTATTAGCGCCAGGATGCCTGCAACGGTGACAGTCGCGCTCTATAAATTCTTAAAATAAATAAATAATAAAATAAATATTGCGAGTACCTTATGTTGCTGTCAGATGTTTCCAGTGGTGGTCTCTAATGTGGCTGGGCTCGTCCAGGCTTGCCGTCGTGTCCGAGATCTGCTCCTGCTGTTTTTCACCTTCCAACTGCTTGTCACGTTCTTCTGCGTGTACACAGGGGGCTGCCGTGGATTCCTGACTCGGAACTCTTTGCTTGCACTTCCGGGCTCAAGAGATGGGTCAGCGCTGCCTGGATTAGCTACGCCGGTTATCTGATATCCCCAGAAGAAATGACCGCCAACCATGGAGCCAACTTGAGGAGAGGGGGTCCACAAATCCGGAGGTGGCTAATCTGGTAAATATTTCAAAAACTTGTCCGACGTTTTCATTTGTGCGAAAAGACCAGAGCAGACCCAATTATCGTGATGATTATTTTTATTTTGCAATCACCATGTCACCATTATGCGTTTTGGCCGTCCAACGGCCTTGATCACATGTTAGCGCCTGGGGGCGGAGATTCCCTTTTTAAAGTGCCTGTGCAGTGTTTAGAAGCAATGGACATAGAAAACATACATCACTGTTTTCTTAATATATGCCTAAGTGCATTTGTCACAGATATAATATCTATATTCATTACAGTACTAGGATAAAACAATATTAATTTCAATAATATATATATATATATATATATATATATATATATATATATATATTTATAATATGCAAAAAAGAAGGAGAGAACTCTGGGTAGTTCTCAAGTTTTGGTGGAAAGCATAGGACTAGCACAGTGCTGTCCTTGCCAAGCTGTAAAATGACAAAAGCCAGTTATCACTCAAGGCACAGTATTACAGCTTTGAATTGGTAAAATACCAAAGCAACCCCTGACACAGTGTTTCGCTCTAGTTAGAGATCTTCAGAGAGGTATAGCTTTGTCAGCAAGGGGATGGGTACAGCCTGCAGACTACCCTTTGAACTTCAGTAAGGGCTGAGTACAATCCCCGGAGTCCATCCTGCCCAGGAGAAGAACACCCTCCCTCCCATCCAAGACCTTTTTGTACCCAGTCCGGAATGAATGCATATCACACCACAGGAGGGCATTTAACAGTCATGTGCTACTGGGTACGGGACACTGGCAGAAAGGAACCTGTTGTTTAGACAGAAAAATGCCAATGTTCCAAAAGTGTCATTTCGATATTAGAAACTTAGAATTCGACTGTATCATTCAAGAGGATTTTAAATTACAATTCAAATGAGTAGAAGAAGTATTTCTCTATCTGCTCCCAAACTAAACGTATCACTTATTAACTCTAATAAGGTAATCCCGTTTTATTCTATGAGAGTTCTAGCTTGTTTAGCGTAAAACGACTGGTGGGGTTTTTCACTGCTAGGACATGTAAACTTTGGTACACATGTCCTATATTTCAAAGACCTTGCACCCTACCTTATGAGCCTTTAGGGCCTACCTTAGGGGTGACATACTAGCATTAAAAATTAAATTTAGGCCTGACAAAATGTGTATTTTGCCCAGATGAAATAGCAGTTTAAAACTGAACTACAGGCAGCAGTGGCAGGCCTGAGACATGTTTTACAGTGCTGCTTTAGTGGGAGGCACGAGTGCTTCAGCCCACTTGTGGTATTTAATATACAGGCCCTGAGTACATGTAGTACCATTTACTAGTGACTTAAAAGTAGATTGAATAACCCAATCAGGTGTATACGAATTTTACCATGTTTGGAAAGGAGGGTACAAGCACTCCACCACTCATTACCTCGAGTAAAGTGTGCATAATTGTAATGCCAACAAAGACAGGTTCAGTGAAAAATAGGATAGTGAAGGCAAACATCTGGGGGGCTACCACCCAAAAAATGGCCATGTTCAAAAGTCAGGCTCTATTTACTAACTGTTCAACGGCAGCCTTGCATTCCACCTACACATATTTTGGGGGTGTCCCTAATTTATCTTTAATTTCCAGGTAACATTCCTCAGAACAAGAAGCTTGACATGTACATATTCTCACCAAAATGTACTGTTCAACCGCCCTTATAACATGAGGGGAGTATATCTGTCTGTGGCTGCGTGTGAAATCATGCCACATCCCAGCATGCTCTACAATCATCTCCCAGTTAAATAATGTGAACTACCACCGTGCTTTCACTCCTTGTCAGAGGTGCCTTGGTGTATGAAAGGAACGTAAATCACTTGCATGGAATGCTGCTTGTGTGCAGGATTCCCAAAAACAGGCCACCAAGAAGCTGCAGTAGTCAGGGACTCAAATGTTCTTTTGGGGAGCATTTGTATTAAATCTGCGCACTTCAACATCTCATAAGCTCCAAAACATGTAAATGTGGTAACATTACACAACCAAAAGTACTTTAGGGTTTGAATGTTTGATTTCATTTTATACAAAGAAAACATTACATTATTAAATATATGTATGTCGATTTTGTAAAAAAGTTTTGAAAAAAGACAACTACTACTGATGTGTTTGGAGACTACTTACCTCATATATATGCCGTAAATAGTATGAGACTATGTAGGACAGAAGTGTTTGACTGTTATCCTACAAAAAGAGGACAAATATCAGCAAGAAGTTTCAGAACACATGCATGCAATTTTACTATCGGCTTCCAATTTATTACATTCATGTGACATTAATTGTGAGCGAAATGATAATGTTCATTTAGATGCACTCACAGTTTGTGTTACATACAAAACACTGATTAACATGAAAATACCACAACAATCAGTGATGATTAACACTTGACTGTAATCAATATGTGCTGGTATTCTAACATTTTGGGACCTCTGGCTCATCCAACAGGTTTGTGGTTAGCTTTAAAAACTGCAAAGTATCATATGGGATTCAACATGATCTTTCTTGCACTCCCTATGCAGCTGTCTTATCTCCCAATTATTTTGTATCTTATTAGACATTTTATATAGTGTAACTGCACGTGGATTAATTAGTTTACAATTGTGTCTTGTGTAAAAAGAATATACTTTCTGAATGTATTACACTAACAATGTCTTAATAATAATGTAGGGCCAGTGCTAGAGTAGGTGGGACCCATCAGCACTCATTTTTGGAGACCAGGACTTACGTTTCTTTATCGAACTATGACTCAAGAGCAGGAGAAAACAAGCATTTGCACTGCAATTGGTCTCGCCTTTGGGACCTTATATATATTTACCTATGCAGCAGATTATTGTGGGTACAGCAACATTTACTGTTCTAATGTGCACGAAGCAGGGAAAGGGAGCATTTTCACAGGCTGTCACTGGGTGTCTCTTGCGACCTCTTTTGGCCTCATAAGGTACTGCACCCCTTTTCACAAATATAGCAGTGCGAGCAAAGACATGATACTGCTCATTAGCTGTGTGTTTCACTGTTGCTTGCCAGCAACTCTGCAGCAATGAGCACCTCTGATATACGCCTTCAGTGTCTCAAACTCTCAGAGAGAATGAGGTTGAAGAGCCTCACCTCACATGACTGATTCCTGACGCAAGGTGTGCATAATTTGGGGTGTGAGAGAACTCTTTCGGAGACAGCACTGACCTGCTGCGACATAAATCTGCGTATATGGTTTCTGCAGTTATGATAAATATCCCTTTCAGGCATTATCCCCTGTGTGCTGCCTCAAAGAAGAGGCCAGTTACTATTTGATGTCATTACTCATTCCCTTGTTGTTTTTATAGAAAGGACAGTTTCTTTGATCACCCTTTAGGGTGTCCCATCCGAGCCCCTTCCACAAACCCCTTTCCTTTAGCATCAGTGATCTCCAAACCAGGGAAACACACTTACCCAATTATACCTACATGAATGGGGACCTTGTTAAAAAAAACTCTGCTTGAGGCCCTTACATTTCGTTATCCTACACCTCTCGGGGTGCTTAACACTTGCATGAGCCAAACACCACTACAGGGATGGTTAGAAGTGGTTCGAACCATGGCTAGATACAAACATCAGCTACACAAGCAGTGCAAAAAATGATCTGTAAACAGTGGGGCAGATATAAAAGCTCCTTGCGACACATTTACACCGCTGTTGCATCACTTCTGTGACGCAGCGGCGGCATAAACCATGCACTATGTTGCACCATATTTACAACGTGACGCATCTAGGTAGATGCCTCACGTTGTAAAGCCCTGCGCAACATTAAACCTGCATCAGGTTTAATGTATGCAGGGTGGGTGTTCCATCGGAAATAGCCTCGGAAAAGTGAAGCAGTGAAATCTACAAAATTTTACTGAGTCACTTTTCCGACGCCGCTGCGCCAAACCCTGTGCCTGCTTGTAGCAGGTGTAAGGCATGACGCAGCATATTAGGTATGGGCAGCCCCTGAGCATTGCTGGAGTTGCGTTGTGCTTGCGATACAACTCCAGCAACGGGCCGCCCTTGCACCAGCAGATGCGTCACACATCTGTTTATCCTTGTGCCACAATGCGCCACATTGTAAATGTGGCTCAGCTGTGGTGGCGCAAAGGTAAACTTGCGTGACGCATCTTACCTGGTGCATCCCTGCTGATATGCTGGGATGAGCCAGTCCTTGTAAATCTACCCCAGTGTGTATAACAACACAAAAATAAAAACTGGTGAAAAAATTTAAATTATGTCAGCACTGCTAAACCAACACATTCTTCGTCAACATAGTGCTATAGAATATCATTGACCCCAATTACACACTTAGGAGCCTCTTTTTAGCAATACTCATTACTGAATTTCTCAAAATACTGAAGATGTCCTTATTAAATGAGTGATGGGTTTCTTCTTATGACCATGGGGTGATTTTTTTGCTGGTTTTCTGCTGCCGTCTGCTCTCTGTTCCAAGAGACGCTGCCAACAAAACCCTGAGGTAACCTTGGAGGGTTAAGGCTCCCAGGGCAACGCCACTTTGCCAACCTGCCTTGCCACATTCTGGGGTGGACTTCAACCCCCAGAGTGCAATACCTACATCTGCAGCTGCTGCAAGCGAGGGGGAGGCGTGGCCATCGCGCATAAAGCGCTGCCTCTCGCGGCGCGGGATGCACGCGGGACGATGCCTGGACGAAGCCCAGACCAGGGGCGGACCCATCTGAGCCCATTAGAGACTGGTGGAGAATGGGCTGGGCCACGGTTTGACATTTTGCTATATTTGTTTTATATTATTTTTTCTATTCTTTTTGTTCCTCGTTGGCTCTATTAGCCACATACTAGGCACTACCATCTTGCCTATCCTGGGGCAAACAGGGCGAATGGATTAATAGAGACTTGGTAACTGTCCATGATTTATTGTTAACAACCATTGAATGGGGGGTGGGATGAATAAGCGAAAATCTTTAACAGGGCAGTGGGTGGTGGGGACTTTGGATGCCTTCCTTTTGAGGGCAGAATCAGCCTGATGCATTAAATCGCTCTTACGGAGCGTAGATTATCACTTGAGCTGTTACCCGGGGTATCCCAAACACAAAATCAAGTCCCAGAGTTATCAAACCACACTGCAGTAGGAATATCCAACACTCCCACCCTCGATGGGACCCCCTTGCCAACACCGCCCCTAGAGAGAGACGCATTGTTGATCCCTCTGTCTGTGTCATCAGACTCACAGGGCTTATTACACCCAAAAATAGCTACTAAACCAAATGTCCAGACGAGGGGCCAAAAAATGAAGACCTGTCAGTGCAAAGGATCAGCCCCTCCAACTAAAAAAAGGAGAGGGCAGGGGAAGACCATACATAGAACATCGCTCCCTCGGCATAAAACCACAGGGGTGGAAATGGAAAATGTAACTGTGGCCTTATCACAGGAGACCCCTAAGTTCACAGTTGATACTCCTGTAAATGGGGGGCTAATTATCACTAACCAAGCAGAATTCTAGGAAAAATTAGAGGGGCCGTATTAGCCCTAATTAGACCTGTACTAAAGCTGTCCACCATTGAAGAAAGGCTACTGGGGCTAGAAGGGGCAGTTCAACATTCCCACATGCCCTCGCAAATCCCCGACCAGAATAGGGGTGGGGCGGGAGTGACAAGCACCAGAGGAGAGCCTTTGGATAATAACTCTCAGGGTGTATCTGGTTTGCGTTCTTCAGCTTATATGCATATGCCAGACACCTGGTCCATATCTAATCCAATAGTTAATCTTCATGGGGGCGTAGAAAACCGGTCCCTAGCAGTCGGCCCCCCGTCAGTCCCACCAAGCACCCTTAGTCAATGGCAGTTGCGATAACAGAGGGGAAGCATGTCTTGCTCGTGCCCATGCACAGGCCAAACAGGTAAGCTTGGCCCGGGAGTCAGCGGGTTGAATGGTGGAAGACAGAATGGTAGTAACATATCAGAGCCGAGGTTCATACATCTCCCCCCAGAGCCACTCCCTATACTATTGTTTTAACCAACGTACCCACACTTCCAAATGGAGAATTTGAACATTGGTCCTCCTTGAAAAATAAGGCGCTCCACGCATTGTCTAATAAGTCAGGTTACACTAATGATCCGTTCACTGAATTTAAAATGGTCCGTCGGATTCCCTGGATTGGTCGCTCTCCCAAAACAGTAGCCGGGGACTGCGTAGGGATCACATTTAGGTCCCCGGGTTTGGTTAGAAGCATTTTGGAAGTGGCCAGCTACCATCCGGTCAGTAAAAGGGGTATAAGTGTGGTGCCCTTAGGTTTTTTCTATCAACCCACCTCTGTTCCACAACAGACCCTTGTATCCAGCAACATCTGTAATTCTGCGTAGTTATGCTATTCCAACTTTTAATTTTTACGACCCAATTTACAGTTTAGATGGGGTTGATTGATTGGCGCTGCACTTTGAGACCTTAAGCAGCAGGGGAGCGCAAAGAGATACCAGCACCGTGCACCCTACCCTGCAAATAGGTTTATTCCTGAGTGAGGTTCCAGTCGGGGCTTTATTCCCGGAGAGTATTAGAGGAACATGTAAGCAGGAAGAGTAACCACGGGGTTTCAGCAGTCTCTTTGGAGCAACTTGAGCCCTAATTTGGACCCCCACATGGTTGTGAGATCGACCCCTACCAAACCTCAATTCTTAATTGATCCCAATACAACTTCTGTGGCATCCTAAAATATTTTTGGCTTAAGAACCAAGCTACAAAATGCAGTTTGAGAAGCCTTTATTGAGAACATGGATATTTTATGCCTGCAGGAGACATGGGCAATAGAACATATCCATATAAATGGATATAAGACATACCACAACCAGGCAGTCAAGGGTTTGGGAGGGAGACCCAAGGATGGTATTTCTACTTACATTTCAAAAAGTCTACCCTGAAGTAGTTCCATGAGGGGGGCACTTTTTACCAGCTAGTAGAACTAACCTTCAACGTAAAGTATTGTATTTTCTTGATTATTGTATATAATAATGCCACCCAAAATTAGCTATAGCTAGTGTTTAAGACTATTATGGAGGCTGTCACTAAAATATATAACGGGAAAGTCAACGATACGTTGATTCTGTTGTTGGGTGATTTTAACTGTGGTCTATGCAGTCATATGGATGTAAGCTTGGGCGGCCTGCTTAATGAAGCAGACAATAGTATTCACTTTAATCACTTGAAGATGGGGAACCTATTTAACAAGCTCATTTTTAAATTGGATCTTGGATTAGCCAATGAATTATTAACTAAACCATCTAGCATGCCCCCCACCTTCAATGGAAGAGGATACGCTACCACCATTGACTTCATTTAGACCTCACGCTCTCACTCGCATTTGGCTTCATCCTTTGATGTGGGTGAGGTAACCCTAGGTGATCGGTTCCCCCTCCTTTTAAAACTTAAACTATCTCCCTTCAGCTTTAATAAGACAGAGAAACCTATTTGAATGATGGGCGATGTAGTATTAAGCAAAACCAATGGCTATTCATTAAAGTGGGATAAAGTGGATGCAGACTTGTTAATTGAAAAAGTTATAAGCAAATGTAAGCTCATGCTGGACACCTGCCTGAGCGAGGCTGCCCCTGATGAGGTCATTGTGAACTTCTTTATAGATATCACGAGGGAGGTTACAAATTTTCTGATGATACAATTTAGTAATAAGGTGAAATCCTGTGTCTGGTTTAATGCTAAATGTACAAGGGCATATGCCAACCTGAAAAAGGCATTGCATACACAACCCAGATCACTGTCCAAAATAAGACAAGCAGGAATAGATTATAAAGGGGTAATAAAATATAGGAAACGAACCCTGCAAAATGAAGCCTGGGATTCTTTACACAGCGACGCACAGCAGAAAGATAACATCGTTTTCTGGAAGGTTCTGAGGACCCCCTTCCTTTCTTCTTGCAATGGCCACTCTGTGGAAACAGTTATCATTGAAGAAAATTGGACTACCCATTTCTCAAAGCTGTATAATGAGCAGGAGAATCCTACAGGGTACTCCATTGTTGGTAATACCAACATTGCTGAACAAACCGACTTAGAAATTACCTTGGAGGGAGTGATAAGGGCTTTAGCACAAGGTTTGGGCGGTAAAGACCGTGGACCCGATGGGGACCTGGTCGATATGTTTAAACATAATGTTTCCTTGATGGGGGCCTATATTAATCCAGGCTATCAATGCTAGTATAAAATCAACCCTTCCCCAGACCTGGGCACAATCTATAATAATTTCAATTTATAAAAAGGGAGATCGTGAAGATCCAGGGTGTTATATACCCATTTCCCTCCTGGATTCCACTGTTAAAGTGGTAGGGAGAGTCATCCTTGATCCTCTTTCTGAGTGGGCAGAGGACAGACAGATACTATCCAATCTCCAATATGGATTTCGCGATGGTCTTGGTACCATTGAGCAGTCCCTCAACCTCTCATTATTGATAGGCAAGTACACAAGAGCAAAAAAAGGTAGCTTATACTTGGCCTTGGTCGACCTCACCGCAGCGTTCGACTTAGTCAAACTTCATAGGCTGTGGGAGGTCCTTGAAATGATTGGGGTTGACCCAAAGATTATTACGTTCTTAAGGCGGCTGTATAGCTGAGCTTCCTTAAATGTCCGGTTAGGCAAGAAGGGTGAATGCACTCAAGCATTCCCAGTTAGGAGAGGGGTCAGACAAGGTTGTGTCTTGGCCCCTTTTCTTTTTAATCTTTATATTAACGGCCTTGAAGACACACTCCTTCTCCAGGGTAAAGATTATCCCCAGGTAGAGGGTCGCCCTATCCCCGCATTATTGTATGCGGATGATGCAGTATTGATGGCAAGTACCCAAAACGGCCTCCAATGTGCCCTGGATAGCTTTAGTATGTTTATTAGGGATCTAGGTCTCAAAACCAACATAGCCAAGACCTATGTCGTGAGATGTAGGCAAGGGACCTAGAGGACCTGTGAAATGTATATTGATGGAGAAAGGTTATCATCTAGAAAAAAAAATCCTACTTAGGTGTACTTTTTAACCAGCACGATGCATGGGTGGCAGCTGTATCTGCCTAAAAAATTTGCATTTTCTAGATCTACAACGGTATTGGTATTGTTTGCTAAAAATTAGGAAGAAAACCTCCCCCGGAATTGTTACTGTATATAAAGCAAAATGCGTGTCTATGGCAATTTACGGGGCCGGAGTTTGGGACTTCGCAGATTCCACCCCGTTACAAAGAGTTGAAAATATTTTCTTAATGCACATTCTCTCCGTACCACCTAGTACCTCTTCTTTCATTTGCCATGATGAGTTAGTGCAACAATACATTGCGAATCTTGTGAAAATTGAGCCCATATTATTGTGGCATAGAGTCTGGCGTAAGGACCAAACAAAGCTAAAGAGGGCAATTTTAAAAGATGTTTTGAAAATAGAGGGGGCACTCACAATCCCCTGGCTCAAGTTTGTTCACGATTTTATGTACGATCTGGGCCACCCAGAATATTTCCTAAACCATACAACTATGACGGATATTCCAAGAAAGACCATAAAGAAAGATGGTCTCCAGTTACTAGAAGCAAATAGATTGGTGGGGGAAATCTCAGAAAAAATTACAGTGATACATCACCTGCTAATACAAACCACTCTGGGGATGGAGCCATACTTATCATTTGTACCTGGTACTTTTGATAGATTTCTTTTAACAAGGTTTAGACTGGTAATCATACATAGACTCCTGTCCTTCCCAAAACTAAATGACTGGTCACGTGATTTAATTCTGTGCCCTTGCGACAAAATCTCTGACCAATCTACCATGCATTTAGTGTTGTTTTGCAAATTTGATTTGGAACAGAGGATAGTTTGGATCATTCCACATTTTCAAAAAACGTAGGGCTCAGACAGTGTCGCCAAGCTATGTTTGCACTCCAGCTATGAGAAAACGAACACATAGCCTGGAGAATAGCACAATTTTTAAAAGCGGTGTTTTATAACAGGAAAATAATTATTCTGGAATGCTAATGGCTGCAATTGGTTTCATTTTCCTTTTTAGTAAATGAATTGTGTTTTATAAACTTTTGTAAAGAACTTGTAATTCAATTTATATATAAATGCTCTGTGGTTTTATGTCTGTTTTAAATAGCAGCCGAATAAAGCTTTTTTTGAACTTGAACTTGAACTTATGCCCATCATAACAGGATCTCTGGGTCCATGAATCCCATACCATCACATGTAACTCATTCTATTCAACGGGATAAGGAGTCACAAATTCTTCCTAAAACGAACCAGTGCCCTAAGACCTTGCATCTAAAAACACACACCTTCTCCGAATCACTACTTCTGGTCCACAGTGGTTGTGGATATATTATTATTTAAGAACATTGCAAGTGAAGTATCAAACCCACTCCCTCTGTGGTTCCATCTAGCAATGTGCACGTTTATCAGAGCATTCCTCACATTTTAGGGATATTACCTCGAAATATATCAATCCAATAATTTCAGCTAATCGTTGTTTACTAATTCAGAAGTTGAAGGGTGTACCTTAATCCCTCTCACCACAATCACTATTATACAGAATTGTTGCAGATGAGCAGTGTTAAGGCTGATGGAAATGTAGTTATGTTTGCCAATGTACATCTACAATCAAATTAAAATACGAATAAATAACCATCTTAGCATTCAACATGGAGTGTGTACCTGAAGCATCAAATGCTGGAGACTTTCAAGGTAACCACCACAAGTAGCTTTAATTAATGAGCATATTTCAACATTTTTATTAACTTAATTTCATGCTCCAGATTATTAATTGTGTCAAATGCTGACCACACAAAGCACATACTTACTCCACTTTTCACGTCCTTTAATTTTGGAAGGATATCCAAAGTGAAACCATCTGCTTGGCCCCGTGTTCGGTTTCCCCCATTCATGTAATTACCAAAAGCAAGAATCAAGGCTAGAACTTGCCTAACTGCAGGTCCATTTCTCAAATTCTGTGAAAAATGAAAAAAGAGGTACTCAAGAAAAACGTTTAGTGTACAATACAATTGCATTCCCTGCTTTTTTTTAAATACTCACATTTCCACATATTTATTGTGTTTTCTTTTCAAGTCTCTTCAAGGTTTTTTGGCTTTTTTAATTCATCAAAAGTACAGTATTGAAAATCACAGAAAGATTCCTCAACACAGTATCTCACTCTACATTTTAAAGTTATTGCATAGCATAAACCTGAATTTCATACAATAACTTCTATTCGGGAAACATCGTTTACAACACACACGTTACAATGCGTGTCATTACAACAAATGTTTTACGACGCAAAATCCATTACAACGCATGTCATTACATCACATAATCCATTACAATGCATTTCCCAAAGTAACGCCGTTGCGGAGTTAGAATAGTAATTGCATTTTAATGGATATGCGTTGTATTGACATGTTTTGTAACGACATGCGTTGTAATGGATTTTGCAATGTAGAAAATGTGATGTAAAGACATGCGCTGTAACGTGTGCATTGCAAAGTGTCATATTTCTTCTCTTCATGCTTTTACTCTGTAAAGAACTTGATAAAGGTGAACATACCAAAATTAGCAAATGGTGTTTGGTAGTACAGCTCAATAGAAAATATTTATCACAGGACAGTTATTGTTTCATGTAGATTCAGTACTTTTGTAGTGCTTATTGCCTCAGAGTCTAGGAATATGACACTCAAACTTCACCGAGTTTCCAGAGAATGTTAGGTCTAGATCCCTTTGAGGCTGCAGTGCTAGATAGCAACTCACACTGCAGCAATACAATTCTGCAAAATCGCAAACAATTAGTAAGAAGCCTTGTTTAGAGTTTCAGTGGGCCACAGTGGGTGCCACTGTATTCTTGATAATATAATGAGCTTTTCAGAAAATCCCAAAAGGTAAACATGAAGAATTGTATACAAATTTCAGAGTGTAGCCAGTTCCATAGTATTGGGCAATTCTAAAGATTCACAGCCACCTTTAACCAAACAGGAAAGGATCTAACTTACAGAGTTGCTATCTGAATCCTTAAGTATTCTGTATGAAAATCTGTGAGTGCAGTGGAACAATATGATGGAATACTTTCTGTAAGTGATGTAGCGAATATCCTTATTTGCAATCTAAACGCATTTAACCGAAGAGTGTAAAACTGCAATGCTGAATAAACCACACACAAATAATGAAACAATTTATAGTGGGTAGTCATATTTAGGCATTAAAAGCACACAAACATAATGTGTTGACTTAAGTTAGCCTAACAACTGATGCCATCTTATATTTAGGTTTTCCACGTTAGGAATAAGAGGCCTGGTTTTCAAATTAAACTTTTTTTTTTTTGCACAAGATGTTTTTCTCTTTCCACTGCAGAAGATGTACTTCTCTAGAAACGTTCTGTTAGCTAGTGAATAGGCATATGTTATGCATAAGTCAACTGAGAGTGAGGTTCTCACTGGGAGGAGAGGTGATGGCAAGAAACATGATTCGTAGGAAGAACCGTCTGTACCACAAGATTTAATAAAAGTAACAAACCGAGGACAATATGCCATGGTGCATTGGGAAGACGTGAGAAATGAAGGAGTTTACCTTCTCCCAGAGTTTGCTGGAAACTGATTGGTTGGTGGGAACGGATAATGTAAGATTGGTTGCTATTGATGTTTGTTAGAAAAATATTAGTGTGTGTTCCTTAGATTAGTAAGAGAGAACCAATCAGAGCCCTTCCAGAGATGCTCCATTTTTTCAGGGAGCTTCGCTTTCGCACTCAGAGATTAGGTATGGAGGGCTTGCTGCAGAACATAGTAAGCAGACCTTAGAGATACCTGCTGACTTTCAGCTGAGACTACTTTCCAGCTTTTGCTAATTTCCATCACTTGTTTTTTAAGGCTTCATCCTAATAATTTTTATTCTCTCATCTGAACCCTTCATTTGGGTTTCTAAAACTGACACATCACCTTGCCTCTTGAAGAAATTTCCCTTGATGCCTAAAGCCTCATTAATTTAGATAAAGGGTTGCTGCATTTCTGTATTCTATTTTGTATTCTATCTTGTTTGAAATATCGAATAATGTAGTATTTAAATCTGTTATAATGGTGACTAAACTTAATACTTGCCAAATTATTAAAATTAATTTGGATTAATTTGTTACTAGCACTCTTTAAACTCACTCCAAATCTATTTATTGAGTCTTGTAAAGCTCCAATTGGACCTGACAGTTTATGGTGTTGGATGAAAATTATTGCTTCTTATCATCTCTCCTTTTTGACCAACAAAGGTCCATAGGACCAATGGTGGGGGTTATTTAATGATTATACTCAACAACTGAGAGACAAGAATTCCAGAATAAGGATTTTGAGTGCTCAAGGCACTAACTACTGAACAATGGAGATATGCGAGAATATGATGTGGTATTTTGTTTTGAACAGCAGTACGCAATACTCCATGAAATGCAGAGCTTCGTACTGCAAAATACTAACAAAATTGATTATTTGCCAAAATGTCCCTAAGTAACATATGGACTAACTTTTTTGGATTAAAGAACCATACAGCTTTATCCTTTTAACAACGTTTAACATGTTCAATGTGTTTAGAATATGAGCTGTTTAATTATTTATTTTGTTTACTGTAGTTCTAAAGGGCTACTAACTGCCCCATTAAGTGACCTGAGAGCATTGAGGTGGGAGCTTGTGGGTGAGCGGAATAAGACAATGTATAGGACTGAATAAGGCCCAACCGAAAAAGCTGTCTAATATCCCATTGTAGGATTAACACTGATGGCAAAACCTCAGAGCTATCCTGTCTACCTCATGAAATTTCATTATAGCCTATGGCATTTATAATAAAGTGTATGCAATATCCATCATATTGTGATGGAATAATCCGTCCACCAAACTCTAAATAATGCCCTTAGTTATGAGTAAGTCTGGCCCTTTAGAAAAGTCCATTCTTAAGAATATGGCTGGTAGGAATTGTGTATATCGGCCAATCACTACTTATGGTCAAGCCTCTACCCAAATGCCAGAATGAAGATGTGTATCTTCAGGGATCTCCTGCATTTTATGCAGTCATTTTCAAGCTTCAGGTTAGTAGGTAAGTAGCTCCATGGGCAGGAGCCCTGGTGATAAAGTTACAGGCCTCCAAATCGTTTGTATTTGAATCAATACCTTAATTTAGGTGACCTGAGGTTTGGATGGTATGACACAAAAAGGCTGGAGATGTATTTCGGAGTTTGGTCATGTAGAGCCTTGTGAACAATTCCAAAAGTTTTCAAGAAGGTCCTTTATTTAACCGGGAGCCTGTGAAAAGATATGGGAGCAGGAGTAATATGATAACGGCACCTCAGACCCAGAGCCATGCGAGAAGCCTTCATCTTTTCTCATTGAAGATTGGTGAGGTATGGTTTGAGAGGGCCTGTGCAGAGACCATTACAGCAATCCTGTATCATGGCAATTTTGTGGGAGAAGTGTAAATATGGCAAAATTCCTTTCAAGTGCAATAGGTGGGAAAAGGGTGACTTGCAAACTGCATTTATCTTTGAAGAGAATGTGAGATCGCTGTTGAAGATCACTCCAAGATTACTGGCTTGGTTCAGCAGAGTTTGGGATGACACCAAAGCCTTTGGCCAGGGGAGGGAGACAGAGAATGGGCTTACTGAACTAAACGGCAAGCTTTCAGTTTTTTTATCCCCTAGGCACAGTAAGTTCTACTGCATCCAACATTGGATTCTGGAATGGCAATGTGAAAGTTTAGTTAAATTGACAGACGCTTCATTAATCTTTAGGAGGAGCTGGGCATCATCCACATCAGGTATGGGATCATATAGGAAGCCAGGATGGATGTCAGGGGTGATATGTAGACATCAAGTAGGATAGGAGACAAGGCAGAGCTTTGTGGTACATCACAACAGATGCTGACTGTTTATGATAGGAATGGGTCCATATCAACTTTATGGACTCAGTTGTGTTGGAATGGAGTGATCCATACCAGCGTTCAACTGTTAATGTCCACTGTGGTGCACAGTCTTTAAAAGACACCTCTGAACATCCCAGCTCTCTCTGGCCACCGGCCCTCATATCAACAAGACCATAACGGGAGGAAAGTCCTTCTCCTACCTCGCAGCCAAAGCCTGGAACACTCTCATACTCCACCTCCGGCAATCTCCCACATTGCCCCAGTTCAGGAAGGACCTCAAAACCTGGATCTTCAGATGACCCCAGCACTCAATGGAGCCACAGCCCCTCGACCCCAGCACCCTGAGACCCTCACAGGTGAGTAGTTGTGCTTTACCAACCCTGATTGGTTTACGTATTTTTCTATGGTGTCTAATGTGCAGAGACATTGAGCAGTATCAACACACAATGATAAGCTTGAGCAAGGGTCCTGCATAGATTACCCTTTATGTTTAGTTGGTTTGTTTCAATACTGATTTGGGGCCTAAATCCAGATTGAAGTTCACTGAGGAGGACATTGGTCATCAGATGGTGGGAAATTTTGTCAGAGCTAAAGTCGCTATTACCTTGGCAGCACTGCTATGGCCCAAGAAAGGTCTATATAATGGTTATGATACCAGAATCCACACTTTATTTCTAGGAATGGGTGTAATTATGGCATGTTTAAGTGCCTGGGGATTTCCTCTCTGGCTGGGGAGTAGCTTTTGTGTGTGTAATCTAGATTAATGAATTTCTGGTAGAATTTACACCAGTGCTCAGGGGTCTACCATCTTGTGCTTACAGTTGCATGAGAATCAGTAGAAAATGCATGCAACTATGTTATTTTAAAGTTACCTCCATTTCAAGGACAGTATTTATTTCCTTCTAGAGATGCAATATTCTTACAAGTAACACATAGTTACAACTTGCTAATTTGTTCTCAACTACTTCACAATCATAGAAAGTCTATAAAATCATACGCTAATGATATCTGCTAGAAGAAAAGCTTTAAATGATAAAATCAGTTATCCTCTGTGATCAATCCAGTGCAGACACAGAGGCATGTCCCGATAAATCCAACATGGAAGATGCTCTGCTCCGGCTAGGAACTGAACATTGCTCTCTAGCACTGGAAAATAGAAAAAATTATGTGGCGGAATAGATCTAAATCTTATATTGGAAGGACACTTAAATTAATCCTTCACCAGGAATATATATCCAAAAGATTGCGGGTGGAATATCAGGGCGAACCCCTTTATTTTGAATAGCATTGCGCTCCAGCAGCACAGTTCGAGACCAGAAGTTCTCTGCCGTCAACTAATGATTAAGTGGGTGGGGCCAGTAAAGAGAGAGAGACACCAAACACGGAGAGACGAAATAAGAGGCTGACTGGAGAAGACAGAAAAACCCAAGAGGAGGAAGAAGAGACCAACGTATTGCCAGAGGAGATGGAGACGTTGGGACTGCCAAAGTGTACACCACAAGAAGAGGAAGACCCCGCCGCAGGAGACAGCTCAGGGAGCAACGTGCCAGAGTCCAGTGCTCCAACGAGGGAATCAGAGGCTGAGACTCCCCTTCCCAAGGCCCCGGAGGGTCATGGGTTCGGGTAAGTGCCTAGCATTCAATTCTTTTCTTTTAAGGGCTGGCGGGTGGGTTTACGGGCCACCTCACCCTGACCCACCGATATCCCCTGCTCTCAGACACCGCACGGTGATAGGGCATAGTGAAAGGAGCACTATTCCCCAATGGGTACCATTAGTACAGCAGCCTGACCCTATCTTTTGCTTATTTCATGTTCCCTTCCGAGGACACAAGCCCCAACACTGAAGAGGAAACCAGAGACGGCAAAGGACTAGTACAACCACAACTTTTCTCTGCTATTTCTTTGTTTTCTTTTGGCTCCTTGTTTTGGGTTCAAGACAATCCTTGCACTCCCTGCTCGCAGTATAGACTGCATTAAGAACTGTATAATCAAACCCATTGGCTGTAAAACCATCTCCCAAGGGGTATTGGGAGTTTAAAAGAACGGAAAGAGGTTTAATTTAACGTCCTTACTCAGAAAACAGAAGGCTCAAGAGTCCTATATCATACAGTAAGGGAGGGGTTTGGGGCATCTAGCGTGGCCACACGATTACATCCTCCTAAAAATAAACCACCATTCCATCAGAAACCAAAGCCGTTACAACAGTATCCACTTCATGTGAGCCTGGAAGTTCCTACAGGCTGTTTGGTCATCACTTAATGTAGGTTTTCTAAAAAAAACAATGTTGTAATACATTTGTAGTTCAACACAACCTTTCAAATGCGCATTCCATACATAAACAGAAAGTGTGTTTTCAGAATGCTAGTTAATGAAACCAAACATATCACGAAACAGTCACTCAGCTCTCCTGTCATGGTTACCACTATCACTTTAGTGGAAACTTAACACGTTGAGCATTTCACAGGAGGACTGGAACTATTGGGGGCCATATATTGAGAGCATAGGGCTGCCGCTGGGCCCTCAAAAAGTCTCTCCAACTGGCTGAAGTTTATTATAGAAGACACAGAGGTGGTCAGAGAAAGACAGAGGGAGGGGGGAGAAAAAAGGAAGGGAACAATAGCTGAAGGGAGGGATAGATGACTAGAGCTGTCTCGAACATTTTTACCAGGGCTGCCTTTGGTTCCTAGTCCTGCTCTGACCGCTAAGGTTTGCTATTTAAAACTTATGAGCATCATTATTAATAAAAGTGTACTTTAATGGGCCACAAAAGTAACCAGTTACTACTTCTCATTGTCTTCAAAATGTAAAATATTGTCAGATTTGAGGTGTAATATTATTCAATAGGATATTTGCGATTATTCTTCATTTTATCTGCTTTGACTCCCTTCGGAAGGACCACTTCAAAAAGGGGTACACCAGTACATGCAACAAAGGATAATATATTTCGCCTGTACAGCTTAAACATAGGTATAAAAGTATGTAAAAACTGCTAAAGTGCAAAAGCCTTACCTCACACACTTTTTTAATCAATTCAAGTTTGCGATTGATAGAGGGAATATTTTCTGAAAATGTTGCCCGCAAAAGGATACAGAAGACACGTTCGGAGAAGTTTGGAATAAGGGAAAGTTCATACAGGAACCTAGTGGGTATAAAGACAGTTATTTCAGTTATTATTTTAAATACTGCCATAACATTCCACATTCTTTTTCGCTGACAATATGTATGTTATTCTGGTAAATGATTGTTGGGTATTTTCACCAACCACAAAATAAGGATACACTCTCACAAAAAGGAGACATTATTGTTCTCATATTGTTCTCATATCTGAAGGAATATAGGGGGTGATTAGGGGGCGATTAGGATGTCACCGCGGTGCTGGCTGTGCGGAAAAATGCATTTTCCGCCCGTAAGCAGCGGAACTCATGTCTGCCATATTAGTATGGCCAAAAATAGGCCAATTACAGAACCCATGAATTCACAACGATATTTTCAAATGGATCATTGAAATTCTGCAGTGTGTATTATATGGCAAATCCTCCAGTGGCAGGAATACACTTTTCTGAATGTTTAGAGCTTGACAGGGCAACACATTATCTGCATATTTTCTAAGTTATTGCTAAGTATTTGCTAAGTATAACATTTTCTGTTCGCTTTTTGTTTTAATGCAATAGGCAGTAAACTTAGCCGTGGACAATGTACGTCACCTCAACGTGCAAGCACTATAGGCACCATTCTAACTATTAGCTTCCATAAAATAGTAGAAGTAATGCATTAAAATGAAAACTAATAGTACCCCAACTAACAGATACCTCACTTTGTAATATCACAGGATGATAAATTGATAAACGTGTTCCCCTTCATTTGACCTACAATTCACAATGCCCAGTCTTTCTTGCCAGGTCTATTCAATTGCTCCTATAATATTCTCCCTACCCTTTCTCACAAAGACCTATCTATCCTTCCCTGCATGCTTATTTTGCCTTACCATTGAAGTGATTTCTGTCTCCCTTGTAACCTAGCAATATCTTAACAATAGCAAAGCTCTGTGGTGTGTCAGAGGGAGTCCCTACAGTAAACCTCAATGAACAAAAAACTATTTGATAAAAAAAAACATGTGTCTATCCACTCCGTGATCTACAAAGCCTTCTTAGTGCCTTAGGCATCCACTTCTGAACTCTATGACGTGCAACTAGTCGGAGACATGATTATAAGCAGCGACAACTGACCATTTCGTCATTATGAGGAATAACGTGGGAACATTGTCAGCTAATTGTTGCATCTGTTGTGCGCTCAGCTAGGAAATTTAAAATATATAAAATGGCAAGTGCTATATGCACAGTTTAATATTTGTATGTGGTTCATTAAAGGTACTACAAATGTGATGCAACATGCCAGTTCTAGTTTTTTTTTAAAATAACTTGAACTAGGTATGGTGTTAAGTGCTGAATGTGCAAAGGTATTTTGCCGTATCAAAGCCTGTGTTTCACAAAAGTACAGGGTTTGTGCCCACAAAGTCAATTTTTACTATTTACTTAAGCCAAATTACAGGGTTTGTGGCCACAAAGTACCTTTTTACTCTTTACTAAAGCCCTTCAACATATCGGAGTCTTTGTCATTCAGAAAAGATGGATTATGATCTGTCTATTTTACAAATTAGAGGGAACTATCTGTGATTAAGAGAGGAATGTATCACAATTTTTAG
Organism: Lissotriton vulgaris; assembly: GCF_964263255.1. Taxonomy (NCBI): domain Eukaryota; kingdom Metazoa; phylum Chordata; class Amphibia; order Caudata; family Salamandridae; genus Lissotriton; species Lissotriton vulgaris. Next base: position 1,334,040,174 of record NC_141694.1, read on the forward strand.
ATGATAGTGCGAAAAAATCCTTTGTTTCCCCAACCTCTACTAAAAGAAGTTGCTAAGCCTCCTTGATTTCGTATTAACATTGCTTAATATTCTTACTTAGGTATACAGTCAAAATATCGAGTAAAAAATATATAATTGCAGTAATATCGAATTAAAAATATAGAATGGACACATTATCGAATGGACAGAATATAGACAACAAAAATTTAGAATTTGAGGTAAGTTAATATTGATTTTTTAATAATATCGAATTTTTTGTGTTTTTAAGTCAGTATATGAGTGAAAAGTGTATATTTATTTTATAATTTATTTTAAGTAATTAATTTGATGGTATTTAATTTTTGCGTAGTATAAGTCTGTAGCGGGTTGTGGGTTTATAGGGGAATAAGGTGGGAAGTAATTTAATTATAATTAATTACATATTTTAATTTATTTGTTGGTATTTATTTTAAATTAATTGTTAATTAATTTTTAATTGGTCATTAATTAAAATATAATTGGTAACTACTTTTTAATAATTGATTAATTGATAATTATGTTAATTGTATTAATTTATTTTCTTTTGCGGGTTGTGGGTTTATAGGGAACAGGGTGGGAAGTAATTTAATTCAAATTAATTATTTTTTAAAATGTATTTATTGGTATTTATTTGGAATTCATTTTTTGTTATTTTTTAATTGTTAATTAATTAATTGTTAATTGGTAAATAATTTGTATTAATAGGTAATTATTTTTAATAATTACTTTTTATTTGTATTTTTAATGGATTCATTATTATATTCGATTAAATTGTTAATTATTTTTAATTAATTTGAAATTGGTATTAATATTTAATTTATTTTTATTCATATATAAAGTATTTACTTTCCCTACTGTTGCACTCTCTGGAATGGGAATAGTAATTTTTACCCTCCCGCTATCCAACGCTTTCCCTACTGTTGCACTCTCTGGAGTTGGAATAGTAATTTTTACCCCTACGCTATTCAACGCTTTCCCTACTGTTGCACTCTCTGGAGTGGGAATAGTAATTTTTACCCCTACGCTATCCAACGCTTTCCCTACTGTTGCACTTACTGGAGTGGGAATAGTAATTTTTACCCCTACGCTATCCAACGCTTTCCCTACTGTTGCACTCACTGGAGTGGGAATAGTAATTTTTACCCCTACGCTATCCAACGCTTTCCCTAATGTTGCACTCTCTGGAGTGGGAATAGTAATTTTTACTCCTACGCTATCCATCTTGGGAGTAAGGGGGCATCTGTGCCATCCGACAACCAGGGGTTCTGGCGTCTGGCGTCTGGCATCGGACAGGCGCGGACGGGCGCAGACTGGTGCAGACTGGCGCAGACGGGCTTTCGGGCCAGCGGCGCGCCCGCTGCGTGCGTCCGCTACATGGGAGTGCTGGAATGCCGGCTATGAGGGCACAGGTCCCGCCTCTACCGGAAGTGCAACACCTTCGGGGGCCGGACACAGGTCTGTTCAGGCCCTCCACACAACCGGCACAGGCTGTGGTGGAACAGGGCTCAGACCGGAAATGAGGCGAGCAGGTAGGGACCAAGTTTAAAATGCAATTTTTTAAATAGATACTGGCTTTAAGAAGTATATTTCGGTGCAGGTTTCACAAATACAATCGCCGCACTGCCGCTCGCTAGCGCCTTACTGATCTTGCGCGTCCGTTGCGCGGGAGTGCTGGCATGCCGGCTATGAGGGCGCAGGTCCCGCCTCTACCGGATGTGCGGCACCCTCGGAGGGCCGGGCACAGGTCTGTTCATGCCCTCCACACAACCGGCACAGGCCGTGGTGGAACAGGGCTCAGACAGGAAATGAGGGGAGCAGGTAGGGACCAAGTTAAAATGCAATTTTTAAAATATATACAGGCTTTAAGAATTATATTTTGGTGCAGGTTTCACAAATACAATCGCCGTACTACCGCTCGCTAGCGCCTTACTGATCTGGCGCGTCCGCTGCACGGGACTGCTGGCATGCTGGCTATGAGGGCACAGGTCCCGCCTCTACCCACGCTATCCAACGCTTTCCCTACTGTTGCACTCTCTGGAGTGGGAATAGTAATTTTTACCCTCCCGCTATCCAACGCATTCCCTACTGTTGTACTCACTGGAGTAGTAATAGTAATTTTTACCCCTACGCTATCCAACGCTTTCCCTACTGTTGCACTCACTGGAGTGGGAATAGTAATTTTTACCCCTACGCTATCCAAGGCTTTCCCTACTGTAGAACTCACTGGAGTGGGAAGAGTAATTTTTACCCTCCCGCTGTCCAACGCTTTCCCTACTGTTGCACTCACTGGAGTGGGAATAGTACTTTTTACCCTCTTGCTATCCAATGCTTTCCCTACTGTTGCACTCTCTGGAGTGGGAATAGTAATTTTTATCCCTACGCTATCCACTGTAAAAATATTGTATATTTTTTATTAATATTATGTTCATATATATATATATGTATTAAAAAATGAAATTGTATTTTTTTTAACTTACATTAATTATGTATTAATTTTAAGGTTATTTAAGTATTTTAAGTATGTTTAAGTTAATTATATTTATTATTTCATTAATTTTCAATTACTTTTAAGACATAAAAAAATCGATATTTTGACTAACTATATTTTTTACAACAATATTTTTGATTCGATATTTTTGTACTTACCTGTTTGGAGATAGGGATTCGATATTTTTGCATTCTATAGTTTTTCCTCGATATTTTGGTAAGTCTATATTTGTGTCATCGATATTATTTCAATGATCCCCTAACTTAGTGATATGTACATGATAATATATTGAAATAACATTGTACCCTCCTTTTGTTATATGCTTTGTTTAACATGAACCATACTTTCTTTGCCTCTAAATATGCATATCTTCCAAAGTGCTTTTCGTTTCAATTAAAAAGTAACTATGTATCATCAATTTCCTTTATTTACTTTGTTCTTTCTTTAATTGATTATCTGTACGAAGTATTGTTGATTAATTCTTATTCTTAAATAAACGTATTTTTTAACTTAAAAAGAGAGGAATTTATCAATGGTTTGTGACCTCAATTGCAGTTTTTAAAGTACTCATTAGATACCGACACAACAAAGGGGGTGGTATCTGATTCCTAGATTGGAAGATGTCCCTAGGGGATTCATGATGGTATCCTTGGAGGGAGCAAGTAGGGGACCAACACCTGCTCTCCCCACTGTCTTCCCAAACAGGAATCCTTTTCTTGAAAGCCGCGCTGGTCCCTTTAATGGATATAGGATGATTTATAGCAAAATGTTTCACATTTGGGAATATAAACACAGGGACTACAGTCTACTGTCCATTCCAGACCTACCCCATTTTCAGCCAATCACAGGGGGTCACAAACTGCGACCTCCCTAATTGATATTCATTAGGCAGGTCAACTTGCCATCCCTTGCAACTGTACAATGTTTTATGTGATTTATTAGTACACAGTTTGATTCACAAACTGCATTGCCATTCGCAAACCAGTCGGTGTGCAACTTGCACATCCCTGGCGTGTGAATAGGAATAGTACATCCGGCATCTAAACCCTTATCCCAATTTTTTTCAGTTGTATGCTTCTTGCATCTACTGCATACAGAAACATTTGTTTGCGTGCTACTGAATTCTGTGTTTTTTTCACAGAAATCATATTGCTGATTTTAATCTATTTCTTAATCCCTTATTTATATGATTCGAATTTTTAAATGCATCCCTCTCACAGGTGCCTTTTTAGTTCTGGCCTGAAGAGAACTTTCTCTGTCTGCCAGCCTCTTATAATCAACAAAATGACTACATAATAATAATACCTACATATTTTCATAACCTACATATTGAAGCAGTTTCGGGTCAGCCCCCTTTAGTCATTGCTATTTTGAAATGGTATTCACACCCGGATCCACCAATGGACAAAATACATGGAGCGAGGGAATGAGTTGTCCCTCTTCAGTCACTAGCTTTGTTGCTGGTGTCGTTGACATTTGGAGTGGCCGTAGCGTTTTACCGAGTGTTTCCCTGGTGGTCTGCCAGGGTGGGGGTCGGTTTTGTACCCCTGGGTGGCCGTTTTTTGTTACAAGGGGCCGGTTTACAGCATAGCTGCAATATCGGTCCTTAGTAACAAAAAGCAGCGATGAGGCGGGAGTGGCGCACTAGCAAACCCCCCCTCCTCCCAGAGGACGGCCGATTTGTTTGCCAGGGCCGGGTTCGGTTGCTAGTCCTGCTGTGCATTTGGATCTGTAGTGTGAGTGACCATATTTTGATGATTTAATTTAATTCCGTTTCATATTGTCTATGGAAGAGGCATGTACTAAGAGAGAAAATGGCCCACTTTGCAGACACTACACCGGCCACAGCTCAAGCTGTAGGTACATTGTAGTGTAGACCCAGCGCAAGCAGGGGACCCGCTTTGAGAAGCAATATGCTGCTCGGCCAGAGTGACATCTGAAATGCTCTCCGTCACTTCACCGAAATTGTGTCTATCGTCTTATTTATAAGATCCATGCATGAGCGGGATGCGGTTAAACCCCATCAGTACCACTCCAACCTGATGCTTAGGGGGAGCATGGGAATATTTCCCAGCCCTACTCACCAACTTGCAGGGTCGGATTGGGATCACAATTCAGCCCGGGCACTGATGAAAAAAGTGGCCCACATTCAAGAGGCGTGGCCCATATTTAAGGGGCGTGGCCCACATTCAAGGGGCGTGCCCTTTCATGAAACACCATTTGCACAGACAAGGAATGAAAGTGGGAGGATACTGTTCTTGCACACGACACAGGGCCAAGGTGACAATGGCCTACATGCTGAGCAACTAAAAAAAATAGCAAGGCCCCTTTTTGTCACAAAATTATTCCAGCCCTCCAGCACAGGAGCACCTGAAAAGCAGCAAAGCCCCTGCTATTACTAACCTACTCAGCCCTTCCCAGACCTTCAGCTCAGGAGCACATGAACAGAGGTAAGGCCCCTGCAATTAGTAGATTAATCAACCCTCCAGGCCTTGGGAAAATGTCCTGGCAGGGGAGCACAAAACACAGCTTTCTGGGTCATCCAAGGTAGCCAGGTAGCCAGGGGGGGAGGCTGAGGTGAAGCGGGTGCATGGGAAGTGCCTTCCCAGTGTGTTCCTGCAGTTTGAGTATTTACCATTTACAGTAGTATTCCCCTTGTACCTGTGTATGGTACCCTTTTGTAACTTGCACAAGTCACTTTTCTCTTGTAACACACTGTTTGCTACCTCTCACTTTTTGTTCGCTTTAGATGCTTGCACAAGTGCCACCATTGCCTACGTAACGTTTGTTCTTGTGCTGGAGTGTCTGCCATTAATTGCAGTATTATACCTCTACTTGTATTTTGTTTGCTTTTGTGACCTGCACACATATCTCTTTTTCCTCCTGTAATGTATCGTTTGCTCCTCTTGTATTTTGGTTGCTCACTATTGTCACTTTTGATTCATGTAACTTAACGTTTGCTTTTGTAATTTGTCCACTTATAATTTTCTCCTCATAAATTATTGCTGTTCCTAATGTGAAGCCCTCTGACACCTTCGGGTAAAGTCTGCGCTATATAAAATCGCATAAATAAATAAATAAAACAAAAAAATTCTAAACATCACCAGGCCCCCACAGCAAGACCCATTCTTCCTCGCCCACTATGCCCTGAATGTGAAGGGCTGTGGGCGAGGTGTTAAGACTAACACCGTTTCTGGGCTGCATGGGCCCCAGGGGGGCCGAGGCGCAAATGGCTCAAAGGCCTGAGAAACACCTGGCCCCCAGGGAGGCCGATTATTGCAAACAATCACCCCTCCCCAGCCCAGCCTCAGCTTGATTGCTTGGCAGGGCAGGGGTGAAGGAGAGCTCACAGCTTACAATCGCTGTCTGGCCGCACAGCGAGGCTGCTTTCATTTTCTCAGTCTCTGTCTCTGTGCACTCTGTGGGCCGATTTTTTTTCTCCCCTTTCCTAGTCCACTCTCTGTGGACTGGGACAGGGGAGAAAAAAAACAGCCCACAGAGGGCACTGAGGCACCGGTCCTTCGGCCCATTCCCGAATGCCCGCCCCTGCCAACTTGTCAGCTGCGCTCGGACTCGGAGTTGGGCATCTCCTAGCATCGCTCTGCACCACACCTGCTTTTCATGCTTCATGCATATCTGTTGCCCCCGTGGACAGCCCACCTTTACGCTCCTAATATGACCACTACACCTTGCCTTCCTAAACTAACATGCACACGTATTCCAGTGTTTACACATTATGCCAGACCAGCTACACAAGGCTGCGTCCATTCTGCATGTGCTCATAGTTGAGCTTAGTGAAGAATCACATGATAAGGTTTCATGCAATAATGACTTTGGTGGCCAGGGCTCGGCATACACGGTTTCCAACTCGTCAGCCATCATACTTAATTTTGGTTGGGCAACACCTCAACCTTATCATGCAAACGTTCCATTGGCAACTCCAGCATGGTGCGTATAATCCAGAAATGATATGAGGCAAAAAACAAGCTGAGATCTGCTTCCGTTTCAATGACCCCCAATCAATTTATAGATGAACCACCCTCTTCTCTGCCAGCCACACCATCTGCACCTGTACTTTCTACCAATTTCAGGCTCCATCCACTTCTTCAGGCTGCTGAGACTTTAGTGATTGCCTCGGTCTAGAGCAGAGACAGACATGGCATCGCACAGGCGTTATTGGTTTTCTACTGTCAGAGATGTAGAAAATGTCCACTTGGTGCGTCCTTTATGTAAAACTTAAAGAGTCACTGGCTTTAAATTAATCTTGTCATGCGTGTTTATTAATGATTCCAGCAAGAAGAAGAGTTTTGTGTGGATGTTTCCTCATCAAGAGTAGCTTTGCATATTCAAACAATCTCTGCCCTGATTTTGAGATTTTGGAAATTGCTGTGCTTTGCTCTTTGGCATTTTACCATGGAGGCTTTATCAAGTGCCTCGGTTCTCAACACTAAAGCTTCACTCTTTAAGGGGGGTCGGACTGGGACAAAAAAGTGGGATGGGCAGCAAAAACAAAAGTGGCCCCAATTAGAGAACCACGTAGCTAAAAAAAGTAGGCCACTTTTGCAAATCAGGCCAATTTCGAGCCTGTAAAGACACGCTGTGTGGGAATTTTGCAAGTTATGGGGGGCCGCATGCATTTGTGTTTGCTGCAGGCAATGTTTGTGGTAATATCAGGGAAATGAACAGTAAAAAGCGGGCCACCTGCAATAAAATCGGCCCACAAACTGATAAAAAAACTGTTCACACATCTATCACACTAGCCCATCGGGCACTGCCTAATAGACTGATCGCAGGCCAGTTGGACCCTGCGTTTACAAAAAATAAACTTGATAGTGGCAACAATGCCTCTAGTGTAGCTGGTGTTAACCCTCCACCACTAGATTTCCCACGTAGACCTCCTGCCCCGCGTGCGCTTGAAGAGCGTTTCTATCATCACATGTAGGGCCTTCACTATATTAATGGACTCACGCCATTAGCGGTACCAACCACTCCTCCTTAATGACTAGGGTCTTGGCACGTGTCCCTAGCAGATGTTAAATCAGAAGGGCCAACCGTGGTCCCCACCGTTTTCTAATCGCCCGTTATTAAGTTGCACTGATCAGATGAAGTTAACATTTCACTAACAAAGATGGAGGGCCAGGGGGCATATTATCAAGGGGGTTTATCTCCGGTTTTTTGGCTTTAAAAGCCAAGAAAGCGGAGATAAAATTATCTCCCTATTACCTAGCTGTCGCTAACACCAGTTAGCGACAGCTAGTAGGAGATAGCGACCATCTTGGGCCTGCCTTGCATGTCAGTGAAATTTATCACTAATGACATGCAAAGTGGGCGTGCCAAGATGTTAGCGACAGGAAACAGTCACTAACATCGCTATCTCCTATTACCATCTTTTGGAGATATTCACGCTAAGCGTGATTATCTCCAAAAGCTAACACCTGCCCCTGAGCAGTTCTTAGCCATGTTATCCAATGGTAGGTGGATAGCATGGCTAAGAGCATTAGCTCGGTAATGCATGAATATAGCGCATTTTTCAGCGATATTCATGCATTTCGGCCGATTTTTATCGCTTAGGAGATAAACCTTGATAATAGCAAGGTTCCTAAGCGATAAAAATCGCCGCAGCTCGGCGATAAAAATATTGCCGCTAAGCCAACATAGCGATAATTATCGCTAGTTGTTGGTAATATGCCCCCAGGTCCTTTTAATAATTTATGGATGAATCTTTCTTTTTAAGCCACTGTGATGATACGAATGGACTAAATGGACACCCTTAGGTGGATACCCAGAGAGAAAAAAAATAAAAAAACGAAATAAATGTTTTAAAGCTAAGATGCAGCTCCAAGACAAAATGTGTTTCTCTTGCACTACGTGTAAATATTTTAGTAATATCGATACAGGTTTAAAAAAAAAATGTTATTTTATTTTATATTTTTTTTAAATCTTTGATAAATGTTTACTATTGTAATGATTTTTATCATTCAAACAATAAAGTTCTACTATTGGCTATTGATAAAAAAAACTGTTCACACATCTATCACACTATCCCATCCGGCACTGCCTAATAGCCCGATCGCAGGCCAGTCGGACCCTCCGTTTACAAAAAATACACTTGATAGTGGCCACAATGCCTCTAGTGTAGCTGGTGTTACCCCTCCACCACCAGATTTCCCACGTAGACAAGGGTGTCCATGGCCAGCGGATTACACTGTGATTCTTCAGATATGCTTCACATGTCGGTATTCTAGGCACCTGTACAGTGAAGCCAGGGGGGATAAATGGCAAGCCAGGTAGTTGCACCTCGAATAGAAATGAGGGAAACTCATTTTAAGGAACCAAATATGCGTTTTAATATTGATAAAGCTACGCAGTTACAAATTCTGACTAAAAGTAACAGTGCACTGATCCATTAGCTGTAGTTACTAAAAAAATCATGTTTTAACTAAACCAGGTACTCTAGCGTTCACACGAAAGTCATTGAAGTCTGCTCTCATGATCTTACGTCTGTCTGCATTTGTTAGTATTATTTTTATAACATCAGTGTATTGTTCAGGATCTTGTCCAAAAAGACTGAACATTTGTTTTTTTTGTTTTTTTGGGGGGAGGGGGGGGGGATTAGACCCCAGTAGTTTGAATGTGCCTTGCTTGAGACTGATGGCTGACTTTTTTTGTGTGAGCAGCATTGCCAATTAGTCTACCTTATGAATGAAATTGCCTTTGTGTTACTGAAGGGTGTAGACACTCAAAAGGTCTTCATCTTGGACTCATGCATCCATTTATCAATACGCTCACTCATCCTTCCATCCATCCTCTGACACAACCCAATAAAACAGACACAATCTCAACGACATATGCAAGATAAATTAAAAGAATACAAGTAGTGAAAAAGAAAACATTCTTCTTCGAAACATGGGCATATGTTTGCAATAACAAAACCAAACATAACAGCAAATGTCTGTCTTGCAAAGGTTTTGTAACTAGTCGATCACTGTTTTAAAGTTCAAGCATGATCTCCACATTAGGAATCAACGTGTTAGCCATCTTGAAATAGTAAAACAACGATACACTAGGGACAACAGCTTTCTATAATTATCTCCTGGCTTAGAAGAAGTGTCCATGTGGTATGTGGCACACTGCAAATGAAATTAGTGGAAATCAAGCAATTGTTAGCTCTGCTGGAGAGCTGTAGTATTCTCTTAAGAAACATTAAAGAAAAAGAGAAGCAAAGAAATGAAAGCGGAACTATAAAAAGAGAAAGTGCACATATTTTCAAATGGAGGTACATCCCTTTTTACTCATCCCAAGCGTCCCACTACTGCTGTGACGACCCTCTAAAAATATCTAAATCCTCACTCTTCTATAACTCCACTATCCTTTTCAATCAAAATAACAGACTAACATGTCCACTTATCAAATTTCATATGTTACTATACTAATTTATCACTAATCCTATATGGGATCCGAGTAGCATGCTACTCGCTGAAAAGAGTGATTCAACACCTCATTAAGGGTAGCCAGCACTATATAAATTCAACACATTTCCCCTCTTCTATCCCTCTACTATCCTCCTCAATTCAAATAACTGACTAATATCCACCACTCAAATTACTTTCATATTTCACTATACTAATTCACCACTAATCCATTACGGGTTCCGGAGTAGAGTGCTATTAGCCGAAGAAAGCGCTTCAACAACTCATTAGTCGTAGCAAGCACTATATAAATGCGACCATTTTACCCTCTTCTATCCATCCGCTATCATTCTCAATCCAAATAGCGGACTAATATCCACCACTCAAATTACTTTCATATTTTACTATACTAATTTACTACTAATCCTTTATGGGTTCTGGAGTAGCATGCTACTCGCAGAAAAAGTGCTTCAACACCGCATCAGGGGTAACAAGAGCAATATATATGCAAACCTCTGTTGCTCTTCTATCCCTCTGCTACCCTTCTCAATCCAAATAACCAACTAACATATCATCCAGCACTCAAATTACTTTCATATTTCATTACACTAATTCACAACTAATGCTTTATGGGTTCTGGAGCAGCGTGCTACTCGCCCAAAAAAAAACGCTTCAACACCCCATCAGGGGTAACAAGCACTATATAAATGCAAACCTTTTTCCCTCTTCTATTCCTCCGCTATCCTTCTGAATCCAAATAACTGACTAACCTATCCACCACTCAAATTACTTTTATATTTCACTATACTAATCAAACACTATTCCTTCTTGGGTTCCAGATTAGTGTGCTACTCGCTAAAAAAGCGCTTTGTCGCCTCGTTGGGGGTAGTAAGTGCTATATAAATGCAGTTACAATACAATACAATTACAATGATTGGTGCAGAGTGAGCCATTGGGCCATCAGATCAATGACAAAACAGAGTGGACTCACAGGCCTGTAGCTGTTTTCAATGGTTTATCACCAAAACAAACTGAGGCCTCCTGTACTGATAAAAAGCTTTCCCATAAAGCTCCTGTCAGGCAGACAGTCATAAAATTACATAGCATGTAAAATGACAGTTGGCAAAGCTAATACTATCTCTCCTATGGGAGCCTAGCAAGGATTTGGACAGTATAATTCTCCTATACCCACAGTTTGTCAAAGGGTGTAACCACACCAAAATGCTTGCCTACTATGGTAATTTGTATGATTCCATGTAACAAAATACCTATCTGTAGGTTTTAATCGAAAGTAATAACAATCTACCCTTATATGTATATTGACTTTGCTTTTGACAATAAATATATCAGGTCTACTGCCTTTATCTTAACTTTTAGATATAAACAAGCCTATAACCATTATCATTGGCTTGTCACAATAGGCAACTCAGATCTATCACGTTGGTTCATAAACCTGGCCACAAGGCAATCACCAGATATACTGTAATAAAATTACAAATATGTACAAAATACAGTTGTCAAAACAACATAAAATTCCTACTAATAGATCCTAAAAAAGATTCTCATAGTGCAAATCATCTATGCCCATGGATTGTTCTGGTGGGTCACCAGCACCAAACCCGAAGCTACAGTAATCTGTAAGATTCCATGTGATAACATGCCTGCCTACAGGTGTTAGCACTGTGTAATAATAATTCACCCCCTAAACGCTGTTTGCCTTTAACCCATAATTTCACAATAAGTAATTGATGCCTACTTGCTTTATCATAACTTTTCATTATAAACAGAGCACACTTAGATATCTGATATAACTTTTCCCAGTGAACTGATAAGTTCTTTAACCTTTACCAATAGATTGACACTATATAAAACCCTGGCCTACAGATGTGCGCAGAAGCTGGCAACCATCAGGCATACATTTATAAAATGATATATATGTACAAAATTAAATTTGGTAAAACAATATACTGCCCATCTCACTAGGGTCTAACAAGAATCATCACAGGAAAATTCTACTTCCAGGGTTTTCTCAGAGTGTGGGACCAACACCACAATCCTTGCCTATAATGATAATCTGTGAGATTACAGGTAACCTAATACATTTTTTTAGCCTGTTATATAATGTGCCAACAATCCACTCTTAGAGATCTACTAGCTTTACCATATGCTTTTCACAGTAAATAAGCCAATCCTACTTCCTTTGTAATACATTTTCATAATACACAGGCCAGAGCTATGGCATCAGGCATAATATTTCCCTGCAAATCAAGCTAGCCCATAGCTGTTATCCATGTAGCTAAATGACAGCTCTCCCCCCAGCTGTGCTGCTGCCAGATACAAACACCATAAATTATCTAGTTATCTAAGACACTTCAATAGCATTACAATGTAATGTGCGTGCCCCTGAAAATTTAAGTTAAGGCAACTGGATAAATAAACAAAACAATCATAGCTGTCAGGAAAGCCAGCATTTTTTTGTGAAAGGACATAACTTCTTGCCGCAACAAAACATGTACTCCTGACTCCCAACATGTTGGTGGAGCCAAAGTCCCTCTCCCGGTGGTTATCACATAATTGTCTGGGGACAGGGGCACTATCAAGTCAGATCACAATAAAACATGCACAACTACTATTGTATTGTGGGTTTATAGAGCACTAGCTATCCCTGATCAGGAGTTGAAATACTCGGTAGAGGGGTAGTATGGTACTCCATGGAGCCCACAGTTAATTTATTATGTTAGTCGTAAGTGTTGTAGTTAGTAGTATTTAAGGCAATATTATTAGAGTTGGTATACCATAGCTAGTTGCATGCAATTTCTAGTCTAGAGAAAAGTTATTTTTTGTTTTGTATGCAGATACCTTAGTTATGTATGGATTTGAATTTCTAATGGTCAGTCTGTGTCAGGAAAGGACAGGAAGTTTATTATTCTGCTGTTTGGGTGTCCTATTATGCAGTGTTACTGGAGGGCAAACATATTGTTAGCAAATACTGTTATATGTATTTTGAGTCATGCTTTTATAGGCTGAATTAGTGAGTCCAGTGATGAGTTCATTAGAATGTAGGGTCCTATTTAGAGTTGCAATACAAGTTAAGAGCTAACTGCATAACTTTATAGCACATATATACTAGGGCGCGCACATGGAAGTTGATAGAAGGTCAAATCCAGGTCTTCCTAACAAATTATTTCTGACTCCCGAATTCCCGACACTCCTGTCTATCAAATGTATCCACTATCGTGCCAGTATATTGAGCACAGTGCACAATTCTTTCAGGCCTCTTGCTATGCATATCTACCTTTACAATTATTAATCTTAAATCAATTGGAATTATCTCCATTTTTTGTGTCTGTAGGCTCATTGGACTTCAGCCAGTCTCATAGATGAGTCTGCAGAGCCCGATTGTATATAATAGTGTTAAGTCATCACTTGCTAATGCTGCTAATACTGGAGTAAGTGAGCAAAGAGAGGGTGCATGTGCTCCACACTTCAAGGTTTCAGGGAGGGTAGGGAAAGGGATTGTTTTGCTTAGCTTTGGTGTAAAGGGGTTATGCCTGGGATATTGTGGCCATCACAGAATGTCTGATGGCTTCCCCTTCATAATGCTGTCCCTGGTATATTGTAGGCTTCCTTTGCATATAGTGGTATTCCGGAATATTATGGGCGTATCTGAAATTATGACACTAATTGCCAAGGAGCAGGCATAATGCTGGTCATGTTGGCATTCTGCCTGCCAACCCTAATAGACACCCTCACAGGTTGTTGACTGCCTGCTCTAGTGTAAAAGTGACCCTGACATATTTTGGACATGTCTGACTTATTGTGTGTATGCCAGGCATCATGGATAATTAAATAACAGGGGGTGGTGATGGACAGAGTTTCTGAATTAAGCAGAATACTCTCACCCAGTCAAGAGATCAGGGCTTGATCCAACACCGTTTTTTAGCTCACTGCACCATCCCAGCTCAGAACCTGGCTATATGCAAATTAGTCTGTCCCTGGCCCAGTGCATCATGGGAACAGGGCAGACCAAACTACATCATGGATGGCATGTTTGATATAATGATGGCCAACAGAGGTAAAAATAAATTAGGGGCTCATTACGATGAGTAACGATCGCCACTGCCAAGCTGGCGGTGGCGACCATTACACCATTGTAACTTGAAATACCCCATTTCACGATGACGGTGGGTATTGCGGCGGAGGGAAAGTTTGTCTGCAGCTTTTCCGCCGGCCGGCAATCAATACGATTGCCTGCCGGGCGGATCAGGGGCTCTAATATGGTGGCAGTGCCTAGCAGTCACCGCCAGCCATATTAGGATGTTGATTGTTAAAGGTCTTTCCATGGCGGTGATGCCACCATGGAATGGCTGGCGGAGATTGGCTTTGGGGGCCTGTTGCTGTACCCCCTACATTATGCTGCACTAAGTGGCAGACACCGTGTGGTGCCTGCCATGTGGTGCAGTGAACTCTAGGCATTGAGATTTTGACATCGCGGTGGGTGCTGCTTACAGCAGCACCCGCTGCAATGTTAAAATGTGGAATGCGACCTCCAGGGTGGCAGTCGCATCCTAATTCAGGGTGCTGAAGCACCGCTTGTCTTGCGGCAGGTCCCAACACCGAGGGGATGGCGGGCAGATTCAGGACCACCCGCCATCCTAATATGCCCCTTAGTTTCTGAAAAGAAGATTCATATTCCATTTGAATATTCCCCCAGAAGTCACCCTCTTGCATCTCTCCTGTTTAGATGATAAGCGCAACCTATATAAAAACTGAATGTCGTGAACAAACCAATTGAAGCAACTGGCTATGAAAGCTGGGATAGTCAACAGTGAATTCATAAAACAAATACCAATGCAGAACGCAGGAAGTAACTTAGTGAATGCCTCAACCTACTCATGACATACCATCCACATTCCCCCCTGAACCAATATTATAAAAATATGTGATTTCATACCATTTCAAAAGTTTCATATTCTTCAAAAGATAAATGTGAAACCGTCACGTTCAATAATTACCAAATGACATCTTATCAGATATAGGTATCTCCCTTTTATACTGAGTACATTTAATATAAGATATTCTTACTGCTCTGGTTTATCTAGCGGCTTGACATTATCCTTCTCTTTGGACGTCTTTGCATGTTTTTGAAGCTTTTCCATTTCCTCTGCCTGAGCTCTCTGGAATACAAATTCAAAACAAAAAGCACCTCTTACTAAGCCTGAAAAACACTTGAGAGATAATACACATGGCATATAAATGTTAGTGAAGAAATAATAAATAAGAGTCTGAGGGAGGCAGATGACCTTTGAAAAAGTTATGAAATAAGGACATAAAATACTAGCAAGCATTATAGAGCCCCTGAGAATGTTTTGTTCTGCTTACAGTGGTGGCCTTTGCCCAATATTTACAGGTAGCACAACATGCAATGACATTAGCACACACCTCTGGGTTACAGTTGGTGTACAAAACGAAGAAAATAAAATGTTACTGTAGTAAGGCAATCCAGACTCGAGGTGGTTGTAGGATAAGTATTTATTAAAGTTAAAGTGACAACAGGTGAGGGCCAAGGGAAACGGTCTCATCTCCTCAGCAGCTCAACCTACAATGGTAAAACACTAGAACACAAGTGCACTCCACACTCTACATTCTTAACACGAGGCATGGAGAGAATACACATTAAAGAAATACACAACATAACACATCCCCCCCCCTTATACAATAGAAGGAAAGAAAGGTGAAGTGGAAGAGGAAAAAATAAAAGAAGGGAAAAACACAAAGTCAAAGGTAAAATCCTTAAGTAGGAACAACCAACTATACAACGAAGTCTTTAAGCCAACCGGGGGCAACTCTTGTTCTTTTGTCAGGCAAAACACTGACCTTATCTTGAGTACCAGATGTGCCCAGACTCGAGGAGGAAGATGCACTGGTTTCATGAGTGCAACCCACACCCACTCCCCCCTCAATATGCGGAGGAAGATTGGATAGTCTAGGCACATCAACAGAAACAAAATCATTACCAAGCTGAGATTGAACCTGACTATTTTCAAATTGATCCTCCACCCAATCAAAATTGTTGACACAGGAATCAGGAAGAATCTCAATAAAATTCTGATCAGGATTTAAAGCAATGTTCTTAAGATTCCACACTCTTCCGTCATCAAGTCTCACAGAATTCCTCAAAATCTCCGCGACTTTGCATGGTGGTTCAAAGCGACTTTCCCCCTTGGGTACCTTGAAAGGTTTCTTAACTCTTACCCAATCGCCAACCTTGACCAAGACCTCTTTGGTGTTGTGATGAGAGTCATAAAACTCTCTGCTCTTTTCATGATTAGACAGCAATTTATCCTTGACCTCAACAGGAGACCAAGAAGCTATTTTCCCATCAAAAAGCCATGCAGGATTAAATTTACATCTCGCTGTCCTGCCTCTCAACATGGTGAACGGGGAAGTGCCAGTGCTGTTTTGCACAGTGACTCTGTATGACCAGACAGCCTTTTGAACCTGTACTTTCCAGTCAAGTTTACTATGCACTGAGGCCTGAATGACACCCTTAATTACTCTGTTAAATCTTTCGACAGTGCCGTTCCCACTAGGGTTGTACAGTGCGGTAGTTTTGTGTTTGATACCACACTTGACAAAATACTCCTTAGCCTGCTTGGAAGTAAATTGGACACCATTGTCAGATAGCACACAAGCTGGCAACCCTTCCGTCATGAATATCTTATCAAGAAAATTAAGCACAGTGAGAGTGTCTACTTTGTCTACAAATTTTACAATAGGCCATTTTGAAAAAAGGTCAATGGCAACTAACCCATACTCTTTAGAATCCCCAATGGGTCCAATAATGTCAACTGCGATAGTGTCCCAAGGGAAGTCAGGAATTAGACCATCACTCATCTTGGGCTTAAGCGTTCTAAGGGTCTTGTCAGCGGACCCACAAACAGCACACTTCTTAACAAAAACCTCAGTTTCACCGTCAATACCTGGCCACCAAAACATTCCTTTGACGGTAGACTTGGTCCTCATAATACCAAAATGCCCCTCATGACAAAGTTGCAAAATTCTCTTCCTCAAGGATACGGGTGGGATAATCCTATCACCCCTAAAAAGTAAGTCACTTTCAGATGACAATTCCGTGCGGATTTGCCAAAAGGCGTCCAGTCCAGGAACACTCCTTTTTTTGGGCCAGCCCTTGCAGATATATTCTAAAACACTTTTTAAAACAGTATCCTTTTCTTGTTCAGCCATCCATTCAATTTTACCTATAGCAGGCTCACCACAGTCATGTACTAAAGCCACACAATACTCACTCCAGGGGTCATCATCACATACTTCGAGAGGAGGTGGAAGTCTAGATAGACAATCAGCAACACGGTTGTCCCTCCCAGGTAAGTAAACCATTTTATAGATGTATTCCTTCATCCGCATAGACAACCTGGCTAACCTCGCAGACGCACCAGAAATACCTTCACACGACAATATACGAATCAAGGGTTTGTGATCTGTGCGAATTGTCACAGGCTTCCCCCAAACGAATGCTCGAAAATGTTCTAAAGCCCATGCGCATGCAAGAGCCTCTCTTTCGATAATGGGATACCTACACTCAGCTGGGGAAAGGGCTCTGGAAGCAAATAAGATGATCCTCTCCTTACCATCCTCATCAAGTTGTGACAAAACGGCACCTAAACCCTTGTCACTTGCGTCAGTGGTCAACAAACAGTCAATATTGGGGTCAAAACTGGCAAGTGCATTCACGTTTTGTAATTCACTCTTGATCAATTTAAACTCATCCTCGCACAACTCATTCCAAACAAACTTAGCGTTCTTTTTCAACAGTGCACGTAAATTGTAAACTTTCGCAGCAAAATTTTTTATAAACTTAGCACAGTACTCGGCCATGCCAAGAAATGCTCTCACCTCATCTTTGGAAACAGGGGCAGAGAACTTAACTATATTTTCAATTAAAGTTGGTTTGGGTTCAACACCTTCCTCACTAATGATGTGTCCCAAATATGCAACACTCCTTTGACTGAACTTGCATTTGGATAACTCTACAGTCAGGCCAGCTGACTGTAAGGTTTCCAAAACCTGTTGAAGTTTTAAGTCATGACTCTCTTTATCTTTTGCAGCAACCAGGATATCATCCTGAAAGAAAGAGATGTTCTCCATGTCCCCAAAAAGTTTGTGCATCAACCGCTGAAAAACAGCAGCGGCTGAGGCCAAACCAAAAGGCATACGCCTAAACTGGTAACAACCAAACGGTGTAATGAACGCCGTTAGGTTTTTAGAGTCGGGATCTAACATTACCTGGTGGTAAGCGGCAGAGAGATCCACCGTGGAAAACCATGTAGCACCTTTCAGGGAAGATACCATCTCATTGATTCTTGGAAGGGGAAATTTTTCGATCACAATATTATTGTTCAAATGGCGCAAATCGATGCATAAACGGATTTTTCCGTTGGGTTTCCGGGCAACCACAATCGGAGAAATCCATTCAGATGTTTCAATCTCTTCAATTATACCCTTAGCAAGTAGTCCCTGAATCTCTTTTTTGACCTCCTCTCTTATCAGCATAGGTATCGGTCTTACCTTGTGAACCTTGGGTAGCGCGTCAGCTTTTAAAATTATCCTATGTTCAAATCCCTTCAAAGCACCAAGCTCCTTACTAAACACCCTGGGGAATTTTTCAGAGAGAGTTACTTCCATTCTACTACAGTCATCCAAAATTAAAACTTTTTCTTTAGAATTAGGGTCTAAGATGATGTGTAATTTTTTCTGGTCGAACCATCCTAAAACTGATGGTCCCACCTTTGCTACATATAACTTCGCTCTTGTGGACCTGCCCTTAAATAGAAACGTAAGCCACCTAAAGCCAATCATTCCAATTCTGTTGCCTGTAAAGCTGATTGGGCAAACATCCGACGGGTACAATTGCTCACCAATCTTCTTTACAAATTTTTTTTTCCAAACCTCTTCATTTATAATCGTATATGGGGAACCAGAATCCGCATACACATTTATCACCACTCCACCAAGAGATATCTCACAAATTGGTTTCCCTTTGAGGGAATCCTCAGAGATATTAATCACATAGTTCCCACGAACACTCTTAATGCAACATTCATCCTCATCATCTACTTCTTCCATACTCTCCCCCTCCTCCTCATATACATATTTCACATTGCTGCGTCTGCGACACATTTTACTAAAGTGACCTAAAAGTCCACAAATACCACACTTCTTCTTTAGCGCAGGACACAGTCTACTGAAAGCTAGATGTTCTTTACTATCACATCTATAGCATCTCCTATCCTCCATGTTCCTGTTTGGAAATCTTGTAGGCTGACTAGTCCATCTCCCTTGTTGCTGCTGTTGACGAAAATTCTTATTAGGGGCCTGAATTTTACAAACTGCTCCTGACGTCTTAGACACATCTTTCTCAGTCTCCTTCACTACAGTGGCACACCTTCCTGACATCTCAGACTTTCTCATGATGGCTACCACATCGTCGAGAGGTGCATCTCCATTAACCCAAAGACGATCTTGTAGCCCTGAGTTGTTGTTGTGCATCACAAGTTGGTCACGAATTAAGTCATCATGTAAATTATCAAATTTACAATCAATGGCGAGCTTCCTAAGATCATCCAACCACTCATCTACAGTTTCCTCCTTAGTTTGCCTCCTTTGAAAAAATTTATGTCTTATGACCCCGACACATACTTTGGGAGCAAAGTATTTATCCATGTTTTTGATGGCATTCCCAAATTCATCAAGATCAGGATCATCAGTTTTACTCATTCTGGAAAATGTCTTTAACCCTACTGGTCCCAGTGAATGTAGAAGTAGTCTTTTTTTCTGTTCGGGTTTCATTTTTTTGGTTTCATCTACAGCTTCCAAATAATTGATAAAATACTCTTTCCATTCTAACCATTTTATGCTTGGCTGGGTACCTTTCACCCAAAAAGGTTCCGGAGGACTAATTGAAAAATTTTGTTGTGCCATATTCGTGTCCTTATTAACTGTAGTGACACTAGAATCACCTTCTTCCATGCACAAAGGTAAAATACCAATAGAAAATATGAGCCTTCGCTCGACCTTCTCACCTGTTATAATGTCACAAAATCCAAAAATATATATAACCTTTTTCTTTTTAAAACTAAAATTCACCTTACTGTATTGTCCAGAATGTCCTTGTGTAGATCAACCTTCTCCGTTTATTTTTTTTTTTTTTTTTAAAAGAAAAGCGCAGTCACTTATATGTCGAAACTTCTCCTTACTGAAATGCCGATCTGTAACTGCGAGTGGTAAACAAACTCAACTAAGATGGCCGCCACGTTGGGGTCACGTTGCGTGACCTGCGTCTGACGTAGTTCTTGACAGAGGGCGCGCTGGTGAAGGACGCGCGAGGCTCCTCTGAAGACAGCGCACGCAATGGAACGGCAAGCGAAATTGAACAATGCCGGTAGGCTGCTTAATAACGGCTGTTAAAAGAGGCCTTGATCGATTTAAGCTCGCATGTAATAGTAGACACAGAGTAGGCAAAGGGAGATAAAAAAAAATATGATGTGACTCACGCAAGTCTTTTTTTCCTTTTGCTCCGGTCAACTTTTCTTCGTTATTTTCCGTTTTTCTTTAAATGACAAATTCCTTTGACGCATTCCTTGATGAAATATACGTCTTGAAAAGCGCTTTGACGCTGGTTTCCCTCGTCGCCAATTTGTAGTAAGGCAATCCAGACTCGAGGTGGTTGTAGGATAAGTATTTATTAAAGTTAAAGTGACAACAGGTGAGGGCCAAGGGAAACGGTCTCATCTCCTCAGCAGCTCAACCTACAATGGTAAAACACTAGAACACAAGTGCACTCCACACTCTACATTCTTAACACGAGGCATGGAGAGAATACACATTAAAGAAATACACAACATAACAGTTACTCACCTGTAGCTTTTTCTACAGTGGGTCTTTAGGAGTCCTTCATTAGGAGTTGGCCCGATTTAGGTGGGGGAACCGGAAATACTCGGTTAAAATCTTGTTATTCCAAAATCTGGGGACTATCCTGCAGATATTTATATCTGCTGTGTTCAGGTGGAAAATACAAGTGGACAGCCCAAGTGAGGCGGCGGGGAGTTGGGGGGGGGGGTGTTGAGCTGGGGCAGGGAAGATGTCCGGGTCAAGGAGAGGCTGCGGCCTGACTAAGGGGAGTATTCTCTTCTCCTCAGGTGGGATTCTGGATGAAGGTTGGGCTGCACCTGTACCAACAGATACTTTCTCTCTGCACTTGTGGTTTTCCAGTGCTAAAAAAACAATAATCGATAAAAACCGATTCCAATGTTTTCTGGGTTCATTAATCTCTGGCCTACAAACACTAGAGCATTTGTAGTTGCAGAGAGTAGTATCCCTACGCTTCCTGCTCTAGTCAACTTGTGAGGACCTTGGTATGGTTACACTGTATCAGGGAACTACAGACTTTGCGGTGTGTGATATTTCCCAGGTGCAATGTTTCAAATTCATTCCATATATGGATGGTGAATGAGGAATAATGCAGTAAAATTGCATTGTTCACGCGTTCATCTTGAGGTGTTTATGCACCTCAAGATGAACTTGGTTTGATTGTGTACATACATGCACAGAAAATCATAAGGTACAAAAATGTACATCGGCCAATGTCTTTTAAAAAATATTTTTATTGGCATTTGAATAAAAATGATACAAACATTTATATAAGAGCAAGCGTCGATACATAATACTCGGGGTGGATCGTACCAGATGACATCTTCTACTCTTTTTTCCCATCCACCATCAGTAAAGAACTAGTAGTAACATATGAAGGGTTCCCAGAAGTCAACAACCATGCATGTCAGGATAACAATATGGTCATAAAGTTACTTTGGTCACAATGGACTTCACATTGTGTATGGCAGTAAACCTTTTCTTACGACTCTTTACTGTTGCATGCATGTACTAACGATTGGGGGTTGTAGACCCAAAAAATGCCTGAAATAATAGCCCAGTTAGTGAAAGAAAAGAACTGTATCAATGAAACAACAAGCATTTGAAATGCAATAGGTCTCGCATTTATGTGAGTTTAAGCTAATGCCATTGTCAATGGCAACATCTTTTATTTATGTTTTATAAACCAAAACCAAAATAAAAGGCATAGCCATTTACAATGACAATAGCTCAACCTCGCATAACTGCAAGACCTACTGCATTGTAAATGCCTGTTGTTTTTTGGGAGGGGTGTGGGGTTTAGTCGGGGTAAGAGTGCCCTCTTAGGTAGCTATTGGAACCAGGCCCACCCCTCCTCACAGTGAAGGTATTTTGTACATTGGAACATATGCAACCGAATATTACCAAGCCATAAAATGTGTGACCTAGAGCACCCAAACCCCTACCAGCCCAGCGTCTTGATTTCTGTGCACATTTTATCACACTGATAAAACCCAGTCCGCGCTTCTTGCCTCCAGCCGAGAGGACACCCCCTGAGATTCATTATCAGACAGTGCCCGTGGCTCTGGAGACACCACTTACAGGGCCATCCAAGAACTGGAAACAGTCCACAAAGCTCCCTTTGCGAAGTGAAGTAGGTGTTTTTATTTAGTATATGTTTTACCTCACCGCGCAGGGGTTCGCCAACCTTCTTGTCAGCAAACATGCAGCTTTTTGTTTACTTTGGGTTCGGTTATAGTGTTTATTCCTGCCTAAAACCTCTTCTAAGCTCTGAATGCCTGGTGGTGACATTCCTTGTACAGGAGCCGTCCTCGCTGTCCTCTCTGGGGGTTGCAGTCCCATGGTATCAGATCTGAATTCAACTAGTGTGTGGTCTAGGGAGGCCTCTAAGGGCTTTGAACTGAGATTCCCCTATGCAAGGGTGATGGTACCTCATTTATGTGTGCACACCTCCTGAAACAAGCTGGAAGAGAACGGAGGATCGCTCCAACATTGAAAGGGATTGGTGATACAATGGCAGCGAGAGAAAAACCAGTAGTGTGCACGCACCACAGAGGAGCAGGGCCGTGATCCGAAAGTAGTGGTGCACGCGCACCACAGAGGAGCGGGGCGCGGGAGTGGTCAGCGAGGCGAACGTGTGCTAGCCACCAATGGGAATGGGAATAGGAGGAGCAAAGGCGGGACATGCGCCCGCCTTAGCTATCAAAACCACATACAAAAGAGTTCTCGCTGCGCAAGCAGTGCTGCGCCCTGCAACGCGGGCACGAGTCCTAAAAACCTGAAACTAAAGTTGTCCAGAGGGTCTGAATCTGAGAAAACAGGAAGGTTTGATGGAACTTGCTTTAAATAAAGTGGTTCCAGAGATAGCAAAACCATTTGCATCTCTGCGATTTGGACTGGGTAGGAAGGGAGGGTTCGATGACAAGTGCACCCTACAGTCTAACTGTTCACTGTTAAATAAGTATATCCCTTCAAGGGGGTTATGCAGTAACCTCATCTTGCTATGTGCCATCTCCGGTGTACACCGACTGTTAGACCTGGTTCCATTGGCGTGGGTCTCCCTTCCATTTTTGCTGTTGCTTCATGTGCTTTTGCTGGTGGTAGATACTTTGGGCACTGTGCCACTGATGTCCAGTGCCACAGTGCGATTGCTCCCTATTGTAAATTAATGTATTAATTAGTGATTCCATGATTGACTATTTGGTTTACCTGTCAGACCCTAGTACAGTGTACTGAGTGTGCCCAAGTCGTGTAAATCCAAATGCTGCTGATGGGCTTGCAGCATGGGTTATGCCACCCACAGACGTGGCCTTGTAAAATGTGTCTAAGGTCTGCCATTGAAGAGCCTGCGTGCAGTCTGGTACTGTCATGCTGACTGGGCAAGTGCACTCAGTTGCCAGTCCCTAAACCTTCCCTTTTCTTCATATTAGTCACCCTATGGCAGGCCCAAGGGCAGGATGCATTGTAAGTATAAGGTAGGACAAGCCCTGATGTGTGTGGCATGTCCTAATAGTGACTTACAGCCAATTTCATTTTTCACTATTGCAAGGCTACCTGCTCTCCATAGGCCAGAATGGTCTACTAGAATTATTACATTTTATAATCCTAACTGACTCAGAGAACATGGTAGAAATTTGAGTTTATTATGCCTGGACTCAAAATGATCAAATACATCTTTTAGTAAAGTGGGTTTTAACATTCTGTGTTTGCAAATACCACTTTTAGAAAGTAGGTATTTGCATGCCTAACCTTTCAAGCCTGCCTCTGCGAGGTTGTGCATTCCATTGTTTGGGATTTGTGAGTGACAGGGCTGGGGGTTTCTAGGAGACAGGCTGGGGCGCCTGTGGTGTATAGAGAGATCTGCATCTAGGTGGGAGGGAGGAGTTGCACCTGGGACCTGAATAGGGCTGGGCCTTCCATCTACAGTGCCGGCTCTACCCCCTGTGGTGCGTCTGATGTCTCTGCCCTGCACACTGAAAGAAGAGAAGGAAGACTGTCAACAAAGTGCTCCTGTGCTGTACTTGCCTTCCACAATGCTGGCTCCACCTCCTGTGGGGCGTCTGATGTACCTGCCCTGCGCTGTGAAAGGAAAGGAGAAGTCTGGTAAACATAGTGCTTCAGAACTGGTTTGAACTGGGCACAGGCCCCTCTCCCCTCAGAGAACAAAGGATTTTGGGGTATAACTATTGGGACCCTGATCCCAAGAAATTAGATCAATTTTGGACCACAAGACAAAAGCTTTGCTGAGGAGAGGAACCTGAAGAACCTGAGGAGAGACTATTCCCAAGCTGAAGTGCTGCTTGGGGGATTGGCCTGCAGTGGTTGCCTGACTGCCAAAGAGAGGAGAAAGAACTTTGTGTACTTTACTTTCAACTTGTGAAAAGATCTCCAAGGGCTTGGAAGAGAGCTTGCCCCCTGACCGAAGTCTCAGGACCAGTAGACTTCACCAGCCTTTATGGATTGCTGCTGGAAACGCTGTTTCAGTGACCACAGAGGCAGGGAGCTGTGACCGACTCTCACGACCAGCCCGGTGTCCTGTAGGCACCGCATCGACCAACGTCCGCCTCGAACAATGCAAGCTCTGAGCTCATCGACTACGTCCTGACGCCGTCACCGAGCTGTTGCCTGCACCGCGACTGGTGGACACCGCGACGTGCAACGCCTCGCTACACCGACTCGTACTGGTCTGACCGACGCGGTCACTGCTGCTGACTTCGAGTCCTGTGAATGCACCGGTGTTGGGCACCACCTCGCGCGCTTCACGACGCACCTCCCGACACTCACCGCTGTCCCTACTGATGGACGCCAGCTCCCGAAATCCGGTTCTGTCGCCGCATCACAAGCTGGGAGCACCGAGCCTGCAACGCACGCCTTGGATCCACCGACTCTGTCAACGGGCCGCTGCCTGCACCGCATCGAGGGACAACTCATCCTGCAACGCTTCTCTTTCTGCACCGCGACAAACGCCGGAACCGGCTTGCACGTCTGTGCCGGCCGCATTAATTAGAAGGTACTGTGACTGAGTCTGTCGACATTTGAGTGGGCCCGGACCGACATGGTCCGCTGGATTTGTTAGACTCTGTTATTTTAACGACGCTGTAGCCAGACAGGGCTACCGACTCACACAGAACTTTGATTTAAGCCTTTTTAACCAGAACTCTTAAATTCTAATAGTATTGTGGATTATTTTTGTTGTTTATTTGTCTTGTTGTAACTCTATATAAAATATACAACCTGTGTGGTGTTCATTTGTAGTGTTGTCACAGGATTACTGTATGTGTTCACAAATGCTTTACACACTGCCTCTGAGATAAGCCTATCTGCTCGTGCCAAGCTACCAAGGGGGTGAGTAGGGGTTATTTTAGGAGTGTACCCCCTTACCCTGACTAGAGGAGAGGGTCCCTATTTGTCACAAGTACCTACCTGTGCCAACTAGAGACCCCCAATTCTAATACCAACCAATGTATAATAATGATTTGGGTAAAACTTGCATTTCCACCTGAACTAGGACTACATCAGGACTTGTAACCTGGCCCACAGTCTTCTCTCGGTTGATAAAAAGTAGAAATGTTGTCCATGCATGTGGGAGAAATGTAACGAGATGGAAGTTTGGCCATTTCAAAAAAATCCACAGCATACGGGTTATTCCTTTATGGATTTCGAATTTATTTTTCCTATCCTTCAGCACAGCAAAAAAAATCTGCATCAGTGAAGTTTACCAATTAAAGAAATGTTATATGTTTACATTTCTTTTGTTAGGGAAAAATATAAATATATATTTTTCGTTCTTTTCTTTTCAAATTCCTCCCCCCCTCCAGAAAAGCAGTGATTACAAAGCTATAACTGATGGAGCAAGGTTTCGTACGTAAGAAACTTGCTTGGACTCAACCCTCTCGAAATAACATGTAATAAATTAACCAACGTGTTTTGTGAATACTAATAATTGCACCACACAACATTTATTTAATCTTGGGGAAGCTTTTAAATGTGCTTTACTAACAAGTAATCTGAGTGTCTTAAAATGGCTGCTGAAAATGCGGGAACTCTTCTGCGCATGCGTCTGCTGCATCTACGTAGTATGACGTTCTTTGCTTATGGTGGGAATTCTTTGCAGCTGCGAATTAGTATTCAAAATGGTTGCTTTGAACCTCACATGCTGATGCATATGGCTATGCTTAACCTAAACCTCGCATTTCTTGCTAATCTGCTAACGCAATCGTTAAAATAAAATAATGGGATTAGAGTAGAAATAAGTGGAATACAGTGCATTCATTTATTTTCGTATTCTAACATGTTCTTCTTTGACTTTATTATTAGCTCGTATTTGGGCCTGAATTGTGACTGAAATCTCCATCTTGGCTGTTTGTGCATGGGACTCTGTCCAACTTCAAGCTCTGACATTGAATAGCTGCCAAAATACAGTTGACCAGAAGATGCGCCTGAGAACTTTACCTCTTGACCCGGAAAGGGGAAGAAGATTCAAACTAAATTATATACATTGTACATGAAGTAATATGAATGTTGCTGGAAGGAATAAAGCATGAGAAAGTAAAATTAAGGGCGGGAACCTAGAACAATTAGACCAAAAAAGATGACTTCACATTAGTATGGTGTGATGACCTCTCCCCATCCTACTGACCAATCGAATGACAGGAATACACGAATTTTGAAACATTGGGAGGTGGTACATACACTGAGAATAGTATAACTAAGGTAGGCTTAGTCAGTTAGATTGTCCGACTTGTCACAGACCTGTCACTGACCCAACGTTGCTGAAGGAGATTGTGGATGCCACGGAGCTCAGAGGGCAGAAAAAAATCAATGGAGATTGTTTAACCCAACACGACCATAAATTAAATAATTCAACATTTCCTACTACAGTTTAGCGAAGATATGGAGGAGATAAACAAAAAAAGAAACGGGGAATGAATTTATAGATCAGGCCAACTCCATCACCGGGCCCCAGATTTTCCTACATATTTTCTATGAAAGGCATTTTATACCATTACCCCCTTGTGAAAGTGGGAACATTGGTGCATTTTAATCACACTTGCTATACCATTTGCCTGCATATCCTATCTACTAAATGCTTAAGTTTAGGGTTGCAAGCATTGTAAATAACGGAGAATACAAACAAGGTTATGGCTGTGTTCGTGTTCACTTCATTGGCACTGCATTGGAAAATTCAATAACCTCTCATCCAAGGGTCAAGAATGTGAAACATTCACAGGCATTGCATATTTTTTCATATTTGACACCTTCACAGGGAATCTGCCTTTGGATGGAAATCACCTGTCGGTTTAGCATGCAGAGTTTTAAACCTTCATGGCCAGTTTCACAAAGCCATTTTCACACCAACATTCAACTTCGTTGTACTAATACCTCATTTAAGGAGAGCAAATGTATGATTTGTTTGCGTCACACGGTAATTTATACCTATATATCGATTTACCAACACACACAATACAATACGAACATAGTATAATACTATTTTGGATTAAATTAGCTCCCAGATATTGAGAGAAGGGTGTTCCAAGACGAGAATATTTTACAAATGTAACCAACACTCTCAAATTACTAAATTTATTGATATTCACAATCGTTACCATGGCTCCTCCCCACCCTGGATATAATTGAAGATTTACTTCTGTAAAGAAAAGTAATAAACACCTATGCAGGGTGGGAATGGTTGGGAGGAGGGGCGGAGGGGGGGGGGGGCGATGCAAAACTGGTTGGGTGGAAGGTGTTTCCCCAGGGAATACATATTTTCGAGTAACAAGTTTAACGCGAAATTCGAAAGATTACACCAGCGTAGTAAATATGTAGCCCAGGTCTAGTTTCAACATACACGAGTAGATTTATAATGTATTAAATGCTTTGTGAATTAGGCCTCTTGAGTTCGAAACACATTCTTCAAACACGTTTCTTGCCTTACCTCATCACGCTGCAGGTTCCATGTGC
This sequence comes from Lissotriton vulgaris, assembly GCF_964263255.1. Lineage (NCBI taxonomy): Eukaryota > Metazoa > Chordata > Amphibia > Caudata > Salamandridae > Lissotriton > Lissotriton vulgaris. The sequence goes on from NC_141694.1 coordinate 1,334,068,500, forward strand.
ACCTCACTGTCCCAATCACAAATTAGAAATCTTACGAATGTATCATGGTGAATACTATCTGGGTCATGGATGGGAGATGCATAGGAGGGATAGAGAGGAACATAAATACTAAGTCCAACATTTATCCAAGAAACAGGTGTTTTTTGTCAGGAGTTTCCTTATTTCCAACTTATCTGACCAGACTGCAAAGGAATATTGAAAGGAGATGGAATTGTGCATAATTATGGAATAAATACCGTCCGTAAAGAATGTGTATTTTAGAATATTTTTATGAAGGAATGGAAGTGAAGTCTTAGAACAAACCTAATTTACAAAGGTGAGAGGGGGCATCCTGGGCAAAATGAATTTCCACTTAGAATTGAAACTAGCGACTAGTATCTAAAAACATCTTGTGAGACACAGAACTGGCCAATCAATATATCACATATCATTTCAACCTCTCATAGGCTAAAATTCCATTACATGAAAAGACTAAACACAGATTTCCTTTAAAAGTGCATACAAAATATACAAAATTTGTCATTTAAAAGAGAAAAAACATACAAGACAATTACATCTGTCATTAATTTGAGCTAGTTTTTAAGAGTGCAACTTGATTAGCACCCTAGTCCTGAGTGGAGTGTGGTGCAACCTGTCTATTTGTACTTAATAAATGGAAGCCTGTAGTAAAACGTTTTTTAGATTTGCAGTGAGTCAATATTTTATTATCTCTGTACATCAGACGTAGAAATCTTATTTATGATTGATGTTTTATGACGGTGTTTATATGTATTTATATGTAGTTATATGTTCTTTATGCAGGATTTTTATTTAATTAAAATTCGTATGTGAGAAATATTCTTGTTGTCTTTAAGAAGGTGGTCACAATTTGCATTATTTACCAAAACAACACACACATTGTGCTAAGTTTGAGAAACAGATGAGCACATTAGAAAACGAGTTGTGTATTATCATGTGTGTTTGATTGATTCCGACAAAGTAGCTCAAGTCAATGAGAGATGTAATTGTCGTGTTCGTTTTCCCTCTTTAAAATTAATGATTTTGTGTATTTGTCATGTACATTCAAAGGAAATCTGTGTTTAGTCTTTTTACGTAATAGCATTTTAGCCTGTGAGAGGTTGAAATGATATATGTTATATTGATTGATTACTTCTTTATTAAAGCTTTCAGATAAACATTTAGTAAACCTTGTAGCATTTGACTCATTCAGGATTGGGGTTATGAGTACTTGTCATGTGGGTGTCTGTATGTTTGATCTTAGAACTAAAGTTTGATCTTAGAACAGGGGGTACCTCAGGGCTCGACCCTGAGTCCCACCCTGTTCAATTTATATATGTCCCCTTTGGCAGAGGTGATCCAATCGTTCGGCGTAGAGCTTGTCTCTTACGCCGACGACACTCAACTCTTGATCTCCCTGTCTCAATCCCCCTCCTCTGAGGCAGATAACTTCAACTCATGTATGTGCAAGGTGGCTACATGGATGAACGAGCATTGCCTCAAATTAAACGGAACAAAAACAGAGGTACTCGTCATAGGGGGGAACAACACCAACTGGACCAAGGATTGGTGGCCCTCATGTCTGGGATCATTACCCTCCCCCAGTCAGGAGGCCAAGAACTTGGGCGTCTGGATTGACACCAAACTTTCATTTGACAGTCATGTCAAAAAAATAGTTGGAAAATGCTTCGGAGTAATGAAGACACTCCGTCGCACCCTGGATCTTCTTCCCCTGAGTTCCAGGCGTACCATGACGCAGGCCCTCATCACATCCCGAATTGACTATGGGAATGTGCTTCTTTTGGGAACCTCAGAAAAAAACGTCAGGAAGTTACAGGTCCTCCAAAATTCAGCAGCACGCCTTGTGCTACGACTTCCGCGAAGAGCTCCTTCCAAACCTTCCTTGGATGCTCTACATTGGTTGCCCATAAAAAAGAGAATAATATTCAAGGCCCTTCTCTGGTGCCACAGAATTGTTCACCACAGAGCCCCCTCCTATCTGCTTGACTTAGCCTCACCCTATGAACCTTCCAGATCCCTTCGCTCGAAGGGAACAGGTTTGCTTAAGATCATGCGCCCAAAAAAAGCCAGACTTGGAGGTAGATCCTTTCGCATTCTCGCAGCCAAGGAATGGAATACCCTTCCTATGAATATCAGACAGGAAAAAAGTGAAACATTCTTTAGGAAACATCTAAAAACATATCTTTTCACCACTTAAACTGTCTGATGCTCTGCTCCATACAAGCAACACTCTTCTCCACAGCGCGGGGACACGTCGAGAGACGTCACCAGGCGCTCTATAAGCTCCTATAATAAATAAATAAATAAAATAATAATATGTAGAGCTGGTGTAAGATCCGTGGTTTCAAAGGGAATTATTCACAACTTGACAGTCTTCTACAGAGCCCTGTCCTTTTGGATTGTGGGCCTCCTCTAATTGCATTTACCTACACTCAGATAATATGAAGTCACCTGTGGCGGCTCCTCAAGGGAGTGCTGTGGGGCGGTGGGGCCGGGCGGGCGGGGGAGGGGCTGGGTGTGGGGTAGTAAACTCCAGAATGCGGACAAATGGAGTTGTGTGTATAAGTAAATAAATAAAACTAATTACATTGCGCATCGCATCGCAGATATGGCGTTGCACGTGCAAAGTAATTTGTTTCATTTATTTATTTATTTATAAACACAACTCCGTTCAGCCGCATTCTGGAGTTTACTACCCCACCATCCTGCCCCTGCTCCTCCCCTGCCCTGGCCCACTGACCCGCAGCACTCCCTCGAGAAGCCGCCACTGGAAGTCACTAATAGAGACCCCTAGAAAAGCATGTGTCAAAGGCCCTTAAAACTTTGAACTATGTAAAAAGCTCACCATATATCATCAGGCACAGATGGGGAGTTTGTATTATTTTAGTTATAAACAGTTCTAATGTTCTGACTTCCAGTTGGTCTAACCATTTTACAGATATTTTTATGGGCAAGGCCTGGCTTTAAGGACATTGGAGTACTTCACAAAGGATATAAATTGGGATACGTGGTTACACTACAAATGAAGCACAAAGGATTATTTCCGAGTAAAATGGGATAGAGCAGATGAAACGGGAGTCGTCCACATACAATCTACACATGATTTCAGGACAGGATCTCTGTAATCAGAGGAGGAAAATTAAACAAGAATGTTGTGTTTGTTTCTTATAATAAAATAATACTTTTAAAACTCCCAAAAATTATAAACATGTTTTGGGATCACATGTGGCACAAGTAAACCACTGTTGAACTTTTTTATCTAATTGTAAATCCCAAGGACTGTTTGTATTTCGTATGACAAGTGACATACTTGGGTAAACTATCCCCTACCTACCAAATGTGGTAAGGATATTGCAAGCCTTTAAAACGTTCAATGCAGGTTAATTATATGGCTACTGTACTCCATGGTGGTTCACACTTAGCCCCTGGAATATCAAACTCAGAATATCAATTGGACATGATATCAAAGACAAAATATCAAAAACAAAATATCGACAGGCAAGAAAGTCTAGATTTTCTACATCTAGTTCCACATTTATATACCTATGTGATACCTACATCTTCAAGGTATGTAGGTGTGGGACTAGTAATTCTATACTACCCTATATGCACTACTATTCTTTTGATATTTTGTCACTTGAGATTCTGTCCTCAATATTATTGTAACACGTATTCTGGGGGTTGATATTCAGTAGTACAATCTGTGGTTCACAAATTCCTCAATGTATAGCGTAGAGTATTTTATTTCTCATAATATAGGATGATAAAATGATCCTCCCCTTAAGTGGCAGTGAAACATTATGCTCATAGAGTGCAATGGCCGCAGTATAGCATTTTAAAATATTGCTGAAGGCATTGCCAGGTTTTTAAGGCCCGTCGGCAACAAGACTAAGTCGTAAATGGGGGCCTACAATAAGGCAGAGGGCAATATCAGTTGTTATAAGTCCTATTCTTTGTTACAGGCCCAAGTGGGAAATGAGGGCCTACAAAGAGGCAGAGGGATTCTGACAGTCAATCAGAGGGCTCTCCTGGACAAATCCAGGACATTTTATAGACCAACATGTTCCAAGCCCAGCCTCTGTTTCTAAATCTACTTCCTGGAAAATTCCTATAAAAGGGGAAGCCCTGGACAGGTACCTTGTCTTTCAACTTCGGCTAATTGATGAGCTGTTTTTTGTCTAATTTTCATTTTCTATTGCGAATAACTGTGTGCTTTTGGCTGTTCTTGGAATGGGTCCTCTGCATAAAGATGTCTGCCCTGTGTCCCATTATAGTTTGAGGCAACCAAGGTGTGTGGACTAGTGACCACTGTAGGTCTAAGGCTGTTTTCTACCACATTTCAGATACTGTTGCCTTTTGCTTTCTGTAGGAAATGTTCAGGTAAATGTTAAGTAAATGCAGAGCAAAATTGGTAAACTTTTAAAAAAAATGTCTCTATTAATTTTCAAACAACTGGGTGAAAAGCGGCCACCCTACCGCAACAAAAATCATGAGGCATGGAAAAGACATTACAACAAACTCTGTTGACAGAGGCACTGGCCCACTCTCTGCAGAAATTATATGCATGAACATACACAATGTGATTCCAATGCTACTCCATAGTGCCCACCGTCCCAAGGCCCAGCCGGGTCCCATCCTTCTTCCTCTCCCTCATGGAACATATTCCTCAGCGTGCTGCCATGGTCCCCACACCTTCTCGTACATTCTGGGGCAGCCACGTGCCTACTACACCATTTTGTAATAGTGCATGCATCAATCTACGTTGTCTTCCCTGGCCCTTTGCAAAGGGACTTTGCTGCACCCCCACATATGAATCCCATCATGTTTGGCATCATCAAGGGGGTGTTACAGAAGAGTAAAGAGTATTGGTCCAAGGACTGCTCCCCCCAGATCCCCAGGGTGATCAGCCGGGGGTCAACGCCAGTGCACAGCCTAAGACTGCGAATATCCTTATACCCACTCCCTCCCAGTACCTCTGAAATTTGGGGCATTCCCATATGGTATGAAGTAAAGTCCCTTTTTCCCTGCAAACCCTCAAACACAGTTCTGAGTCTGTGCTTCCCATTCAAAACAGTTGGGTTTCTGGTGAAAAAAGTAATGTGTAGCAGTTTTCGCTGGATCAGTTGGAGTCTGGACAGATGGTTGCTTCTCGAGAGTTCCTTCAAGCTGACCCCAATCCAGTCTACCCAAATCTCTTTCCCACTGTCCTCTGCGATGATCCAGTGAAGGGTTGTTTTGTGTAGGACTTTTGAGTATAATATTAACACAGCATGGTCAGTTAGGGGATCCTTCAGGACTCACAATTCTAGTGGGGATTCCTTCGGGACCTCCTAGAGCTCCTCGAAATATGGCCAACAGAGATACTTCAGATGTTGGTAGTGAAGGTATTGGCCTCAGGATAGTTCATATTGGTTTTGCAGTTCGGGGAACGGTATCCTCTCTGGCCCCTTCCACACGTCCCCACCTTGGATATGCCAATCAAGTCCCATCTTGCATGACCCTCACATGACTTCAATCCCTTCAACTGGTCTGTCTCCCATAGCAAGGTTTCTAACATCATCATAACCCTCCAAATAAGAACCTTGGTAGACTTGTGCAGGTGCCCGATCACCACCTCTGGGAGTGACAGCAATGGAGACATCCCCTGTCCCCCGTATAAACATCAAACATATCCCTCCGGATCCACTGTATGCTTTTCAGCCTTCACTAAGCATTCCTGCTGCAAGGAGAAGACCCAGTCATTGACTATATATACCTGGGCCGGCCAATAACACAAGCAGTGGTTGGGGAGGGCTTTGTCTTCGTCCAACAGCCACCGTGTGAGGGATGATCATGCTATCCTAGGTGTTCCACCATCCCAGGGCAGGCTGTGCGTGACATTTGTCGCCTCTCAGGAGAAATCCTCTGGGACCTCAAACGGAGTATTTTGTAGGATGTAAAGAAAATTTGGGAGGTATATCATTTTGTATAGGGCCGCTCTGCCCATCCGGGAGAACGGCAACTTTTTTCACTATTCCACCTCAGTTTTATAAAATGCAAGGATTACCCCCAGGTTTTTGGATAGGAACAGGTCCTGATCTTTTGCGACAAATATTCCCAGATACCTAAACCCCCTGGGCTACCACATCTGGGGGTGATGCCAAGCCCCACTTCCCAACCCCACGGAAAGTAGGAATGGAATTGACTTATGCTAGTTGATCCTCATCCCTGAAAAGGAGCCAAACACTTCCAAAATCTCTAGCACCACCCGGACTGCCAGGTACAACAGGATGTCATCAGCATATAGGGATATGGCATCTTCTCAATCGGGTTCCCATCTCAAGCAATGCAATAATGCATTTAATCAAAACCAGCTAGTCAAAGGTTTAATCGCCAATGCAAACAGCAGGGGGTAGAGCGCTCATCCTCATCTCTGTCTGGTGCCCATACACAGGGGAACTCTCCCAAGATGACCCTGTTCACCTTAACCCAAGCTACTGGGTCATTGTACATGTATCCACCCAGGACATATATCTTCCATCAATCCCCATCTCCGAAGTATAGCCATATGACAGTGCTTTTCAAGGGAGCCAAAAGCCTTTTAGGCATCTAAGGAGAGTAGGAGAGTTGGCTCTGCAAGTTGGTCACATTGTGCCAGGCAACATGATAGCCGGCGAAGATTGTTTCTGGTTGCCTGATAGTTCATGGAGCGCTATTGGTCTGGGGTCATTAGTGTGTCAATCACCTGTCACGGGTGATTAACTAAGACCTATGTCAAAATCTTTATTTCCAAATTAAGAAAGGAGATGGGGCAGTAGGAAGTGCACTTTTGTTTGGGCTTTCCCTTTTTATGAATCATGACTATTGTCGCCCTACAGAGTAGACAACACTCCTCTAGGGCCCTGTTGAACATTGCCTTGTGCATGCCCATTAATTAGGATTTTGTGCATTTAAACAACTTGTGGGGGGGGGGCCCATTGGGACCAAGAGACATTCTACTCTTCATCTGGCAATGGCCTCAATCAACTCCGTCTAGGACAACTCCGCATCGAGAGACTCACTGTGGCTCCCTTGAGCCTTGGCACTGGAATGTCACTTATAAACTACTTAAGCTACTCAGCTGCAGCCCTCCCCATAACCCGTAAAGATCTTCCAGATGCGAAGCAAAGAACTGTGCTATGGACCTCAGGTTCATCGGCTTTGTCCCGTCCTCTCGCTCAACCGCTTTCACCCACCTCTGGTCTTCTTCCTTTTTGGCCCGCCATGCCAGAAGATTGCCTGATTTATTGCCAACTTCATATAGTCTACCTTGCTGTGCCATGTACATCACCCTCACCTCTTAAAGCAACTGGTGGCTTATTTCCTCTCCCCACTCTTCAAGTATTCCTGCAAGGCCCGGAGTAGGGTTGGATATGTAATTGGCCGTGCACTGTACCAACTGTCTTTTGAGCTCCCCATCTCCCTCCTTACATTTACCCGGTACATGGGCTATGAGGTGGCCACGCAGGACTGTTTTGTGGGCCTCCCACACAGTGACCTCTGAGTCCACTGTCCTGACAATTGTCTTAAAATACTGAGTTGTGGTTTTCTACCACCAGACTTCTAGTATCCCAAGCATTCAGGTCCCATTGGTCCAACCTCCATGCCCCTCTTGAACTCTGGATGACAGTTAATAGGAGTGTTGTCAGTGATGAATGGCCAGATATCCCCCATAGCAACCCATCTGGTGTCATGGCATCAGAAAGTAGTCAAGCCTGGACAGAGAGCTTAGCTGGTTAGAGCTAAGTGTAATGTCGGATCCCTGGATGTTCCACCCACCACTGGTCTCCCAACCCCATAGTGTCCAGAAAGGATGCCAAACGCATATCTCGTCTGGGTGGCACCCCAGATTGCAGGGTTCTATCTAGGTCACTGTGGTGGGTTAGGTTAAGTTCCACCCCTATCAACAATATAGACTCCGGGACCTCTACCAATCATGTGGCCAGGCAATTTAACCCTCCTGCCTACAATCCAGGGAAGAAGTAGCAGGTGTCTAACGTCAGGGTTGTCCTATTACATCGGCCACTCACAGCTGTCTAGCATCCTATACTATCCACCATGTAATAGTCTCTTGCAAGGGAAGCAATCTGCAAGTCAGTATTCGTATCCCTCTGGAGCAGGAGAAGGAGCCGACATGGACCAATAGTCAATATTTGCCATGGTGCAGCACTTGCCATGGTGTTTTCCGTGAGATGTGTCTCCTGAAGGTTAAAAATATCTGGGTTCTGTCTCACCAACTATTTCCACATTGCCCACCTCTTCAATTTGTTGCCCAGTCCACTGGCATTCCAGGACATATCCCTAAGGGTGAGCCCTGGGGTATTCACGTGATGTTCAGCCATTGACCTTAGTGCCTCTCCCTGCCTGGTGCCTGTCCATCTATGCAATGCCTCCGTGTGCCTCTAACAATCACCAAAAATCCCCCCCACTCAACCTCCTCATGATGCGGATTCACAACTATTGCCCCCTCAATGCCCGAGCTGTCTGTTGCCCCCACTCAAACAACCACAACAAGATTAAATGTTAACTTGCAAGTCTCTCTTGGTGAATATACAATAGGAGGGGGGCAGGCCTGACCCACTGCAGCTCACTACAGCAGCCTCAGGAAGCTTTTCTTTTTCCTTCCAGATGACGGTCAGCATTGAGTCTCATATTAGTGTGTTGGTAGTCATTGGGGTAACCAACGGCCTGCTACTCTCCTTCGATCCTGCTCCTAATCCCCCAGAGTCACTGGCATTCTCATCAGACTCCTTCACTAGAACCTCCTATTTGCTATCACATCCCTCTGAGTGTGCTATTGAATCTCCGCCACAACCATGCACTCTTGGTCTCCATCTGGGATCTTGTCAGAGCAGCCGGCAGGCCGCCTCGTCTCCCGGCCCGACTTCCATTGTTGCCATTCCCCTCTGCCAGTCCTTTTGCCCAGGTCCATTAGAGGGTATCCTTTGTACTTCAACCAGCAGTCATTGCTGTGTGAAAGAAGTGTTTCTGCCCTTCTGAGTAGGCAGGTAGCTTTGCCGGGATGAACAAGGTATACTTTAGTTTGAGCGACAGGAGATGTCGCATGTTTCACGTTGCCTCGGACAGCATTAATGTAATCCGGATATATGTTCACTGCCGCACCCCTGATCTTCAAGGGATAGTGTGCCTGTGCCATCTGCAGGATACAGTCTTGGTCACAGAAGTTGAGCCGTCTTGCCACTATCTGCCTTGAAGGTGCCCCAAGCACTGGGAAACTGCCCAGTACCCTGCGCCCCCACTCTATCATGAACATATTTGACGCCTTACCACCCAGCATTTCCTTAAGAAGCCAAACATTCAAAAACAATTCCATGCTGGGTCCTTCTGATGTCTCCGGGATACCCACCACTCTGATATTGTTCTGCTACAAGCACCCTTCTGCGTCTTCCATCCTGTTCCTTAGGTGAGCAACTGTCTGTTGCAAGAACCAAATCAGCTCTTCTCCTCCGGAGACCCTGGGCCCCAAGTCAGCTAGGATGTGCTCAGTCTCATCCACTCTCTCCTAGGTCCAGGGCTACTGCATCTACTTTTCTCTCCGGGGCCAACTTCATATCCCTAATGGCAGCCAGTATGGTGGCTGCGTGTTTCTCCATGCTGTCTGTGACCTCCAGGGAGCCTCGTCCACAAGCAGCGCCCGCCTGTTTTGGGGGGTCCACAGCCGGTCCCATTTCTTTCTCTTTGGGGAGAACCATCTCCGGGCTGGAGTCTCATGCCTCACCCCAGGTCCCTCAGTGTGCACCTGGAACATCAGCACCAGCCCCAATGTCCAGGGGTTGATGCGGCACGGCCACCCTAAGCAGGATGTGCACACGGGCCTTGCATTGCCGGTTGACCCTGGCCACATGATCAGCCCTAGCCAGACAGTGACCCTAAGTCCCTTATAGGCACAAGCACCCTCCGCCTAACTCTAAGCCCCAGGGCTGGAGGGAAAATCCAACTTAGCAGGATCCTCTTTACTCCTGAGATGTCCCTGTCCACCACGAGACACACTCCTTGCCCGCAGGGATGGCCAGCCCACCAACTCTATTGCACAGGGGGTGTTCCTCTATCCGGCTTGTCATCTTCCAGTCCTTTCGGGTACTGGGGCCAATCTCACCCTTGTCCAACAGGGACGCCCCCTCCCCTCTGTGGGAGGTGCACCAGCATTATCGCTCAGCCCCTCCCGGGCTCGGTCTGCCACAGCCAGTACCGTTGGCTCCTGTCGCTATTTCCAGGCAGGGGTCACCAACACTCCCCGCTGGCCCCCACCTGGGCCGGGCCCCAGTTGTAAGGCTGACCTCCTCCAGTCCCTCAGGGAGTCCACCATCACTTTTCCCTGTCTTCTGGGCCAAATCCAGGCCCTCAACTGGGTCACAGCCAAGTCACACTAACTCTGCTGCTCTCCCACTCAGTGAAGGGCATCCATGATCTAGGAGGGCCGCTGTCAGCACCTGCACTCTGTGCCGGGGTTAGCCTGACCTCCACTTGGTTATCCGGCTCACCGCCCTACGCCGGGCCGCACCCACCATTTTAGCCAACTGCCCCCTCACCAGGCTGGTCACTGTCCTGGTGTCGATGCCCTCTCCAAGGCTTACCCTTGGCCCCTCTGGTCGGGTGCAAAACGGGGAAGGCACCGGGATTGATGCTGCACGGGTTGGCTGCTGGAGATTCATGCTTGTGCAGCCCTTTGCCCCACCAATTTGTACAAAAATAAGTGGCAGCACCCAAGTTATTTCACAGGTGACCGCTGTAGCTTTCACACCCTGCCTGTGCTGCCAAATGCTGTGTCTATTGAAGTTTTAAACGATTTGTTGATGTGCTTTTTCCAAAACTAGACAAACAGCACCACCATGTGGTTCATTGTCATTTTCAGAAATAAGTACCGGGGTTGACAAAAAAGTGCTGATGCTGATGCTGAGCACCAGCAAACACTAGCACACTTTAAGCCTTGACTAAACATCAGGAAAGCAATTTGTGTTTTTCTATGCTATGGAAAGATCTTGATCAAGACCCTTCAGCCAGCTCTTTTATCTGAAGCTTGCATCTCAGCCTAGATTTCTGTCCAGTTTTACCGATGTTTGTCTATATGTGAATTTTTATCTCTATTCTCTGCATTCAGTTATATAACTGCAGTGACCAGGGTATATCACAATGACAAATTACATTACAAATATTTTATGCTTGGAGATGTACATTAATATGTGTTACTCACAATTTCAAAGAGGGCCTGAATGGTCTCCAGATCAACCACAGAGTTGTCCAAGTTCAAAATAGCTGTGCAAAAAATAAATCATAACCAGGATAAGTACATTATTTGTTAAGCTAAATTTAGCTACTGCACACTAAAAACCACATTGGTGACAAAAAGACAGCAAATCAGCACACATGTGACTATATCCTAATATATAAATTCCAACTCCTTACAAGTCAGGGCCAAATATTGTGTTTTAAATGATAGTAGGTTGAATGCAGTGCCCGGGAAAGCAGGTGGAATAAGTTCTAAATGGGAAACATCCATTACGACGCGGTGTTTACACCGCACTACCATTACAAAGCTGGTTTTACAACGAAATTCGTTACCACGACTTGCGCTGGAGGGCGCTCTAGGCTAAGAATAGTAGATTTACTATTCCAACACCTTCCCTACTGTACGTAGGCTGGTGTTGGAATAGTAAATTTTACCATTCCTAAGTCCAGCACCCTACAGCGCAAGCCGTGGTAACGACTTGCGTTGTAAAACCAGCGTTGCAATGGTAGTGCAGTGTAAACACTGCGTTGTATTGACATACAACCGTTGTAAATGATGGCTTTGATCTTCTACTAAAAACAAACAATTTCCAATTAACATAACCAAGACAATAAATTGTGTAAGCATCCCATAGGCATTTATTGGGGCATGGGACCATTATGTTTACAAAGTCATCAGAAACAGACCTTCCTGATGAATTGAGTCTCTACTCCAGTCTACTAAATTTTAGAAAGCCTTTGAAGTCGTTTCTAAGTTTCACAGTGCTATGGGATCTCCCAAACCTGAATGTTCTGCGGTAGCACAGTCCCGTATAACGGACTAGCGGTAGTCACTCTGTGGTTCTAGTTAGGATTCCAAGGATAGGAATTCCTCAGATATTTTCTTGGTAATCACTTTGTCACTGGTTGATGAATCTCCACAAAAGTTTGCAAACCTATTCTTTTTTCTACATTGGCTGATGATGAAAAGTTGTGTGGTGATTATTTAATGGTGTGCAAATAGAAAATGGGTGTCCCAAAACAAAGTTTTTTCCAAAACATTTTTTTTAGACCTTTTAGACAGACTTAGCAGCAAAATGGCCACACGGATTAACCAGTAATCTGGCATGAATACAGATTATGGTGTAGAAGGGGTACTTTGTGCTATGTGATCTGAAATTGTTGAGCTGTTTTTAATTAAATAGGGAAAGAAATGTTGTGATGTATTGAGCTGTGGTATTCCGGGATTCCCTCATGATATACAGTGGTACATGGCGATGTCGAAACACATTATTATTGGTTAATCAAAGCTCTTGCAGAAATAAAAGATAGCCATATTGCTTAAAGCACACTTTCTATTTATTCAGAGTTTTTACATTAAATATTGCTTAATACTCTTTTTGGAATGCGTAGGAATAAATTAGGCAATTTAGGAAAGTCTGTAGAGTTAGGGAAAAGTATTTTTAGTGACATACATTGTCTTTAAAAGTCAAAAAAGTACTGTGGTACTCTCACAAAACTATCTAGAGAGCACAATGGTATATATTTAAATATAAAGAAAAAATAATATATGACAAACGCCAGTCTACGAAACACCCCTTAACTCTATGACACTCTACTCCATGACACATCGCTACCAGCCATTCCACTTTACGACACGCCACTTTACTCCACTCTGCGGCATGCCAGCCCACTCTACACCCGTCCACTCTAAGACACTCTACGATACTCTACGACACACCAGTCTATGACTCGCCACTCTACTGTACTCAATGACACTCCACTCTATGCCCCTCACCTCTATGAAACCCTACTGCAATCTATGACATGCCACTCTATGACACTCCACTCCATGACACACCACTCCACTCTATAGCATGCCACTCTGCTCCATGAAACTTCACTCCACTGATCGCAACTCAACGTCACTCCACTCTATGACACACCACTCCACTCTTCCATACTCCACTCCTTTCTACACCACTCCACTCGACGCCCCTCCAGTCTAAGACACTCTATGACATGCAACTCAATGACACACCACTCCACTCTACTGAACGCCATGCCACTCCACTTTATGCCCCTTCAGTGTAAGACACTCTATGACATGCCACTCTATAGAATGCCACTTCACTCTATGATGCACCACTCCACTCCACGCCATCCCATTCTACAACACTCAACTCCACTGTGTGCCCCTCCTTTCTAAGACACTCTGCTCCACTTTACAACACTCTACGACATGCCACTTCATTCCATTCTGCAACACGCCACTCCTCTATACAACACGCCACTCCGCCTTACAATATGCCACTTCACTCTACACTACTCCACTCTACGACACTCTACAACATGCCACTCTATAACACGCCGCTCCACTCTACGACAAATCACTCCACTCTACGCTGCTGCACTCTATTCTACGATACCGTACTCCATTCAGCTCCACTCTATGCTAGTCCACTCTACCCCATGATAACTTAACCCACTAAACTCTATGTGACATCACCCTACGCCACTCCACTCTGTGTCACTGCACTCTACTCCACTCTGACAATTTACTGCACTCTACAACATTCTACATCCCTTCACTTTACCATACTCTGTTGCACTCTAGGCACTTCACTCTTCAACACTCTACTCAACTACATGCCATTCTACGACATTCTAAACAAATTTACTCTATTATATTCTATGGCACACTACTCCACTCCACTCTACTCCAATCTACTAAACTCTATCACACTCTATGTCCTGACACTCTACTTTAATCTACCTCACTCCACTCTACTCTATGGCACTCCACTCTACTCCATTCTATTACACTGTATGACACTTCTCCGCTCTGCTCTACAACACTCCATTTTACGATATTCTATTCCACTTCATTTTACAATACTCTACTCCACACTATGCCACTCAACGGCACTACACTCAACACTACACTACACTTGACAACACTCCACTTGAGGACATGTCACTCTATGACACTCCACCCTATGATACTCCACTCTACTCCATTCAAAATACAATCAGATATCCTTGTAGTAATCTATCATAAGGCAGATGTTTAACTTACCTAACACTTACCATTTATCTCTATACTAATTACAGTTGTGTATTTCTGATACCTGACAACATATGAACAATATTGGCAAGAGCTATTTATATTTTGAGATATTGCTTAGTTCTGAAAATAACTTTTTTACTTCTTTTTTTTCATGCTTTCTGAAAGTTTTTATTTTTGTACACGGTCAACATAACAATCAAACAATAGTTTCAACAGCAAACAGGAGGACAACTAAGGGGAAAAACCCCAAAGACTGTTGGGGAGGCACCAGTGAACCATGACAGGCTTGTGATGGATCCTCATATCCCTTGGTCTCACAACAATGACAGTAAGACAAATGAGAAAGTGTGTAGCTGTACAGCTATATTGCTCTAAAATGTGAGGGTTCTGCCTCAAAAGATGGACTGTCACTGAGGTGCCAAGAGCAGGTACTGATGGAAGGAGACATGCATTGGGATTTGGTGGAGGACAGATAAATGAGAAGAAGTAGACTGTGCCACTGGTGGGACAGATGCAACAGGTAGTGGTGGTGCACCTGATGATGTGGAAGAAGGTGAAGATTTTGCAGTAGCTGAAAAAGTGGCTGAAGCATAAGCTCTTGCTTTGGCTGCTTCTATCTCCTTCTGATGCCTCGTTTTCACATGCGCCAACCTTGTGGAATTAATTGCATGCTCGTGTTTTCTTATTCTGTGGTACCAAAGGAGTCTTGCTTGATGTTCCCACAAGAAATACTTTTTTTGCATAAGTTGCATGTAACAAGTTTGGCATGATGTTTTTCTCTCCAGGAGGCAATGCAAAGAAATCCCAGACAATGGATTCTTTCAATTTCTTCCTCAGCTCCACCTTTTCTTTCTCCTCCTGCAACAGGACAGTATCTTCTTGTTGAGACATTGCAGTTTTGCAAATCCTACAAGGTGGCTTCTGAACAGAAATTGTTCACTACCAGACAGAGCACAACCTTCACCTTTGAAGATCTTAATTGAAATGAGGGTAAGGGGAATACACAACAGATTTCCGACAATTGACAGAGTTAAAAGACAATAAAATGCTGTTTACCAAAATCAAACCTACCACTGTGGTATCACTATACTATTGCTGTACCTGTATAGTTCACAAACCCAAACTTGTTTCAATACATGTACAATTAAAAAAGATAACTAGACATAAAAATCTGATCCTTCGGTGTAAAAGGTACCATGGTGCTTTTGAGGAACAGCAAGTGAAAGGTAAAACAATTACACAGGTCATGCAGTCATTTTCATAATGAACCCTGGCCTATCTTGACAGTACTGTGGTAGTCCCCAAAAAACCCATTTAATATCATATTAAAGTACATTATATTGTTTTAAACAACTTTTCTT
Organism: Lissotriton vulgaris; assembly: GCF_964263255.1. Classification (NCBI taxonomy): domain Eukaryota; kingdom Metazoa; phylum Chordata; class Amphibia; order Caudata; family Salamandridae; genus Lissotriton; species Lissotriton vulgaris. The sequence continues at coordinate 1,334,084,193 of NC_141694.1, forward strand.
AGGAAAACTTAATTTATGATGTCAATGGAAAACCAACTTAAACTACACAAAGCTTAGAAATTCAGAAGTTATAGTTATCACTTTATAGTGTCAACTTAAAATTACAATGTGTTTCCCGCTCACAATCTACTATAACTCTTGCACCTTCATACACAGTGTTCCCAACTCGCGAGGCTCACAACCTTAACTATAACCCAGCCCAGTACCATGGACAGTGTTTTCATTAATGGTGTCATTTGAAATGTTATGAGTTTTGTTTTAAATACTGTAATTTAACATGCTTTAAGTGATGTAATATGAAAGGATGTAAGCAGTGCATGGAGAATCCGTGAGTTATAGTTAATGTATTTTGCCTAGCAAGTGTAAAACACTGTGTATGGAGGTGCTTGAGTTATAGCTATAGCAAGTTGTTAGTGGAGCTCAAATTATAACAGAATTTTATTTTTTTGTGTGCATTTTTTTATCCTTTTACTCAGCTTCAAGCTAATCTATTGCTTTCCGCACTCCCTGTTGCTTTCCCCACCTGCTCCCTCCATTGTTTCCCTACCTTTAGTGGCCCTTAAAATAATTAGCTAAAAAGCTTCTTGGAGGGCCCAGCAGCTGCTATTCGATGCTGGACTACTCCACAATCATTTTTTTTCTCTTCTCCAAGCGTACAGAAGTTTGTAGAGCAGTATGTTTGCAGTGTGTCAACTGAATCTGATACATTCATAAGGAGACATATCAGTGCTGCACAAACACACAACTCTTATTGTATCCCTAAATACTGCGTGAAAACTCACCCAATAAAATATACTGGGAAATTGGCAACAATAACTCTGTAAGAAACCAAAACCAAACAATCGACAGCTAGAGCTTGTTTTACTTAACAAGACAGATGGATAATGCAGACAAGACTACTCAGTATACTACTAGCACACCCAATCATATTTTGGTGCAGGTATCACACCCAAAGACCACTTTCAGGCTACATTCGCTATCACACCACTAACAAACAACTACTCACATCATACAGAACACAACAAACCTCCTAACAACAGAATGCAGTCTACATGAAATGCAGCAGGCCTGATGAAATGCACATTCGAGCCAGCCACCTGGGGCTTTATCCGCCATTGTTATTCACAACCTTTATGAATACTCCGTATTAATAGCTGATTTTGGTAATAACCTCTGTTTAGACAATATGTTGCAGCTGAGCTCCACCGGCTGTATATGGCAGCTCTGAGCCAGGGTAAAGATCCCTTTACGGGTTCACTACAAGCACGGCTTACGGCTAGGTACATGCTGGCGGCGAGCGGCTGCACCCAACATGCACGCAACCGCTGGTGCATTTATCTTGCTCATTGATTTGGCCCAATCCCTCTTTCACTGTGGGGTTGGAGACAGAAGGTTGAGGTATGTGTTGGTTTGGCAATCATGGATGTATTTCTATTATTTATTGGCTCAGACATGAGACGGCCTGCTTATTTATTACAACCACGCCCATGGAGGTCTCTCTTTTACATCATTGTCGTATAGTCTTGGAGATAGTTTAGTTATCTTTATTGGTTAAGATCGCATTGGGAGTCACATGAACGGTTACCATTACGGCTCTCCTGGGCAACACCCTTGAGGGATTTACTGCTGGGGAGAGTTTTATCATTAAGTCACACCCGCACATCCTGTAGATCGTCACCATTGTTACGCAGGACAGAGCGTTAATTAGAAGACGGATATGACCGTACGGGTTTTGAGTTTATTCTTCCTACTAACGCGCTAAATACACAGTTTCTTATGTGATTGGTGTATGATCACACAATAGACCTTTTGGATTATTTCTACTGTCATACATTGTGGTGCCACATCCAGGGTCTCAGCACAATCTTACAGCTTTATCTTCTTGCTAATGTGCTATTACACAGCTATCCATTTGGCGCAAATTACACATTAGACTAGTTTGATTATTTCTACTGTCACATGTTGTGGGGCCATATTTAGGGGCTTAGCACGATCATATATGATCAGTGCTTTATCTTCCTGCTAATGCACTATTACTATTGCCATTTGACTGCGAGGGATCTGATGACCCACAGTCTCACCACAGATGTTGGTACATGTACTCTTGACCGTATATTATCCTGTTACTTAGTAAGTGAAGGTTTTGCTCCCGGATAGGTATTTGATGTCTGAGTATGATAAAGTAGCTCGCAATTTAATTTTCGTCTTCTCTGACATAGAAGCTTTTTGGAGCCCACTCAACTTGAGTCAACGTGCTGTTTGCCAGATTGGGTAATTAATATCTTTCAGTATGAGCATATACATCCTGTCATGATGACACTCTTAATATGGAGTATCCAATTGTTTTCAGGTGCTCGTTTCGCACTGTCCTGATGAAGACTCCACACTAATGATTGAGAGGTGGAAACATTGACTACTACATACCATTATACAAGCTCTGACGACTGATATTCTTCACTTTGTTCCAGAACACCCCTACCCTTCCTCCCCTGCACAGAGCACCATTGTTGTAAATATAATTATGATTCTATATGTATGAACAACTGCTTTGTCTATAAGAAGTGATTAATGCTTTGAAAAGAAATCGCATTCACTGCGAACTTTGCAAATTTGTTGTTGCGAGTGCACTATTTCTTTCGTATTGTTAAATTGTTGCTACTGTGACCAATTGTTTATTGTACTACTACAACATTAGGCATCACAAATGTGTGCTATACAATATATAAATAATATCAGAACCTTTAACATGGAGCCACTAACTAGAAGAATCATGCACCCAGATGCATTTTAGTTTTGATAACACCTTTTTCACTTTTGTATGTGTCTGTATTTAATGAACAGGGACTTGTCAAACTGCAAAAAGGTGATCTTGATCTTAAAATGCATATCTTATCAACACGAAGCTTCATATGCTTTTATAGGCATGGTCTATTGTCCGCGCTCCTGTTTGCCACTGCTATGGAACCTTTAGCAATAACCCTAAGAATGACAATGGAGAGGTGGGGGGTTCGATTGGGGATACACATCATGTGGTCTCCATGTATGCTGACGACACATTGGTATATTTGCTCTACCCTGAGGAAGCAGTCCCAGTGCTCATTACAGAGTTGGAAAGGTTTGGTGTGCGATCAGGTCTGCGTCTCAATCGGGGGAAATCTAAATTGCTCCCCATTGGGAACTTAATAGGGAAACAAGATAATGAGCTGCCAGGTGTTGGAATGTGATGAGTAATAGATGGAGTAAGGTATTTGGGAATTGGATTAACGCATACAAGTACGGCATATCTGGTAGACAATATAGGGAAGAGAGTGGAAGGCATTAGAAAGTCTGTTGCATTTTTGTAGGAGCTCTCATTGTCTCTAATGGGTAAAGTAGCATGGACTAAAATGGTCATTCTGCCACATTGCTTCTACACCATACAAAACTGTATATACAGAGTCTCACAAAGGTATTTTTCTCAGCTTGAAAGCTTGATAATGGATTTGATGTGCGGAAAAAGGGAAAAGGATAAAGTTGAGCACATTGCAGAGGGAATGGGGGCATGGGGGTTTGGAGGTCCAGAGATTAGAACTCTGTTATATGGCCGCACAACTCCAACCCGCCGTGCACTGGTTTGATGAACAGGACAATTGGGAGAGATGACTAATGGTGGGCACACATCGGTGGATTCCTCAACCGGAGCTCTTCAGGCTGGGATCCAGAGTACCTGAGTCTTTCCCATATATAATAAGGCATGTTGCTTCTGTTTGGGAACTAGCAGTACAGAAGATAGTTAAGAGAGCACTCTATGCCCCGCAGACACCGCTATGGTGGTAAAACCTTTCAAATTGATAGGGAAAATTATGAACGTCAACGGTGGAGGGAGGGGGGCTGTCACACAATGGGGGATCTTTATATCGCTGAGCGGTTTATGACAAGAGAGGAAGTGGAGAATACATTTCAATTAGGTAGGGGGCAGTTCCTGCAATATGCAAAGATCTCTGCAATAGCCAGGAAACTATGACCGTCCTTTCCGCAGGAGCCGCCGGTCACCGCAATATTTCAGAGGATAAACACCATGGTAGGGGGACGGAGATTGGTTTCGCACTTATACAGAACACTCCGGGAAGATCTCCCCATTGATCCTCTTCCTATACATGCAAAATGGGATGATATATTGGATGAGTCCCTTACAGTAACAGAATGGAAGAGAGTACATGAAGGGTTCAAACAGATGAGTTCTAACACAAGGTTCAAATGAATACAATATAATGTAATATGTCAGGCATACCTGACTCCCCGGGTGCTTCATAAAATCTACCTGGAACGTTCAGACTCTTGTCCCAGATGCAGGTATTCAGGGGCACACTTTGTCCATATGATATGGGATTGCCCCGAGTTTGCGGAATATTGGGGAAAAGTGATAGACAACCTGCAGACTGTCACAGGATGGACAATACCAAACACTATCAAAGGGGTGGTGCTGGGCCTCCTTTCCGCACCAAAAACAAAAAACGTACTAGGAATTTCATTCAACTAGGCTTAGTATTAGCAAAAAGAAGAATAGCAATTCGGTGGTTGAGTTCAGATCCCCCCATGGTTGAGAGATGGACCAGGGATATGCAGGAGTGTGCCACCGCAGATTTAGCTTGAATGAAAAAAGTTAGGAAGGACGACAAACTTGAAGAGGATGTGAGGGCTTGGTATTTAATGGTAACAGATATAACCAAATAAAAAGATCCCCAGACGGGGAGGTAGACCCATTACAACCCATTCAGGGTAGGAATGACGCCAGATAACAGCTCAGATAGGTGAGGTATATGTTAAAGAGATGGCTTTCCAGTTTCCAGTAAAACATAGCAACCCATGACCGGGGATGGGGTGAGGATGCGTTTAAGGTTAATGTCACTTACAGTTGAAAACATGACAGTGACATTTGCAATCTATGTGATAAAAATGGGAGGATAAGAACAGAAGTAACCAATATCATATGATAAGTGCAATTGTATCTTTGCTGAACGGAAATGAGCATTAATGTCATTTTGTGATATATCTATTCAGAAATCATAGTTGGATAAGGCAGTCTTAGTTGTACTTAGGATTGGTGAAAAAAACAATAATTTTTTAATGCCCAAAATTGTGTGTTAAATAGAGATCCAGATTTGAAAACCAATAGACTCTTTGTGCATCTAAAAAAGAGAAATTATGGGCTACATGTATTAAGATATTTTGCATTCACAAACTGGCTGTTTTGCAGAATCGGCCCATTTACGGATGCTAAAATGGCTTTTTACATGAATCAAAACCAATTTAGTGATTTGGAAACCTGTTATCAAATCGTAAAATGGGTTTGCGGTTCACTATTAGGAAGGGGCGTGTTTGGGGTGTGCAGTGCTTAATTTGTAAAAAATGAAGTGCAGGTGCTCCACCCACTACTCCGCCGGCCCGCCCACTTGTTCTATTGTCTCCACCCGCAAACTCAACTGGCACTGCTGAATGCCAGATGTAATGCTGGATCTGAATTTCAGCAAGAGAGCCTTGCTTAAGTATGGTTTTGATACAAGTTAACCCCGCCCTGCGAAAAAAAAATCTTGTAGTACTCTTGAATGAGCCATTGATCACTTCCAGTGGCCAAAGGGGTTTGGATCGTAAATAGTTGAGTATTCTGTGAATGCAATTAATTTACCAGTTGTGCTTGTTACTATTACTCACTCCTGGAGCAATATATGTGCATTTATTAAAATTCAATAGAGTAAAAAACATAGATCTGAACTGGCATTTCCAAATGTAGTTCTGTATCACAGACAAGACAGATTACAAAAGAGCAGTGGCGGCTGGTGACATTTGAAAGTGTTGAGGTGTAAAATGAGTGTCATATTGCACCGCGAGAGTACCGAAGAACCTAAGGTGGGTTTGGGGGGGTTCTTTTCGAGAAAATTTGGTAAAAAGAGTGGACAAATGGTGCATTTTCAAGCAAATTTGAGAAAGCTGGAAGGTGAATAAAGCAATTGTGAAAGAGAAGCTATTACATTAATAAAGAGACGTCATAGAACATAGGTAGCTGTGTATTCAAGCTTTCTTTCACCCCATAGTCCAGCGGGGTCTTGATACAAGACAGATAAGAGAAAAAGCAGTGTGGTCCTCAACCAGGAAGACACTCATATTTCGTTGGTATGAAGTCAAAAGATTGGTCAAATTGAAAACCTAAATGCAATATGCAATCCAACAATTTGCAAGTACATCTCATCCATGTTCAACAAGCCATGTTTTACACATCATTGGAATTGTGAATCACCAAATAAACTGAGCCACTGCAATCAAAATCAACCAAAGTTGTGGCTCAAGGTTACATATTGACAGACACAGTATAAAACAGAAACACAGTCTAAATAACTATGAAAGTGAAATATAAATATTGACCATGCAACTCAAACTGAGAAATTAAAGATCCAATTCAATGTCAAAGCAGGCCTCCCACGTGTCATTTCATGTGGGCTAAGTGCAATCTACAATGCATGACTTGCCGCAGCAAATTAACATTCTCTCATATTTAAAAATTCCTGTAGCAGACAAAATTTTAAGTTACCCCAAAGCGGAACAAGATTTTACATTCCAACATTCAATAGTCAGTTTCAGTGTTGTAGTAGAGATAACTGTGTACGTACTCATACTTAGATCTGTCTTCATTTCTATGTCCATCTTTTTCTCTCTCTAGCTCAACATACTAGTTACACCCCTCTCTCTTTCTCCCACACTCTCATTCTGGCTCTGCTTAGCTCCATCTCTCACGTTCTCTCTAACCATCCATCGCTTCTCTCTCTCACTCTCTCTCTCATTCTGGCTTTTCATCTTTCTTTCAATTTTGCTTCATCTCTCTTGCTTTATTTATCAATATATTCTCTCTCTTATGTTGTCAATTACTTTCAGGTTAGTTCCATTACACACCAAGCATGACATTTTGGTTTACATGTGTGTCCTGTGTCCTTTTTCTCTTTGCTTTCCATTGACTTTATCTCCAAGTATCTGTTTTCTCTCTTTTTGTGCCTGTATCTCTTTCTGTCGTTTTATCTCTATCTACAGCCCTATTTCTTTAGGTCTGTCTCTCTCTTCTTTGCATCCTCTTTCACTCTGTGTCTGTCTCTTGATTTCTCTCTACTGTCTCTAGCAGTTTACCCCTTCCTCTCAACAATGCGAGAAATAAATTGTTTCACCCACCGTTTTTTTCTCCCCCCACCACAACACCCTAATGTCGGTGGTGCTTTTTGTGTATGTATGTGCGCTGGTATGCTGTATTTCTATGGGTGCAGAATGTATGTGTGGCTGCATGTGCTGCCAATTTGTGCCTGCATGTGTGTTGATTTGGTGCACGTGGCATTTACAGCTGCTTTGCTGTCTAGGTGTGCAGACACGGCTCTATTTTGTTTGTGAGTCCCTGGGAGTCTATGCTTCTTTTCATGTATGTCCTGTGTACATGCATTTGTCTTAGTGAATTTATTTCTGCATGCATGCTGTATGTGACTTTACTTTCCTATGTTTTTGCCAGTCATGCTCAGCTGCTGCCTGTAATGTACAGATCCTCTCTTAGAGTGATGTCTCTGTGCACTGCTGATACTCAGCAAAGCTCCAGGCTCTGGCCCCTGTAATGGTTGCTCCCTGCTATGCTGGCTACTTCTTGTGTGTCGACAGTGCTGTTGTCACTTGACATCAGCTTTGCTAGCGCCATGCACAGGCACCCTATAATCTGTGCCCTCGATAGATGCTAATAACCACATCAATGCAGGGAGGCGGGCAGAGAGAAATGGAGGGAACGCTCTGTCTGAAACATAGAAGTGGCGCTGGTGTGTGAGGGCGGAACAGAGGATAATAACCCTGTGTGAGGAGCAGGAGTTGGATTCTGGGCATAACGGCTGCTTATGCAGGGACTGGCGCAGGAGGGTTGTAAAACCCCAGCCCCACACCCCCAACACCAGAGGCGGGCCTTAGTTCAGTCGAAGACCAATGAATATTTGTAACTTATAAATATTCATTGGTCATCGTCTAAACTGAGGCCCGAACATATAGTAAAGTTTGAGGCTCCTGGCTGTTATTTTCCTTTACACCACTGAGTTCGTCGTAGAACGGCAGTTGAAGGAGATGAGTGCTTGACTTTTTTTTTTAGGGGGGAGGGTAAGATGATGTTCCGATCATAGGTAATTTGTCATTACACAACCAGGCCCTCTCAGGACCCGGCCGGAAGAGAAGCAAGAAGTTTGGAGGCATTTCTAAATCATGAACACAGACCAACAACAAAAATGCCCACATTTACACATAGACGTACCCCCTGATGTGCATGAAAACAGTCAAACGGGCACCAATTCAGAACAACAATGAAACATATATGCCTCCGTGTAGCTAGAACCAACAACAAACTTACAAGAAACCCACCAGGCCAGGGCACAGAGATGGCTGAGTGCGCACGCACAGAGACAGAAGTCCTGAACCGAGCAAGTTTCCAGGGCACAGTAGGCAATATGGGAGTTGCAGAGCGAGGTCTGCAGCCTGTGGGGCCTGCTGGGAGAGCTCAACTGTCGAGCTGTGAAAGTCGGGGCCACTCTAAATCTGTAAGTTAATTGCCATAATTAAACGTTGCTGCGGAGAAAGAATCTCTGGCACACGGAATGTGTCTGCTTTTTTATAAAAAAAAAAGTTGTGTCTGTCAGTAAAACTAGACACCGATTGCATAAATCCCTACCTGAATCTGGTGCTGCACACTTCACAACACACTCCTCCTGCTTCAAATAATAGTGCCGTTGCGTGTGTGCTTCCTGATAAGGCGGTCTGGCGGCGTGGCTGTGGAATTTAAAACAGGTTACGCACGCACGCTGCCACCCCGCTTGTCGCAGCCGCCCACACATGACCAAATCCAAGGCAATCAGAGGCCCCCACCCACCGTAACACAAAATGAAGGCATGGACTTATAAATGGGAAATGGCTCAGCTCTTCACGGGGAGACACAGAGCGCGGATCTAATGAACACGGAACATTTGATTTTATTCATTTTTTGACGCACGCTGTTGATGCTAGTTGGTAGTGGCAATCTGATAAATAAGTGCCGGTGCTAAGCACAGGAAAGCACCAGCACAAATTAAGCCCTGGGGGTGTCCCTTCCTAATACCGGATCCCAAAAGTTTGTAGGAAGGTTTTGTAACCAAAATGCAGTTGCAAAAAATTCACATTTTACCACCTATTTCAAGTATGCGGTAACCCATTCGCAATGGGAAAGGGTCACTGAGGGACCACTTACCCTTTGTGAATGTTTGTTACAGCATTTTTTAAGAACAGGCAGTGCTTTTGTTTTTGAAAAGTATCCAATTTTTCTTTAAGGAAAACAGGCTGCATTTAAAAAAAAGATTGCTTTATTTAAAAGCAATCACGGACATGGTGGTCTGCTGACCCCAGCAGGCCACCATACCCGTGATTTTAGCAATTCTTAGGAGGTTGCAAATTGTGATCTACCTCATTAATATTTATTGTAAATTGTGATGACCTAATTGTGATTCTCAGAAATTCGCAATTAGGTATTCACAATTTACAATTTTGATACATGTAGCCCTAAATTTCCTTAAGTCAGGAAGGCCAAGTCCTCCTTCTAATTTAGAGGTTTACAATACACTATATTTAATTCTGGGAATTTTGTATTTAAAATACATTTAGTAAAAATCATATTTAGGTTTTTAAAGAAGCTCATAGGGAAAGTAACAGATACTTTAATGGCCTCAACTGTTCCTCAACTTTACACATTCAACAAAGACTTTTTGTCAAATTTCTCTGTAATTTTGAATACTTATTGCAATTTAGGTTAACTGTTTTATTGTATTCAGAATATAAATAGCAAGGTGCTTAACACCAGATACATTCCAGGGAATATTTGTACCATATAACACATCTGCAATATAGAATGCAATTAATTCAAAACATCATTTTTAATAATATTCAATGTACTCATGCATAACTATTAATAATATCTAGTATAACTGGTATAGTATGTATTGGGTCTCTAATGAATAGCAAATCATCACCTGCAGATGCTTATAGACGGTATTGCTAATGATACCTTTGTTATCTATGGAAACGCAAAGGAGGCATAACAATGGTTAAATGGCTAACAAAAATAATTAATAGGATGAAAGACATCCTTGCCTTGTGCCTCCAAATAAATGAACATACTTTCTTAGCATCTAGAGCTAATAAACCTATTGTATACTTTATTTTATTTAACGAATTAGGAATATAACAAAGTAATCTAGCATTGTGAGATGATAACCTATCCTTCATGAAATCAGCTTGATCTGAGTGAATAATGTAATTTAGCATTCAAGAAAGTCTGGTTGCCAGAATTTTGACATACATTTTGCAATCTTGATTATTGAGAGAAATGGGACAATAATTTGGAACTAATGTATGGTCTTTACCTGGTTTAGGGAGAACAACAATTGTTGCTTCTTTACAACAAGCTTCAACTGAAGCACCGCAAGCAAAATTTTGAAATAGGGATCAGAGGACAGGGGATACCTGAGTAATGAAAATTTTATAAAACTCAGCTTACCATCAAAAACAGGACATATTTTAGAATGTAAAGATTGAATTGCAGTGGAAACTTCTTCAATAAACGGTGCTCTGAGAATATCCCTACCAGCTTGTAATAGTGATAGTAACTTGAAGTTAAGCAGGAATTAATCAATTACATTATCTGAAGCATCTTGAGGTTTGCTGCATAAATTTGAAGACAAGGTTTGAAATTCTTTAGCAATTACAGTGCAGACATAAGAAATTGACCATCAGCACATCTTATAGCATGTGTCTGTTTTTGTCTTTTTTAATTTGTAAATAGTTAGAAAATGTGCAATTAGGGTTATTGCAATTAAATTGAAAAAACGTTTTTATTACAAATAAAAATACCTGCTCTTTTAATAAGGAGAGTATTGTATTCTTAACAAAGATTTCGTAATTGTATTTTGTGTTGAATATCAGACAATAATAAAAAAAGCTTTTAAGGTTTGGTAATTTGTTGTTCCAATATATTGAATTTGGAATTGAATAATGTATTCTTGTGTGCCATTTAGAGATTCCATCACCTTGGACATATGCTTTAAAAGCATTCCAATGCATTCGGGACCTGTATTCCTGTATTTTTGGGACATATCCCCACTGAGTGGAAAAAAAGTACTCAGCTCAGTTCTGCATCTTAGACAGGTAAAGTCGAGGCCCTGTTTCATTTAACTAAGCCTTGAAGGGCAGTAGTAGATACTTCATCTGAATAAGTAGTAGTCTTGTGAAAATCACCAAGTATCCTCAGAGCCATTTTGACCTCAACCCAATTACTCACATGCTCTCCATGCTACTAGAGTCAAGCTATCCCGACTGATGAGGGGTGAAACTCCGAAACCAGTCCTAGGATGCATGTTTCCTTTCCAGGGTGGACCTGGCTTGGCAGTTCGGGCTCGACTGTTTTCATTGGGCACAAGGTCAAGACTGATTTGCATATGGCTGAGTTCAAACTGGAATGGCATGGGGAGCAGAAAAGGAATATGCTACTTACCAGTATGCATCTGTTCTTGGCATAGAGGGCTGCAGAGTGGTACATTATGAATAGATCGCCATCTGGTGTTGGGCTCGGATGATTGCACTTTGTTTTTCTCTTGGAGAGTCTTTTGTATCTTGGTGACTCCTCCCTTGGTTGGTAGTGCGCATGGGCATCGGCTCCATCCTTAGATTGTTTTGCCATAGTAGGGTTAGATGGAGTAGTATAGTAGAATACAGATAAGAGTGCCCATGTAAGTGTATCTAAATAAGATAATGTTGGAACAGACACAGGTTTCCGGGGAGGCTGGGAGGGCATGTACCACTCTGCAGCCCTCTATGCCAAGAACAGATGCATACTGGTAAGTAGCATATTCCGTTCGAGGCATATGGGCTGCAGATGGTACATTATGAATAGACTATACAGCAGTTCTCTCCCTAGCGGTGGTCGCCCGTGTCTGTTGCAACTGTCTGAAACAATGTTTTTAATACTGCTTGTCCCACTCTAGCTTGTTGTGTTGTGTGCACATCTACACAATAGTGTTTTTCGAAGGTGTGCGGTGTAACCCAGGTAGCTGCTTTGCATATGTCATCTAGTGGAATGTTTCCCAAAAATGCCATAGATGCTCCTAGTTTACGTGTAGAGTGAGCTCTAGGAGGAACAGTTAATGTTCTCTTTGCCTTTAAGTAGCATATTTGAATGCATTTTACAATCCATCTGGCAATGCTCGCTTTGGAGATGGGATTGCCTTTATGTGTCGGAGAAAACGCAACAAATAGCTGTTTTGTCTTTCTGAAAGTTTGTGTTCTTTCTATATAGTACAATATGGCCCTTCTAACATCTAATGTATGTAGGGCTCTTTCTGCTACTGTTTGTGGTTTTGGAAAGAAAACCGGTAATTCCACTGACTGATTGATGTGGAATGCTGAAATAACCTTCGGTTAGAATTTTGGGTTTGTTCTAAGAACCACTTTATTTTGGTGTAGCTGCATAAATGGTTCCTGAATCGTAAAAGCCTGCAGTTCACTTACTCTTCTAAGTGACGTGATAGCTATGAAGAAGGCCACCTTCCATGTGAGGAATTGTATTTCACACCTATGCATAGGTTCAAAGGGTGGCCCCATTAGTCTGGTAAGCACTATGTTGAGATTCCAGACTGGGGAAGGTGGTCTTCTTGGTGGAATGACTCTTTTGAGTCCTTCCATGAAAGCTTTAATTGCTGGTACTTTAAACAGTGAAAGATGTTGTCTGCTTTGTAGGTACGCCGCTATGGCTGCGAGATGAACTCTGATAGAGGTATATGCTAGGTTACATTGCTGTAAGTGTAGTAAATAGCAAATGATTTGTTTAGTGGATGCGTCCAGAGGGTTGATGTGCTTACTGTTACAGTGTATAGCAAACCTCTTCCATTTTGCTGCATAGCATGCTCTGGTGGTAGGACGTCTTGCTTGTTTAATGATTTCCATGCATTCTGGTGGTAAATCTAAATACCCAAACTCTATGACTTCAGGAGCCAGATCGCTAGGTTCAGTTTTTGGGATCTGGGTGCATTATTTCTCCATGGTTCTGTGTAAGATGCATGGGTAATAATCTTAGCTTTTGATGTGGTACTTGTGAGAGTTGTAGCAGCGTGGTGAACCACGGCTGTCTTGCCCACGTGGGTGCCACTAGTATCATTGTCATTGAGTGTTGCTGCAGTTTCCGAACCAGTAGCGGAATTAGTGGTAGAGGAGGGAATGCGTAAGCAAATTTGTTGGACCAATTTATCCACAGTGCATTGCCCTGGGACCTGTGGTGTGGGTACCTGGATGCGAAGTTTTTGCATTTTGCGTTCTGATGATTGGCAAACAGATCTATCTCTGGTTGCCCCCATTTTTGGAAGAATGGCTGCAGTATTTGGTCGTGCAGCTCCCATTCGTGTACTTGTTCTGACTGTCTGCTTAGGATGTCTGCTATCTGATTTTGAACTCCTGGTAGGTGTTCCGCTAACAGGTAGATCTTTTGAGGAATGGCCCATCTCCATATGTCCTGTGCTAGTCTGGACAGTTGGAGAGAGTGTGTCCCCCCCTGTTTTTGAATATAATACATTGCAGTCATGTTGTCTGTTCTGATCAGGACTGCTTTGCTTGTTATTTGCATTTGGAAAGCTTTTAGTGCTAGAAATATTGCTAATAGTTCTAGGTAGTTGATGTGCAGTTTCTTTTGCTGCACACTCCACTTCCCCTGCACTGTGTATCTGTCCATGTGCGCTCCCCATCCGGAGAGCGATGTGTCCGCTGTTATTATCACTTGTGGAATTGGCTCTAGGAACGACCGTCCCTTGGAAATTTTTTCTGTGTTCCACCACTTCAGAGAGCGATACGTCCGGTCGTTTACCAACACCAGATCTGTAATCTGACCTTGAGCCTGATTCCACTGTGTCGCTAGACACTCTTGTAGTGGGCGCATTTGTAGTCTGGCATGTGGTATTAGCAGTATGCAGGAGGACATCATGCCTAATAGTTGCATAAACACTCGTGCTGGTAGTGAGTGTTGTGGTTGAAATCTTTGTATTAACCCGACCATTGTCTGTACTCTGATTGGGTTGGGGTATGCTATTGCTTTTTCTGTGTCTACTGTAGCCCCCAGGTATTGCTGAATCTGGTTTGGTTGCAGGTGTGATTTTTTGTAGTTCACCGTGAACCCTAGGTGGTGCAGCAATTGAATTGTCTTCTGTGTGTTGTGAAGACATTCTTCTTTTGACTTGGCCTTTATTAGCCAGTCGTCCAAGTATGGGAAGACATGTATTTGTTGTCTTCTTAGGTGTACTGCCACCACAGCTAGGCATTTTGTGAAAACTCTTGGTGCTGTTGTGACACCGAAGGGAAGGACTTTGAACTGATAGTGTTGTCCTTCTAACACAAACCTTAGGTATTTCCTGTGGGCTTTGTGAATTGGGATATGAAAGTAAGCGTCTTTTAGATCCAGTGTAGAAAGAAAGTCCCCTTTCTTCAGTAAAGGGAGTACTTGTTGGAGCGTGACCATGTGGAAATGCTCCGAATTTATGTAAGCATTGAGAGGTCTGAGGTCTAATATTGGTCTTAGGGACCCGTCCTTTTTGGGGATCAGGAAGTATAGAGAGTATACTCCTGTTCCTTGTTGATCCTTTGGAACCTTCTCTATTGCATGCTTTTGTAGAAGTGCTAGAACTTCTTCTCTTAACAATGTCAGATGATCTTGACTCATTGGACGCTGTTTGGGGGGGTTGTTTGGTGGGGTAGCTGTGAGTTCTAGGCAATAACCATGTTGGATAATTTGTCTCACCCACTTGTCTGATGTGATGTTCTCCCAGACAGGTAGGAACTGTGATAGACGTCCCCCGACCGGTGTAATGTGGTCTGGGGGGAGTTCTATGAAGTCACTGTTTTGGTGTTGAGGCGTTGCGGTTGTTATTATTTCCGCGGCCTCTACCCTTATTGTTGTTACCTCTGTAACTGCCTCTTGAATTACCTCTGGGTGATGTTGGTGTGAAAGAGGTGGATTGCTGATTCGTTCCTGTATTCTTTGAGCCCCCTCTATAGGTGGATCTACGAAAGGAAGCTCTGTGTGTTGGCTGTTGCAATGCTCCCATTGACTTAGCCGTTTCTGTATCCTTCTTCATTTTTTCTAAGGTCTCGTCTGTGCTTGAGCCAAACAGTGTCTTCTGATCAAATGGTTTGTTCAGTAGGGCTGTTTGTACTTCTTGTTTGAATCCTGAGATTCTAAGCCATGCATGCCTTCTTAGCATGACACTGGTGTTAATAGATCTTGCTGCAGTGTCTGCTGCGTCTAATGCACACTTAATGGAAGTATTGGTTATTATTTTACCTTCCTGTATTAATTGATCTGCCTTCTTCTGATGTTCTTTTGGGAGATGTGTGAGAAGTTTTTCTAACTCATCATAATGTGCCCTGTCGTAACGTGCGAGTAGTGCTTGTGTATTGGCTATACGCCAGCTATTCGCTGCCTGTGATGCTACTCTTTTGCCTGATGCATCTATTAACTTTGATTCTTTATCTGGTGGAGGAGCCTCTCCTGTAGATAATGAATTTGCTCTTTTACGAGCGTTTGAGACCACCAGCGAGTCTAGAGGTACATGCCCTTTAATAAATATTGGGTCCTTTGGAGCCGCTTTGTATTTTTTATCAATTCTTGGGTTTAACACCCTGGCTCTCACTGGGTTTTCGAATATTTCCTCTGTGTGACTAAGAAGACCCTTCAACATAGGAAGAGTACCTGATGTTCTCTGTGCATTAGGTAGAGTCTCTAACAAGAAATCCTCTATTTGAGGTTCTGTATGCATATCTAGTTTGTGATATTTTGCTGCCCTATTAATGAGCTGCACAAAACCTGTGTTATCATCAGGTGGTGAAGGCTTTGAGGGATATAGCTCTGGGTCGTTGTCCTCATCTGACCCTACATCATAATTTTCCCATGGGTCCTCCTCATCTGGGATAGTTTTGTCATCCTCTTGAGGTTCTCCCTCCCCTAGATCACTGTCTACATCTGACTGAGGTGTAGCTGGTCTTGGTGTGGAGGGTGTAGGAATATTTGGCCTATTGTGAGGAATAGGAGAAGAGGGTGTGACTCTAGGTCGAGGAGAAGCAGGAGGAGTTATATTTGTCCCCATTGTTCTCTTTTTTGAAGGAAGAGGTTTATCTTCTGACTGTTCACTCTTTCTCTTCTTCGTGACCACTTTCCCAGTTTGTGGATCAATAAACAAGATCTTTTGTTTGGGATCTGTCTGTTGCTCCTGAATCGGTACCGAAGATCCTTGTTCCGAGAGCTGTTTTTGTTTTCGATCGTCAGATCTTGTTGTTTTCGACACCGAATGTCTGCTCGATTCCGACTTTCTGGGTATCGAGTGTCTTTTGGGCGATAAATCATATTTATGTTTCGACATGGAATGTTTCGATACCGAGCTTTCCCTTGTTTGTTGCCTCGGTGCCGAAGTCGATGTCGCCCTTTTCTCGGATCCGACATGGTGGGAGTCCGAGTGTTTCGGTTTCAGTTTCGGTTTCGTTGCCGGGCCCGAGGGCGGGGCGTCGGAAACTTTTTTCTGCGGTTTGACCGGGCCCGAGGGCGGGGTCGTTACCGCACGGGGTCGGTTTTTCGGTAAGGGGACGTCGTCACTCACGGTTTGTTGCTCGATGAGTTCTTCGACCTCCGACTGGTCCCCTTCCGACCCCGACTGGTCCTCTTCTTCCTCGATTTGCTCGTCTCCGAACAGCTCCGGGATCGCCTCCGCCTGCATTCTGGAAACCTCGTGTCTTCGAGCTCGACGATTTCTAATCGTTAGCTTGGAGGAGAATGCTGCACAGGCTTCGCTGTCCCTGGACTCGTGTTCAGGCGATAGACAGAGGTTGCACACCTCGTGTAGGTCCTTGTGTGGGAACTTAGCACCACACGTTGGACATTTTTTGAATGGAGTCCTTTCCATGGACTCCGGGCTTGACTGCGTCGAGAAAGGCCTCCTGTTCTTCGACGTAGATCCAAGTTTTTCTCTTCGATTTTGAATTTGCAACGCGTCGGAATGGAAATGAACGCGTTCGATAACAATACCGTCGAATTGGAAAGGGAATACGCGCCGATAAATCACTTTCTTCTGAAGTTGATCTGGAGCGTCTCGATCCTCATCCGAACCCGATGGCGGAAAAAAACAATCTAAGGATGGAGCCGATGCCCATGCGCACTACCAACCAAGGGAGGAGTCACCAAGATACAAAAGACTCTCCAAGAGAAAAACAAAGTGCAATCATCCGAGCCCAACACCAGATGGCGATCTATTCATAATGTACCATCTGCAGCCCATATGCCTCGAACCAATGGATTTAGGCCCAGATCTCTGTATTGGGGTGAATGTATGACATTGTTCTGCATTCTGTCCATCAATTGTTCTTTTTGCGTTTGTTACTCCGAGTGTGACGGGTATGCCCAGACGTGGGTCGTGTGCTCTCTATGCCACTAAAGTCAAGCTTTGAAACTGGTCATAGGATGCTTATTTCCAGTCCAGGGAGGACCTGGCTTGGCAGTTCGGACTAGACTGTTCCCATTGGGTGCAGGGTCAAGACTTTTTATTTTATTTTTTTAAAAGGTTTTATATAGCGCTGGCTAGACCCGGAGGTATCAAACCGCTTTATATGAGCATCAGAACATAGTTACAGGTCACATCGTTACAAAGGTTACACAGTTATTAGAGTATGGTAACATAGTTACTTGTATGGTCGAGATAAACAATCAGCACAAATACGTAAGGGGAAAAGCAGGCAAGGGAAAGATACAGGGGAGGGGGAAGGAGCTGGGGAAGAAGACAGGTAAAGAAGGCGGGAAAGAGGAGGGGAGGGTGAAGGACACCGCATGGGAAGAGGAGGGAAGAGGCGACAGGGAACACAAACCGGTAGACGAGTCAAAGCAACGTCCAAAGTCCACTAAGCTGTGATCCCAGGGGAAGTGGTAACACTTCCCTATCTCAGTTTCGGGAGGTTCCCTTTACGCAGTGTACTCTCTCAGAGGGATCTCTGAGACTCCAAGGCCTACATTCTGGATCCTTCCCCAAAAAGGGGAGAGGGAGTGCTTTGGCAAGGGGTGCCATACTATACCTCATCTGTGAGTGGCTCCCTTGGTGAGTGGACTCTCTCAGCATGTTCGCTGAGATCCAGAGTATAAATATTGGATCTTACCCCAACAATGGGAGAAGGAGTGCTTAGTCAAAGGGCACAAAGGACAGGGGGCTAGGCAGACTAGCAAACAAGATGAGAGATTCAGGGTAGAGGGGATAGGAGCTTGGAGCTAGGGAGGTAGACAAAGAGAGAAAGAGTACGAAATGGGAACACATTTAATTAATGAGTTATTATATAGCGCTGGCTAGACCAGAGGGAATTAGAGCGCCTTACATGAGGAACAATAATGTTGTAATTTACATCAGTTAAAAGTTACGTAAGTATCCAGAAAAGCATTTAAAGAACATAGGGGACAGGTGAATGGAGCATGGAAGAGTAAGGTGATAGGGTAAAGGGGTAAGAGGAAGATAGGACGTAGAGACGAGGGGAAAAACTGCCCCAAGGTCCGGCTGGGTAGGACACGGCGGGGGCGGGGGGAGTCCACAAACCATCTCCTCTTTTAGCTATATGGTAGCTCCACCGGGCATCAGCCAAATAGCTAGGTCTCCACAGTCTGAGGTAAGTTCCGCAGGTTCCAAGCCCTGATGTGAAGGCAGGTTAGGGGATAGGTTCAAGGTCTGATCAATGTCCAATTGTTGTCCCAGGGAAGTAAAACAACATGTAAAACAACATGTAGGGAAGCCATCTTGGGGTCAGGCAGGGGACTGTACTGTACACTGGTACACTGGTGACCATCCTAAGGTCAGGTATCTGGCAGTTAAAGTCAATATCCAGGACAGGGACCGCCAGAGAATAACAAGTCCAGCGTGCAAACACCATCACACGCACAAACATGAAAAGCACACACAAATGTGAGCAAAGACTCTCATATGCGCACTGATGCACACAAATACATGATTGCCAAACATACTATTCTGGTCAGGCAGGCCTTACTAACGTGTAAACATATCTTCAGTGTGATAATTAGAAGATGGGGTTCTGAAGAGTATTTGCACTCCCTTACCTTTTGATACCTTCTCCCAGCCAGTATATAAATGCCAAAAGATGTTAGTGATGGCTCATTACAGAGCGGCTTACTGCTGCTCATTTTCTTGAGCTGAAAACAAAGCAGTGATTTCAGCATAATGCTTCTTTAGGCCAGAGCCTGGCACCCCCCTGGAATCTCTTGAGGCCCCCCTAGGGAAACCCGCCCCCCAGTTTGAAAACTCCTGATCTACAGGGACAGCATCCTGCACTTGTCTTTCATGCAGTGTCACCAGAAGATCAGGAATATTGGCGACTATTGTGTGGTAAAGTCTGGATATGTCTTTGCTCTTTACAGCTGACTGTGTGACTTGTGACTGTGTGACTTGTGCCTCTAGAGGATTATGGTTGAGGAGTTTGAAAAGGGTGCCTTTGTGTGTTTACAGAGCACGGTGCAATTGCAGATAGCAGTAGAATCACGTGTGATGCAGGCTCTATGTCTCCATCAGAGACAAGAAAGGTCAGATGCGTATCCCCTCCCAAATGTTTCACTAAGTGAAACATGTGTCATTAAGGTCCCATGCTCTAAAGCCAGCTAATTTAATTGTGTGTTACAACCATGATCCATCCCACAGTGGTGTTTCTGCTATCAGAACTCTATCTTATTAGCTTGATGCCACCAGGCCAGGGTTGTTCCGGTGGTCGGGGGGCGGGGGGGGTAATCGGAGAACATAAGCGCCTCATATAGTAGTTGTAGGAGGCTGTGCGGTCCTATGCACTCAAGCTCCAACACCACCACTGGGTTGTTACTGTCAGAGACTAGCCAGTCATTCACAGGGAGGATATGGTTCAGCCAATTATAGAGTTGTATGTCTGCTAATACAAGAGCTTCCACAAAAGGTGAAAAGACACATCTACTATATGCTATTAGAGGTTGATAAAAGTGTTATGTTCAGATCCCATTCGTGTTGTTTATCAAGGGTCACTTGCATTCATAGGTTTTTAAAATGGTCTGGAACCAACACAGGTCTGTCGATCTCAGAAGGGCAATATGGTCACCAGACACTGAAAAATAAGTAGTCTTTGTCCAGTTTCTGGATAGGTATAAGGCATCTCCTTAAATTTGTCATATATCCAGAGTGACATGCCCTAGTATAACTGTCTCATGATAGGAGGGGGCACCTAGTGCCCAACAGGTGGTTCTCCTGCATAAATACCACCCATGGTGTGAGCAGATTGATATAATGAAAGCTGGTGCCTGCTTCACTTTATTATTCAAGTCGTTGACATTCCAAGACAGAAGGCTGATGGTGTCAGCGAAGTCATACTGGGTGTCTAGGTCATGCTGTACTGCTAAAATGCCAGTGATGTGACCCACAAAACAGTAAATGAGCAAGCCAATGCCACCCATCTTACGGATGTCACAGCCTTAGGAAGCATTGTTTTCCAAGATAGAAAACACAGGCACAGTAGAAAGAATGTCCTGAAAAGGTGTTTCATTAAGTCTGTTATCATCCTTTGCAAGAAAAAAAGGCCTCTTAGAAGATTGTCAGTATTATGATTGGTAGTAAGGTGTACTCTGAGAGATGCTGCTTGGAGCCCTTCATTGGCCTGGTGTAACAAATAGGGGGTTAAGTTAAGAGGTTGTACAGACAGTAGATGTAAATTGATTAGTGGGATAGAAATGGATCCTTTACATTATTATGTCTCATCCATTTACTCACATTAACTGATGCCCCAACATGCATCACAGTTGAGAGAAATATCCTTTTTGACTGAAACCCAGTACTAAAAATAATTAATTTAGTGCTCATGCAGGTCAATATCAGCAAATTCAGAAACCAGTGCCTTAGTTTATCTAACCCGACCATGTGAATAGTATTTGTCAGATGTGTACGGTCTCCTTGTGCTTCTCTGAGATCCAGACAGTATTTCTTACTAATCAAAGCTGAATTAATGGGGAGCCAGGGGTTGTGATGTATGGTATGTTCACAAATGTCTAGACATCTGGTTCGCTGGACAATACAACCACAGAATGAAATTCCCAACAAGTAAAGTGTAGGCTCAACCAGGAGCCAAACTGCTGAGGACACCAGAAAAATGCTCCTCACATTAGTCACATAACGCTTATAAAGATGTTTTTGGCTTTGGAACATAGAAACTTCCAATATTACATGCATATTCAATTTACCAGAAAATATTGAGGTTTCAAATTGTAGAGTTTCCTGAAATTATTTTTGCCATCTCTAATGAAAATGACTTTATGTTTGACATTAGAAATTGATAAAGCTCAGTGCAGGCAAGATGGCTGCCGACTGACTTTGGTGAAAGTTGCTGATGCTTCTCTCCCTCTGTGCTCACTTAACAACCACCTAAAAACATACCCCCTTGTCTGGACACTCACCTCTATGATGACATGCAGCTGCTGCGCATCGGGATGCAGTTGAAAGCAAGGTGCTTTGCCACAGTTCAGCTCTTGTTACCTCCAAGTCTCCGGTGCTTTCTTGGCTTGCCTAGAGGGAGGTGCTGGTGCCCCATACGGAATATGGCCCCGAAAACAGATAAAGCCAATAAGGCGGACACAATTCTTAACAAGGATAAAGATGCTCTGAATATGTCAACAGATGTTGGGGGGGCAGCTGGCGCCTCCGGTATCGGCAACTCTAAAAATACTAACATTCCCCTGGTTCAATATGGGGGCTGAATCCCACGTGCCGAGGAGGTCCGACGTCGAAGAAAACTGATACCACTGGGAAGAAATTGGCACCACAGGCAGGACCCGGCTTTGCGCTGCGGTGGCCGCAGAGGGAGCACTGAGGCAGCCAATTGTGGCGGAAGCTTTCTCGATGTCTTTGCCACCAGCTCATGCCGTCAGTCTCCAAAAGGTGACTCTGAGTCTCCTGCCCTCTGTGACTTCAATACTTCGGAAGAAATTGACTCAGAGGAGTCTTCTACCATGCAAAAAGGCTGTCCTTACAAGGTAGCACTCCAAAAACGAAGAATAAGATCTAGAGGAAGTCCAGCTAAGACAGATGTGGCAACGGCAAGAAAATCGGAGTGGGACTACTTGGCTACTAGCATGGTTTACAAGAATGATAGGCAAGCGGAATTAGGTGGTCAGGCTGCACCTCCTGGAACCTCAGTCCCACCCTCACTAGATTTGGTATATTCTACTGTAAAACAAATGCAGGGAGAGGCCAGAATGGAAAGTAGAAGATCACTTCAAGCAACAAAAAATTGCAGGCCTCCATCCGTAAAGTTGATAAACTCTGCACAGAAATGGCCGAGAAGGTCACACATGTGGAGGACAGAACTGTGGCACTGGAAGAAGAAGTTGATAAATTACAGGAATTTAAGGAACAGCAGGAAAAGCAGGCAATGGACGTTTGCTGGAAACTTGAGGATTTCGAGAACCGTCAACCGAGAAACAATGTTCGCTTACTGGGGTTGCCGAAAATGCGGAAGGGCTCCATATAGTGTTCTTTGTGAGGGGTAGCTATCCTCACCGTAGGAAATATATAACAGCTAAAAGGATACTGTCAGGTAGATGGAGACTCTCAGCTTTAGTTTATTTCGGCAAAAGAGAGAGGTTCAACATGAAGAAATGCTCCATAAAAACTTAGCTAGAATTGAAGAGGAGCTGGCTAGAGCGGTAAAAATAGGCTTAGTCACTAATGATATTTTGCATCGGCTTGCGTGGGCTAAGGAAGGAATTGAGAAATGGCTGCTGCAAAGGCATCAGAATGCTTTTTAGTGAAAAAAGAGCAATGCCATGAATTTAGTGAGCATGTAGGTCATACATTGGCAGTCAGACTTCGACAAAGGTGTGCCACAAATGAGATAAAGTAGATTACAGTTGAGTTTGGAAATTTAGTCACAGATCCCTCCCGGATCTAGGAGGTGTTTCAGCAATTCTATCATCGAATATACGGGGAGGAATCTCAGGATTCGCAGAATTTATCCCAGGATTACCTCAATAGCATACCTTTTCAGAGCATTGAAACTGAGGATAGTGAAAAGCTGGAGGTAATTCTGAATCAGGATGAGATTTATGGTGCGCTAAGAAATCTCCCTTCTGGCAAGGCCACCGGACCTGATCAGATCCCGTCGGACGTTTTATACGGTCTTTCTGGATGAAATCTGACCCGACCTGGTTGAAACGATACACTGTGCACAATCAGGGAGTTCGGTTCCCGCCTCTTGGGCAGGCGCTAATATTATACTATTATTTTAAAAAGTTAGGCCGCCCCGGGAGCCTGGATCATGCTGGCCAATTATGCTTATAAATAGTGATGCTAAGATTTTCTCAAAAGCCTTTGCGACCAGATTAAACACTATTATAGCCAAAACCATTAACCCGTGTCAGCACAGGTTTATACACGGAAGGGGTACTACCCAGCATACGCAACGGGTAATAACTCTGTTTGACGAAGCAGAAGTCTCAGGGGACCCTATGGCTTTGCTGCTTTTGTTCGCAGAAAATTCTTTGATAGGGTCTTCTGGGATTATTTATGGGAGGCACTGAAATGGTTCAGAATCGGTCAGGGGTTTATTAAAGCCATTTGAGCTATGTATAATGTACCAACAGCTCGTTTAATAATAAATTGAAAGTACACTACATCCTTTGAGATCAAATGGGGCATCCGGCAGGGTTGCCCATGCTCACCCCTGCTATTCGCCATATATATAGACCCTTTAGTTTGGCTCCTAGAGGTTTGTCAGGAAATCAAAACCAATGATTTATCATGGTATTGCAACAAAAGTCCTCGCATTCGCCGATGATGTCGCCTTAGGTACTCCCAATCCATTAGCAGCAATAGCAGTAGCTGAGGAGATTGCTCTAACATTTGTTAGGATCTCTGGATACACCCTGAATAAACAGAAGACCCAGATAGTCATTAACCCGGGGATTAGCCTTTCTGATTCATGGGTGACAGACTCAGCGGTTTATCTGGGTATTTCTATATCCTCTGATCTGAATGCGCTGGTGGCAATAAATATTGATCCTATAATTCGGAAGGCTAAGATAGATTTTGATAAACTTCATAATTTACACTTGTCTTTGGTCTGCAGCTGTAACGTGGTTAAAATGGTATTTTGACCAAAAATACTCTATTTATTCAGGGCCATTCCTTTAGAGTTTGGGAAGCAATTGTTTGCTGCACCAGAAAGTCTGGGTAATCAATTTGTTTGGGCACATGGCAAAACAAGGAGAGCCTTCCGTTATAGGACACTGCCCTCTGCAAGAGGTGGTTGGGCACTTCCAGACTTTAAATTTCATTATTGGGCTGCGGCTCTCCAATATATGTGGGTGCTGTTTGGTGGGCAATCAGTAGATCTAAGTGCCAAGGATAGGTTGTCAGATATTTATAGGTTATTGGTAATTGAGGATGCAATGAACTGCTTCATGAAATTTAGTGAGCCAAGTTATTTTAAAAGAGCAAAGTTTAAAACTATGTTGGCAGCCTTTGAAATCTGGGCTGCCCTTAAGAAGAAGACGGGTTTGAGCAGAATGAACTCTTATACCCAGCTGTATGGCAATCCCACGCTCCCAGATTTTTTTTTCCGATCAGATTATGGCAGAATGGGCAGGGTGTGGCCTTGCAAAACTGGGGGATTTGATGGGCTCTGAGAGAATGCTCCAATTTAAGGATATCCAGGACAAATTTAGGATAAGCTCTAAGAATTTCTATCTCCAGATTAGAAACTTCCTGGGCAAACATCTGGGTGGGCTTAATGGCTTTTGTAAAAATAAAGCCATAGATGCTATAAGAAGCAGCAAGGGTTGTAATGTAAAAGAAATTTATTGTGAACTTACATCACTTAAGCACGATGACTTTGAAAAGCAGGGTAAAAAATGGCAAGATAGGCTGGGCACTGATCCAGGTAATTTTCTTGAGTCTTTAGAGCTGGGGCCGACAGTGTTATGTTCTGGTAGGCTTCAGGCTCAGCATTACAAGACGATCTTTTCACTCTACTATACCCCAGCAAAGATAGCACAGTGCGGAGGACAGGTGGGAATTAGATGTTCATGGTGCAACCTATTAAACACAGATTTAGTCCATATGTTTTTCACCTGCAGCGGCTTGATTCATTAAAATTTTCAATTATTGTTTTCTGTGAACAGACCTTGGATATTAAAATTAAGCTAACCCCAACCCTAATGCTTTTTGGGGTTGACAACACCCAGGGGCAAACCTCGCGTTTTCGCTTTTTGTTTCTTGATGTGGCAGTTCTCCGAATATGTGTTGCTGCAGCCTGGCTTGATCAAGCCGCCCCAACTTTTCAACTTTGGCTAGCTAGGTTACTAGAAAGGTTTAACCTGGAGAGAGGAAGTTATGAGAGGAGGGGTAAAAGAGGAACAATTTTGGGTAAATGTATCTGGGACCCTATCTGTAATTGGAAGGAATTGCAAATCCAAACCGGGTCTTGATTTTCGAACAATTACTGACACCTTATTTTGTTGAGGTGTTTTCCCTCTGTTAATCTATTTGTTTGCCAGAATTTTATCGTAAAAGATATTTGTCAGAATTCTTTCTCAATTGTGGATAACTCTTAGTTTTCTGACTTGATTTGATTTTTTGTTTTTCTTTCCCTTCCCTCTGGGAGTTTACTCAAATTGTATGTCAGGATTTTTTTTTATTTAATTTTGAAAACCCTGGATGTAAAAAACTGAATTATTAATACTCATACGTGAATGAATTTCATATGTATGATTGATGCTGTTTATAATTTCAAAATGTGCAATAAAAATATATTTAAAAAAAAGAAATTGATAAAGCTCATTGTGTGCCCTCATAGCATGAACCCAATGAAACTAAACAAAGACAAGCCACATTTAAAGTCCTGCATTATCATTACCTCATACTAATACTTAAAGCAGTCAATGAGATTCCAACTTTAATGGTGTAAAGGAACAAAATATATATTCACCAAGACTTTGCACAGGAAATGGTAAATTTGTGTAAGCAATTATTCACCCCAGGGTCAAAGAGGCTGGTTGCAAATATGGACTTTTTGATCTTCAGTCATGAGGATATGATAAAAATAGGTTTCCAAATACTTCACTTCACATGCAGATCTAGTAGCTTACGTGAATCTTTGTGCTCTCTTCTCTATGGATACTCAACCCTTTACTAATAGTATATGATACTTGCCCGTTACTTAACCCCTTCCAGGCTCATGACGAGTTGGGCTCGTCATGGTGTAGCTTCCTCGCACGCTGATGACGAGCCCAGCTCGTCATGTAACATAGAGTTCACAGATTCCCAGCACAGGAGGGGAAAAGCCATAGCAGCCAAGGTATTAATCATTGTTCTTTCCTTTCTGTATGTAAGTGCCATGGTGCAGACTCTCCCCCTTGGATTATACCTTTGTTGCCTCAATGCTTCAATTAGTGCATTTTCCTCTCAGGGTTTATATATGTCTTGCTTCTCTTGCATGTTTTCTTTGTCATTTTATATGGGCTACCTATTTGGTGCTTCAATGAATACATATACTATTGTGTAACATTCCATATACTAATATAACACACCATAAGTATAGCCACCAGATATAATTTCAAAATTGCTTTCTTAAATGTTAAAGCCACCCAGTAAAATGAAAGAATACTTTCACAAATGCAAATTAGATATGTGTTTTCTAGAAGAGACATATAGATGTTAACATCTTATCATAGATGACAAAAAAATTGTTTAATACTACCATGTCTTCACCAGCACAAGGGTGCTAAATGGTGTGACTATACTTTTTCCTCTTGAATGACTTCACTTTTCTAAATCCCAAAATGATTCTGAAAGGTGTTATATCTATGTTCAAATTCATATTGATAAATGCTCTCTTCACTTGTTTAATATTTATGCTCCTACCCAAGGCGATCCCAATTTTTGGAAGTCAATTGCTTCATATGTAGTTAATATTGGAATTAGCCTCTCACTATAGGTGGAGATTTCAACTTGATCTTAGATCCACTGCTGGATAGAGTTTCTGCAGCTACATTTCAACCCACAAAGTCAAATGCTCTATTACAAGCATTTTTAGCCAGTTTTAAATTAATTGATCATTGGAGGCTTACATATCCAACTACTAAAGATTTTACTTTATTTTTCAATGCTCATTATACATATTTATGCATTGATTTACTTTCTTTAAGGAACTGCCATAAGATTTCAGATCGCATAATAGTGCCCATAACTATTTTGGATCACACCTTAATTCTCTCTAACTTTAAATGATATTCCTAAATGTGCCCCTATATGGAGAATGAATACTGATGTATTAGCTTTGACATCTTCGAGGTGTGTTCATGAGATTCAGATATTCAAAATCAATAAGCCCCATTTGCACTTTGCCAAAAAGATGTTCACATTGGAAAACAATCTGAAATTCGTGCCAAAGGTACCATCTGAATTTCCCCTGAACTGATGATCCTCCAATAATTTTTTTTATAATGTGCCTTTGGTGGCAGTGAACACTCCACTGTTGTTGTATACAGTTGCTTGACATTCTACATTGAGAGGTCTAAAGAGACCAAAACAACAGGCCAGGCAAATTGGCACCAGACACGACTGACAGAATCTGAGTGGAACAAGTGATTGTTTAGAGGAGGAGCAGTTCTGCAACCTCTTTAGGTAAAGGCCACCCCTGATTAGAAGAGATGGACTTTACACCAAGCACAATTCTAGATCAGTTGGAAAGGGGGGATAGCAACACTATAGAATAATAAGGCTTACCATATCACCCTTACTCTACCTATGAACCACTTGGAAGTGAATACACCATGACACAACTACTCCACAACCTCTCTTAATAAAATAATTCCAGGCCCGAATGGTACAACTGGACTGAATATCACTCATGTCAGCCCTTGACATCCACTGTGAAATTCAAAGTATAACACCTGCTTTGAAAAAGTCTAACCTTTGTTGTCTACAGAATCACTAGTAATTAGTCCCTTGTACAACTTGGGCAATTGATTGCAGTTCTATTTATGTGAGAGCGCAGCACAGTTTCACAACTAGAAATCCTCAAATTATCAAACTAGAGACAAGAAATGAGCTCCTCTAAAAAGTTCACAAGCTTACCCACATATACAACCGTGTCTCTACTTCTCAGGTTTAAGAGATCCAGATAATTGTTAACAGATACTGTTATTTTAATTGTGATTCAATAATAAACCATATAAAATTTCAAGAGTGATTTACAAATTAAGCATAATTCATTACACAAGCATTCAACAATATAAAGATACTTACTAAGGATTTGAGTAATATAATTTCATGAGTATTAAAAACAATATGATCTCGATGATTCAGCCCTGAGTTTTATATTTTTCAGTGCACTTGAACTGAGAAAAATAATGTGTTTTTCAACGGTACATAATATGACAAACTGGCTCCACCAATAAAATCAGTATATCTTTCTGCCTCCTGTGATATAGCAGCAGGCGGTCATGCAGGGAATCTGACTGCAAATCATGATTACTTTCCACTGCATCTCTGGGTAGATGTAATGGGTAAAATTGTAACTCCAGCATACATTGAAGAAAGCAGTGATGTGATAAAATGGTTTATTCATGAAATGAGCCAAATCAGCAAATTTTTAATTTAGGCAGAAGTCGCTAGATCAGAAAATATCTCCAAACATCCAGTTAGCAACTGCATTGGCATGTAAATGGGCCAATGTAAAATACTAACCTGAACATGTTATAATGATCGTACCTAAAGGACATTTAAATATAGCTCTAGTCAGATGAGGTCCATCGGGTTGCAGGTCTCTTCCAAGAAAGCACCTCCAAACAGGAGCTAATTTCTATTGAGTTGCTGACTACTGAAAAACGCATATCTCGTTATGAGATCAACTTGGTCTCAGGACTTGCCTTTGAATCTACCTATACCACTAGATAAAATGTGGTGGGAACCAACTTTGGCAACCAGTAAGGGAGTTCAAGATAATTACTTATTAGAGACATCTGTTTTCTATGTAGCCTCAGGTAATTAAGTCACTATTGCATATCAATTTTCTCTAATCCGAGACTAATGCAACGTCAGCTTTAGCATGACTGATCATAATGGTTAACAAAGTTATTCTGAGAAGCATGGATTGACAATGCTTTTATGTTCCGTTGTAGACTTTTATTGGTAAGATCAATAATGGGTAGGACATCAGCAAAGCAGAGAATGTTGTCAGAACATATGTGAGGCAAATTTAATTGGGCCGGGAAAAATTCATCTTTAAGATTACTCAGATTTAAATTGACGAAGAAAAGGTGTAAAACATACTAAATGTTATAAGGAAATATATTACCATTAGATAGACCATTACGATAGTTACCAATGTTTTATTGATGAGTATACAAACAGCAGTAAAGAAAGTGTGCAGTGCATCCCAGCAACTTGGTACAATGTGCCATCTATCAAACCTGTTAAATGCCTCAGAGGAAGTCGTTAGATGCACATTGAGCTATTAGAGCTTTGCGCACAAAGAAGACCTGTACAAAACCATTTTGCTGTCACAAACCTTGTGATTCAAAAAATCGCGGGATTTTAAATGACAACATGTTTTTACAAAATATTAAACCCCTTTTGCAATTCAGAAACACCTAAAAATTAATAATTTGGTAGATTGTTCTGTGACCCCCTTTTTACCAGCTATGTTGTGATGCAACCTATGGGAATATAGGTTGCATCATGAAATAAATGGCAAGGCACAAATATCACAATTTGCACAGACTATTTGCTTGCATCATGTTAGCTAATCTAGACCCTATTGTTGATATGATGTCAAATCTTTCAAGTTTAGGAAGTAAGATGCTCAAAGAGTATGCTTGTAATAATTTCAGCCTGAGGGCCTACCATTGGTAAAAGACAATATTTTAGGGATTGTACTTTATGACTGGATTAAGTTCAGTGGTTTCTGGAATCTTCCTTTAGAAAATATACATGTAACCTAGTCACTGCATTGTAGTGAACACATCCACTTCCCTTGCTCTGAATGGTCTGTAGTCGACATCCTAAACATCAGCACCATGCTGTTATTCTACAGTGTTCAAGGCCCTGAAGGGGCCTCTTGGAGTTGCTAATCACTCGAAAACAGAGGGTCCACGTGAGCTACCAACCACCATTATCCAACAGCATTTACTATGAACCCCACACTTCCAGCCATACTTTTTCATGGAAAGTGTACACTTACCATGTTGGATATCTTTCATGTCCAAATGAAGGCTTGACATCAATATCCCCACTGCTTGTGATCGTTTATTGCTCAGTAGCTTGACAACCTGTGCAAAGAAAGAATACATTAGTTTAAATATGAACACTATGGGGCAGATTTAATTTTCTGGCGGATGAAGCATTAACCCTTGGTCTGGCTGAGCACTTCACCTTTACCAGGACGAGACTACTCTGCCCACAAGATTTATACAAGATCGCTTAACTGGCGGTCATTCATAAAGGCATTGACAGGGACTACCATCATGCGGGTCTTGTCACTGCATTTTACTGTTTGCTGTGGGAAGGAAATTCCATCGCCATTGCGATGGAGTGTCCTCTCTGCCAATGTATAAATCAGACCCTAAAATATGTAAATTGTTACAGGGCCGATTTTGTAGCTATGCTGCAAAAAAGGCCCTGTAACAAAAACAGCCCCCAGGGGCCCCACCTGTGCGGCGCACCGAGAGATTGCCCAGTGCCTGTTACGGCCAGTCCGGCCCTGGTGAATCCTGCTTCTTCCGGACCCTAAGTCAGAAAGTGAAGAGGAGAGATGACGAGGAGAGAGGGAGGAAGAGGTAAGAGTTTTAAAAATATATTTGTACCCCCTCCCACACTGCCACCCCCGTTTCCTAATAGCTGCCACTGGAATATAGACATGAAGGGACACTTAAAAGATTAGTAAAATATAGCACTCCACAGAAGCGTCCCGTGATTTATCTTGTTTACCACTTGCAAAGGTAACTCTAGAGACAGGTTTAGGCCTAGATTTTGTTTCAAATACACTTTCCTTATGTTCTTTTGAAAGGACTGCACTTTTCATTGCAATTCATGAATGGCACCCCATGGCTCCTAAACTTGATCTCAACACATATTTTCAGTCATTGCACGCTCAGACTTTTCATATTCATTTCTTGAGCAACGAAAAAAGGCGTGCACTGTGGCTGCGGATCGCCCTTGACATAATTGCTTACAGCCATTTAAGTCCATAAACCTTGCTTTAGAACTGATATTGCTCACTCACCCGCTGTGCAAATAAACTTCCAAAATGTAGTACTTCCGTTTTTTAAAACATTTCCATGCATGATGTCTGTGTGAAGTTACTGGGTATTGGATAGGGTAGATACATTGTCACCTTTCAAAATAACTCATATATTTATGACTGTCCGTATAGTCAGTAATTAACAAAGAGTAATGTTGGTAGAATTGCATTTAATTTATTTATTTTGTATTTTTATAAAGTGCGTCTCTACTTGGAAGAAATGCCAGCATGCTGGACATCAGTGTTTAATTTGTAAAATAATGACTGCCAGCCCCCAAAGCTCTTCTCAGAAGTCCACGGCAGGCACTACTAAATGTGAGCATGCTGTTTACCAAGGCTGTGCAGTCTTCAATACACCCCCTGCCTCCTTAATTCACTATTAGACACTTTCTGCCCCTTTAGCTCAGTTTTACAAGTACCTGCTTTCTCATTTTGAGAAGGTTGTTAAGCCTTTCTCTTCCATCTTATTTTCCCTTTTGCCTCCCGGGAAAACGGCAGACGTGGAAAAATAAGGGCTGGTCCCCAAAATTAAGTGTTGGAGGTCCCGCTGGCAACCACCATCTCAAATTAAGCACTGCCGTACATATGAGAAAAATGAGATGCGGAAATTCACAGAGAACAGACACTAACAATAACAGCATAGTGAACGGAACAAGAAATATCACAGAAATCTATGGTCCTATGCAAAAAATGGGTCATGTACCTGTTAGTTGTCAAAGGTGGGAATTTATTACAATAGGCCAAAATATTTTAGTGACATTATCAGAATGAGACTATCAGCAGTGTGGATCTACAGGAGGAGGTAATGGGTCAGAGTGAACGTAAGCGGGAGGATACTTGAGGAGATCAAGTCAGGTTTTAAGAGCGGAAGATTGGAAATGAAGAGTTGGTTTGATAGAGAAAGTTGAATGGGGAAGAAAAGCTGAGGGAGCCAAACTAGGTGAGAGGGAAATTATGGAGGGCCAAGCTCAAAGGGGAGGTAAAGGAGAAGATGAGAATAGCAAGAGGGATAGAAGAAGACACAAGAAAGGTAAGACTGAGTGGACCTTAAGATATAAGATGTTATTAGTAGTCCATGGAAGTTTATACTGGTGCATTTTTAACTTTTTGCAGACTAGGAGAATACCTTAGGTCCTTAAGAACTGATGAAAAGAGAGTGAATTTTCTAGTTCCAGAAATAATTCAGGCCGCTAAATGAACAATTACTTTGAGTGGTGCTAAGGAGACTTTAGGGCAGCCAGCTAGAATAGCATTACCATAGTTAATTCCGACAAATACAAGAGCCTGAACTAAACTGCAAACACTGCAAAGGGTATTTAGTTGTAAAAACGGTGTGTGTGTTTTTCGTTAGCTGAGATTGGATGTTAAGATTTTTTATTTGTGCACAATTTCTTGTGAAACACAGAGAGCTGAGAATCAATCCATGTTTCTAGAAATGTAACCTGATTTAGCAGTGTAGGAGAGAAGCTGCCAATCTATATTGAATGTGAAGCCATGCTGTATTGAGTCTGAGAACGTTCTTAGCCTTTTTATTGAGTAAATGTATTTCATGTACTTCTGTGTTCAATCCGCATGTATATGTATAACAACCCTTGCCTCCTCTATCAAGAAGCACAGAAATTCCCAATACAAATGAAACAACAGAGGTGCGCAGAGAGATTCCTTTGGGATATTATCAGAGGAAGTGGTGGCCACTCACCCAATCAGTTTTCAATACAAACGATGTAAACCAGCTCAGAACCACTCCCTTGAGCCACATGCAGGTCTCTTCAAGTTCAACGAATGAGGACAATTAGTTGGATACACACTTCTCAATGGCCATTGGAGCTAGCCCCAGACCAGTAGCTAGCAATTATGTTGGGGTTATCATGAGATCTTTTAATTAAAGGGTGGGATTTGCCCAGATTCGATGCAACACAGGGCTATGAATTCTTTTAGTGAGGAAGTAATTTGTGACACCAAAATTTGCTGAAGAGTTGAAAATTGCCCCTGATAATGACGGCTGTGATTATATCATTATGGCAATGGACTGGCTTTGCAGATCCTATGACCTTAAACAGGTATTCCTTAGCCTGTGAGTAGAATTTGGAAGACCAATTATCAGCCGCGGCCCGTACAGGTAAGAGCGGTGGGGCGGTTGGGCTGGTGGGAGGGATTTCGACGGATGATGACGATGGGAAATTAATACTTTATTTCCTTTTCCCTCGTCATCTTCCATCGAAATCCCCCCACCCCCCAACTGGCCCGCCCTACCGCTCTTACCTGCGTGGGCCGCGGCTGGGAATTATTGAACAGCAAAGATTTTGGGTTGTCTTGCAATGGCAGGACTAGTGTCCAAATAGAATCCCTCATTATTGTAATTATTTTGTGAACAAATTCATTTTACTTGTAGAAGGACTGGCCTTGGTGCTTATCAGAAGGAAGTTTGAAGTTAAGGTTAACAATCTGAAGCAGTTCTTCAGTTCTCTTCTGTGATTTTTGTATCTTGGACTGAAGATTTGTTAGAGATTACACCAAGCTCACATTTTTGCTTTGCCACTTTTAGAACAGCGAGTGTTCTCGATGTTTCATTTCATCTCCATTGCCTTCCCAAATGCTGGATCCATTTTCTTGTAGAGAAACGTTTGTCTAAGAACCAGGGGCTGCAACTCTTGGGGTTAAGCCTTTCATCTCTAATAGAAGTAATGTAATCAATAGCTTTCTGCACTTATGGCCACATTTATGATGATTAGGAATAGTGATTTCCTAACTGCGATTCTCTGCAATTTGCAATTTGGAAATCGCTATTCCTAATGTATGGGTTTCTTTTGAGTTTCATTAGTGATTCATAATGGGTCACAAATAGACCTACTTCATGAATAATAATGAGGTTTGTCGCAATTTGTGACCCACAATGATTTGCTGCCATCACATGAATGGTGGCCTTTTGGGGTCTGCAGACCACCATGTCTGTGATTCAAAATAAAAAAAAGCAAATGTTTTTTTTTATTGCAGCCTATTTTCCTTAAACTTAAAGGAAAAAATGGATGCTTTTAAAAAGAAAAATTACACTTTTGAGTTTAATTTTTTTAAGAATAGGCTAAGGTCCTTGGGACCACGTTCTGTTCTTAAAACATATTTTACCAGCCATTCTCAAAGGGGAAGGGGTCCCTTAGGGACATGTTCCAATAGGCTAATTTATTGCCACAAACTTTGAGTTAGTGGTAAAGTGTGAATGTTTTACGACTGCATTTCGGTTGCAAATTATTCGTACATACCAATGCTAATTGGTGTTAGGAAGGGATGTCCTGAACACACACTTAATCCAAATATCGAATTGCAAAACCCAAATTGCAATTCTGTAACAAGTTACTGAATCACAATTTGTTAAATCGGAAACAGCATTTTTCTGGTCACAAACAGGCTTGCAACCAGAAAAATGCTTTCTACATGTGGTCCTAAGAAGCTAAAGAAAAATCAATGGAGGAAAACTATTCTTAATGATTGTATGCATTGTCCTGCAGTGAAATCAAACATTTGCTTTTATACGAGTAGTAAAAGATAGAAATGAAGTATGGGTAAAGGGATGGGGAGGGTGCAGGTTGTCAGGACGACACAAATGTAGCCAATCCGATTGGCGTAGCAAGTGGGGACAGTCCCCCTGGGGCAGCATGAGTTTTGAGGACAGCAGCCTCCCTCAGCTTTTACCTGCCATCCAGGGTGGCAATTGTCAGCAAACTCCTCCCCCCCTTCAGTGCGGTCATCGCTAGGTGACAATTAGAGGAATCCCCAGCCCCCCATGCTCTTCAACGTGGCCACCGCAAGGTGACAAATGCAGGGACCGCCCCACATGGTCAATGGTCTAGCTACACCACTGGGAAATCCTGTGCCAAGGAACCAACAGTCTCTGTGATAGAGAATGATTTCAATAGTGTCAATGTGCTAGAGGAGGTGCAAGCTGATATTAATGGCTGCCCGAGATTGTAAAAAAAAGACTACAGGCTCAGAAAGCAGTTATTACACATCTCTCTCAGTGACACTGCTATCACTTCTGTTGTGATACCAGGTATCTTTATGCACAGGAACTATATTAACAGTGGTCAAAACTAGAATTACCCAAAACAGATTTTGATCCTCAGACCTGGGTAGTTCTTTAACTTGTTCAGCTTTCAAATGACAGTTCTGAAGAAAACATTCTGGATCCTTTGTAAGACCTGGTCTCACATTCACAAAAGCACTGCTGAGAAATTCAGATACCCCTGAATATGATAATGTACATAGGTGCACTGCTATCCTGAATTGTACTTGTTAGTAGCAATGCACAAACTACAAGCCCATACAAGTTGCAAGAGGAATGGGCCAATATAGGGGTATTAACTTCTCTTTGCAACTTACAGTGGAATGTGTAAATGCTGTGTGACCACTCAATACAAAAGCAAATGCTGGGCCGCAAGTCTGACCCTATAGGAAATTAGAGGAGCAGCTTGGACCCATGCCATGAATGCGTAGTTACTCCTAGCCACTTTACCCCACCCCAGTTACTACATCTGGTGCAGGGCAAATAACTCACCATCTTGCAGCTTTTCCTTATGCAACATTAGTGCTTGTGAGAAGATCAGTCATTCACCTGGCCACGTGTCTCTAGTTTTGGAAAGTGAAAGAACCCCAGAATACATAGCTGGCAAGCCAAGAAGCATTCATTGGATCCAATACAATGAATACATCATAGATAGGTACAAAGCAGCCGATAATAGGTTTGCCAGATAGCCTGTAAACATTACTACTGCCATTCTGCATAGGATCTCAATTAAACAAGCCATATGTTCACAAATGACATAGGGGTTGATTGCAATGTCCTTCAGAAAGGCTCCGAATTGGATTCGGGTCTGCTGAATACGATCGGGAACCCGTCTTTCTGGTCGATTCGGAAAGTTTTCTGAACAACATCTTAATCAACCCCTAAGTCACTTGTGAACATATGGCTTGTTTAATTGAGATCCCACACAGAATGGCAATGGAGTTCTGAAAGCATTTGGACTTTCTGATTCGGTTCTGAAAGGCATTTGGAGGAACCAAGTCATTCGGAGCCAGCTCATACAGGTCCATGATTCCGACCAAGCGATTACGATGTCGGATTCGGACAGCCTTTCCTAATCGGTTTGTCTGACACAAATCAGCTGTCGTAATTGGACTTTGGGGGCCAGTAGCAGCCCCCCCCTCACCTGGAGCCTTCCGAATGGGGCCAGTGTGGGTACCCATAGGACCCCCCTTTCAGACCATGCACAGTGTGAGAGGCACCAATAGGTGCCCGCCACAGGGTGCACTATTTTCCCCACCCACCCCTTTCTTCAATGGGAACCTGTATATTCGGTCGGAGCAAAGTCCCCAATCATCAAGAATATGGAACCTTCCATCTTGAAAACTCAGTGATGCAGAACATATCTCACTATTGGCCATAACATCACTTAGATTATGAATGCCAACTCAGTGATGCACTCATTATTCACGATGGGATTAAACAGTACTATGTGTCTATGATCACATCATGGAGCAAGCCATAACATGAGATAACATGTAACTGTTCAGTCAAGTAGGAAGTTGCTTGCATCGAAAGGTTTCAGATAGAGGTTCTGCAGTCTGATATCATACGGAAAAGAACAATGCTTCCTCTTGGAAGTACCTGAGTGATTTGATACTCTACAAATATCTATGCATAATACAAGAGACACTTCAATTCAGAGGCCAAAGCGTGTATGATTAAGACACAGAATACATATATTGTTATCAAACATAACTGGTAAAACATAGTGCTACAGTAGTACTAAATAAAGATAATTGACCAGAGATTAGTACAGTGAGTAGTTTGCAAACACAGACTGATACAAGTATAAAATGGCTCTCTGGCACACTAGGTAGAGCCTATGTGTCACTACGCTTCAATACAAGTGTGTGGTAGTCCAATCATTGGGAGAGAGGTATTCCATTTTTTTTACTAGGCCAAAGCCATCCTCAGGACCATGTCATAGACACCTATATGATAGCAACCTTGAGGGTAAATAATGAAAAAATATGTTATCTCTTATTTGGGAAAGAACATTACAAGCGTGCTGGCGCTCAATACAATGGTTTCAATTGTTTCAATCTCCTAATGATTGATATGAAGTGGTCTTGTGAAAGCATAGAGTCCCACCCGAGGACTGGGGTTAGCCTGTCTACAATGACAAGGTGTCTCCACAAGTATTATCTCACCACTGGAACTATAAGAAACCTTAAATCCATTGGCCTTTTGAAAAATCTGGAAACGTTATTGGTCCGAGTGTGACCTCTGCTAGTAAAGTACATTTCGCCAGCACCAAGAGACCCTCTATTTAGGGAACATATTTACATTTAAAAATAGAAAAGACTGGAATAGAAAAGAATACAATACGATAGAACAGAATAGAATATATTAGGAGGCATGAAACAGTTCTTGTAGTGAAGAGACAGGGAGAGAAACTGAGTCTGGCTGCTGATTCCTCATACTTTACTACGAGGAGACAGGGGCCGGAACGCACAGTCAGTTTAGGCGAGATGTCATATTACCTGGAGCTGGGAGGGCCATCTACATTTCCCTCTCCTCTCTATGATTACTACACCTATGGCTGCTAATCAGTGTGAGGTAACATTGGCAGGCAGTGGAAGAAGAATGGACAGAGCGGAAATATGTTGCCGCGCTGTCTGCACCCACACCCTGGCATTCTTGGGACAATGATACTAGCATGACAATGTGTCCCTAACCGGTGCATCCTTGTAATGATATGGGCATGTGCATGGCTTTAAGTGAGATAGAAAAACTGGGGGTCTTTGAAAGGGGCGTGGTCGATGCAATTAAGGGCGTGGCTTAACAACACCTATTCAAAGAAATGGAGAGTCCGATAGGGACCCGTCTCAGCACCTGTTTTTTAGAACTACCGGTGCTCAGCAGCTTCTTAAAGCCCTGAACATGTGTACTTTATATGGTAATGTGTACTTAACTGGGGCGAATGTGAAGAACCAGGCTTGGCTTTATGATTAAATGGGACACTCTGATAGTGACATTGAAAGATGAACACAATTATGGCATTCTCACTCCGGCATGAACTTTTCATTTAACTAGGACTTCGTTATACTCTCTGGCAATCGGAATATGTTGGCGCATTGTGAACATGGCATGAAAAAGTGGGACTTTGTAACGCTGGAATGTTTACCTAGCCTGGGCACTGTGGTCTTAGCATGTAATATGTAACTAAAATGGTCACGCTCAGCTTGCCATGGCCAAGTGGAAACATGCATGGTCTATCAGCAGAACTGTTTTTGGAGTTGTAGGCCATTACATTGAGGTTGATAATTCCAGCCTACAAAATACTGCATTCATGGTAAGTAGATGCTTGCTTTACTTAACTCCACATTTGCTTACCTAGATTTACCAAGCCATGTAGTAGGTGGGACGATTAGGATTTGCATTTTCTTCTCTTGTGATATAACACATGCAATAAATTTACTGTGTACCGTATTTAAATGGAATAGCTAGAATTATAACATTACAGGCATGCTGGAATATTTATATCACTCAATTATAAATCATAAGCTCTTTAGCTTTTGGTAGCAGGCAGCAATCCTGAATAAAATATCAATTCTTATGGTATTTTCTTTTTCTGCCTCGTTGATTTTGATGGTCTATTAAATGGCACACAGACGGTGTTATGTATTGCATACCCTGAGACAGTATGTAAAACAGGTTTCAAAGAAACTGTGTTCTGTAGCTGCTTTATTTGTATTGGGTACAAGATTAATTCATGGAAATATGCAAAACATGCTAATGCAGAACTAATGCTCATATTTACTAAGGCAGACCTTACTACTGAAATATTTTATGAGCTCCCCTTCAGAATTGCCTATTAAACCTATATATTCACTTTATTTGTTAAACAATTCTTTATGGTATACAAGGGTACAACACATATGGTTATAGATAATCATGTGAGCCAGAAACATTGATTCACGAAAAGAGGGAGACTGACACGTAAGAACAAAAGACCAAACATCACGGTACCAAAGTCATATAAAAACA
The DNA here is from genome assembly GCF_964263255.1 of Lissotriton vulgaris. NCBI lineage: Eukaryota > Metazoa > Chordata > Amphibia > Caudata > Salamandridae > Lissotriton > Lissotriton vulgaris. The sequence continues at coordinate 1,334,123,650 of NC_141694.1, forward strand.
CATACTGCCAACAAGGTTCATGCTATGATCAAAGTATAGTGAGTTATGTTACCAGGGAAGGGAAAGGCTGGACAAGAGAAAGAAGTGCCAATGTGTATGTAAACAACCACAATGAGAGGCTGGGTGCTGAGATATCATGGTATATATCTAATGAATACCTGTCGCTTGTGTCTTTCTTTCAATGCATTTAAGGCTGTCTATTGTTCTGTTTTAGTCCTGCGGAAGACCCGACATGATATTTGTCAATAACACTTGAACACAGGGTCGAAAATCAATGACATTACGTTATGTCCTATGGCAGCTAACCTTGGAACTATGTGATGAAGCTATAAGGATACACTGAACAAAACTCGTTTTGGACATTCTGATTATATGCGGTTCCAAGGTCTCATGTCTGTGTATGTGATCACTGGTAGATTTAGATTTTCACTATGTACATGTTAATGTGTTGCACTGTTCTTTATATTTATTATGTTTTCTGGACAGCCATTGAAAAAAGAAATAGGAAAAGATATATATATATATATATATATATATATATATATATATATATATATATATATATATATATATATATATATATATATATATATATATATATATATATATATATTCATCTTATTTTTTGGCAAACAAACAGCCTCACTTGAGAAATACTTTTGCAACTACGATAACCTGGAGGCTCTGCAAATGGCCACGCCCACAGGGCAGGTTATAGTATTTATCGGACTGCTTTCATCTGGTTTGATTTTCAAATATGCCAATGATTAAGGGATTCTACATCCCGAAACGCGTCTGGCTGGTTACAGAGACATTTGGTTGTGTCTTTTCCTGTCTGCAGCCCTTCATCAAATAAAGCGGACTTAAAGCTCACAGTGTGGTTCTTAAGGGTAAACTCTTTTTTAGACTATGTTAAGCGGCTGGCCTGGCTGCAAAAGAGCTACCACCGCAGGAGCGGGCCCGCGGAGTCACTAACCGTGTCTCCAACCAAAACGGGAGTGAGTTGCAGAGGTGACTGGCACGATGGATGTAGCATGTTTTGCCACTGACTAAAAGTCACCCCACTGGGGGTTTGAATTCATTTTATTTTTTGGCAAACAAACAGCCTCACTTGAGGAATACTTTTGCAAATACAATAACCAGGAGGCTATGCAAATGACCACGCCCATGGGGCGGGTTATAGTATTTATTGTACTGCTTTCATCTGGTTGTTTTTTTTAATATGCCAATGATTAAGGGATTCTACATCCCAAAACGCGTCTGGCTGGTTAAAGAGATGTTTGGTTATGTTTTTTCCTGTCTGCAACCCTTCATCAAATAAAGCGGATTTAACCATGTCGCCAACCAAAACGGGAGTGAGTTGCTGCTCATAGTGTGGGTCTTAAGGGAAAACTCTTTTTCGGACTATATATATATATATATATATATATATATATATATATATATATATATATATATATACAAACCACCATTTCCAGCTGCTCCTGGCCTCTAAAGTTACGGCGAGCCTGCGTGGGTGCCGGACACCCTTACTTATTCAAGACAAACTTCTTCCTCCAAGAAGAAATACGCAGGCTACTTCTGGATGCTTCAGTGTTCTTTTATTAAAGGCACAAAATCAGGTAGCGGTGACCAAGCCTTAGTGGCGAAACGCGTCGGTAGGCAGCTACCTGATTTTGTGCCTTTAATAAAAGAACACTGAAGCATCCAGAAGTAGCCTGCGTATTTCTTCTTGGAGGAAGAAGTTTGTCTTGAATATATATATATGTATTGATATGTAAATAATATATTTTTAATTTCATTATCATATTGCCTATTAATTGATCATATGTATTCATGATGTATTGTATTATTTCTGTTTATATATGTTTTTGTATGTTATTCACAGCCCTGAAGAAGTTCGGAAAAATTTTCATTTTACCTGAACTAAACGCATTGACTGGACTTTGACTTTTTTCATGTTTATATGTAAATTCAGAAGTGGAAAGTACGAAGAAAATAAAGGATTGAATCTGTTACTCAAAAGATACATCGTTTTAAGTTTTATTGGAAAGTGACATTTCATCCAGGTGCACCATTCCACTCAAATTAACAGTCTCGATCTGCAAAGCAGTGGTACCAATCAACGGCAGGTACAGGAATTGTTGTGCACGGGACCAATGCTCGTTTTAACGTAGAATGAGGTGCATTATTTGAGGTCCGCCGTTGGTTGTTTGAAGTTTTTGACTTTTGATCAATTTGTGGGACTCCTATCACCTGCAGATACAGGTTCTAATGCACCTGTTGATCAGGGCCTCCTTGATGAGGAGTTGCCTGATACCCTTCCACCACCATAGTTAACACCTGTTCTACACCAGGCTCCACATATAATGCAAAAAATTCTACTTCCAGCTTCCAAGGTAATGACACAGATTCCTTTGCCTGCCCTTACGAACAGTGTCCTCTGATAATGCTGCTGTTGTTGCAATTTGTGTCGTTCCTACAATCACCACAACCACTTTTGTGCCTGGGATTGATACCTTTTCTGAAATGGGATCAAGACCCCCAAACAAGGGCAATTCCTGTTATGAAAGCACCAACAATAGAGATTGATAGCCCTGAGTCACAGTCATCAGACACAGACACCACTTTAAGAACGCAAGATGTAGTTAGTTTGAAGGTAGAGTTAGAGGTACAGTTAGAGGAAATCATTAAAGAAACTCTTGTGTTGGCGTTTATGGATGAGTACAATGAAGAAGAACTTTTGTTTCTCTGCAAGGAAGTTGCTAAGCGTGCTTGTGTGACACATGAGGCTCTTGAGGGGGTCACCACTGAGTTTGGGACTGCCCTTCCCAAAACTGCAACCCTAAGAAAAAATTGTTAGGATGTTCATGAAGATCAACTTAAGAACATCTCCTAGGTTAAAACTGCAACTAAGGGAACTAGCCAGTAACATTTAATTATGGAGCAACTCACGGAGGGCTAAAAAAACTAAGAAAGATGACCCAAAGGGAAAAGGGGTCTGAGACTAGGAGTGATTCTGAGGACAAAGCTTACTCTCTCTAGGAGGCAAATGGAGAAGTTTATTTGCATGTGCCTTGGAGTTGTAGTGATCTTTTCACATTTACACAGCAATTTGCAAAGTTGATAGAGAGCCCTGATTTCTGGTTCACCCAAGTTGACATGTTTGTGAAGATTTCAAAGGTACTTTGGTAGGCTTCGACTACATTCTTTGATATAGTGGTCCCAATGATTTGTTCTCAATTGGGTCTTTGGAAGTGGAAATACAGGTTGAATCCAAACTGAAAGCAATTCGATGGCCAGGAGCCAAATGTGAATGTTATGCCAGCTTCAGGCATGCAAATGTAATAGTTTCCCAATCCTAACTCCAATGCTTAATGACAATACCTGTTCCACAGTTTAACAGAACTAATTTTCGAGGCTGAATACCTTTCAACAGTTCACATTCTTTAACACCTTTGGAGATCCAGGGTCTCATTAATCCAATAACAGTGCCTGAGAGGACTGGAAGATTATTTGCTTGGTGCAGTCTTGGAGGTAGACCAGAGTGGCTCATATGTAGAAGGAGAGGCAAATGGCCACCTAGTGATATTTTTGATTGACCCTGTGCTACTGTTCTACTGTACAGAGTGTGGAAGTCCCGAACCTACTACTCTTGCGAAAACAAGTCAAAACTTTAGGTTTTGCTAGCAAGCAGATAGTGAATCCTGTTTCTGTCAAAGACTCTGTGAAGATAGGTCCCCTTAAAGAGGACCATCAGTTTGTGATATGTGACTCTGTCTTAGTTAACATTTTAGGTAAGGACCTTTTGTGTAAGCTTAACTATGTGATTTACTGAGCTTTGAACACACAAAAAGAATTGGGATTTTAAATTGAGCCCTCCAAACCCTGTTGTTGAGCGATACCCCTGTTGTGACAAAAGATGACTTGCCATTAGACTTGAAGAACTCTGTGAGAGATGAAGTCTAAGATTATTTTGGAAAAGTTGTTGAACCTGTAAAGATCACAATAAGCTAAATGCTGAAATCCTTCAGCTGCCAATGTAACCTTTCACTAGAAGCAGTAGCAGGAATAACACCTGTGATCGATTTGATGCTAAAGCATGGCATTTTAGAAGATAGTTTAGGGAGTCCCTGTATTTCCACGATCATGGGGATAATAAAACAAAAAAAGGAGTGGCAGGTGGTGCAGGACTTCGAGAGCTTAATAATATTGTTGCTCCATGTTGTCTTATGGTATTGAATCCTGCTGTACTATTGTTCCAGATCTCTTACAACGCTAAGTGGTTCACAGTCATAGACCTTTATGAATCGTTATTTTCCATATCATTGCGTGAAGCTAGTCAGTTCCGCTTCGCATTACGATTCCAGGGTGGAGTTCTGGCATGGTGGTGAGTTCCTCAAGGAAATACACAGAGCTCCTCAATCTTTAACCAGATCTTGAAACAGAATGTGGAGACCTGATTCAAATCATCAATGACCTACTGGTGGCTTTGACAATGCAAGAGGCATGCAAGCAAGAAATCATAGCCCTGCTGAAGCATTTGGCTAAAAATGGACATAAGATGTCCCCAACCAAACTGCAATACTGTCGATATGAAGTCATCATGTGAGAAAGACACAAAAAAGGTGTCTCAATACAGAATCTCTGCTATATTGCAAATGATTTCTCCAAAACGCAGAGAGAAGCCAGGATGTTTCTGGGAAGGACAAGTTACTTACCTTTGGTAACACCTTATCTTGTAGAGACATGATCTAGCCACAGATTCCTTACTTTTAAACTTCCAGGAGTATGGCTTTCACCAGAAGATTTCTGATAACAGTACCCCCTGCGTGCCGAAGAGTGTCGCCAGTCAACTCTGCGTGATGTTGTAGGTCTTGGGTTTGTTGTCGTGGTGACATCAACATCGTCTATATAGGCACCACCCCTGCGTACTGACATCAGTACTTTTCACAACTTTCCATACCATTCCAGAAGCGCGTAGTCATGAAGTGACTGACTATAGTGTGTTAAAAAAGAACTACGGCCCTAAAGAGGGGGTAGCTCTGGCACTAACCCAATCCGCAGTGTGGCCAGTAAGGAATCTGCGGCTAGATCATATCTCTACCAGTAACTTATCCATCTGATAGAGACATCTAGCCACAGATTCCTTACCGCTGATACCCAAGAGCAATACCATCCCCGGAGGACGGACTGCGGAAAGGTTTTAACCCAAGAAATTCTGCAAGACAGAGCAGCCAAAGAGGCTCTCTATGTGGACCTGAGAATCCAGGCAATAGTGTCTGGCAAATGTGTGCAGAGATGCCCATGTGGCCGCTTGGCAGATGTCACTAACTGTGACACCATGCTCAAGAGCCATAGTGGCTGCCTTTGCCCTGGTCAAACGGGCCCTAAAGCAACACATTTGAATGCAGAGAATGATCCAGCATGGAATGGTGCTCTTTTGAACTGCTCACCCCTTCTTTGTTCCAACGTACCATACAAAAAGTTGGTCGTCCGCCGGAATTCTTTAGTGAGATCAAGGTAGAAAGATAACCCTCTTTTTAGGTCAAGATGGTGGAGAAGCTCCTCTTCCTTGGAAGGATGCGGAGTTGCATAGAAGGTAGGTAGAGTAACAGATTGAGCCAGATGGAAAAGTGTTACCACCTTAGGCAGAAAAGATGCCCTAGTGCAGAGCACTACTTTGTCTATAAAGACGGCCAGGTAAGGAGGCTGAGATCACAGAGCCTGCAATTCACTCACCCTCTTGTCTGAAGTTATGGTTACTAGTAAGGCTGTTTTGATAGTGAGCATCCAAAGGGGGAAATTGTGCATAGGTTCAAACGGTGCACACATCAAAAAGATAAGAACCAAATTAAGGTACCATTGTAGCATAATAAAAGGAGAAGGGGGAACAGAAGAGTAAGCCCCTTCAAAAATCTCTGTACAAGAGGAGGTTTAAAGAGAGAGGGATGATCTGTAGGCGGAAGGAAAGCAGACAGGGCCGAAAGGTAGCCCTTCAGAGTGCCCAAAGCAGAGCCCTGCAGAGCCAAGGAAAAAATGAATAGAATAACCTCTGATAAGGAGGCAGACAAAGGGTCAACAGATCACTCTGTACAGTATTTACAAAATGTATACTATCAGCAGGCATATACCGCCTTTGTGGAGGGATGCCTGGCTGCGATAACAACCTCACAGACTTCAGCAGGAAGGTCAAAAGCTGTCAATGTCGCCGCTCAATCTCCATGCAAAGAGGTGGAGAGTGGACATGTTCGGGTGGAGGACCCTCCCCCGCTGCTGTGACAGAAGATTCTCCCTAAGCGGCATCCTGACCAGAGGATTGATGCTCATTTGCAGAAGCTCAGTATACCAGACTCTCCATGCCCAGTCCGGAGCCACAAGGATGACGTGGGCCCAGTCACTCCTGATCTTCTTGATCACTCTGGGCAGGAGTGGTATGGGCGAAAAGGCATAAAGAGGCCTGCGCTCCACTCATGATGAAAAGAGTAGCTGAGCGACCGCCGTCTTGGAAACTTCAATCTGCAATACTGCTGACATTGCCCGATCACTTCGAAGGTGATTAGATCTAACCAAGGCTTTCCCCGCTGCTGTAAGAGACCTTGTACGGTGGCTGAGTTCGTCTGATCTAGCATTCAGAGAAAAGGACAGATGTTGAACTACCAGGAAAATGCCCTGTGTTCCATCCGAGTCCAGAGATGCAGGGCCTCTTGACAGAGGGTCCACGACCCCACTCCGCCCTACTTGTTGCAGTACCACATGTCTGTGAGCACTTGAACTAGCCTTTTTTTGAGGGATGGTAAAAAGGCTTTCAATGCCAATCGTATCGTCTGACGCTCCAACAGGTTGATATGGAGCCTGGATTCTGCCGGAGACCAGAGTCCTCTGACCTAAACCTCTCCCAGATGGCCGCCTCATCCCAGAAGAGATGCATCTGTCACTGTCGTTAGAGCTGGGTGGGGAAGAGAGACGGGTCTGCCTCTGATCCAATCATGGTTTGTGAGCCACCACCGCAGGTCGTTTGTGGTTCCCTTCGATATCTTAACTAAGTCTGTGAGATTTACCTGCTGCTGTGCCCATTGGAACTTCAGGTACCCCTGCTGAGCCCACATGTGTCCTCTGGCATGGTCCACTACTAGGATGCAGGAGGCCATGAGGCCCAACAGGCTCATAGTCATTCTCACCAAAACACAGAATAGAGGCTGAAACATTGGTGTCATTGCCTGAATGTCCTGGACTTGCTGCTCAAAAGGATAAACCCAAAACTGCAACATGTTCAGAACTGCTCTGATGAAAGGTGTGACATTGGCATGTCAATAGTGAACCCCAGCGAATGCAGGAGGTTTGTCGTAGTCTGGAGGTGGGAGACAATTGCCTGGGATGAGCCTGCCTTCAACAACCAGTCATCGAGATAGGGGAGACTGGGAACCCTGATCTCCGCAGATGGGCTGTGACCACTGCCATCAACTTGGTGCACACCTGAGAGGCACTGGCGAGGCCAAAGGTGAGCATGGTAAACTGAAAGTGTTTGCGACCTACTGTAAACCACAGGTAGCGATGACGGACTGGCAGACTGGAAATGTGGAAATAGGCGTCCTGCAAGTCTAACTCTACCATCCAGTCTCCTGGGTCTACGGCAGACAGGACCTGAGCATGGGGGAGAATCTTGAACTTCTCCAATTTGAGGAAGTGGTTGAGGGCTCTGAGGTCTAGCATAGGTCGAAGGTCTAGCTCCTTCTTTGAAATAATAAAACAGCAGGACTAGCAACCACAGCCTATTTCTGGACTGGGAAACCTATCTATATCCCCTTATCCAAGATAGACTTGACTTCCTCGTGGAGTAAGGCAAGGTGATCCTCCGTCATCTGATCATAAGTTGGAGACATGGAGGAAGGAGTAGTCTTGAAGGTGAGGGAGTAGCTTCATCAAACTATTTGCAGCACCCACCTGTCCAAGGTGATCGCTCGCCAAGGGTGGAGGTGATGGCATATTTTGCCATCATCTGGATGTCCATAATCAGGAGGAATTGGACTAAGAAGGTTTTGTGGTGGAGGAGGGGGCTGTGGCTTGACCTGACTTCTGGCCACCCAACCGCAAAGTTGGGGTGGACCGCATCCACGCCCGCACAGTTGTTGGACTTGCAGGGGTCCTCTGGCTGGTGTAGGGTAGGCGCAGTTTGATGCTCATTTCATAGCCACGGTAGGGGTTGAAAAGCAGGCACAGACCGGGATGAAGTGGAAAGGCCCAGGGACTTGACGTAGCTCACAAGTCCTTGAAGCGCTCAAGCGGTGCGACTGCCTTGTCTCTGAAGTGACGGGAGCCATCAAAGGGCATGTCCATGAAGTTAGCTTAGACATTCCCCAAAAGCCAACGTCCTCAGCTAGGTGTGGTTCCTCAAGGCCAGCATTGAAAAAAATTGCTCTTCCTAGCGAGTCTTTCTTGTCTAAGCCACATCATATTGCAAACTTTGCTACATCTCTCCCATCCATAATAGCTTGGGCGAGGAAAGCCTGGTCCTCCTCCGAGACTCTGGACAGCACTTGCGCAACCATATCTAACAATAAGTAGGAGTAATTGCCCAAGAGGCATGCAGTGTTTACTGACCGCAATGCTAGACTGGTGGAAAAAAATATCTTCGTACCAAAGCTGTCCAGTCTTTTGGATTCCATGTCCGGGGGTGCGGAAGGTAAAGCACCATGTGAAGTAGAGGCTTGGACCATCAAGCTCTGGGGGGTGGGATGAGTAGAGAGGAAAGCTTGGGTGCCCGGTGCAGGGCAGTGATGCCAGGCCATGGTTCTAATCACAGGAGCCGCTGGGCTTGGGCGACATGCCCAGGAGAACATCTGCCAAGTCCTCATTGAAAGGCAGCAAGGGTTCAGACACCAGGCTTTCAAACCTCCATCAAGACATGAGGCTTGACTGCCACTGTAGGAAGCTGCAAGTCCAAGACCTCCACAGCCCTACGCACCACTATTGCAAATGAGGCTCCCTACTCCACAGCCTCGTTTGAGGGAGAAGCATACCATAATCTGGAGAAGTGTCCAGGCCGCTGGCAGCACCCAGGTCCTCAAACCAGTCCAGGTCTTGATTGGGTTACAGGATTTCTAAGGGATCCTGCTGCCCCTCTCAATCCTCATACTCCATGCCTAACCCTTAAGAATAGGACAGGGTGAATGGCATGGCACCATATGGCTCTGTCGACGCTGGTCTCAGCATCGGTGGACGCTCGACCGGCTCCTTATTGTTTGGGATGACAATGGGGGAGGTGTTGCTGCTGGACACCGGTGACTCAGAGGGCCTTGATGTCAGACACAGCACTGGGGAATACTGAAGGGGTACGATCGGCCCTAGTCTGGATCCAGGAATGGATCCAGGAGGAGGCTGTGGCCGAAGCCGGAGGCGCGGAACCCATAAGATCTCTTTCACCTGAGCCTGTGGGGCACAAAGGCATGTCAGCAGAATCAGGCCACCCAAATATGGTGCACACGCATCATAAAATTATTTTTGTTGAATGGGGGTTACTCCCGGCCCCGGAAAGGATGGGTACCGCCAAGTCGACCCAGACACCCACTCCGCAGAGCGTTGCCTCGAATGCTGAGAATCCTCCACCTCGTTGCATGACAAACGGTGCAAAGTCGAAGCACGCTTTGATTTCTTCTGCTTTTTATGGTGCTTTTTACCTGACTGAAATGACTTCGAGGGAGAAGACTTTGACCCCTTTGGAGCGGTGCTCGGACCGTCTTCTCAACTGATACTGGAAGCGGGAATGAGATGGGCACTGTGACCTCTGTGGCCCAGACAGCCACTCCCTGAAAGCCTTTGGCTCCATGGCTGGGCAATGAGAGCGCAACTTTGTGTTGTGGTCGTGCTACAGACACCAGAGACACACCAAATGGGGGTCCGTGGCGGACATGGCGCAGTGACAGGTGCCGCACAGCTTGAAGCCGAGGGATTTTTACTAGACATCCCATCACACCAAAAGGAGTCAACAAAAAGTAAAAAATCACTGTCAAAATATGACGGGGTAGATCTCTTTGATGGACTGCGCTGGCTTGCAAGGAAAGAAAAGAAATCTGATGACATCACTCCAGGTTGGTACCCATATAGATGACGCGGACCTCATGATGACGACGAACCCAACGACCATGACATCAAGCGGAGTCAACCGATGCCACCCTTCGGTGTGCAGGGCTACTGCTATCAAAAATCTTCTGGATGCAGCATGATGCCTGGAAGTTCAATGGTAAGGAATCTGCAGCTAGATGTCTCTATCAGTTTGGTGGGCTAGTGTTGTCAGAGGATTCCCAACTTCTACCTAGTGGCCAAGCCTCTGCTAAGGATCACACACAAGTTGTGTCAGACCCATTACCATGGGACACTGATTGACAAAAGCATACCTAGCGCTGTGGGAAAGTCTCTGTCAAGTCCTGGCTCTAGGAATGCCCAGCTGCAAGAAACCTCTCATTCTGTATTGCTCTGAGAAGGAAGGATGCTCCACGTAAGTGCTGACTCAAAGCATTGGAAATGTTAAATGTCCTTTTGCTTTTTTTCCAGCCACTCTTAACCTAATAGCCTCATCATTACCAGGCTGCTTACAGGCAGTGCCTTCCTTCCCGCACTCGATCACCTTAAGATTCTGTGCTGTCATAGTAAGCAGTATTAATGCTATCAAGGGGTGGACCCGGTGGACTATATTGAGCAGTGAGCCAACCCTGAAGGATTTGGTTACATGGATGTTACAACATGTGCTTAACCTTCTGGTAGCTTGGTACAGAAGCAGTCATGCTTAACTCATAGTTACTGTGCTAAGAATTTATGTTGCTCCCGAAGAGCAATAGGGTGAAAACACACCATGAGAAAATCCCACACCAATTTAGAAAAATAGAGAAAAATGTAACAAATAATTTGAGATCACAAAGACAAAAATCCAATCAGTAGAAACCAGGGTCATGCAATCTCAAAGTTTTAGGTAAGTATAGCTCCTAAAAGCATGAAGTACTACTCCGATCATCTGGTCATGTGCGGGTCAGATACAGGGACCTCGATACTGAAAAAGATATCTTCTCAAATACCGGATCACAGAGTTCAAAACTTCAGGAGGAGTGGAACTGATGCTAGCCAAGGGTCCAGCACCTGGGGAGGCATGACTTGAGGATCATAAAGTCACACTAGCAGAGGCAAGCAGGGCTCGTGCAGGTCCAGGAAGGCGCAATTGCAGGTCCAAGTAGGGCCAGTTGACGCAGGTTAGCTGGGCAGTTACAGGAACACCTCTGGTGCTTGTGTGTGTCCCTGTATTTCAGAATAGGAGGTCGGGTAACTGACCCTTGGGGTCACTCTGGTAGTCCTGGGATCAATCAGCAAGGCAGACTCAAGCAGCAGGGCAGTCCTCAGAGAGTACAAGATATGCTTCAAGCACAGGGCATTCCTCTAGTAACTACAGGGCAGTCCTCTGAGGTACAAAGCAGGCCTCATGCAACAGCCCGGTTTTCTGAAGTGCAAGGCAGTCCTTCAAAGGTCACTCAGAGGTCCAGGAGTGATCTGATAAGTGGCTCAGTAGGCCCAATATATAAACCTAGTGCCACCCTTTGAAGTTGGGGAACTTCTAGTCCATCCCCACATTTGGTTCTGAAAAGTTTTTTTACTTACTTTCTCTTCCCCTGCCCAGGCTCCAAGAAGGCTAGGGTGACAAAAGGCTTGTGTCAAGATCTTTGTGAGTGTGCCGGAGGCAGACCTTTGAAAGTTGGTGGTGCAGGGAACAGCTCCACCCCCTTTCATCCTTGCAGGATGGCCATCTCTATGAACACCAAACCCCCTTTTCTCCCACTCTCTGGTAGGATTACACAAAGGCCAGCTGCCACTCTAATCCTAGTCATCTGACCAGATAATTGGCTGCAGTGTTTCACTACCAGAACATGTAAAACTCACAAGTGTATTTCCAACATTTTAAATACCGTTGTATGGGCTGGTAGGACCTACCTTATATGTATTACAAAGGACGGTTTAGGCTTGGCAAAAGATATATTTTGCTAAGTCAAAATGGCAGTTTAAATCTGGACACAGGTTGTAGTGGCAGGCCTGAGACATGTTTTAAAGGTCTACTTAAGCAGGTGGCACAATAAGTGCTGAAGGCTATCTAGTAGCATTTAATTTAAATCCCTGGGTACATGTAGTACCACTTTACTAGGTACTTATAAGTAAATTAAATGTGCCAATTGGGTGTGGGCCAATTCCATCATGTTTTAAGGCACACTTTAGCACTGGATAGCAGTGGTAAAGTGCACAGAGTCCTACTGCTAGCAAAATAGAATTCAGAAAAGAGGATCGGTAAAGGCAAAAAGTTTAGGGGTGATATTGCAGAGTAGGCCAAGTCCAACACTGTTTATTCCCTGTTTTGGAATCCCGGTTTCTCTAAATCAGATTGTGGCAGTCACTTCAAAAATGAGGTGATGAAACAAGGCAGGAGTAATGCCAGGACCTTATGTATTCCTTTCGACTGGGTCTTGGTGAAGAAGCATTTGAGGAAGTTGTGCCTGGATCCCAGTTGGTGTGGTCCCTATCAAGTCATTCCAGTCACAAACACAGCTGCTAAGTGCGGAGGTCATCCGAATTGGATTCATGACGCGCACACCCATAGAGTGAGGCAAGCTGGAGAAGACGTGTTGACAGGCACTAGTAAGACACAAATATCGAACTCAATACCTTCCAAGAGCTCAGATGGAGAAGAAGGGTGCAGGCAAGTGTCTCAGAATCAACTTGATACAAGTGCATGGCCTGTGGTGAACAAGCCATGAATGGCCATAGTGATAAAGCTGAAGAAGCTATAAGAGCAGACTCTGAGCTAAAAGAGGAGACAAGCAGTGTGATTGGGAACAAGAGGTGGTCAAAGAGGGGAGAGAGACGGAGAGTTTTTGTGACTGAAGAAGTAATCCCAGATGAAAGTGGCATTGAATAGTCAGTAGTCAGAAGACCAAAAAGAAAACAGATACCCATTCAAAGGTACTCCAGTACTGAGTGGACATATTTGCTGAGAGCGCAGCTGACTGGGATTGACAAACTTTGAAATCAACAGGTAGGGAGGAGGATTTCTGGTCCATTCAGTTCCCCAGTCTCAATATACCGATTAATCATGAAGGAGAATGGACACTTGTAACTACTTTACCGTAGGTTAGATTGAATCACCCTCATAAACGCTATGTAAATTGTGCGGTGTATATCTTTTTTCCGCCCCACACTCGCGTTACGGCATTATCATTGGGTGTCCAAGTACGTGCTATATGCCTGCCTCATCCAGAGGCAACCTCTGGTTTTGGTAGTAGTGTCCAGAGATAGAAGGGCACCCCCAAAAAAAGGGAAGGGAGAGGGGAAGGAAAATGAATCTAAAAAACAGAACTTCACCATCAGTGAACTTTAATATAAAAAAGGTGAGGTTTTGTTGTTTTATACCACATTGTTGACAAGGTCAACGATGTGGTATAAAGAGATCCAATAACTCGATCTCGAGTTATACCTACAAATTTTAACAGCAAAACCTCACCTTTTTTATATTAAAGTTCACTGGTGGTGAAGTTCTGTTTTTTAGATTCATTTTCCTTTCCCTCTCCCTTCCCTTTTTTTGGGGGTGCCCTTCTATCTCTGGACACTACTACCGAAACCAGAGGTTGCCTCGGGATGAGGCAGGTATATAGCACGTACTTGGACACCCAATGATAATGCCGTAACGCGAGTATGGGGCGGAAAAAAGATATACACCGCACAATTTACATAGCGTTCATGAGGGTGATTCAATCTAACCTACGGTAAAGTAGTTACAAGTGTCCATTCTCCTTCATGATTAATCGGCATAGTGGGATTGACAAACAACAGATTGCTTTTGAGAAACCTCCATGATTAAAAGCTGCTGCATTTGGATTTTTACTAAATTGTGAATGATTTGAAGTCAATTGACATGTCTGGATGGCAAAAACCTTGAACTGAATTGTTTCACGATCTTTAGGGCCCACGCCCAAATAGAAGATTAGGGCTGCTTTTCAGAAGAAGATTAACGTAGAGTCAGGAACTGACTTTGAAGCAGCTTGACCTGGTCTTTTTTGTGGAAACGTTTTCAGTTTTGCAGAATTTGCCTACATAAAAGACATTTGTAGACTGTTTGCTTATGTTTTTTAGTCTTGTATTTTTCCTTTCCAATTCACCAGAAACCATGTTCTTTCACTAAACCAGCGCACAGCCACAGTGTTCATAGTATCTATAGGCTCTATCACCTTTATGATATACTTATTAATAACATTGAGTGCCCCTATGAAGCTTGCTAATCCTAAAGCTAAATCTATCTCTGCCCCTGTAGAAGAGCAGTTGGCTTTGATTTAAAATTATTGTATAGAGATAGTTTTGGGGGTAAATTTACAACAAAAATTTACATAAGAATACTTGTCTGATGCATGGAAAGGATTGCAATGGCTGTACACATCTGCCTGGATCAGTAGCACAGAGTATGATGTATCATAATATTCCACTTAGATATAGTATATACTGAATATCATTTTAAGTCTTTTGTATCATTTGGGTCATTTTGAATGTTTAATTATGATTTGGTTCTTTTGGAAGCGCCTGTGTATAAACAGTTGAATCCTCACTCTAGTGCCAGTGCATGCATAATGTCTTCCACTTTTTTTGATCAGAAGTGAAGATTGACATTGCCCGAGCCTACAAGCAAAATTTGACTTATAAATTGAGTAAAGATCAAAATTACTTTATTTATGATTTATAAGATAGAAGGGATTGTATTGCATTGAATGCAAAGAAGGGAGGAGATTAATCAAAGGGTGTGTGGGGAAATGAAGAGAAGAAAGATAAAACCCTTGGAATGCAGCCGAAATTGAATCTAGATAGGGAGCAGCATTGAAAGCTATGTTTTAGGAGGAAGAAGGAAAATGGGATTCTCTGATGATAAAAGAATGTTGTGTGCACATGCTGTAGGGTTATCAACAAATGATGAGGTACTTAATTGAGTAAAGGAAAAGTCTTTCCTTTGCGAGTAGCAAAATAAAACAAAGTATCTGTTGTAGGTGTAAGCAGGAAACACCAAATCACACTCTGGGCAATTCCCCATGAAAATCTGAAATACCTGCCCAACATTCCTTCGATCCTTAAATAACAAACCTTCAACAGTAACTTTTTGGAATGATGTAGATCATCAAGGGTCAGATTTACAAAGTTTAATTTACCCGTTTGTGTAAATTTAAATGTTTTCAGTATTTACATAACTGCATTTTAATAGTAAGCTTACGAGTGTGGAGACTTCGCCGGTCGGGACAGAGAAATGTGCATATAAAAAGATAGGAGATCAGCGGCTAGGGTCTTGAAACTAAAAATAGTCAAAATACAGCCTATTGATATATTGCATTAAAAATGTCATCATTTCATACATAAGAGCACATTATTGCAGAAGTATCATAAGACAAAAAGTCAACACTGTTATCGAATTTCATAGGATTTCCTAAAGCAAATCTATGACAGATGCAATACCAACAATAAAATACTAGAACGATAAACGTCCCAGTTTATTGTAGCAATGCGGTTATGAATGAAAAACAAAAACTGAGTCTCTCATGAGCAAGAGATTATACCAACCATTTACAATATTCCACTTAACTATAACCTAGCAAATTGAGGTTAGTTAAGTTGTTAATTTTCACAGCTTCCAACTTTTGTTCTGTTTCTAAAAACTTTGGAACTGTGATTAACTTTATGAAGTTTGCAATTTTATTTTTAAAGACATATGGAAATGACTGCTTACCTATTGAAGGCCACTTTGAGGGCAACCCTGCAAAGCGTACTTATATTATTTCCAAATCTATTTATGGGCAGAATAATTGCTCGGTGCAAAATTGGGTAAAGTATACAATTCTGCACCCTCATGAATTGCAAAAGTTGTAAACTATATCCATCTTCACCAACAACATTTTAATTTCACACACAATTAATTACATCATACATATTTTTTTAGTGCTTCGCCACCCCTGATTACCATATTCATTTAAAATGTAACCTTTATATATGCCACTGTGAAACAATAGGCCACATTTATCGTAAATGTTGCATTTGAAAACAAACGGATACGTACTTGTTTAGCCTTAGTTTTAGTAATGGTGTCAGAAATTGGTTTCTTTGTCTCCTTTACTGCCGCTTTAGAAAACAAGTCTTCAAACTCATGAAAATCTACTTCTAGTTCAGCAATTTTATCCCACACAAGTGGAGCACTGGAATCCCTAGAGGTAAGCAAATAACAATATCAGTGGTATCACAGACAATTAAAAAAAAGAATTAAATTGAACTATACAGTAAAAATACATTTTATTTTCCAAAAAGCACAGGCCTCGATTGGGAGTGCTATGGTATCCGATACGATAATGATTGCATTCATATAAATCTGACACCGATTTATCAATTGCGCTAATTACCGCCTATTCCAAGTTCTGCCCTCAAAAATGTGGTTTTTGGTGGTTGCCGCATGTCCGCGTATTTACTGCCCATTTTTCCCCAGTGAATATCTGCAAGTTTAACCTGGGGAAACTTATCTGGGAGATACAGAATTAAATTTGCACAACGCATAATTCTGATCTGTACAGTAAGAGGATGTATAATACATGTATCAGAATTTACAGAACACTTTTAATCAACAGCTCATAATACACAGTGAACCTTTTTTTCATCTTAAAAACCTATGATAAACATGGTATTTATCAAACACCTTAGAGGACATTACCTTTGGATGCCTCCCTCTTCTTTGCTGAAAAAAAAAAAACCCACCTTTCCCCACTCCTAACTTTCAGAAGCTTGAAGCAGGATCTCAAGGGTTACATTTACTAAAGGTGGCCCCAAAGCTCACGAGGTACTGGACAATAATGTGCGCGGCTTCATCAGACATTTTTAATGGTAAACAAACTTCTGTTTTGCACCCGCCCAAAATCTTAATAAACTTAGCCCGGGTGTGAGCTTTAAAATAGCTTACCGCTCATTGGAGGGAGGTGCACACTTTAGACAGGTTTTGCTGGCAGAGGTGCTCAAGATGCGCTGATCCCTGTCTCGAAGAGAAGAATGGTAGCACTAACCACACGCTACGGTTACCTTCAGGAGCATGGAAGCTTAAAAGTCTCACCACGCACTTCTCCTAGGGGAAACTCTCATCCACTGCCCAATGAAGCGCTCAGCACGTTTAGCTCAGGGCCAAGCAGTAAGGGAAATAAAGTGCTCAACACAAGTTTACATTGTCAAAAGGTGAATAACAGTCCAGTCCTTCTTCTGGTCTACACAGGAGCAGCAACTGCAGGCCGACCCACCCCCACACACATCATTGGGCAGCACGCCTCACACAGCTCTCCTTCCAGACAGGCTCTTTTTTTTGATACACAACCGATGTGTTTGAAGTCTTTGATTTCCCTGAGACATAAAAGGGAGGCAAGCACACAAATGCCCATGAAGGTCTTCTCAAGCAGGATATCACTGCACGGCCAAAAGAGTGAGTCCTTTTCCTCTGCCCACAGATACAAGCAGCAACTTTAAGCCAACCCACCCCTGACACCGAAAAGGCAGCACTCTTCACACACTTCTTCTTCTTGGCAGGGTCCTCTTGTTTGCAGATATGATCTAAAGTCCAGGGGTGTTAGCCCCAATATTTATACTACATTTCCTTATTATGGTCTTTGTTTCAGAGTCCCTGAGCTCAGCCCAAACCAGTTTTGTCCTCCCTGGTCCAGCATGATCACAGGGGGAGGAGACAGAATTCTACAAAGGAAATTCAAGTAAAAACTCCTCAATCAATCAATCAATCAGGGAATTTGTAAAGCGCACTACTTACCCTCTATGGTCTCAAGGCGCTGGGGGGGTGAATGGGGCAGCTTCAGCCAGTGGTCGAAGAGCCAGGTCTTGAGCAGTCTTCTGAAGGCCGGGAGGTCTGTGGCCTGTCGTAGGTGGAGGGGGAGGGCATTCCAGGACTTGGCGGCGCAGTGGGAGAAGGATCTGCCCCTGGAAGTGGTTTTGTGAATGCGCGGGACGGCAGCCAGGGACAGGTCGGCGGAACGGTGTTTCCTGTTGGGTTCGTGGAAGGCGAGTCTTTTGTTGAGATAGGCAGGGCCGGTCTTGTGGAGTGCTTTGTGTGCGTGGATCATGAGTTTGAATGTGATTCTTTTGTCAACGGGGAGCCAGTGCAGGTCTCTAAGGTGCAGAGTGATGTGGTCCCTGCGCGGGACATTAAGGATCAGGTGTGCTGAGGCGTTCTGTATTCTTTGGAGTCTGTTGATGAGCTTGGACGGGGCTCCGGCGTAAAGGGCGTTTCCGTAGTCAAGTCGGCTGCTGAGGAGAGCATGGGTGATGGTTTTCTGTGTGTCCTTCGGGATCCATCTGTAGATCTTGCGGAGTGGGCAGAGGGTGTGGAAGCAGGAGGAGGAGACTGCGTTGACTTGGTTGGTCGTGCTGAGCTTGGAGTCGAGGATGACTACAAGGTTGCATGCGTGGTTGGTTGGTGCCGGGGGGGTTCCCAGTGATGCTGGCCACCAGGAGTCCTCCCACGCTGAGGGGTTGGGCCCGAGGATGAGGATCTCCGTCTTGTCCATATTCAGCTTGAGCCTGCTTGCCTCCATCCAGTCGGCGACGGCCTTCAGGCCCTGGTGTAGGTTGGCTTTGGCGGTGAGGGGGTCCTTGGTGAGGGAGAGGATCAGCTGGGTGTCATTGGCTTAGAAGATTATGTTGAGGCTGTGTAGTCTGGCGTTGCGAGCGAGGGGGGCCATGTAGACGTTGAACAGCATTGTTCTGAGGGAGGATCCCTGGGGGACGCCGCAGATGGTTTTGGTGGTTCCGGAATGGAACAGGGGGAGGAGGACTCTCTGGGTCCTGTCGGTGAGGAAGGAGGTGGTCCAGTCCAGGGTCTTGTCTCAGATTCCTGCGTCGTAGAGGCATGTGCGTAGTGTGTGGTGGCAGACGGTGTCGAAGGCGGCAGAGAGGTCCAAGAGGATGAGGGCCGCTGTCGAGTAGGATTAGGATGTCGTCTGTGGCGGCGATGAGGGCGGTCTCGGTACTGTGATTGCTGCGGAAGCCTGACTGGGAGGGGTCCAGGATGCTGTTGTCTACTAGGTAGCGGGTGAGCTGGGTGTTTACGATCTTTTCCATGACTTTCTCTGGGAACAGAAGCAGGGAGATGGGCCGGAAGTTCTTGAGGTCGCTTGGGTCAGCCTTGGGTTTCTTCAGGAGGGCTTTGATCTCGGCGTGCTTCCAGCACTCCGGGAAGGTCACTGTTTCGAAGGAGAGGTTGATGATGTTGCGCAGGTGGGGTGCGATGAGGCTGTCGGCTTTGTTGGCGATGTGGTGAGGGAGAGGGTCAGATGGGGAGCCTGAGTGGATGGTGCTCATGGTCTTAGTTATGTCTTCGGTGCTCACGTTGGCCCAAGTGGTCAGAGGGTCGTTGGCGGTGGGGCTTGGGGGGTTCATCATGGCGGGGTCCGTAGGGTGGAACCGGGGGTTGAAGCTTTTGTGGTTGTCGGTGATCTTGCGGTGGAAGAAGGCCGCGAGGATGTCGCACAGGGCTTGCGATGGCGGGATGTCGTTGGTGCAGGAGCTAGGAGTGGAGAGTTCTTTCACGATATTGAATAGCTCTTTGCTGTTGTGGGCGTTGTTGTCGAGGTAGTCTTTGAATGAGGCTCTTTTGGTGGTCCTGATGAGGTGGTGGTGGTTGCGGATGGCATCTTTGTGGGCTCTGCGATTGGCGGGAGTTCTATCGTTGAGCCAGATGACCTTGAGTTTACGGCAGGTTCGCTTGGATGCTAGGAGCTCCGAGGTGAACCAGCTGGCTCTCTGGCTGGTGTCTCTGTTGGTGGGTTGTTTCATAGGTGCTATGGTGTTGGCGCAGTCCTCCATCCAGAGCCTGAGGGTGCGGGCCCCCTCCTAGGGGTCGGTGGGGCTGGTTAGTGGGTTGAGTGAGAGGTGAGTTTCAAGTCGCTTCTTAGTGACTTTGCCCAAGCGGTGGTGGGGGATCTGTGGAGTGCGGTGGTGGGTGACGGGTTTCTGGAGGGTGAAGTGGACGCAGTGGTGGTCGGTCCTGGTGAGCTCGGAGGCGTGGCTGAAGGTGACGTGGAGGCTGGCGGTGAAGATGGCATCAAGCGTGTGGCCGGCGATGTGGGTTGGGGTTGTGATGATCTGTTTCAGTCTGAGGGTGGCGAGGTTGTCGACCAGGGTGGAGGAATTGCTGTAGTTGTTGTTTCCTAGATGGTAGTTCAGGTCGCCAAGTAGGATGTAATTGGTGGAGGTCAGCGTGTGCGTGCTGTTGAAGTCGGCGATGGAGTTGCAGAATTAGGAACGAGGGTGCCTCTAAGGGTGGTCTTGGGGTCCGTGTTGATCTTGAAGTGCATGTGTTCGGTGGTGGTGAGGGTGTCGTCGGTGTTTGTGGAGACCTTGATGGTGTTCTTGTGGATGATGGCAAGGCCTCCTCCCACTCCATTGGTGCGGTCCCTGCGCAAGATTTTGTATCTGTCAGGGATGGCCACTGCGATGTCTGGGGTGGAGGCCTAGTTCATCCAGGTCTCGGTCATGAAGGCGACGTCTGGTGAAGTGGTGGTGAGCAGGTCCCAGAGCTCGACGGCGTGCTTGTGTGTGGAGCGGGTGTTGAGCAGGATGCATCACATTTGGTTGGGTTCCGTTGCTGTGGGTGTCTCGTCGTCGTTGTTGCAGGAGAAGTTGCAGTACTGGCAGGTGAAGGGGCCGTGGGTGCGCTTGGGGGTGTCCTTGTAGCAGTTGGTGGTGCATCCGTGGTTGAGTGCGATGAAGGTGCTGGCGTAGTAGCGGTAGCGGGTTTCATGGGTAGCGTGAGGGCCAGGGGTTCTGGCGCTGGGCGCGGTCCAGGCACGGACGGGTGGAGAGGAAAAACGGGTAGGGCACAGGCACACAGGGTACAGAAAAAATGAGCAGGGGCACAGGCACACCGGCTGCAGGAAGCGGCAGCAGCAGCGATTGGGTGCGGGGCACCAGGAGCATGAGGAGGCAGCAGAAGGGTGGCCCGAGCACTGGTGGCGCTGCAGCGGAGGGCAAGCGACCTACCTGGGAGGTCAAGGGTCCCACCTCTCTAAAGGCAGAAAGGTCTATTCAGCCTGGCCATGAGTCACTCAGGAAAGGCAGGACACACCTCAACCCCCTTGTGACCGTCTACAGTGACTGCACATTCCCAACTCCTGCCATTCCAAAAGCAGACGGTAAGTACACAAACAGGCAAGAACACACAGAATGGTAAAGCAAGAAAATGCACACTTTTCTAAAAGTGGCATTTTTAAACCCATAATTTAAAAAACACCTTTACTAAAAGATGTGTTACTAAATTAATTCTATGTTCAGGAAGCCTAATTTCCATTTCTCTATCTTGTCCCAGCCTTTCACCAGTGAAAAACGAAATGCGTTGTATTTCACTATCTGGACATGTAACACACACCATTACATGTCCCAAGTTTACCCTTGCCGTGAGGGCACCATGGGTCTACCTGAGGGATGCCTTACGTGTAAGAAAGGGGAAGGTTTGGGCCTGGCACTTGGGTGCATTTGCCAGGTTGCGCACAGACCCCACACAGGCAGGTCTGAGACACATATTCAGGGCTAGCACAGCAAGTGCTGCAGGCCCACTTGAAGTATTTTATTTACAGATGCTAGGCAGGCAAAGTGCACATTATTTGGGACTTATCAGTAAATCAAATATGAAAATCATGGATAACCAATCATAATTCCAATTTACACGGAGAGCATATGCACATTAGAACTGATCAGCAGTGGTGAAGTGCCCATAGTCCTATAGCCAACAAAAACAGGGTCAGAAAAATAGGAGGCAAAAGGCAAAAGGTTTGGGGATAAACCTGCAAAAAGGGCCAGGTCTAACACACATGTTCAATGTTTTTGATGTCTGCCTGTGCTCTTTTCTGTGGTGATACCCATTAGCATGCCACAAGCTTGAAATTTGGGAAACCCAACTACCTAGGTAACTTGTCCCAGCCCCGTGCACGGTCTTAAATCCTTTAATTTCAGGAATATAGTCTGCTATTTCAGTTTGCCAGAGTAAAACTGGTTGCAGTTTTCAGCTTTTAATTAAACCATCCCTGTGTTGTTTGTAGCCCCATCATTCTCCACACCAGCATCTCTGTGGTTTTTCAGAATCAAAGAGCCTTTACTTTTGCCTTTGGGATAAGAACAGCTGCTGCTGCAGACGGGCATGTTTTGTTTGGAGGCTCGCTACGCTGGGTGAGGATGTGGCATAAAAGCCAGCGAGCTGACTTTGGAACTGGGAAACAAGGTTCAAGTCTCAGCATCAGCTCCACACCCTCTTTTTCTGGACAAATCACTTAATCTCCCTGTACTTGCCCTTTTTTTTGCAGCTTAGGCTAACATGGAAATTGGCTTAAATATTATGAACGCTTTCACTTCATCCAATGGAGTGGCAGTGTTTTTGGAATTTGTGATATTATAATACCACTTTAGCTCAGAAAACGCTCTCCACCTTTCTGTGCGCTTTAGAGTCGGGTATTTTACACACACTTCCTCGATGACCTTAGTGTTTCTGTTCATGAACAGAGATTCCCATACTGTCTTGTGTCAGTCTTCCAGACAGATGCATTTAGTCACTAGGGGCACACTGTGGTTACATGCTTTTTTCCCCGTCTGCTACTACGGCCAAATCTGTCAAGACTGTGGGGGGTTTGCTGCAGGCATCGCCGCCAGGGTCTGCGGTAAAGGGAACAACGCACAAGTGCTAAATACATTAAGGCAATGAACAGACACACAGGCACAGTGCAACTTCCAGCCATTTATTTATAGCCTTCTCGCTATGCCTGGCCAGAAGGTGATACAATGTGTGGGGTTTCTTCCGGGACTCCGGGGGAAACACTAGAGCGCTACATCCCTTCCCAAGTTGATCTTTTGACAGTCTCTGGTGTGCGCATCAGTTCAACAGGCGAAATCTGCCAGCCTCCGGATGGGTCTTGGATTTGGCCGGAGATCGTATGGCTGCCTTCCTCTGGTGGGTGTCTGCTTGGGCACCGACGTGTCGGGTGATTGCTCAGCACCTTGGGATCAATCAGATGCCGACTCTGGGCAAACCTGCTCAGATCCACCTCCCTCCGGGTCATCCGTCGGCCCGTCTTCTATCCGCTCTGGCTGACGAGAGTCCGATGGTATTCTCTTGAACCACGATATGTTGCGGGTAACTTCTTCTCCATTGCATAACGCAGTCACTGCGGTGCCTCTGGTCGCTTTGATCACCCATGGCTCAGTTTCGTACGGAGTGTGAAACTTCCCACCAGGTCGTCGGGTCCAGATGAGCACTGAGTCTCCAGGTCTTAGTTCCCTGTCACGTGCTCTCCTCTTCCGACTCGCTTTCTCATTGGTCCTCCGCCTTCGCTCTTGTGTGGCCTCAGGAGAATAGGGTTCCGGTCTCCAGTTGTCTGCCACAGGAAGTAGATCTCGTCTTTGTCCCGCCAGCATGAGCAACCACAGTGACTTGTTGGCGGTGCTATGCGGAGTACTCCGATACTCCCGGAGGAAGTGTTGGAGCGCTTCTTCGGGATACGTTCCCTCTACTTGTT
Source organism: Lissotriton vulgaris (assembly GCF_964263255.1). NCBI lineage: Eukaryota > Metazoa > Chordata > Amphibia > Caudata > Salamandridae > Lissotriton > Lissotriton vulgaris. Next base: position 1,334,147,250 of record NC_141694.1, read on the forward strand.
GATAGTTCTCATGAACCTTTCTGCCTCTCCATTGGCCTGAGGCCATTGACGTGTGATGCGATGGTGTTTCACTCCAAGTCCCTTTAGGAATTCTTTGAATTCACTCCCTTGGAAAGGGGGTCCATGGTCTGTTTTGATCACTAGTGGTATCCCGAACATGGCAAACGTCTTGTTGAGCACTGGTTGAATGTTCGCGAAGCTCGTTGATTCTACCACCTCCACAATGGGATATTTGGTGAAACTATCAATTATGACTGCAGTGGCCCTTCCGTCGGAAAAACTGCCGAACTCCAGACTGATCCAAGACCACGGTGCGGGTGCCAGATCCTCTGTGACCACAGGAGCAGGGACTTCCGGCGTGCTTGTCAGTTGGCATGCTCTGAAATTCTGCACAGTGGTGTCCACAGCTGCTCAAGTTCAGGAAACCATACCTTCTCCCGCATTCGGGCTTTCATCCGACGAGTGCCTTGGTGTCCGGCATGGGCGAGGACCGTTGCGTGTTCTTGTAGCGTTGCGGGGATCACCACTCGGGATCCTCTCAGGACAAGCCCGTTCTTGGCGATGCTGAGCTCACGGTGCACTCTCCAAAATTTGCCCAAATGCAACCGGTCTGGCTCGCTCCAGTTCTGAGTGTCATGGAGGAATCCGTTGTCTGAGAGCCTTGCTGGCAAACGCAAGTGGGACCCAGACACCCGGCTCGGCTTCCTGAGTCAGCAGTGTTCCTAGCCCGACGGGGCTGGCCTCAACGAGGATTTCGGTGTTCTTGGCAGTGTTGAAATAGGCCTTTGTTGTTCCGTCTAGTAGCGCCTCCTTTAATTTCTTGAACGCTTCTTCCTCTTCCTGAGTCCACCTCCATGGACTGTCTTTCTTCGTTAAGTTGTGCAGTGGTTCTGCAATGGTGGCGAGATTTGGGATAAACCTCGCGCAGTATTGAGCCATCCCGAGGAAGCTTCTTACTTCGGAGGCTGTCGTGGGTGCAGGAGCGTGTCGGATGGCTTGTGATTTCCGGGGGTCTACTTTGACTCCGTTGGCATCGAATACGTATCCGAAAAACTCTATTGATTTCTGAAAGAATTTGCATTTGTCCTTGTGCAAGGTAACCCCAAGCTCGGCTAGCCTCTTGAGGGTGGCCTTTAATCGGCTTTGATGTTCATCGCTGGTTTCGGCATGTATCAGTATGTCATCACTGACATTTAGCGCCCCTTGCAAACCGTACAGTATTTCCTTGATGGTGTTTTGGAATATTTCGGCAGCTGAGGATATTCCAAAGTTGAGTCTTTTGTACCTCCTCAGGCCCAGCAGCGTTGAAAATGTAGTGATATATCTACTTTCTTCGGCCAGTCTTAGTTGGTGATACCCAGCGTTTAGACCTAGTTTTGAGAACCATTGGGCTCCGTTCAGATCAGCTAATATATCATCCACGGTTGGCGTTATGTGCCTCTCCCTTTTTATCGCTTTGTTGGGCATGCGCATGTCAATGCATATCCGTATCTTCCCAGGCTGTCACCACTATCACCATGGGGGATACCCATGGTGTGGGGCCGGTCACCTTCTCGATCACACCTTGTTTTTCCAGCATGGACAGCTCTTGTTCCACGGCTGCCCGCAGGTGAAAAGGGATTCTCCGGTGTTGTAGGGCAATTGGTTGGATGGTTTTGTCTATGTGGAGTTTCACAGGAGCCCTTTTGATCATCCCTAGGCCATTGAATAGGGACGGGAACCATTGCAAGATGTCCTTGACTTGCAGGGTCTTCACCACGTTGGCAAATGCGATGAGATGAAGGTCTTCGGCCGCCGTGTGGCTTACGACTAGTAGGTCAGCCTCTTTGTCGATGACATGAAATGTTGTGGTTAGCTCTCTGTCTTCAGATTTCAGTTGCACGGTCATTTTGCCTCGCACAGGTAATGGCTTCTGGCTTCCATACGTGAGGATTCGCACTGTGGACGGTTTCAGCTGCGGCCTTGGTTTGAGGGCCTTGTAGTGCTGTATACCCATGACATTTATGGTGGCTCCAGTGCCGATTACCCCTGTCACCGGTGATCCGTCTATCTGTATTTAACTTTTGGGCTACGGTCTCCTTCGTTTCTTTAGGTCGTTGGTGAATGATATAAAATAGCATTCAACATAAGGTCTCTGTTACCAGATACCTGAGAGCCTAGCCGGTCACTATAAATCCATTCACAACATTCAATGGGGTTGGTCTGGATGGTATAGTAGATAGAAAAGGAGAAATTGCTCTTTTTCTAGGTGTCCCCTCACTCACCAGGGTTGCCCCGTGGTGACATGCTTCATCATTGGGGCCATCCCAGTCCTCTACGGGCTGGGGCGTGCTGCGACTTGCGAGTTACGTAATTCGCCAACCCCATTGAATGTTGTGAATGGATTTATAGTGACCGGCTAGGCTCTCAGGTATCTGGTAACAGAGACCTTATGTTGAATATAGTATTTGGAGGGTGAGCCTTAGCCTTTTCCTCCCTCTAACTCCCTTTCCTTTAGTATAAAATAGCATTCGTCATCCTCTTCGGTGGATGAATCATCCAGTCGCTCGTAATGGTGGTGGTGTGATTTTGTCGAGCTCGTTGACCGTTGATCATCCATTGTTAGATGCCTCACTGCTCCAGATAATGTCTTCCTTCCTGGTTGGCCCCTTCCGCGAAATCCACCTCTGCAGACACTAGAGAAATGGTTTGGTATCCCGCATTTCGAACATGTCTTCCCTCTGGCAGGGCAGCTCTCTGGGTTGTGTTCTTCTCGCCCACAGTATCCACATGTGGAACGCCGTGGTGTTCTGGTAGGCCAGCGTCCCCGCGTGTTGCGGCCAGAGCTGCGTATGGCATCGACTCGCTCCGTCTTTACCGTCGTCCCTGAGTCAACACTCGGATTGAGTGCGGCTTCCATGGCGGTGGCCCTGGCATCCAATTTTGGAAAAGGTGATGGACAGAGTTTCTGAATGATGCAGAATACTCCTACCCAGTCAAGAGATCAGGGCTTGATCCATCACCGTTTTTTAGCTCACTGCACCATCCCAGCTCAGAACCTGGCTATATGCAAATTAGTCTGTTCCTGTCCCAGTGCATGATGGGAACAGGGCAAACCAAACTACCAAGCCAATTCTTATACTGGGAAGGAAACAAGCTTCCGGGGACCGGTTTCTGGCATTTCAGCCGTCGTCGGCCCGGCTTTCTTGAATCCTGATGGTGCAATGAGCTAGGGACTCACGTCTGAGTATACCCTCCCACACTTAGTGTGGATAACATCAATTTTGGAAAAGGTAATGGACAGAGTTTCTGAATGATGCAGAATACTCCTACCCAGTCAAGAGATCAGGGCTTGATCCATCACCGTTTTTTAGCTCACTGCACCATCCCAGCTCAGAACCTGGCTATATACAAATTAGTCTGTTCCTGTCCCAGTGCATGATGGGAACAGGGCAAACCAAACTACCAAGCCAATTCTTATACTGGGAAGGAAACAAGCTTCCGGGGACCGGTTTCTGGCATTTCAGCCGTCGTCGGCCCGGCTTGCTTGAATCCTAATGGTGCAATGAGCTAGGGACTCACGTCTGAGTCTTGATTGTCCTTTTCTCTGGTGGCCGCAAAGTAGTTGTTTAATCGTCCGATCCAGACCGCCCATCTCAGCGCAGCTGTACTTGGATCAATAAGTTCACTAAACGGTGGTAACGCTTGGATTTGTGAGTGTGCTGACTGCTGTACCTATGCTTCAGCCTCTTGCACACCTGCTCCCAGTGCTGGGGGTGGTATGTTTTGCGCTCCTCCCGCCGCAGCGGCCGGGGGACTCCCTAGCTGGTGCGCTCCGCCACCGCCTCCTTGTGGATTCGACATGTTGTGGCACTAATGTGGTTGTTGGTATCAATGCTTGTTTGCGGGCTCCTCTGATGTGACTCTTGTTGGTGCCAATGTTTGTTTGGGGTTTCCTTGGCTACAGTTAGTGCTGATGGTGGTCATGCAACTATGTTTTGGGCGCCCATGTGTCTCATTCACAGCTTCTCTTATCATCTATGCTTGTGGTTGCCAAGGCTTGTTGCTGCTTTGCGGCCAGTGGTTGTAAGGGTGCAGCTGGTGCTGCCAGTGCTTGTTTGTGGCTCAACTCCACGTGCGCTGTTGATCGCGTGTGCAGGGCAGTTTCATTTGTTGGAGCGCGTGTGTCGCGTCGGGTGCCCCTCTTCTCTGCACGAGGCTCGCATGCTGACGGTAGGCCTCAGTCCTTGCGCGCATGCGCGAACCGGAGCTTCACTGGTCGAGCCTTCTCCTAGGCATCCAGATCGCTCCCGAGTTCGCACTCTTCTGCCCGCAGCTAAGCCGGTCCCTCTCGCAGCTCTGCTCACGCTGCTTACCAGTTCTTCGGACAGTCTTCTTCTTCGGCGGGACTTCAATCTTGCGGCAGCTCACCCGGTGGGGGCACGCAGCTTCGGCAGACAGGTGCGCGGCACTGGTATGACTCTCTTGAGGAGCACGCTTCAGGATCCCACCCTCGTCGGCAGTGTGGGATGTTTGCTGCAGGCGTCGCCGCCAGGGTCTGCGCTATGGGGAACAACGCACAAGTGCTAAATACATTAGGGCAATGAACAGACACGCAGGCACAGTGTCAGGTCGGATAGGAAGTCCCGTGCAACTTCCAGCCATTTATTTATAGCCTTCTGGACACGCCTGGCCAGAAGGTGATACAATGTTTGGGGTTTCTTCCAGGGCTCAGCCGAGACCCCGGGGGAAACACTAGAGCGCTACAAAGACTAGGGTATCACATATATATTGTTTTCTTTAGATGCATCCTTGCCTGAGCAAGTCGCGCTTTAAAGTTTTCGTTTGATTATAGGCAAATTCATTCACAAATACGATATGCATTATTCCTTAAATTACATTGGCATAGGTGGCGCAGGGGTGAATGTATAGGGTGAGACTACAGCAATACTTCACAGGTTCGAATGCCAGCACTAGCAGTCACGTTTTTCCTTTGTATTACTGTTACACTGTTAGTGCATTTTTTTTTTAGTCACATCGCTCAAGCCCACACCACATGACAGTAAAGATTGAGCTGGCACTTTAATATATAGCTTGCATAGGCACATGGCTGCAAACTCCCTAGATCAAGTAAAACATACCTTAGTTTTTGAGGTGCTCTTTCCAGGCTTCCTTAAGAGGACATATGGCTTCATGGATTTTACCTGGGATTTGCGTTCCAATATGTAGGGCCACATGTATCAAGCATTTTACTGATCGCAAGCAGGCCGATAAAAGGCATTTTGGTATACATGAATTCCAATTTGCTATTTGGTAACATCTTACTAAATCACAATTTTGAATTGCGAATACATACCAATTCGGTATTAGGAAGGGGTGTGTTTAGGGTGCCCCTTACTAATACCGAATCGCAGCGCTATGTAGGAATGTTTTGTGACCGAAATGCAGTCACAAAACATTCACATTTTACCACCTACTTCAAGTAGCTAGTAACCTATTCGCACATGGGAAGTGATCCCCACGGGACCCCTTCCCCTTTGTGAATTTCCTGCGCTTGAAAAATAAAAAGAAAACTTTAAATTTTTCTTTTTCAAACACAACCCGTTTTCCTTTAAGGAAAATGGGCTGCATTTAAAAAAAAAGTATTGCTTTATTTAAAAGCTATAACAGACATAGGGCCAGATGTATCAAGGCTTTTGCGACTCGCAAAGGCTGAAAATCGCAGATTTTCGGCCTTTGCGACTCGCAAACGGCCGTTTTGCGATATTTCACATGTATGAAATAATCGCAATTTATTTAATCGCAATTATTTGCGATTCCTTCTTTTGCATAGCATTTAAGGAATCGCAAATTTTGCGATTCCTTAAATGATATGTATGACACATTTTTGGTGTGCGAATTTGTGTAAAAAAATCGCATTTTACCATCAACTTGTAGTTGGTGGTAAATTGCGATTTTTTACAAAAATGCCCTAATTGGCATTTGTAAGGGTGGCATGTGACACTCATACATGCCCATAGGGCATGTATGTGTGCCACATGCACACACATGTAGATTTGAGGGGTGCAGCAGGGTGTCTTTGAGACACCCCTGCACCCTTGAAATAATTCTCAAATTGCGATTAGCAAATTGCGAATTCGCAATTTGAGAATTACTGCACAATCATTCCTATGGGCCTCCTGGTCCATAGAAATGAATGGGAAAATTATTCCTTAATTGCGATTAGCAATTTGCTAATCGCAATTAAGGAATTTTAAGGAATCGCTAAAAAATAGCGAAATTCTACATACATACAATTTTGCACTTCTCAAATAGCGATTCCTTAACAATCGCTATTAGAGAAGTGCAAAATGGTTTCTTGATACATCTGCCCCATAGTGGTCAGCTGACCCCAGCAGGCCACGATCCCTGTGATTGTAACGGTTCCTAACGGGTTGCACATTGCGATCTGCCTCATTAATATTAATGAGGTAGGCGATTTGCAACCTAACAGGAAACGCAAAATGAAACTCATGCAGAATCATACATTCAAATGGCGATTACCTAATTGCAATTCGCAGAGGATCACAACTAGGTAAACGCTTTTTGAAATGATGATACATGTGGACAGTAGTTTCGACCTGGTGCTCTGATTGGGCGGGTCAGACAACCTGTGACTGTTTTTTCTTTTAAACAAAAGAATATGTTAAATTAATTAGCCAAATTTAGGATGCAGGCCTCGACCCCCTCCGTGGATAACACAGGCTGTTAAATGATCAAATTCAATCTTTCTTTCAGTATGTTTTGTTGATACAGTTTGAGATTGATTGTAGTTACAACTTCAGCTCATGTAATATGTTCTCATTGCAGATTTCAATGTTTCTGTCCGCTTATTATGACCAAATAGACTCCCCAGCCCTACCTTGGGTCCAACTTAAGGTAGTATTTAATGTCACTTAATACCACGTTCCATACATCTCAAGCAGTGTGGTTAGCAGATATAACCCTGTTATTTGTCAAGGCTGTGCAAGCCGATGATTCAAAGCTAACACCTAAAACCACAAACATTTACACAGTACAACATGCATGGTACAGTATATCAAGTAGAACGTTTATTGACGGTTAAAGTAGCATTTTCAAATCCGTCCAATGAGGACCTTTTAAAAAATAATTGAATATATTATTAGTCAGTTAAAAGAACATAGGAAGTGTGTTGAGCACAAGCGAAAGTCTGGGCCACTGGAATTATGCAATTCTGTGACACTGGCTTTTTTTCACATAGTTATGAATGTGGGACATTTGTCACATAATCCATCATCTTCTCCCAAAAAAATGCTTCCTAGTTTAAACGGACCAAAGTTACTACAAAGGTGGCAATACGTATTCACACACATTAGAAGGCCCTTCGAAAAGTTTAACTGGTCAGCTTGCAGTTGCTTATTTCCGTATTTGGCTGTTAACCTAGTACTAGTGAGGTGAAACCTTTAGCATAGTGTAAAGGAGGTATCCAGTTGCGTTACACAAGGTCATATTTATTTTGTAGGCATGGGGCAATTAAGTGCTTTGCCCAGAGTCACAGGATTTTGTGCCAACACAGAGACTCGAATCTGGTTCCCCATGTATAAACTTGGCAGTTCTGAACATAACCCACAACCTCTCTCATTGTTTCAACACTCCCTCCAATCCAGTTGGCTGTGTGCCTTGCGCCGCCCCAAGTTGTGTTGCTTGTTTAGTACCACACTGCTGTAGGGAGGCTCATCTTTCACCAGGGATGCAAACCACCCTTCTCTTGCTTTTCTGCTCAAACCTTCTTGCCCAGCTCTCATTTCCATTTGAGATACCTCTCACATCCAGTCTGTAGCTATATTTTAGACCTATTCAAATATGTCCGCAATCTTTTTTGTGCACCTAGTCCATCAGGAGACAAAGCTTTCAGGCTAATAACTTTCAGCATGGCTACGAACTATTGGCAAAGCCAAAAGGCCCCAAGACCGCTTGGCTTTACAAGTGCTTGTTTATTTAATGGGTGCAGTATATGAGGTCTGTACCTGCCCCCCTGCCCACCTTTGCACTGTCTTATACTTTTTTCCATGATACCAGCTTGAGTGCTGTAGTGATATATGCACCCATATGTATGGAGATCATGTGATGACCGACTTCCAGTGCTTTAATTGATTCTATGCGTTTTGACTTACTCTGTGTTGAATGTATGACATCATTTTTTGCACATTCGTATTTTGACTTTTGATTTTATTTCGTGTCTCCTTATAGCTTCAGAGTTGGAGAGTTTCCCTTCTCCTCAGCATAGAGTAAAGCAGCCTTGCCTGGAACAGAAAACATGTGGGATGTGCGTTTGAAAGCATGAGAGAGAAGTGTGTGGAATGTACTTCTCTGTCTTGGAGTGTGGTGCTGTAGGCAGTGATACACAAATTGTACATTATGTTGTACATTTGGAAATCAGGTTTTAACTATTAGCTTTGACTTGCTCTAACTCCATCTTAAATTCGGGCTCTGTCTGGCCTGGTTTCTGCACACACAAGCAAGCCCCCAGATTACTCATGGTCATTCAGCTATTTGCGTTCCAGATTATTTTCCACTTTGAGGGCGTTTTCCTTACCTTTGGAGAAGTTTTCTACTTTCTCGACCTTCACCAAGATAAGGGCCTGGAACATGAAGTGTTGGGCACCCAAGGAGAATGCGTGAGTAATCCTTTGCCTTGGAATGCTTGCAGGAGAATGTTCAGCTCTGGTGAGTATCCTTGACGTAGAGGGTGTCTTATCGAATCTTCTCTTGCATTGAGAATATTATAACAAGCATTTACAATATAATAGGTCTCGCAGCATTAAAGTTTGAGTTATTGGCATTGTGTATGACAATGCAGTGCATAACATTTTTAGAAAACTTTGAATTGGTGAGCAGTGAGAGTGTGTGCAAGAGTATGCTGTTTTTGAAAGCAGTGTGGTAGAGAGTGCAGGAATTTGGGTGACCTGAGCAATGTGGATGATGCACCTCACGCACGGGGCTGCCGCAGTTATTATTCACACAGCTCTGATGGTGCACTTCACGCACGGGCTCACAGCTGTTATTATCCACACAGCTCTGATGATGCACCTTACGCACGGGCTCACAGTTGTTATTCACACAGCTCTGATGATGCACTTCATGCACGGGGCTAACGCAGTTATTATTTACACAGCTTTGATGATGCACCTCAGGCACGGGCTCACAGCTGTTATTATTCACACAGCTCTGATGATGCACCTAAAGCACGTGCTCACAGCTGTTATTATTCACACAGCTCTGAGGATGCACCTCACGCACGGGGCTGACGCAATTATCACACAGTTCTGATGCACCGTAGGCACGGGCTCACAGCTGTTATTATTCACACAGCTCTGATGATGCCCCTTCGGCACGGGCTCACAGCTATTATTCACACAGCTCTGATTATGCACCTCACGCACGGAGCTGACGCAGTTATTATTCACAGAGCTCTGATGATGCACCTTAGGCACAGGCTCACAGCTGTTATTATTCACACAGCTCTGATGATGCAGCTCACGCACCAGGCTGACACAGTTATTTTTTACACAGCTATGATGCACCTTAGGCACGGGCTCACAGCTGTTATTATTCACACAGCTCTGATGATGCACCTCACGCATGGGGCTGATGCAGTTATCAATCACACAGCTCTGATGATGCACCTTAGGCACGGGCTCACAGCTGTTATTATTCACACAGCTCTGATGATGCACCTCACGCACGGGGCTGACGCAGTTATTATTTACACAGCTGTGATGCACCTTAGGAGCTGTTATTATTCACACAGCTCTGATGATGCACCTTAGGCCCGGGCTCACAGCTGTTACGGTGCTTCCTTCTTTTTTCTAGGGGCAACCTGGCTGGATAAATGCAGTGAAGTTTATGATGCACTTTAGGCACGGGCTCACAGCTGTTACAGTGCTTCCTTCTTTTTTACTGGGGGCAACCTGGCTGGATAAATGCAGTGAAGTTTCTCAATGTAAAGACTTTGCTGCCACAGCTGCATGTTTAAGTATAAGCTCGGGACTAAGCTCGGGAGAGGATCCATGCAGTACAGGCCGGACCCTGCTTCACTCTCACGTGCTCTCTTCCACCTGTTGCCCCGCAGCAGAAGCTCTCGGGAAGCATCACACGGGTCATGAGGAGAGTTCAGCCCACAACGTACAAAGTGTTCAGCAGTCGGAAAAAGATGTCCCCCTATCAGGCTGTTCTGGGGCCAAACCAGTAATACCGAGCAACACCTTTGGGTAAAGTTCTTACTTTACAAATTCGCATTACATAACAATAAAAAAACGATCGCTATTGTAAAAAAAAGGTAAACCCATACCAGATATGCGACCCCAGGGTGAGAGAGCGGAATGAGCGGAAGCAGGAATAAACGTGCGCGTGCACTGCCGAAACCTGCCGTGGGGCGGGACTTCCGTTTCTGCTGGAAGCCCACGGAGTGCCCGGTCAGAGGAGCAGTGGTGACGCGGGGCTACAATGCCCGAGGGAGAGGCCCGCGGTGGCGGCTGAAGTCCGGAGTGAAGTGAGTGGGGTTTAGTTGAAGTGGGGGGTGGCGGCGGGGGAGGGGGGTGTCTGTGCACTGGTGTGTGTGTGTGCGCTTGTGTGTGTGTGTGCGCGCGCTCTTGTGTGTGTGCGGCGGGGGTGTGTGTTTCTCTGTGCGCTCGTGTGCATGCGTGCGTTTATGTGCGCTAGTGTGTGTGTGTATGTCTCTGCGTGTGTGCAAAGAAAATGAAAGCTGGCAACACTGTTGCTCTAATTGCGCACTCCCAGAGCCATCTGGACAGCAGTAAAAATGAAACTTAAACAACGTGAAAGCACTGTCTCTCTAAGCACGCATTGGAAGGGAACCATAAGCTGCTCAATGGAACGCGCGTTCGCGTGCACGTGGCCCGTTCAATTCCGACTCTTTCACATGTGGTGGCCAGTCTTGTCTCCTGGAAAGCAGAGTCGCTAACAATAGGTCTCTGGCGAGACCGCGCTTCGCGCGGTTAATGCCACGAGACCTAAAAACTAGGGTTTCTTGGCCTTTAGAGAGAATTTCTCCTGAGAGATGGAGACATCTTCTCAGTGCTGCATTTCCTGACTTGAGAAGTCTCATGACACTAGGGGGCCCATTAGAATGTCGGGCAGATTCTAACCTGGCGGGGGCAATCCGCCCGACATCCTCACTCGTTTCCCCCCCGCCATATTAGTATGGCGGGGGAGACCTCGGCAAACGGAAAGACCGTCCGCTGCTTTTCCGCCATGGTCGCCTTGCGGACGGGGCGGAAAAGGAATATTATGGTGGTGGTGTCTATCAGACACCGCCAGCCATATTATGATGGGCATTTTACAATGCCTTTCCGTGGCGGCAATGCTGCCACAGAAAGGCATGCGGTCTTAACTTTGGGGGCACCCTGCGATCTCCCAAAGTGAAGGAGGGGTGGGGGGTGCACAAGGGGGTTCCTGTGGTACCCCCCTTCATTTGCAAATACAATGTGGTAGGCACCGCGCAGTACCTGCCGCATTGGGTATGGAAATGCATACATTCATTTATGGCATTGTGGCGGGCGGTGCAGAGAGCACCGCCCGCCACAATGTTATAAATGCAGGATGCGGCCGCCACTGTGGCGGCCGCATCCTAATACCATCCACTGAACCCCGCCCTTATGGCGGGCGGTCCCGATCACCGACAGGATGGCAGGCGGGCAAAGTCCGCCCGCCATCCTAATGACCCCCTAGGACTGTTAATCTGGGACCCCCAGTCTTGGAAGAGTCAGGGTGAAGATATTGCAGCCAGTGAGGTATTTTCTCTGATCATTGGTCGAGATATATATATATTATGCTCAAACTTTTCTTCTCTTTACAGAAAAGGCACAGCACTCAAGGAGGATTGTAGAAACCACAAAAAGGTTTATTCAGGGAAACTGCACAGACGCGTTTCGTTGTACTGCCTTCGTCAGTGTGTCAATTACACCAAACAGTCAGCATGTTAATAAAGTTTAACTTAATCATGGACACAGACATAGGACTAACCCCTCAAACAACACCATGAGCGCCATGTTGGAATATGTTTCTAAAGCCTTATTACATATGTAAAAGACTCACTACGCCCACTGACGGACTGCGTGTTCGTGGTTAGAGGGTTTATTCAATACATATGTCTAAAAATATCGACAGAAAATAAAGCCGTGGATCGGCTAATGTCCTATGTCAAAATTGTCCCATCATGATTATAGTACAGTTAAAATATACAGAGAAAAATACACTAATTCATCAAATTCAACATTTAAGTTGATCAAATTGCACGGGCAGTTGCAAAATACATTGATGATACATGTGATAAATTGGTTCATTCAATAAATACAATCTACTCAATTTAAAGATTTCGTTAATGAGATCCAATTCGGATAACAGTAACCACATGGCTTGTATGAGGTTTTCGCCAACCTAATAACAACTAAATAAATAAATAATTGCAAATCAGACCAAAGAAAAGACCAAAAATGATCTGTATATGTAAACACATCATTCCAAATATGATTCTCAGGAAAAGTTATTAGATTCATTGATCACAGGATTAACAGATTAGTGGTAGGCCATCACTATATGTTTGGGTGATCCCTTCAGAGATGGTGCACATACGTGGGAGACGTAACATCACTTTCCTAAATGGAACGCCATCTCTTTTTGACTATTAAGCCCTCTGGGATGTTTAGTGGAGAGATCTAAGATGTCCTGCATAACCAGGGTATGCAGGTAGGTATGTGGTGTCTCACAAATTAAAAGACCCTCATGCACGTGTATTATGAATGTTCGTAGCTGTATATGTTGTCTCCCTGCTCTTTTATACATATATATAGTGAAAAATATATGACCTGTTTTCAATCAGTCCACGGTAGCATTGTACCTGGTGAAATGCGTTTGCGCACTTCTTCGGGTCAGGGGCAGGGAGGAAGTGCCTACTGTGGCGTGGCTTCTCCTGTGTAGCTTGTGCTATCGCTGCCTCTTCCCACCCTGACCCGAAAAAGTGCGCAAACGAATTTCACCAGGTACAATGCTACCGTGGACTGACTGAAAACAGATCATATATTTTTCACTTATTCTCACCCTATCTTTTTCTTATTCTGCACTGGTCCTGAAGAAAGCCCAACTACCTATATAGGCAACGAGGCTGAAACATGTCGACCGTTATTTAATACACACTCTACAGTGCGCTTGAATTCCTAATCATTCAAAAGCGGCACAAAATCCAACCGCCCCCTCGAGCTACCCGAATCCAGACCCAATAAAGTTATGTATCTGGCTGTCCGGGTATTTTAACTCACTCCCCTACCACCCCACTATTCACGATCACTACTGTTTTTAACCAAGGGTAAATCCTCCAGGTGGAGGTTGCATAAATACTGACCCAAGGATTATGCACACACGTGAATAAAAGAGCGGGGAGACAACATATACCGCTACGAACATTCATAATACACGTGCATAAGGGTCTTTTAATTTGTGAGACACCACGTACCTACCTGCATACTCTGGTTATGCAGGACAAGTGATCCTTCCCCCATGATTTTTTGAGTATCTAAAGGAGACTGAACGGATCAGCACTCTACCTCCCTCCTATGATTTTTTGTTGAGATCTAAGATGTATCTCGACTCCAGCCTACGAAGTCTTCTCAGGCGATCACCTCCCCTGGCATTGGGTGGGACGGTGTCCAAACTAAAAAATTGAAGTTTGTCTCGATCCCTACCGTGTGCCTCGGCGAAGTGCCGGGCCACCGGGTAGGCAGGATCCGCCTTTTCGATGGCCCGCAAATGCTCTAGTATCCTCAATTTTAGTTCTTTGATTGTACTGCCGATGTAGCGAAAGCCAAAAGGGCAGAGCAAGCAATATACTGCAAATTGTGAACTGCAGGTGATGAACTTTTTGATGGCCATTGTTCTCTTTTTTTTTTTTTTTATATATTTTTTTATTGGAACACGACAAAAAAAACCCAAAAACAAACAAAGTACACAAGATAATCGACACACAATACATAATTCATAGTTCATAACAAATTTTCAACCCTAGATTTGATAAAGAATACATACGAGCATACTACAATACTAATTAACAAAAAAAAACTATACAATAAAAGATACACCCAAATATACCCACATCATAAGTTCTTTAGGTCTCATAAAAATCAGAAAAAGTCCCCCATATTTTCCATCCCAATCTTTTTTTCCTTTTTGATTCAGATAACGAAAAAAGACTCCATTCTAACTTATACAATTTATATAACCGAGCTTGCCATTGTTGAAATAGTGGAGGTTTTTCTTGAAGCCATTCTACTGCAATACATAATCGAGCTACTGTCATTATAAAAAAAATAAACTGTTGAAAACAATAAAGTTCATTATTTTGACCATCATCAGGAATCTTTCCTAGAATCATCATTGAAGGAGTAATTTTTAGATTAACCTTTAGAATTATTGAGACAAAATTTTCAATATCTTGAATAAATTTTCCTAATATAGGACAAGAAAAAAAAATATGTATGCTATCTGCATTGTCCATATTACAGCGAAAACATTTGCCATCATGGCCTCTTCCCCACTTTAACATTCAAACCGATGTGTAGTATGAATCAAAGAGGCTTTTAAAAAATTGAGCTTTTAAATTAGCAGACATCAATACAACTTTTGACATCAAAATCAGATTTCCCACTTCTATATCATTGTCTCCCAATAGTTCCCTCCATTTTCCTTGTATTTTATCCAAATCATCAGGTTTCTCTTCCAAAAACATGCGGTAGAGAACACCTATCTTAACTTGTTGTGCAATACCCTCTACAATTTTATGCTTTCTTAGGGAAATTTTATGTCTAGTGAAATAATCTCGTATTTGTAAAAACTTAAAGAAATAATTTCTGGATAAACCAAATTCCTAACCCATTTCTGAAAACGACTTACATTTCCCTGCGCTCGAAAAAAAATCTCCCAACCTAAATACTCCTTTTTTTTGCAAATTCCGAGCCACTCCGTCCGAGAATATCATGGGTAAAAATCCAACCGAACAATATGGAGTATAGTATGATACTTTCCTTACATCAATAAGACGGGCCACCCACTTCCAAATTTTATAAGCACTTACAAGAACCTTAAATCGTTTCCTTTTATAGTAATTGCCATCAATTTCATTGAAGAACATTTGTTTTGTTTGTGACCCAATCAAGATCTCAAATATGGAGGGATAATTATGCATATGCTCCTTGGCATCTCTTATTAACAAAAATCTCTTTTTTAACAAAAAACAAACTACATAATATAAAAAAAGTCAGGTACCCCAGCCCTCCCCTTTCAATTGGTAAAGTAGGATATTTCATTGCCCGCCCGGGTTTACCTGGACTCCAAATGAATTTACCGCAAAGAGATTGCAAAGCCTGCAATTTGGGTTTCGGAAAATCCAAAGGTATCGATCGGAATAGATAAAGAATTTTCGGGAGGACATTCATTTGATAACATTGGTCCTACCAATAATAGTCAAGTATAGCCGCTCCCATTTCTCCAAGGAAGTTTTCATTTTATGGAAAACGTTACTCTAATTAGCATTAACCAGCTCGTCCATATCAGTTTTAATACGTATTCCTAAATAAGTAACTTCATCAACCACCCTCTCATCCCCCCAGATTATAGCACCTGAACAGAGTATTTGTGTTTTAGAAGCATTAAGTTTATATCCCGTTATCATGCCAAATTCCTTGGCTAACCTCTCAATTTCCAAACTAGCAGTTTCAGGGCTATCCGTCACTACTGCTATGTCGTCCGCATAAGCGAAGGCGGAAAAAGAAAAATCAGTAACTATAAAGGGGGGAATCAACCTATTCTGACTTAATAGCTCAATAAAAGGGTTAATATATAATGCAAATAAAAGGGGGGAGCATGGGCAGCCTTGACGAGTCCCTCTGGTAATATTGATCACGTCAGAGAGTCCGCCCAAAGTAGATATCATAGCATTGGGTTTGAGATAAAGTGTTTTAATAGCCTTAATATATCTCTGACCAAAACCCATTTTGTCCATTAAGATCCATAGGTACTCCCATGCCACCCGATCAAACGCTTTTGGTCTATGGGATAAAGTTACAAATGTCTAAATAATCTGGATTTTTGAGGATATCTCGCCGGCAGCGATTGATTTGTAGTTTGTCTATAGGATATGTGAAAACTCTGTCGGGGGGCGGTAGGGGAGGGGGGACAAACTTTCATCACAGGACCATTGGTCCTAAAGCCTCAGCGATGGGGGGGGTAAGGGGGGGGTGAGAGGGGGGGGTAAAGGCACGGGAGGATGAAATTAAAAGGGGGAAAAAAATTGGAACACGACTAAAGATTGTTGAAAAAACAGGCACAAGACATAATGGGAGGAAAATGGATTTGAACATACTACTATATAATTCTCTTTTTGTAAAAAGAATGGGTAAACTACCTTGGTTGAGACATACGGATCAAATATGGCGGGAAATTGCTTAAGGTTTTGTTCTTTGAATGTATCTGGTTTAAATAATTTAATAAAAAGACATAAAGTAGCAGCGGAGTTAAAGTATATACAACCCGATGTGGTTTGCATACAAGAAACGCATATCCCATGGAGTAAGAGGGACCTCCTGAAGGATTTAGGTTATAGATTAGTATCAGTCTCCAAACAATCTAGCATGATACGAGGGGTGGCCATTCTGGTCAGAGATAGCTCAGTAATAGTTGGTCGTAAGTTGGAAGATAAGAAAGGACGCTGGGTCATTGTTGAATTGAAGTTTGGAAACAGACAGGTTACTTTAGTCTCGGTATATGGGGCTAATCTGGATGACCCCGAACCATTGATAGAGATCAACTTGGAGCTAGTTAATTTTCAACATCCGATAGTGATCTGTGGTGACATCAATATTAATCTGAGCACCAGCGCTTTAGGAGATCCACAAGTAATCTACAAGGGACGCAAACCCAAGGTCTATAGAGCACTTAAGAATCTGTTAGAAGATCACGGGTTGGTTGACACCTGGGGGATGCTAAGAAAAAAGGATTGTGGATATACATTCTATTCTTATCCACATAAAAAATTAGTAAGATTAGACTATTTTTTTTTACCACAAAATTTAATTGAAGGTACGAATATTAGAATCTACCCCCGAATCTCTTCGGATCATTCTCCAGTAGTGGTAGATATACATCACTTACCCAAAAGGAAGATACAATCCAGTTTTTCATTTGATGGCAAACTGGGTGTAAATACTGAAGTTATTACACACATGCAGGGCTGGATTCAAACCTTCTTTGATGAAAATCGTGGTACCGCCAGCATCCCTGTAGTATGGGATACATTTAAAGCAGGGTTTAGGGGAGAATGTATTAACTTCGCATTAGGTCAGCGTAAGAAGTTAAAAAAGGAACTGGACATGTTATATGAAGTGCTGAGAAAGGCAGAGATTTCCTTAACCAGAAAAATTGCATTGGGTAATGTTGATTTGGCCGAAGAGGAAAATGGGGTTATTAAAGCTAGGTCCAATATTTTGGGGTTCTGGGATAAAGAAATTGCTAGAAATTACAGAGGATAATCTGTACAATTGCCGTTATTGTTACTTTGTCATACCCACTCTAAGATGGCGCCTTTAGTATTGTGTTTAGGCGTGTGAGTCCATCATTGATGTTTATTGTGAACACACGGTAAAAACAGCAAACGTTATGAGCACTATTGTGTGAACAAGCACTCACGGAGTGCGAAACGCGTCACGTAGGGCTTATGGCGTGAATAAACCCTACTTGTTTGACAGACCTGCAATTCTGGTGTGGATTATTGCTGTACCTGAGTGCGCGCTTGGAACGCCGTTTTGTATTTCATATTGAGCACCGGATACCTCACCGGCAGCGCGCCACCCCCACTGGACGAGGGATACCCCACTGAGGTGATCTTTGGATTAAATATATATATATATATATATATATATATGCACCAAACAATTTCCACCACTTCCGACGTGCGGCGAGGAAGGAACACAGACCACCACAGCGAGTCAGGCAAGATGCAGATTTTATTTGCGTTTCTTTTCCAGCCTGCAACGACGCGTTTCGGGCTTCAAGAGCCCTTGATCACATTCAGCAATTATCGCGACCGTTTGAAGTTTTATACGTTTTTTAACACCAAATGTACACACCCCCCTGCACTGCATGGTCAGTAGGTCACATGATTACTAAACATGATAAAAAGACTATCACACGGATCTACGTCTTTCCCAGGTTATTTTACAAAAATATATAATTTTTGATTAAAAGTAATGTTTTGCTAACTGCTTAAATGCGAGTTTGAGCAATTGTTATGGCATAGTGGTTTTGTAATGTGCCATTGTAAGAACCACTGATATATATCATCAGGCTTTAATTAATAGGTTAAATCCATTTATAAAGTGTTTACCCAATATGGGTCATTTACACAGTCTCGTAAAAGATTTCTTTCTATATATTTGCTTAAACCACTGATATATGCCATATGTACATTACAGCCTGTAATCATGTCTTTAGAGTCAAAGAAATGCGAATACTATTAACCCATGACAGATTTCCAACAAAATTCAACATAAAGTGCTTCCTGTGATAATAGTGCAAAAAAGACAAAATGATAAAAAATGTGTGTGGCGTGTAATAAATGTTCACTTAAACTGGTCATTTAAAAATTCTATAGTCATACATTACTATGCATATATAGACATACAGTATTGTAAAATTCATTATTACAATCAGTATTAATCAGTGTATTTCTTACATCTGAAATGAAGTTAGGTACCGTGTGCTATATTTTGTCAAGAGTAAGTATAGGCTATTCTGAGAACAGGAGGGATTCATGGGAGCTGATATGGCAGAGGGAATGAACATGATTAGTGATTGGGCAGAAATTACACTGTAAAGATAGCTGCATCTTGAGCCAAAATTAATGGGCACTTTATTCCTCTATAGATATGTGTACATATCCTCCGAATTATTGAGGCCCCTGGGCCACTTGCTGTCTAATTCCAATATAAACTTGGTCTCCAGCTGTCTAAGCTTTCTCTCTCTGTTTCCTCCGCGTTTAGATTTTGGAACTGCGGCGATAACAAAATAAGAAAGACAGTTGATGTCTTTGTTGTGGCATTTGGCAAAATGCCTGGCCACCGGATAGGTAACATCATTGTGGAGAATGGCCCTCAGATGTTGAAGGATCCTGACATGCACCTGTAGCTTTGTGCTTCCCACATAATTTAAACCACAGGTGCATGTCAGGATGTAGACAGCGAAGTCTGTTTTGCAGTTGAAAGTTCCCTTGATGGACACGGGGGATGTATTAAAGGGGGTCTCATATGTAGATTTGTTGCAGCCAAATTTACATGCCCGACACGTGGAACATTTTTTAAACCCATTTGTGGGTTGAAGCCATATTGTCGGTTTTCTGGTTTCTGGTGAACTTTTATCCAGATCATTGCCCATGGATCTTCCCTTTCTAAAAGTTACAGCAGGGGGAATAGATAGTCTCTCGCCCAGAATACTGTCAGTCAGGACAATCGGCCAATGTTTATGAATGATTGACCTGATTTTCCTTTCCTGATGTGAGTAGGTAAGGATTAACCTGGGATTGTCACAGATGGTGGTTACAGTGGTGGTTTGGTCCGAATCATCTTTGAACAAGCTGCTTCTAGGGCGTTCTTCTGCTCTTTTAATGGCTGTGCTGATAATTTTGTTGCTGTAGCCTCTTACCCTGAGTCTTGTGCGCATATCATCAACGCACTGTTTGAAGTCGTCTTCATCGCTGCAAATACGTTTAAGTCGTAAGACTTCTCCGTATGGTATGCTTGCGATGAGGTGTTTCGGATGTGAGCTATTCGCATGCAATGTAATATTGCCCGCTGTGCTCTTCCTGTGTAAGGTGCTCTGTATGGAGTTGTTAACAATTTTTAGCTTCACATCCAGAAATTCTATTTCCGAAGTGTGAATGTGGGAAGTAAAAGTCAGGTTAAGATCATTTTTGTTGATGCTGTTGACAAAACATTGAGCGGATGCTGCATCTCCGCGCCAAACGACGAAAACATCGTCGATGTATCGAAGATACAACAACACATGTTGATCTACCACCTGCTTGTATTCATGCTTAAGGACCTGCTCCTCCCACCAGCCTACGTGTAAACACGCATAGCTGGGGGAAAAGCAGGCCCCCATAGCAACTCCCCTGCTCTGTTTATATAAGATGTTATTAAACAGGAAATAATTGTTATGTAGGCACCAATTAATGAGCTCTACAATCACCTTGTTGTGCGCATACATTTCAATGGGTCTAGTGGCTAAGAAATGTTTTACTGCAGCTAGTCCTTGCGTGTGATTGATGCTGGTGTATAAGGATTCTATGTCTAAGGTCATTAGACATAGATCATCAGACCAATTCACATGTTTGATTTTTGTAAGGAAATCACCAGTATCTTTTACATAACTTGGGAGCAATTTCACCAAATCCTGTAAGAAGTGGTCGATGTATTGACCAATATTCTCGCTAGCACTATTAATGGCGGAAATGATAGGTCTGCCTGGTACAGGTATTACCTGTTTATGTATCTTAGGAATAAGATACAAAACAGGCAAGACCGGATGTTCTTTATACAGAAATTTACTCTCCTCATTGGAAAGCAAACCTTCCCTTCTCCATTGAGCTATCATTTTTTGTACCAATAGTCTAGCATTGTCATATTCTTTGGAGGTGGTTTTTTGGTAACATAGTGTGTTGCCCAGTTGTTTTTCAGCTTCCTCTATGTACTGTTTTTTAGGCCATAACACAAGGTTGCCTCCTTTATCGGACTTTTTTATCACGATGTTACAATTGTCACCAAGTTTTTTAACCAATTTGTTATATGCAATTCTCCTGAACCTAGCACCTCGATGGTATTTGTTGTTTTTAGTGCTAATATTTAGCTGTTTAAGATCTCTTATGACCATATCATGATAGGTGTCAATGGAGTCTTTTGGCATTAGGGGTACAAATTTAGATTTATTTCTAAAAGGACTCAAGCCCGCCCCCCGTTGGACAAAGTCAATTTTTCGCAGTCTGTCTTGGGTAGATATGTCGATAGGGTCAAGAATTTGACTATTAGACTCCTCTTCCTCTAGGAGATCGTGCATAGTTACTACCCCCCCAACATCAGCAGCCTGTAAGAATGGAGTTTCCCCACTTGCTTGCACACTATTATCAGACACATGATTTTGATTTTTGTCTGCTTTTAATGCATAGTGTTTCATAAGTTTGAGTTTTCGTATAAAACAGAAAACATCAATTCTAGTGCGTGCATAGTCAAAATTCTCTCCAGGACAAAAGTTCAAACCCAATGACAAAAGTTGTTGTTCAGCCTTGGTTAGAACTACGTCGGTTAGGTTAATGACAGTGTTGTCTAGTTGCGTTTGTTCTTTTTCCAGAATGTTTTCTTTTTTGTTGCGTTTTTTGAGCCTTTTACGCTGTTCTCTCCTGCGTTTGTTTCTGAACTTGCGTCTTGCTTTTTTTGTATCCTGGGACGCAGTGTTTTCAGTCTCTCCTCGACTAAAAAATCGAGCTCCTCGCTCACGTTAAGGATTGGACGATTTTGAGATTTTGATATATATATATATTCACTGAAAAAACCATAGGTTTCAGGCACGTTATAGTTAGGAATTAGTATTTAAAAAACCTTAGAAATTCACTGAAAAAACCATAGGTTTCATCCATGTTATAGTTGGCTGGACATTTCTCTCATAAGAAACCATTGAAATTCCTCTGTTATAGTTAGTTCAGCTAACTATAACTCGCGCGCCCGCAATGCACTGCTGATGACGTCACATATTACATCACTCATGACATGGTCAGTGACATCACTCATGACATCACTTGCATTTTTTTGCCCTTCTGGAAAAGTAAAAAATGCCAAATTAGAGCTTCTTTCCTCTTCTTTGGAGGTTGTGCAGGAATGAAACCTCCCTCTGAAGAACTGCTGGAAGATGAGTCCATTGCTCTTATAATGATCTTCCTTCTATTTGAAAAAATTGTCTGAAAAAATGATTCATCTTAGAAAAGTCAAAGTCGAATGATTATAATGGGACGGAACTTTCAACAGTTACAATAGGAAAAGTTATGAACCAATCAAATCTCTCCTTTTAAAATCACATGACTGTACGTACGCTTATGATGCGCTTACGCAGCTCTTTCGATACCAGTACGCATGATGTTCTACAGCGATATGTGTAATTGTTTTTAAAAGAAATTTATGATAGTTAAAACTGTAAAAAAAAATGTTCATAGTTATCCCAAATAATATCTTCCCTTATTATGTGCATTAAATACATAAATATGTGTTTTTAACCATGTAGAAACATTGGCGCCTTTCATGTACAGGGCGCCTTTCATGACGTCACACTTAACCTTTAATGCGAGGCGTAGCGTCAAACCATATTCGTACTGTATGCGCGGGTACACGCTGACTATGATTAGCAGTACATGTATGGTGTGATCACCCTCTCAGTGACAAATCAGAGCACAGGGCGCACTAACAAGAATGATTAGAAGTGGTCACTCATTGGAGATCCGATTGCGGGCCTGCCTCTGCGCACATAATAGCACCGCCCCCATCTCTCTCTGTTGCTAATTGTTGGTGCACACACTCACACTTGCACATGCACGGTGCACGCCCGCCCACACTGCCCACATCCCACCACCTAGCATGCTTGCTATCACTAAGCCTGAAAACGAATACATTATCCAATGCGATGTCCCCCAAGGCCATCATTCTTATAGACCGCGAAAACGCTACCAATGATGGTCCTGGGCTTGGTTGCTCAGCCCCCGCGGTTTGCATATAAACCGAACACTGACGTGAGCACGCTCTCTTTTGCCTGCTTGTGCAGCGGTGACAGACAGAGTGTCGTCATCAATTTTACTACAAACTCACAGCTCGAGCGGAGGAAGACTCCTGACACTCAACGTGGTATCACTACTGCTGCCGCCCAGCCACAATACCAAAGGCGCGGAGGCGGCGGCGCTCGCACCCAAAACACCCCAGACCCACCGAAACCGCAGCCTTTGAAGACACGACAAAAGATGACATAAGCAAAGGTAACAGAAGCCGTCACAACATCAGACTCTGCTGTAAATTGTATATGCATAATGCTATTTTTTTCTCCATCATATGACTCTCCTACCCCTTTTTCGTTTAAAATTGTATGCACATTGTACAAAAGTTTCTACCTGCGTCACGAGGTCATATACACCTCTAATTTTATAAATTATGTGTCCATAAATTTCAGTGTCGTATTTCTGTACTACGCCACATGCTTAGGCCTCTATTGTTATTAATTGTACGTCAATCATGAATTTTTTTTTCTGCGTCACGAGGCCGTCCGAGGCAGGCCCGGACTGGCCGTTGCAGGCACAGGCAAACCCACGATACGCCCCAAGAGTGTGGGCTGGTTTTTGGCCCCTGGGGGCCGATTTTGTTACAGGGCCGTTTTTGCAGCATAGCTGCAAAATCGGCCTTGTAACTCCCCTACTCCCCGGAGGAGGGGGGGGCGAGCACTTTGCCAGGGCCGGTTTTGGTTCCCAGTCCGGCCCTGGTCCCAGGCCTCTATTCTTATTGATCTTCCTCTTTTGATCCTAATATTTCCTTCTGTGTTACGGAGCACTCCTACGTCTTTTTTTATAAATATAAATTGAGCTTCCATGAAATTTTGTTTCCTATTTTTGAAGTGGTCACGTGCTTTACAATGTGTTCTTTTTATTATATGTTCATGATGGTATTGTTTTCTGCATCACGTGCCCCTCCTACCCCTCAATGATTTTCTATGTACATAGTATAAGGGAGCACCCAGGGGGAGCCGTGCGCGAGATGCTCTCTCCCCTGGGTTGGTTCATGCAAGGGAACTGGCCACAAGTGCAAGGGGCGGTGATTAGCTAGTTGGAGTGAAAGGGAAAAGGGATAAATAGGGGTAGAAAGGGCAGGAAAAGGAACTGTGCCGGGGAGGCGGGTGGCGAAGGTTGTTTTTGCCCCACCCACCCTCTTGTTCTTTCAGGTCCTATTTGTTTGTTGTTTTATAGACAGATCTAGGTGCAATTTTAGTTGGTAGGCACTTTTTCTGGGGGGTGGGCAGCCTGGACCGGGTTGCTCCATCCTCAAAGAGCAGTTAAAGGAAAGGAGGAGGGTATCAACAAGAGTCAGTTGCTCCTGTGTTTGTTTGGGTTAACTTGGTGGGGGTTTCATCTTTCATAAGGATGCTAAGATAAGTTGAAGGAATTTTTGGTTTATTAAATAATGAATAGCAAGATATTTGATTAGAAGTTAATTTGCACCTGTCTTAATAAAGTGGCCTTTCTTCCTAACCAAGAAGTTGTTGACAGGTAGTTATTGCGCAAATGTTTCTTTCTATCCAACACTTCTCCCTCCCAGCTCAGCTTTGCTTTATTTTTCTGGAATATATGCTTTCTGGTTAATCGTATTTGCTCCCTCCTAATTCTCCCATTATTTTTAATATTTATTACTGCGTCACGTGACACTCCCAAGCCTGTATTCGTTTTCGAATACTTGTAAGTCTAAACGAATGTAATTGGCAGCCACGGCTCGTGCATGACGTTACGACGGGCGGTGATGTCAGCAGCCATGGCTTGTGCAGGGAGTTACGCCGGGCGGTGACGTCAGGCAGAGGAGGGACAGGGTGGGGGGTTGTAAAATGCGGAATATGGACGACATCAGGTAAGTACTGAAAAAAATAAATAAAACAAATGTCTTTTCCCGCGCTGCATCCTATTTGGCGAAGCAGCTCGGGTAACGAAATTTGTTTTATTTTATTCTTTCGGTACTTACCTGACAAACTCCATATCCCACATTTTACAACCCCCACTCTGCCCCTCCTCTGCCTGACGTCACTGCCCGGCGTAACGCCCTGCACGAGCCCTGGCTCCTTAAATGCAATCGCAAATTAAGAAATCTCAATTTAGAGATTCCTTAATTGCGATTTTTGCATTTGGGATGATGCATCTTAAATGCAAAAATACCGCTCAGAAATGGAAAGATTCTGAGAATCTGCCAGTTTGCGACAGTTTTTTTGCTTGATCCAACTTCTTTAAAATACTCGTAAATACCAAACAGGGTTTCAAGGATAACATTTATTTTGCAATTTACCTTTTCAATGGTATTATGATTCCCTAATGTACATCTTCTTTACATTTACAGTCTATTGAAAAGTATTGTGGTGTCTGCAACCAAAAAGCTTCAGCAACTTATACAGAAAACTTTATAGTAAGAATCTTTTCTGAGTTGCGTGCACTATAATTAAACGTTGACTATGCACCATCAATTTCATATTCAGATTTAAAGTCAAAGCACTTTATCAAGCCTTTTTCATATAGATACTGCACTGGCAGAAGGCAGTGGGAAATTTTTACACTTGCTGCATTTTTTCGCAGGAGTTATGAACTAGTGTACAATTTCATATTCCTATTCAAACTGCCGTCCCTTTATCAAGCCCTTTTTATTCTATCAACTACCCCAGTCGAAGGCAGTTGGAAATTTGAACTCTTGCTGCCTTTCTTAGCTGGGGGTATCAATTATCCTTCTTGGAATACAAATTCAAAGTGCAGGCCCTTTATTGAGCCTTCTTGGTAACTACTACTCATGAATGGCAGTGGGTAATTTATGCACTTCCTGCCATTCATGTATAAACAAAAGCTTAAAAGTCTAACAGTATTAAAAAAGAGTCAGTATAGCTTATGGTTATCAAATCTTCTGTTTCTTATTGAAATTCAAAGTACAGGCCCTTTATGAGCCTTCTTGCTAACTACTACCCGTGAATGACAGTGGCTAATGTAAACACTTTCAGCCTTTCATATTTTTTTAGATTATTCATCTACCACTCAATCAACAAGTCATCTACACGTACACGCACCTACGTGCTGCCTTTCTTGGCTATGGTTATCAACTATTCTTCTATTTCATATCTGTATTCAAAGTGTGGGCCCTTTATCGAGCCTTTTTCATGTAGATACTAGCACTGCCAGAAGGAAAACTTGTGTACTTACTGCATTTCTTCACAGGGGCTATAAACTATTGTTCAATTTCATATTCCTATTCAAACTGCAGTCCCTTTATCAAGCCCTTTTTATTCTATCAACTACCCCGGCCAGAGGCAGTAGTAAATTTGAACTCTTGCTGCCTTTCTTGGCTGGGGTTATCAATTATCCTTCTTGTAATACAAATACAAAGTGCAGGCCCTTTATTGAGCCTTCTTGGTAACTATTACTCGTGAATAGCAGTGGATAATTTGCGCACTTCCTGCCGTTCATGTATGAAAAAAAGCTTAACAAAAGTCTACCAATATTAAAAAAGAGCCAGTATAGTCTATGGTTCTCTTTGTTATTCTAGTTCAAAGTGCAGGCCATTTACTGAGCCTTCTAGCAAACTACTACACTTGAATAGCAGTGGCTAATTTGCACACTTACAGCCTTTCTTAATTTTAAAATTATTCATGTTCCACTCAATCAACACATTATCTTTACGTACACACACCTACTTGCTGCCTTTCTTGACTATGGTTATCAACTATTCTATTTCATATTCGTATTCAAACTACAGGCCCTTTATCGAGCCTTTTTGTGGTAACAAGTATCCCAGCCAAAGGCAGTAAAAAATTGCACACTTGCTGCCTGTCTTGGCTGCGGTTATCAATTGTTCATCAATTTCATATTCTGATACAAACTCATGGCCCTTTATTGAGTCTTTTTGTTGTACCTATGACTACGACCGAAGGCAGTAAAAATGTACACACTAACTGCCTTTCTTGGCTAGGGGATATTAATTATTGTTCAATTTCATTTTCTGATTCTAAGTCAAGGACCTTTATCGAATATTTTTATTGTAGCTAATACCCCGCCCGAACAAAGTAGGATATTTACAAACTTGCTGCTGTTCTTCACTGGGGTTGTCAATTATTTTAAAAATACCTACAAACTAAGAAACAATATTTTCTTTTGGAAACAAATTTCAAACTAATCGTCTCTGTAAAACTTGTTTGACATGTTCAGTCATGTTAAGTCACTCCAATTCTTATTTCTTGTAGACAAGTTCCATATTCAGCATCATTTCCTTATTGCATATTTGTAATAACTTCCTTATATTAAAAATGTAACCAAATGTTAACATTACCAATGCTACATTACATCATTTACTTATACTACCTATGGAGTATAACAACAAATTACAATACCACAAGATATCTGGACAAGCTTGTTGTGAAGACTCTTGAAGAAAATGAACGTTCTCATTATTGATCACATAAGCATGCTATCAAACTTAATGCTTGCCTTTGTGCATTTAAGAATGCTGCAAACTCTTAAAACAGAGTATGACATATTTGTCTCAATTTATTTAAGGCACAGACAATTGTACTATGTCCTCAGATTCTGTTAACTGTACAAAATAACATTAATAAATCTTTGTGTCAAGTAGAACCTTCAATATACATTGCAGACATCAGGGTTCATGACTTCACTTCAGATTCCCTTCTACATTAATGACATCATTGAATCCAGCCTTGCTTTACTTAAGACAGAGGCAATTATACTGCCTCCTCAGATTCTGTTATCTGTGACTAAATAGCATTCATCAATCTTTGTGTCAACAACTGCTGTCAATCTACACTGGGGACAGCTGCGTTCGCAACTTCAATTCAGCTTTCCTTCTACATTAAGGACAGTATTGTATTCTTCCTTGCTTTCCCCAAGGCAGAGACTATTATACTGTGTCCTCAGATTCTGTTATCTGTGGCTAAATAGCATTCTTCGATCTTTGTCTCAACAACTGCCTTCAATCTACACTGCGGACAGCTGAGTTAACAACTTGAATTCAACTTTCCTTCTACATTAAAGACACCATTGTATTCAGCTTTACGGTCCTTTAGACAGACACAATTATACTGCATCCACAGATACTGTTAACTTTCCCAACTTGCCTTGACAGATCTTTCTGTCAACAACTACCTTCAATCTACACTGCGGACAGCTGGGTTCACAACTTCAATTCAGCTTTCCTTCTACATTAAGGACAGCATTGTATTCAGCCTTGCTTTCCTTAAGGCAGAGACAATTATACTGTGTCCTCAGGTTATGCAAACAGTGACAAAATAGCTTTCATCGATCTTTCTGTCAACAACTGCCTTCAATCTACACTGCAGACAGCTGGGTTCACAACTTGAATTCAGCTTTCCTTCTACATTAAGGACACCATTGTATTGAGCTTTACTTTAAATATCCTGCGTCCACAGATACTGTTAACTTGTAGAACTTGCATTGACAGATCTTTCTGTCAACAACTACCTTCAATCTACACTGCGGACAGCTGGGTTCACAACTTCAATTCAGCTTTCCTTCTACATTAAGGACAGCATTGTACTCAGCCTTGCTTTCCTTAAGGCAGAGGCAATTATACTGTGTCCTCAGGTTATGCGAACAGTGACAAAATAGCTTTCATCGATCTTTCTGTCAACAACTGCCTTCAATCTACACTGCAGACAGCTGGGTACACAACTTGAATTCAGCTTTCCTTCTACATAAAGCACAACATTGCATTCAGCCTTCCTTTCGTTAAGGCAGAGACAATTATACTGTGTCCTCACATTCTGTTAACTGTACAAAATAGCATTCATCGATCATTGGGTCAACAACTGCCTTCAATCTACACTGCAGACAGCTGCATTCAGACCTTCAATGTAGCTTTCCTTCTACATTAAGGACAGCATTACATTCAACATTGTTTTCCTTAATGCAGATAAAATTCTACTCTGTCCTAAGATTCTGTTAACTGTACATAATACCATTCATCAATGTTACTATCGATTAGTACCTTTGATCTACATTACAGCCAGCAAGGTTCATAACTTCAATTCAGTTTTCCAGTAAACTGCCTTCAATCAATACTGCGATCAGTAGACTTCACAACTAGATACCAAGAGCGCCAGCACTACAGAAAACATTCAATACAATCTTGATTTACTGAAAACACAGACCATTGCACAATATCCTCACATTGTCTTAAACTTTGAACACTAGGAAAGTCAGCCTTCATTGATTTAATGCACACAAAATTCTACCATATATGTTTCACATTTTGTTTAAATAAGTGACAAAACACATTCATCTATGTCTGTTAACAACTGCCTTCAATCCACACTGCACAAGGAGCATACAAGCTCACTGCCAAAGATACTACTTACTCAGCGCACCATAAATAATCACAAACAAGAGTGAACACTTTTATGTCACAGTGAGACATACTGTCCCTTTTACATGGAATTGATGCAGAATTCAATCAACAAAAGACATTACTTCAATTACTGTACCTTACCCGACCTCACATCATCACAGGTTACATTCAAGCTCAGCGCTAAAAGTATTACTAACTCAGTGCACCACAAATCATCACCATGTCACCGTATTGAATGACATGACTTATTTATAAAAAAAAATACATCATACTTTTTGAAAATATACTTCAACTTACTTCTGTGAATGGACAACCAATATTTATTAGATAACTTGATTTTAAAGATTTTGCTACCAATCCGTGCTGCTTGCACCACACATCATCACACACTCCACACAACTTTCTTGCTTTAGAGGCACACTTGCTTCCTTTCTTGGCTGGGATTATCAATTATTCCCCAGTTTCATATTCTAATTGAAGATCAAGACCGTTTATCAGACCTTTTTCTAATTTCTACTACCCCAGAAGATGGTTAGTACTCCCAAACTAATCTGTAAAATTTAGCAAACAACTCTTTCAAGGGATGATCCATCCAACAAATACTCCTTTGTCACACCAACTTTGGTACGACATGTAAAAACTTGCACCCCAACAACTTCACTTGAGCTGCAACACAGAGATTGCATGACAACCTACTTGCTACTGCACCAACCACATCAACTGCTACAACAGCATCTTCGGCAAGTAGTCCATATTCACATATTGATCCTGATTTTGGTAAACTTAAATTGCTATGCATTTATTGCGATAAACTTTTCTGTTACGTCAAATACTCTATCAACCTCATCAAAAATTTAAAAAAAGAACATCACTCTCCTCAACATCACCCACTACACATTTATCAAGCTATTTTATTCGAAGAACTATCCCATCCAAAGGTAGTGAGAAATGTGCACACTTGCTGTCTTTCTTGGCTGGGGTTGTCAATTGTCCTTCTTGTAATACAAATTCATATGGCCGAGATACCCGCCACCCCCTCTCAACACAATCCCCAAGGATGGGAAACCGGAAACAGTTCTGAACTTTTGGAAGACGGGAGGGAGTGACCCTCCCGGCCGTATTTATTAAAATATGAAACAAAATTAAAACATTAAAATAACAGTTTCATATTATGTACAATTTCATTACCACATTGCGATGTTTGGCTAACCTTAACATATTCTCTAATACAAAGGTTCTCCTAGCCGAACTAACATCCTACAAAACATCTAACTTGAAATTTTGAAATTGTACATCCTAACGTTTAAGGGCCAACGGCAAGGTCGTAACCGGTGTCAAGATCCCTAACCAGAAATATCCCCCTCACTTGTGAGGGGCGACCGCACAGAGGCGTACCTCGAGTGCAACTACCAATTTCCCTTGACTTGACGGGGGCCCCAATAAACTCGACGCCACTTAAAGGTCGTCCGAGGACTCGTGTGAGGAATCTAGAAGGTAGCGTAGACCCCCCCCCAAACCCCACACATCTTACCACATCTGCCGTCGCAGATGTCTTGGCCCCGGGAAATTCTCCGGGAGGGGGCTGTAGCCCCCCCTACCCAGGAAGGGGCCTTGACCGCCTTTCCTTTCCTTTCGGCGTCCCATCCTTAGAAGGGACCGCCTTCCCCGTTGAGGGGCCAATGGCCACCTCCTTCGAGCGCTCCCATCCGTAATGGGTGACGCCCACTCATAGGGATCTTCCAATTAGTGCTCACCGATCATGACCTTACCGCCCGACCAAAATAAATACGACAGTTCTAAGCTAAATGAATTTTAAACTAAATGACTAAATTACTTAAAAGACAGTTAAAAGCAACAATTTATTAAAACATGCTACTGATCAACACTAGAGCAAGATCGCTTTAATTGCAAAACATACCATAAATTGACCATTTCTTTATTGCATATTCAAGGTTATCACGATAATAATCCGACCTGCAAAAAAGAGTTATCACATCAAACTTTATTCAAACAACTCGCTGTCTTCAGGGGCTGGTGGGTGGGTCAAAATTGGCTCTTCGTTCCGTCTCGAGCTCACGTGCAGCGAGGTGGTGCAGTTTCAGAGCACAGGAACAAGAGGATGCTTCCTTGGCTTGTTGCTCCTTTTATCCGTCTTCAGGGCGGGCGTAAACCCGCCCCGGCCTGCCCCGAGGGCGTGGCCCGGCCGCGTCAGTGTCTAGGCCAGCCCACTCCAGGGCGGGAAAAGGCGCGCCCCGGCTACGCCGCTTCGGGCATACCAGCCGAGACTCGCTTTAATGAGCCTCATACTCATGAGATTTTGGATATTACTTTGAATACAATTGAAGAACTAATCGTATCTGTCACAGGCAATGAGAGTGAGGAAGGATAAATTACTGCTGCACACATGAATTGTGATTTTGAAGACGAAAGCTTTGATGGAAACTTTGAATTATGTTGACATTTTAGTACAAATTAAATCAGAAACTGCTGCCTTCCATCTACACTACGAACAGCTGGGTTCCAAACTTGAATTCAGCTTTCCTTCTATATTGAGGACAGCATTGCATTCAGCCTTGCTTTCCTTAAAGCAGAGACAACTCTACTGTGACCTCAAATTCTGTTATCTATAACTAAAAAGCATTCTTCAATCTTTGTGTCAACAACTGCCTTCAATCTACACTGCAGACAGCAGACTTCACAACTTCAATTGAGCTTTCCTTCTACATTAAGGACCGCATTATATTTAACATTGTTTTCCTTATCACAGATACAATTCTACTCAGTCCTCACATTCTGTTATTTGAAACTAAATAGCATACTTCAATCTTTCTATCAACAACTGCCTTCAATCTACACTGCAGACAGCAGAGTTCACAACTTCAATTGAGCTTTCCTTCTACATTAAGGACCGCATTACATTCAACACTTTTTTCATTATCACAAATAAAATTCTATGTCGTCAGATTCTGTTATCTGTAACTAAATAGCATTCTTCAATCTTTCTGTCAACGACTACCTTCAATCTACACTGCGGACAACTGGGTTGACAACTTACAATGCCCAATCTTTCGGTCAACAACTACCGTCGATCTACACTGCAGATAACAGGGTTCACAACTTCAATTCAACTTTCCTTCTACATTAAGGAACACATTACATTCAACACTGTTTTCCTTATCACACATACAATTCTACTCTCCTCAGATCATATTATCAGTAACTAAATAGCAATCTTCAATCTTTGTCTCAACAACTGCCTTCAATATACACTGCAGACAGCAGAGTTCAGAACTTCAATTGAGCTTTCCTTCTACATTAAGGACCGCATTACATTTAACATTGTTTTCCTTATCACAAATACAATTCTATGTCGTCAGATTCTTTTATCTGTAACTAAATAGCATTCTTCAATCTTTCTGTCAACAACTACCTTCAATCTACACTGCGGACAACTGGGTTGACAACTTGTATTGACCGATCTTTCTGTCAACAACTACCTTCGATCTACACTGCAGACAGCAGGACTCACAACTTCAATTCACCTTTCCTTCTACATTAAGGACCGCATTACATTCAACACTGTTTTCCTATCACAAATACAATTCTATGTCCTCAGATTCTGTTATCTGTACTTAAATAGCAATCTTCAATCTCTGTCTCAACAACTGCCTTCAATCTACACTGCAGACAGCAGGGTTCACAACTTCAATTCAGCTTTCCTCCTAAATTAAGGACCGCATGACATTTAACATTGTTTTCCTTATCACCGATACAATTCTACACAGTCCTCACATGCTGTTATCTGTAACTAAATAGCATTCTTCAATCGTTGTGTCAACAACTGCCTTCAATCTACACTGCAGACAGCACACTTCACAACTTCAGTTGAGCTTTCCTTCTACATTAAGGACCGCATTACATTCAACACTGTTTTCCTTCTCACAAATACAATTCTATGTCGTCAGATTCTGTTCTCTGTAACTAAATAACATTCTTCAATCTTTCTGTCAACAACTACCTTCAATCTACACTGCGGACAACTGGGTTCACAACTTGCATTGACCGATCTTTCTGACAAGAACTACCTTCGATCTACACTACAGAAAGCAGGGTTCACAACTTCAATTCACCTTTCCTTCTATATTAAGGACCGCATTACATTCAACACTGTTTTCCTTATCACAGATACAATTCAACTCTCCGCAGATTCTGTTATCAGTAACTAAATAGCGATTCTCAATCTTTGTCTCAACAACTGCCTTCAATCTACACTGCAGACAGCAGAGTTCACGACTTCAATTGAGCTTTCCTTCTACATTAAGGACCACATTACATTCAACACTGTTTTCATTATCACAAATACAATTCTATGTCCTCAGATTCTGTTATCTGTAACTAAATAGCATTCTTCAATCTTTGTCTCAACAACTGCCTTCAATCTACACCGCGGACAGCTGAGTTAACAACTTCAATTGAGCTTTCCTTCTACATTAAGGACCGCATTACATTCAACACTGTTTTCCTTATCACAAATACAATTCTATGTCGTCAGATTCTGTTATCTGTAACTAAATAGCATTCGTGATGGATCAGGCCCTGATCTTTGGACTGGGTAAGAGTGGTCTGCTTAATTCAGACACTCTGTTCATCACCACCCCCTTTTCTGAATAGGTTGGGTGGCTGCTCTCTTGCCCTGAAAGCTGCCTTGGCGTGGAACACCCTTCCTTTTGCTTAACAGAACAACCAAGGCCCCTTGGTTCTCAAGA
The DNA here is from genome assembly GCF_964263255.1 of Lissotriton vulgaris. Taxonomy (NCBI): domain Eukaryota; kingdom Metazoa; phylum Chordata; class Amphibia; order Caudata; family Salamandridae; genus Lissotriton; species Lissotriton vulgaris. The sequence continues at coordinate 1,334,181,259 of NC_141694.1, forward strand.
AAAAACAAAAAACTTATCTCTTTGTCTAGTGCTAGCTTTTCTACCACTCTTGGTTCGCACCGGGACACTCTTTGGAGTATCTGTACGAGCTGCAAAATAGAACATAACATAACAGAGGATGGGTGAATCCAATGAGCTAGCCCTTCATTTCCTTGTTTAAAATATTAGATATATAAACTCCATTTTGAGTTGGTAGATAAGATTCTTTGTGTCTCTGAGTTTATTTACCTGTGAAGAGTACCTGTTGGTGTGAAAATCCTCGGCACGGCCTTGGGAAGATGTGCTGAGCTCTTTAAGATCACTGGCATGTTGAGAGCTACAGTGAAGACAGTGGAGTAGCTCTGGTCTCATAATGGTTAGTACAAGTCTTCATCTATTCCAAGATTCCAATGTTTCCATGTCTTTCAGTTTCTTCCTTTTTAATTTAGAACAGTCTACTCTCAGTTCTAATAGCCTTATAGCCTTCTGCCTCGACCTATAGCGGTTGTTAAGTGCCCTCTCCCTCATTGTAGGCCCTCACCTACAGCTTGGGCCTATAATTCTGGTGCCAGCCTTTTAAAAATAGTATAGCTCTCAGCAATAGGCACTAAGGCCCTATTATCCACATGCACTCTGATCTGTTGCAGAGTCCATCTTTTCTCCCAGTATCTGTGTGTCACCTTTTGTTTCTTGAAAGCTGTTTGTCATCATTTGCCATGGCAACGCCATTTAATTTGAAAAATATCCAATTTAAACGTCTTTTCTCTTGCCATCTTAGCAGGTCTGAGGGTCCATGTCATGTTGCTTCTTTATTTGATACATTGACAGAACACAAGCCTTGATGATTACTATCGCATATGTGTTCTTTCTGGTTACAAAATTAATAAACCAGTTGATCTTTCTTTTGCCTGGTCCGAATGCATGACTCTTCAAACTACTGTGTCTAAACACACGTTATTTAAGGTCTGACAATATTCAACTCATTCATGTGACCTGTTAATATACTTTGTGTCACCATTTCAGACTTAGCACCCCACCTCTAGAGATTTTGGTGACTGTTGCTGCAAAAAGATACTGCATCACGTGGGTCTTATGATTATTTTGGATTGGTTACCTGCACAAGGGAGCTTGTCCACATTGCGGATCCTCTTTCTTGGAATCCACAAATAAGAAGGAACTTATCCTGCCACACCACACACCCTCAGCATGTTTCCTCATGCCTGGATGGCAGCATAATAATTGAACAAGTTAACCTCCCATGTTTTGGTGATAGTTTAACTACAGACAATTCTCTAACAACCATTGGTTAGTGTTCTTTAACCAGTAGCTTGAAGCCTGCACAAATCAGTTAACCCATTTGAACAATGTAGGTGCATACTTAGGGCAAAATGCTCTGAATTCTTTTGGACTTGCTTTTCCACACGTCATAGGGCTTACATGAGATCGTATTGAGAAGAATCCAGGATAAAATGATCTTAACTTTGTATCTTTAGCACACTAAAAAATGATTTTGGATTGTGCTTCATCGTTTAACAAATGCATGTGATTACACTGATCTAAGATTGCAATGCATTACTCTGTTCCTTTGTCATATAATGACATTGTACAATGGTGAAACAATGGTGATACACAAATCTCAAGCCCGGGCAAACATTAAAAAGTTTGCAATCTATGGGGATTTTAATGGCACTTTTGCAATCTGGTAATACTCATACATATTTTAAGGTGGCATTTCAAGCCAAATTAAATTATATACTTTATTGATATGGCCATTCTAATTATGCTCAGCATTGACCTAGGGGTTTCACTGTTATTTGCGGGAGCTGTTTATTAGAACATTGCATACATGAGGAACAAATCTAGCACTGGAATAAATTCACAATATGCAGGAAAGAACCATCCCTTACTCCTCCTACCCCCCGCCCTGAGTGATGATGCACTCTACTGCACCTGATGAAAGCAAGAGCGCATATATCATTTACGTTGTAAGTTGCTCTTATGGCCAACTTTCAATCTTTCAGCTGTAAATACAGTAATATGTGAGTTAATGGCAATGCATTGATCATAGCTATTCATAACATAGTTTGAAAAGTTTTGTATCAATTGAACAGACAGTAAACATAACCTAACAATGTAACAGCCATTTGCTGGTATAAAACAGCAGCCTCAAAAGAAAGTAGGGATGTTAAAATGGCAGGCATCAACATCCCTTTTTTTCTGTGTAATTGTTTAATTAATGTCTATATTACAAACAGAGTCGCCATCCCTGTTATCGCAGAGCTGCATTCAAAATGTCTTTATAATTTCCACCATATGAAGCATGCCAAAAAGGCTTGTTTAGTATTTTTGGATCAATCTCTTTTTCTTGTCAATTGTGCTATGACCTGGGTGTCTGATCGTCTTGTGATTTCTTGGTATTTTGACACTATTTGGTATGCTAGATCACACCATAACTTTGGCTCGCTTTCTTTTTTTTTACAGTGTTTAGCAATTTCTCTAAGCACAATGAATACTTCATCTTACCGATCTAAAAGTCATAATAGTCCTAAAAACAACACAATAGGTAGAATAGTGGTTAGCTAGCTCATCAGTTACAGTACACACAACATTGTTGCCAGTCTAAAGTGCATAACAATTTATTAAAGTGCAAATGCATAAACCTTTGAGGTTTGACCCCAATATAGCACATCATTCCTCCATATAGGTCAGCACCATCCCCCATATCTCCATGCTTAATTTCCTTTTTCGAAAACCTTTTAGTGCCTATAAACCATGTTCTAAATTAAAGATGGTAAAAAACTCTGGCTCTCCATAATTCAAAAGTCAGAGCATCTTTCTGAAGCCACATTTTGGCAATACATAACCTGACTATGGCTGTAGCCAAAAAGATCAAATATCAGAATGTATAAGCCAGCTGGCCACATCTATCACTCTCTTGTACATCCAACAACATGTGTGTAGCAGACAATCTTACTGGACCCCCATAATTTCCGCTAACAATTTCTATAGATGCTCCAAAAAGTTACTCAGGTGCCTACATGTAAATAAAATGTGCACAATGTCAGCGTCCTTGTAATAATCCAGGAATGGCTTGATATATATATATATATATATATATATATATATATATATATATATATATATATATATATATATATATATATATATATATATATATATATATATATATATATATATATATATATGAAAGCTCCAAGTTACCCACAGGTAAGGAATGCACTCATCCAGCAGCCCTTATTTCAGCAGGTAAAGGACATCACTGCATCCCAGTCTGCAGCTTCTCATGTCTCGATTGAAAGCCTGACGCGTTTCTGAGCCTACGCTCGGCTTCAGAGGCTCGACTTGAGTTGACGCTTTGACACTCCCACTCGCACTGCTTTGTGGGACATATAGTCCGTGTCTCTTCCCTGTATGGGTGCGTGTTCTGCCATTTCACAGCCCTGGATGGGCCCCGGGATGCAGATGTCCATTGATCCCTCGGCTGCTGCTTAACAGTAGGCTCTGCGACTTACGGCCCATGACCCCCTGTGCTTTGTTGAGCGGGGGGGGTGCATACCTTCGCGGCTGGGCTGCCGAATGTAAATGAATGGAGCTTTCATTTACACGCGGCAGCCCAGCCGCGAAGGTATGCACCCCCCCGCTCAAAAAACCACAGGGGGTCATGGGCCGGAAGTCGCCGAGCCTACTGTGAAGCAGCAGCCGAGGGATCAATGGACATCTGCATCCCGGGGCCCATCCAGGGCTGTGAAATGGCAGAACACGCACCCATACAGGGAATAGACACGGACTATATGTCCCACAAAGCAGTGCGAGTGGGAGTGTCAAAGCGTCAACTCAAGTCGAGCCTCTGAAGACGAGCGTAGGCTCAGAAACGCATCAGGCTTTCAATCGAGACATGAAAAGCTGCAGACTGGGATGCAGTGATGTCCTTTACCCGCTGAAATAAGGGCTGCTGGATGAGTGCATTCCTTACCTGTGGGTAACTTGGAGCTTTCATTTACACGCGGCAGCCCAGCCGCGAAGGTATGCACCCCCCCGCTCAAAAAACCACAGGGGGTCATGGGCCGGAAGTCGCCGAGCCTACTGTGAAGCAGCAGCCGAGGGATCAATGGACATCTGCATCCCGGGGCCCATCCAGGGCTGTGAAATGGCAGAACACGCACCCATACAGGGAATAGACACGGACTATATGTCCCACAAAGCAGTGCGAGTGGGAGTGTCAAAGCGTCAACTCAAGTCGAGCCTCTGAAGACGAGCGTAGGCTCAGAAACGCATCAGGCTTTCAATCGAGACATGAAAAGCTGCAGATTGGGATGCAGTGATGTCCTTTACCCGCTGAAATAAGGGCTGCTGGATGAGTGCATTCCTTACCTGTGGGTAACTTGGAGCTTTCATTTACACGCGGCAGCCCAGCCGCGAAGGTATGCACCCCCCCGCTCAAAAAACCACAGGGGGTCATGGGCCGGAAGTCGCCGAGCCTACTGTGAAGCAGCAGCCGAGGGATCAATGGACATCTGCATCCCGGGGCCCATCCAGGGCTGTGAAATGGCAGAACACGCACCCATACAGGGAATAGACACGGACTATATGTCCCACAAAGCAGTGCGAGTGGGAGTGTCAAAGCGTCAACTCAAGTCAAGCCTCTGAAGACGAGCGTAGGCTCAGAAACGCATCAGGCTTTCAATCGAGACATGAAAAGCTGCAGACTGGGATGCAGTGATGTCCTTTACCCGCTGAAATAAGGGCTGCTGGATGAGTGCATTCCTTACCTGTGGGTAACTTGGAGCTTTCATTTACACGCGGCAGCCCAGCCGCGAAGGTATGCACCCCCCCGCTCAAAAAACCACAGGGGGTCATGGGCCGGAAGTCGCCGAGCCTACTGTGAAGCAGCAGCCGAGGGATCAATGGACATCTGCATCCCGGGGCCCATCCAGGGCTGTGAAATGGCAGAACACGCACCCATACAGGGAATAGACACGGACTATATGTCCCACAAAGCAGTGCGAGTGGGAGTGTCAAAGCGTCAACTCAAGTCGAGCCTCTGAAGACGAGCGTAGGCTCAGAAACGCATCAGGCTTTCAATCGAGACATGAAAAGCTGCAGACTGGGATGCAGTGATGTCCTTTACCCGCTGAAATAAGGGCTGCTGGATGAGTGCATTCCTTACCTGTGGGTAACTTGGAGCTTTCATTTACACGCGGCAGCCCAGCCGCGAAGGTATGCACCCCCCGCTCAAAAAACCACAGGGGGTCATGGGCCGGAAGTCGCCGAGCCTACTGTGAAGCAGCAGCCGAGGGATCAATGGACATCTGCATCCCGGGGCCCATCCAGGGCTGTGAAATGGCAGAACACGCACCCATACAGGGAATAGACACGGACTATATGTCCCACAAAGCAGTGCGAGTGGGAGTGTCAAAGCGTCAACTCAAGTCGAGCCTCTGAAGACGAGCGTAGGCTCAGAAACGCATCAGGCTTTCAATCGAGACATGAAAAGCTGCAGACTGGGATGCAGTGATGTCCTTTACCCGCTGAAATAAGGGCTGCTGGATGAGTGCATTCCTTACCTGTGGGTAACTTGGAGCTTTCATTTACACGCGGCAGCCCAGCCGCGAAGGTATGCACCCCCCCGCTCAAAAAACCACAGGGGGTCATGGGCCGGAAGTCGCCGAGCCTACTGTGAAGCAGCAGCCGAGGGATCAATGGACATCTGCATCCCGGGGCCCATCCAGGGCTGTGAAATGGCAGAACACGCACCCATACAGGGAATAGACACGGACTATATGTCCCACAAAGCAGTGCGAGTGGGAGTGTCAAAGCGTCAACTCAAGTCAAGCCTCTGAAGACGAGCGTAGGCTCAGAAACGCATCAGGCTTTCAATCGAGACATGAAAAGCTGCAGACTGGGATGCAGTGATGTCCTTTACCCGCTGAAATAAGGGCTGCTGGATGAGTGCATTCCTTACCTGTGGGTAACTTGGAGCTTTCATTTACACGCGGCAGCCCAGCCGCGAAGGTATGCACCCCCCCGCTCAAAAAACCACAGGGGGTCATGGGCCGGAAGTCGCCGAGCCTACTGTGAAGCAGCAGCCGAGGGATCAATGGACATCTGCATCCCGGGGCCCATCCAGGGCTGTGAAATGGCAGAACACGCACCCATACAGGGAATAGACACGGACTATATGTCCCACAAAGCAGTGCGAGTGGGAGTGTCAAAGCGTCAACTCAAGTCGAGCCTCTGAAGACGAGCGTAGGCTCAGAAACGCATCAGGCTTTCAATCGAGACATGAAAAGCTGCAGACTGGGATGCAGTTATGTCCTTTACCCGCTGAAATAAGGGCTGCTGGATGAGTGCATTCCTTACCTGTGGGTAACTTGGAGCTTTCATTTACACGCGGCAGCCCAGCCGCGAAGGTATGCACCCCCCCGCTCAAAAAACCACAGGGGGTCATGGGCCGGAAGTCGCCGAGCCTACTGTGAAGCAGCAGCCGAGGGATCAATGGACATCTGCATCCCGGGGCCCATCCAGGGCTGTGAAATGGCAGAACACGCACCCATACAGGGAATAGACACGGACTATATGTCCCACAAAGCAGTGCGAGTGGGAGTGTCAAAGCGTCAACTCAAGTCGAGCCTCTGAAGACGAGCGTAGGCTCAGAAACGCATCAGGCTTTCAATCGAGACATGAAAAGCTGCAGACTGGGATGCAGTGATGTCCTTTACCCGCTGAAATAAGGGCTGCTGGATGAGTGCATTCCTTACCTGTGGGTAACTTGGAGCTTTCATTTACACGCGGCAGCCCAGCCGCGAAGGTATGCACCCCCCCGCTCAAAAAACCACAGGGGGTCATGGGCCGGAAGTCGCCGAGCCTACTGTGAAGCAGCAGCCGAGGGATCAATGGACATCTGCATCCCGGGGCCCATCCAGGGCTGTGAAATGGCAGAACACGCACCCATACAGGGAATAGACACAGACTATATGTCCCACAAAGCAGTGCGAGTGGGAGTGTCAAAGCGTCAACTCAAGTCGAGCCTCTGAAGACGAGCGTAGGCTCAGAAACGCATCAGGCTTTCAATCGAGACATGAAAAGCTGCAGACTGGGATGCAGTGATGTCCTTTACCCGCTGAAATAAGGGCTGCTGGATGAGTGCATTCCTTACCTGTGGGTAACTTGGAGCTTTCATTTACACGCGGCAGCCCAGCCGCGAAGGTATGCACCGTCCCCGCTCAAAAAACCACAGGGGGTCATGGGCCGGAAGTCGCCGAGCCTACTGTGAAGCAGCAGCCGAGGGATCAATGGACATCTGCATCCCGGGGCCCATCCAGGGCTGTGAAATGGCAGAACACGCACCCATACAGGGAATAGACACGGACTATATGTCCCACAAAGCAGTGCGAGTGGGAGTGTCAAAGCGTCAACTCAAGTCGAGCCTCTGAAGACGAGCGTAGGCTCAGAAACGCATCAGACTTTCAATCGAGACATGAAAAGCTGCAGACTGGGATGCAGTGATGTCCTTTACCCGCTGAAATAAGGGCTGCTGGATGAGTGCATTCCTTACCTGTGGGTAACTTGGAGCTTTCATTTACACGCGGCAGCCCAGCCGCGAAGGTATGCACCCCCCCGCTCAAAAAACCACAGGGGGTCATGGGCCGGAAGTCGCCGAGCCTACTGTGAAGCAGCAGCCGAGGGATCAATGGACATCTGCATCCCGGGGCCCATCCAGGGCTGTGAAATGGCAGAACACGCACCCATACAGGGAATAGACACGGACTATATGTCCCACAAAGCAGTGCGAGTGGGAGTGTCAAAGCGTCAACTCAAGTCGAGCCTCTGAAGACGAGCGTAGGCTCAGAAACGCATCAGGCTTTCAATCGAGACATGAAAAGCTGCAGACTGGGATGCAGTGATGTCCTTTACCCGCTGAAATAAGGGCTGCTGGATGAGTGCATTCCTTACCTGTGGGTAACTTGGAGCTTTCATTTACACGCGGCAGCCCAGCCGCGAAGGTATGCACCCCCCCGCTCAAAAAACCACAGGGGGTCATGGGCCGGAAGTCGCCGAGCCTACTGTGAAGCAGCAGCCGAGGGATCAATGGACATCTGCATCCCGGGGCCCATCCAGGGCTGTGAAATGGCAGAACACGCACCCATACAGGGAATAGACACGGACTATATGTCCCACAAAGCAGTGCGAGTGGGAGTGTCAAAGCGTCAACTCAAGTCGAGCCTCTGAAGACGAGCGTAGGCTCAGAAACGCATCAGGCTTTCAATCGAGACATGAAAAGCTGCAGACTGGGATGCAGTGATGTCCTTTACCCGCTGAAATAAGGGCTGCTGGATGAGTGCATTCCTTACCTGTGGGTAACTTGGAGCTTTCATTCACACGCGGCAGCCCAGCCGCGAAGGTATGCACCCCCCCGCTCAAAAAACCACAGGGGGTCATGGGCCAGAAGTCGCCGAGCCTACTGTGAAGCAGCAGCCGAGGGATCAATGGACATCTGCATCCCGGGGCCCATCCAGGGCTGTGAAATGGCAGAACATGCACCCATACAGGGAATAGACACGGACTATATGTCCCACAAAGCAGTGCGAGTGGGAGTGTCAAAGCGTCAACTCAAGTCGAGCCTCTGAAGACGAGCGTAGGCTCAGAAACGCATCAGGCTTTCAATCGAGAAATGAAAAGCTACAGACTGGGATGCAGTGATGTCCTTTACCCGCTGAAATAAGGGCTGCTGGATGAGTGCATTCCTTACCTGTGGGTAACTTGGAGCTTTCATTTACACGCGGCAGCCCAGCCGCGAAGGTATGCACCCCCCGCTCAAAAAACCACAGGGGGTCATGGGCCGGAAGTCGCCGAGCCTACTGTGAAGCAGCAGCCGAGGGATCAATGGACATCTGCATCCCGGGGCCCATCCAGGGCTGTGAAATGGCAGAACACGCACCCATACAGGGAATAGACACGGACTATATGTCCCACAAAGCAGTGCGAGTGGGAGTGTCAAAGCGTCAACTCAAGTCAAGCCTCTGAAGACGAGCGTAGGCTCAGAAACGCATCAGGCTTTCAATCGAGACATGAAAAGCTGCAGACTGGGATGCAGTGATGTCCTTTACCCGCTGAAATAAGGGCTGCTGGATGAGTGCATTCCTTACCTGTGGGTAACTTGGAGCTTTCATTTACACGCGGCAGCCCAGCCGCGAAGGTATGCACCCCCCCGCTCAAAAAACCACAGGGGGTCATGGGCCGGAAGTCGCCGAGCCTACTGTGAAGCAGCAGCCGAGGGATCAATGGACATCTGCATCCCGGGGCCCATCCAGGGCTGTGAAATGGCAGAACACGCACCCATACAGGGAATAGACACGGACTATATGTCCCACAAAGCAGTGCGAGTGGGAGTGTCAAAGCGTCAACTCAAGTCGAGCCTCTGAAGACGAGCGTAGGCTCAGAAACGCATCAGGCTTTCAATCGAGACATGAAAAGCTGCAGACTGGGATGCAGTGATGTCCTTTACCCGCTGAAATAAGGGCTGCTGGATGAGTGCATTCCTTACCTGTGGGTAACTTGGAGCTTTCATTTACACGCGGCAGCCCAGCCGCGAAGGTATGCACCCCCCGCTCAAAAAACCACAGGGGGTCATGGGCCGGAAGTCGCCGAGCCTACTGTGAAGCAGCAGCCGAGGGATCAATGGACATCTGCATCCCGGGGCCCATCCAGGGCTGTGAAATGGCAGAACACGCACCCATACAGGGAATAGACACGGACTATATGTCCCACAAAGCAGTGCGAGTGGGAGTGTCAAAGCGTCAACTCAAGTCGAGCCTCTGAAGACGAGCGTAGGCTCAGAAACGCATCAGGCTTTCAATCGAGACATGAAAAGCTGCAGACTGGGATGCAGTGATGTCCTTTACCCGCTGAAATAAGGGCTGCTGGATGAGTGCATTCCTTACCTGTGGGTAACTTGGAGCTTTCATTTACACGCGGCAGCCCAGCCGCGAAGGTATGCACCCCCCCGCTCAAAAAACCACAGGGGGTCATGGGCCGGAAGTCGCCGAGCCTACTGTGAAGCAGCAGCCGAGGGATCAATGGACATCTGCATCCCGGGGCCCATCCAGGGCTGTGAAATGGCAGAACACGCACCCATACAGGGAATAGACACGGACTATATGTCCCACAAAGCAGTGCGAGTGGGAGTGTCAAAGCGTCAACTCAAGTCAAGCCTCTGAAGACGAGCGTAGGCTCAGAAACGCATCAGGCTTTCAATCGAGACATGAAAAGCTGCAGACTGGGATGCAGTGATGTCCTTTACCCGCTGAAATAAGGGCTGCTGGATGAGTGCATTCCTTACCTGTGGGTAACTTGGAGCTTTCATTTACACGCGGCAGCCCAGCCGCGAAGGTATGCACCCCCCCGCTCAAAAAACCACAGGGGGTCATGGGCCGGAAGTCGCCGAGCCTACTGTGAAGCAGCAGCCGAGGGATCAATGGACATCTGCATCCCGGGGCCCATCCAGGGCTGTGAAATGGCAGAACACGCACCCATACAGGGAATAGACACGGACTATATGTCCCACAAAGCAGTGCGAGTGGGAGTGTCAAAGCGTCAACTCAAGTCGAGCCTCTGAAGACGAGCGTAGGCTCAGAAACGCATCAGGCTTTCAATCGAGACATGAAAAGCTGCAGACTGGGATGCAGTTATGTCCTTTACCCGCTGAAATAAGGGCTGCTGGATGAGTGCATTCCTTACCTGTGGGTAACTTGGAGCTTTCATTTACACGCGGCAGCCCAGCCGCGAAGGTATGCACCCCCCCGCTCAAAAAACCACAGGGGGTCATGGGCCGGAAGTCGCCGAGCCTACTGTGAAGCAGCAGCCGAGGGATCAATGGACATCTGCATCCCGGGGCCCATCCAGGGCTGTGAAATGGCAGAACACGCACCCATACAGGGAATAGACACGGACTATATGTCCCACAAAGCAGTGCGAGTGGGAGTGTCAAAGCGTCAACTCAAGTCGAGCCTCTGAAGACGAGCGTAGGCTCAGAAACGCATCAGGCTTTCAATCGAGACATGAAAAGCTGCAGACTGGGATGCAGTGATGTCCTTTACCCGCTGAAATAAGGGCTGCTGGATGAGTGCATTCCTTACCTGTGGGTAACTTGGAGCTTTCATTTACACGCGGCAGCCCAGCCGCGAAGGTATGCACCCCCCCGCTCAAAAAACCACAGGGGGTCATGGGCCGGAAGTCGCCGAGCCTACTGTGAAGCAGCAGCCGAGGGATCAATGGACATCTGCATCCCGGGGCCCATCCAGGGCTGTGAAATGGCAGAACACGCACCCATACAGGGAATAGACACAGACTATATGTCCCACAAAGCAGTGCGAGTGGGAGTGTCAAAGCGTCAACTCAAGTCGAGCCTCTGAAGACGAGCGTAGGCTCAGAAACGCATCAGGCTTTCAATCGAGACATGAAAAGCTGCAGACTGGGATGCAGTGATGTCCTTTACCCGCTGAAATAAGGGCTGCTGGATGAGTGCATTCCTTACCTGTGGGTAACTTGGAGCTTTCATTTACACGCGGCAGCCCAGCCGCGAAGGTATGCACCGTCCCCGCTCAAAAAACCACAGGGGGTCATGGGCCGGAAGTCGCCGAGCCTACTGTGAAGCAGCAGCCGAGGGATCAATGGACATCTGCATCCCGGGGCCCATCCAGGGCTGTGAAATGGCAGAACACGCACCCATACAGGGAATAGACACGGACTATATGTCCCACAAAGCAGTGCGAGTGGGAGTGTCAAAGCGTCAACTCAAGTCGAGCCTCTGAAGACGAGCGTAGGCTCAGAAACGCATCAGACTTTCAATCGAGACATGAAAAGCTGCAGACTGGGATGCAGTGATGTCCTTTACCCGCTGAAATAAGGGCTGCTGGATGAGTGCATTCCTTACCTGTGGGTAACTTGGAGCTTTCATTTACACGCGGCAGCCCAGCCGCGAAGGTATGCACCCCCCCGCTCAAAAAACCACAGGGGGTCATGGGCCGGAAGTCGCCGAGCCTACTGTGAAGCAGCAGCCGAGGGATCAATGGACATCTGCATCCCGGGGCCCATCCAGGGCTGTGAAATGGCAGAACACGCACCCATACAGGGAATAGACACGGACTATATGTCCCACAAAGCAGTGCGAGTGGGAGTGTCAAAGCGTCAACTCAAGTCGAGCCTCTGAAGACGAGCGTAGGCTCAGAAACGCATCAGGCTTTCAATCGAGACATGAAAAGCTGCAGACTGGGATGCAGTGATGTCCTTTACCCGCTGAAATAAGGGCTGCTGGATGAGTGCATTCCTTACCTGTGGGTAACTTGGAGCTTTCATTTACACGCGGCAGCCCAGCCGCGAAGGTATGCACCCCCCCGCTCAAAAAACCACAGGGGGTCATGGGCCGGAAGTCGCCGAGCCTACTGTGAAGCAGCAGCCGAGGGATCAATGGACATCTGCATCCCGGGGCCCATCCAGGGCTGTGAAATGGCAGAACACGCACCCATACAGGGAATAGACACGGACTATATGTCCCACAAAGCAGTGCGAGTGGGAGTGTCAAAGCGTCAACTCAAGTCGAGCCTCTGAAGACGAGCGTAGGCTCAGAAACGCATCAGGCTTTCAATCGAGACATGAAAAGCTGCAGACTGGGATGCAGTGATGTCCTTTACCCGCTGAAATAAGGGCTGCTGGATGAGTGCATTCCTTACCTGTGGGTAACTTGGAGCTTTCATTCACACGCGGCAGCCCAGCCGCGAAGGTATGCACCCCCCCGCTCAAAAAACCACAGGGGGTCATGGGCCAGAAGTCGCCGAGCCTACTGTGAAGCAGCAGCCGAGGGATCAATGGACATCTGCATCCCGGGGCCCATCCAGGGCTGTGAAATGGCAGAACATGCACCCATACAGGGAATAGACACGGACTATATGTCCCACAAAGCAGTGCGAGTGGGAGTGTCAAAGCGTCAACTCAAGTCGAGCCTCTGAAGACGAGCGTAGGCTCAGAAACGCATCAGGCTTTCAATCGAGAAATGAAAAGCTACAGACTGGGATGCAGTGATGTCCTTTACCCGCTGAAATAAGGGCTGCTGGATGAGTGCATTCCTTACCTGTGGGTAACTTGGAGCTTTCATTTACACGCGGCAGCCCAGCCGCGAAGGTATGCACCCCCCGCTCAAAAAACCACAGGGGGTCATGGGCCGGAAGTCGCCGAGCCTACTGTGAAGCAGCAGCCGAGGGATCAATGGACATCTGCATCCCGGGGCCCATCCAGGGCTGTGAAATGGCAGAACACGCACCCATACAGGGAATAGACACGGACTATATGTCCCACAAAGCAGTGCGAGTGGGAGTGTCAAAGCGTCAACTCAAGTCGAGCCTCTGAAGACGAGCGTAGGCTCAGAAACGCATCAGGCTTTCAATCGAGACATGAAAAGCTGCAGACTGGGATGCAGTGATGTCCTTTACCCGCTGAAATAAGGGCTGCTGGATGAGTGCATTCCTGACCTGTGGGTAACTTGGAGCTTTCATTTACACGCGGCAGCCCAGCCGCGAAGGTATGCACCCCCCGCTCAAAAAACCACAGGGGGTCATGGGCCGGAAGTCGCCGAGCCTACTGTGAAGCAGCAGCCGAGGGATCAATGGACATCTGCATCCCGGGGCCCATCCAGGGCTGTGAAATGGCAGAACACGCACCCATACAGGGAATAGACACGGACTATATGTCCCACAAAGCAGTGCGAGTGGGAGTGTCAAAGCGTCAACTCAAGTCAAGCCTCTGAAGACGAGCGTAGGCTCAGAAACGCATCAGGCTTTCAATCGAGACATGAAAAGCTGCAGACTGGGATGCAGTGATGTCCTTTACCCGCTGAAATAAGGGCTGCTGGATGAGTGCATTCCTTACCTGTGGGTAACTTGGAGCTTTCATTTACACGCGGCAGCCCAGCCGCGAAGGTATGCACCCCCCCGCTCAAAAAACCACAGGGGGTCATGGGCCGGAAGTCGCCGAGCCTACTGTGAAGCAGCAGCCGAGGGATCAATGGACATCTGCATCCCGGGGCCCATCCAGGGCTGTGAAATGGCAGAACACGCACCCATACAGGGAATAGACACGGACTATATGTCCCACAAAGCAGTGCGAGTGGGAGTGTCAAAGCGTCAACTCAAGTCGAGCCTCTGAAGACGAGCGTAGGCTCAGAAACGCATCAGGCTTTCAATCGAGACATGAAAAGCTGCAGACTGGGATGCAGTGATGTCCTTTACCCGCTGAAATAAGGGCTGCTGGATGAGTGCATTCCTTACCTGTGGGTAACTTGGAGCTTTCATTTACACGCGGCAGCCCAGCCGCGAAGGTATGCACCCCCCGCTCAAAAAACCACAGGGGGTCATGGGCCGGAAGTCGCCGAGCCTACTGTGAAGCAGCAGCCGAGGGATCAATGGACATCTGCATCCCGGGGCCCATCCAGGGCTGTGAAATGGCAGAACACGCACCCATACAGGGAATAGACACGGACTATATGTCCCACAAAGCAGTGCGAGTGGGAGTGTCAAAGCGTCAACTCAAGTCGAGCCTCTGAAGACGAGCGTAGGCTCAGAAACGCATCAGGCTTTCAATCGAGACATGAAAAGCTGCAGACTGGGATGCAGTGATGTCCTTTACCCGCTGAAATAAGGGCTGCTGGATGAGTGCATTCCTTACCTGTGGGTAACTTGGAGCTTTCATTTACACGCGGCAGCCCAGCCGCGAAGGTATGCACCCCCCCGCTCAAAAAACCACAGGGGGTCATGGGCCGGAAGTCGCCGAGCCTACTGTGAAGCAGCAGCCGAGGGATCAATGGACATCTGCATCCCGGGGCCCATCCAGGGCTGTGAAATGGCAGAACACGCACCCATACAGGGAATAGACACGGACTATATGTCCCACAAAGCAGTGCGAGTGGGAGTGTCAAAGCGTCAACTCAAGTCAAGCCTCTGAAGACGAGCGTAGGCTCAGAAACGCATCAGGCTTTCAATCGAGACATGAAAAGCTGCAGACTGGGATGCAGTGATGTCCTTTACCCGCTGAAATAAGGGCTGCTGGATGAGTGCATTCCTTACCTGTGGGTAACTTGGAGCTTTCATTTACACGCGGCAGCCCAGCCGCGAAGGTATGCACCCCCCCGCTCAAAAAACCACAGGGGGTCATGGGCCGGAAGTCGCCGAGCCTACTGTGAAGCAGCAGCCGAGGGATCAATGGACATCTGCATCCCGGGGCCCATCCAGGGCTGTGAA